>NC_089143.1:27153079-27826999 GCF_009819655.1 Sylvia atricapilla
AAAAATGTGAGTCAGGGAAGCACAAATCTTCCAGAGAAGTGGGACTGTCTCTGCCTGCAGTCTTGTGTAATAAGTTTAGATTTAGAATATCTAACTGTGTATAATTATATAGATGCATATATGAAATATATGTCTATCTGATTATTCTCCTTCAGACAGATCAGGTTGAGGTGAGGGAGCTAGTTGTGACTCACATGACTTTTTGGTGCTTTTGAGATGGGGTGAGTCATTGGAAGGGTACCAGCAGCTACTGACTTCTCACATCTAGTAGATGCAGAAAACCAGATCTTTGCTAGCTGGGTTTTTAACTTCAGTACATCCCATTTTACAATCTTGAGGGAAAAAATAATTAAAAGAGGAACAAAATAATGTTTATGGAAAAACCTCTGTTTTTATTTTACCAGGAAATAATACTGTTCCCAGAAAAGTCCACCCTACAGCTTGTAGGATTGAGCAGCTGTCTGCACCTTGAGCGATACAGGGAGGATATGTGAGTGTGCAGGGGAAGAAATGTGATGACAGAAGTCTCAGCTGTATTACCTGTGACTCATTCCCTGCTGGATTCACCACATCCTCACCACTCCTAACACACTTCATTTTAAATTCTGTAGAACAGAAGAGTTGAGTCACTTTTTTTTTTTTTTTTCCCTGATCTTTTCGTTCCCTGGTTTTGTGCACAGTGTTTGATTTTGGCTGGATTTTATTTTGCTTCCTGCTATTTGTGCTCCCTGTCACAGGAAGATTGTATTCCAACCCTTGGTGCTTCTGTCTCAGAGCCCTAAATAACATAAAGTGCTACTGCAGACCGAAGAGAGCCTGAAACTTGTTCAAGGGATTTAGCCAGCACAAGCAGAGCGAGGTTTAGAAATTAGGAATTGGTAACCCCCCAGCCAGCACTCTGTCCTCTGATCCCACTGACCTGTTTCTGTGTAATAGGTAGGACTTCCTACAGGGGGTTTCCAACAAATTGCTTTACATTTTCCATTGTGTTCGTTGCGCAGTGCCAGTTTATTAAAGAGGGTAAACTCCAGCACAGCAGTGCTTTGCTCAGCCAGCACCTGGGGACTGGTTACCTGATCTCACTTTACCAACAGCACTTAATATGGTGTTTAGAAGGATGCTAAAAGGCTAACTTTGTCAGGCACCTTTTAATGAATTTTGTGGGAAAAAAACCCAAAAACAAAAACAAAAAACAAAAAAACAAAAACAAACCAATTTAGACTACAGGGGATTACCACCTCACTGGTGTTTGTCTTTACTTGTGCAATGTTAATTCTGGTTTGCCACAGTCTTGACACTACTGTTACTTTCACACAGTATGACTTCATTCTGTGCAGCAGGGGATAACATCAAGTACAGATGTGGAAGAAATACAACGCTGTTAAACCTCTAAAGCAATTGTAAAACCAGCTTTACCCCTGTAAATCAATAATTTGATAATTACTGTGAGCTAGCTGACCTCTGTTTAAAATACAGGAATAGCAGGGAACATATCCTTAATAGCAATAAATTCAATAGTTTGATGTAGTTTTTTACCTGGTGTTTGATGTGAACACTGGGATGGCAAGCCAAAATGTGGAACAATAAACAAAATTGAGGGGACAAGTTTAAAAAAGTCCACTTCCATTTTCTTTGGCTCAATGACTTGTTTGTCCAATGAAAATGTAAATCTTCTCCAAGCTTTCAGAACTGTAGAACATTATGGTCTTTGCTGTAATGGCAAAGGTAGCCCTACCTGGACATCACTTTAAAATAGATGATTCTTGTAAAACCTCTGGTGCAAAAACAATTCAGATGAATTTAGTACACAAGCCTGGAAGCAAGTACTATATCTCATAAACCTTTAACCAACAACAGTGATGTTTCCATACTTTTTATCTTTGTATCTCAGTTAAAAACTTAAATAATAATGAAATACCTTTGCTGTTTCTAAAGTTTGGTAGCCATCACTGGAAATCTTAAAGGCATAAACATATCCTTGGAGGTGATTGCAGGAGACCTTACAGGTTGGTTCCTGGCTAATGCTGCACTTGTAAAAGGCAGCAAAGAAGGCAGAGAGAAGAGAAATATTGAAAAAGTAGTGAGGGATGGAGTTTTTCTGGGGCAGCAAATCATTAGCAGGATAGTGGGCCCTTATTTCTGAGCTGCTCAAAGGTCTTCATTTTGTCTCACAGGTAGAAGAAATCGCTTGAGTTATTTGTGGTCTGAGTAGCATTTCCAAAAGTTAGAGCAGAAATCTTATCACTGATCTTTTTGTCATTGATTTACTCTGTGTCTGCAACCCTATATAATTTCCTAAAACATCACTGATGATCTGCAGAGAACTGTGGACATCATGGTCCTTCACCAAAGTACTTCACCAGACATCGCCCTGGCTCTGCACACCCAAAATATCACCCTGGCTCTGCACACCCAACGTATCACCCCAGCTCAATGTTCCCAGCAGTGTAGGTGGCTGCTGGCAGGGACAATGTATGGTGAACATAAAAGTATGTTGTTAACATGCAAGAATAAAAGCTAGGAGGCACAAGTCTTTCTTTCATTTCCTTACATTTCCTCTATACCCATTGCTTCCTGGAACCAGGTCTGGAGGGAAAACAGGATTCCCTGAGATGTATAAAATAACATTGAACACCAGTATTACTTCCTTGCAGCATAGAGAAACTATAGTGTGGCTATAAAATATTTCTATTCTCAAATGCCGTCATTTTTTTTAAGTAATTTTGCACTGCTCAATAGCAATATGTAAGGCAATAAAGAATCTCATAGATTCCTTCCTATTTGCCAGTATCTTTGCAATCCTTTGCCTGTAGATGTTATGTTTTAAGGGCATTCTGGTAAAAGAAAAAAAAAAGATATTAAGGTAAATATAGAATTTTAAGCTAAAGCCTCTCTAAGAATTTATTCAAACTATGTCATCTCTTACTTTTCATACTCTCAGCACCATTTCAAAAGTCTTTTGATCTCACAGAATGTTTGCAGGAACAAACATCATAATAAAAGGTGCATAAAATGTGTCAGACTTTAGAGAAACTAGGTTTGAAAATATTCATTTTGGTTTTGCAACCTTGTCTATAAATCCTGCATTATTTTCTTTTTTTGTAGACACCTGATCCATCACAGCATCAAGTACTAAATAACGAAAAATATGCCCCCAAAACAAATTATGAAAGAAACTTGGTTCTTTTGCCCTTACAGGCTATTTTTAAATATGAAAAATTGCCGCAGCTAGACTTTTCTAGAATCTACTATGTCTCCTGTGTTTGATGCCTTTTCTCTGCATAGTAATGTGTCTTTAAAAAAAACCCACTGATATATGTTACAAGGAGTGTATCTCTTCCACTGAGACAGAACATTTTAATTTCCCGACACCTTTTAGTGATTGCTTCAATTTCCGAAGATTTTGATAAAAATCATGTGGTTTTAGAGTATCAGGATTGAATACCCTGCTCCGGCAGCAATTTAATGAAATGTTATAGTTTCACAGCATTTCATTTGACATAACCTAGCTCAGAGGTCTAATAAATGCAGTGTGATAAATGTTGGAGCTACGATTGTAAAAATATACTAGTAATTGGGTTAATATGCCTTAAAATACTGCCCATCAGTTATCTTTCTTCTTGCTGTTATGTGGCTTGCACTGTAAAGACTAAGCAATGCAGTTTACCCTTTTCTCCCCTGCTATCTCCTTTTCTTTCCTGCTTTTGTAAGTGTTCCCTTTTTTTAAGCATTTGATTCCAGCAAGCCGTAGGTATTCTCCTACAAGTGACAAATTCTTGTTACGCTGGAACCTTTTTCTGAGCTCCTCACATGTTTTTCAGAGTTATCTGGAGGGAATTTAAGAATATAAGACTGATGCTTAAGAATGAAAAACAAGTGCAAATAAGCATGCAGAATACATCAGGAGATGCAAAGGTAGGTTTTGACAAGTGTTATTTTCCTTTAGTATATCAGATGTGTTTTAGTAATAAATAATAGAATTATCTGTGTTATGAGATTAGAAGCAGCAAAACATTTTGAACTTCTAATTATCAGTAGCATGTGTGTACGTGTGTGTGTGTGTTATATCACTACAATGCCATAGGACAGAAACCCTTCTGCTGCAAACTGGTACTTTTCATGCTGTGCCATAGGAGAGGGAGTCAGAACTTCTTTTCAGCTAAATTCTGATGTTTTTCATGTTTCCCCAGACTGGAAATCATCTCCTGTTAATTTTCAACACCCAGATTAGAATTCCAGTGATGACTAATTAATTTACAATGATTATTTCATACAACAGGCCCTATCAACAATCCATACCTCCTGCTGGACTCTTAAATCCTTTGTTAGCGTTTGAAAATAGCTGTCTGAAGATATACAGCTGTAGCTGAAATATCACCACATGGAACTACTGCCTCTGGGGATGTGTGTGTGTGTCATTACTCACTGGCCACACAGAACTGATATAAATAATACTGTACATATAATTTTGCTGTATATTCATTGCATATGAGTATGGATGCATATGACTGGGTGCAGTGTGTTATGCAAATAGTGCACAAGACAGGATGATATGAAGGAGCACTGTGTTCTTTCTGTAACATCCAGGCTGGAAGGAAGAGTGAAGATGAGGGAACAGAGACAGGACTGAGACAGTGCCTGCCACACTCTATATGATAGCAGAGATGAGGGAGAGAGGCTTCTGAGGCCATGAGAAGACAGTGGGGAGCCATTTGACAAGCTAACCACGAGCTCTGACAAGGGCAGAAGAAATTCTGACTGCACTCTGCACACCCTGGGGGCTCCCATCTAATGGCCAAAGATTAAGGAGCCATGAAACAGCTGTAAGGATGGGATTCAGTCTCTATGTTCAAGCAGTACAAGTTCACACATTTCTTTCCACTGCTGCCTTAGGTGAGTCCCAGTGGCCAGTGACCTCGCAAGGTCTAACACCAAGTAATAAGAATTACTTAGTGTGGGGCATGCAGTTGAAATACTTTGTGGCCACTTGAGAATAGCCACAAAAATCCATCTTTCCCATGATTTACAGAGCTTACAGGGGGCAGTAAAAGGCTTTTAATGTTCCCTCTTACATACCCATGCCAAAATCTACCATTCACTATCATATGAAAATGGACAAGATGGATGGTAGCTCAGCATGTGCATAATGAAATATTACAACTTCAAATGCAGGGTACAGCAGAGACTTGTCATTGAGAATTTCCCCCGGCTGTCTCTCTACATTAATTATAAAATGCCTTTTCTTCCCTTAAAGCAGACTTTAATAGCTAGATACAACCATATTGCTGTTACCTCTATTAAGAGGTTTGCCACTGGGCATTTGGACCAACATAGTTAAATTGCTGGACAGCCCAGAAAGTCCAAAACAAACAATAAAAAAGGTGGTTCTTTAATCGAATTCCAGAGTTAGTCAGAAACTCTAGGTAGTCAATGTGAGAGAGAGTTCACCCATGGCTGTGGAGTTATGCCTGATGCTTTTCTAATAAGAGTGATAGAAATTACACACTTGAATGCTTAAAATGAGTCTTTTCATTTACACTGTGTCACATCTATCTTCAGGGAAGGCTTTTTCCTCACTTAACTCCAGCTATTTGCCTGAGACTCTTCTCTTTGCTAGGCAGCCAGACCCTCAGTATGGGTCACAAGAAAAGTCTGCACTGCCAAATGCAGTTGACCCTGTCCCAACACTGCTCTGCATCAGGCAGGAGGAATCATAGAATCACTTAGATTGGAAAAGATCATCAAATATCATCAGGTCCTACTGTTAACCCAGCACTGCCAAGTCCATCACTAAGCCATGTCCCCAAGTGCCACATTTATGTGTCTTTTAAATACCTCCAGGGATGGTGACTCCATCACTGCCCTGGACGGCCTGTCCCAATGCTTTAAAACCCCTTCACTGGAGATTCTTTTTCCCTCCTAATCAATCTAAGCCTCCCCTGGTGCAACTTGAGGCCATTTCCTTTGGTCCTAGAATTTACTGCTTGGGAGATTAACATCCATGGTCCACAGATACAATCTTTACAAAGTAAAAATTGGGAGAGATGAATGCAACTGTGCTTTGTCAGAGTAGTCACTCTGATATACTGCACTAGCATAGTGCTTTTTGCAGATGCATGATTTATCATTAACTGGAAGTGATTTCAGAATCATGATGGAGGTTCTTTGAGCAAAAGAGTCTCTGAGGACATCCTTGCACTGGGCAATTGTGACAGGGACTTTTTCTGGGGTGGCTGTGCAGGTCATTCCCAGGCCCTGCCTGTCCCATCATTTCAGCAGGAGCGTCTCTTGCTCATGTGAAAACCCTGGGTATTTGCATGATAAGTTAAGGCAGCCCTGGCTGGAAGAGACAGGTTCCAGCCCATCATGGCTACACACAAGGAGAAAAGTAGGAAATGGGTAGGGAAGGGTTTGAAATGAAGTCCATGACATGGCTTGACATGACTGGACAGACTGTTGGACCCCTGGGGAAAGGCCACGCTTCCATCTCCTGATGCTTCAGTAGCAGAAGCTCAACAGGCAGGTAGGCTGGAGAAGACCTAGGAAGCCTCTTCCAGCTCTCATTCCATGCCTTCCTTGATCTTTGGAGCCAGTGGCCTGCTTTCATCTGCTGTCAGTAGCCTGGAAGCACATTAACATTTTCTGAATAGGGCAATTAATGCAGACTCCTTTCCCTTGTCACCTGGTCTCTGACACTGGTGCCTCATCAGCACTAATGGCCCAGCCACTAGTGGTTGTTCCTGGTCATTGTTTCTGTCCCACTGACCCCCCCGACTGGCAGAAGCCCCCTTTGGCTTTTCCCCCAGCACTGAGCTTGACATTAATAGCCCAGTTTAATACCAGAACCTCTGAGCACATAAATAAAACCAGACAGGCCCTACCTGTATTTCATATGGCTAGTGAGAGATGAATACATGCTTTTGTGATTATGATTAATACTGCTGTTTATTATTTTTATTGCAGCAGTGGTTTAAATATCACTATCCTGTCCTAAGTGCAGTAAAAATTCATCAGAAAAAGATGGTTTCTGTTTCAGGCAGATGATACCCCAGACCATCGGAGCATTGAGGGTCTGGAACAGCTTTCTTCCTGGGCAAATAAGTATGAAGAAAACATAAGGAGTTTTAAGGATGAGCTCCAGAAGTTTGTGAGATTATTTAGCAGTCCTACGTGGGCTTGGTTATGGTGACCAAGAGATGATTTTTAATTCTATGTGCTTACATTTTTCTGGGCAGGAACCACTGTATTTTCTGCTCATCATGTGATAGAACCCTTGTGTCTGCTGTATTACAGAAGAATGTACTGTGTTAAACTTAAATAGTTTTGGTAATATACCTCATTCATTCTGCTGTCCTGCTCTGGCCAGACAGTGTGACCCCTGAAGGGGTAAGATCCAGGCACATATGAGTAAAAACAGCAGGAATTCACCTTTGTTTTGCACTGCCATTTATTTTAGTGCATGTAAGAGGCGAAGATTCAACTGTACATTTTCTTTCAGCCTCAACCCAATTGTGAAGCAAATTTTTAGCCAAGTCCAGGTGAAACCAACTTCATTCTTCCCAACTGCATTTGGTTTGCTTTATCAGTGCATCCGGGAAATTTGCTCCTGGGAAGCCCGTTCCTTCTGTGCTGTCCACTACTGTGAATGTGGGGCCAAAGGAGCAGTCCAGCCCTCTAAGCCTGCTGAAATGCCATGAATGAAGCTGGTTAAGCAGCTAATCTTCTCAAGGCCTTTCTGGAAGGGACCCATCTTTCCTGAAATTTATGCTGCTGTTACTGTAAATTATCCAACATGTTGTCCACTGTCCGAGTCCAGCTCTCTGCCCCACCTGCTGCTCCAGAGACAATTAAGCCCTATGTTAAGGACATTTTTAAGACTTTCCACTAAACTGCTTCCCAGGATTTGTGGATGGCTCTTAGGTTGATTTGGATTTTACCTTGAATGAGTAATGTTATCTGTATTATAGCTGTCACAGATGAAAAAACAACTTCTACAGATGAGTGAATCCATTTGTTGGTTTATGGATCCCAAATCCTCCAGGGCAACAAATCCATCTGTCATCTCGGAATGCTTGTGTTTTATTTGGTGCTGTGAGTCAGCTGACAGGTATTAAAATGCACATGGAAGTGGACAGATTTTTGCTGACTTCCCTGCAGAGGAGGCCCATGGGTGTTTTTATTCCAGCACATGCAATGAAATAACATAAAGTCAGGAAATCCATTCCTAGGCAATAGTACAAATTGTCTGAGCTCGAAAGACATCAATATTTGGTCCATGGGCCTTTGACCTAACCATCTGCCTAGGTCACCTTAGCCCACTGCTTGCTTCCTTTTCCCTACTGCTCTATTCTTTCCCGATGGATGCAGCTCAGGAAAATTGCATTTTGTGGCCCAGTCTCTTTTGTTCCCCTTCTTCTCTCCTTTCTTTTTCTTTGTATTTACTGCTCCATTGTCAGCTCCTTGTTTATGCTGGTGTACCCCAGGAGGAGCCAAACAAAAAGTTGCTAGTTAAAAACTAACTAAGGAAAAACAGTTTTAGTTATGTGAGAATTTCTTTCTTGGTGGTGTTTTCAACCAAGAGGAGTCCAATTTCTAGCATCCATTTAACCGAAATGTGCTTATTGAGAATTAGACTCTGCCCTTTACCTGAGTAGAAGTGAAATTGCTTCCATGGGGCTTTGGGCACCTAACATAATTAGCTGACATTCCAGAACCCTTCCTGTGATATCTCCAGATGCTGAGTCAAAGCAATTTAACTTGCTTCTTGCTCTGCATCACTGTCAGAGGAGTCTGCTTCTCTCCACTGACTAAAAAGAAAGCCCAGTAAACTAAAGTGAAGTATCTAAATTTAGGGTGAATTATCCCTATTCGGTTAGCCCACATACAAAAAACAGCTCACCTCACTTGCACTGCCTACAGTGAAAGCAAATTAAAGCACTGTCAGAAAAAAGTTAAGAGGCCAGAGTGGCCAAGGTTTGAGGAAAAATCTGCAAGACCACCATTTTTTATAAATCTCTGCTCAATCATATCTACTTGGGTATTACCCCAGGTCAGTGCCTGGTGTCCTGCAGAAACAGATGGACAGAGGATTGCCCTCCTATAGCCCTGGTTTGTGCCTGAGATGTTTTTGTTTTCTGAAATTCTTTTCCCAGGGAATTTTCTGTAAACAAGAGAAGTGTTTTTGTAACTGTACTATGCTTACATTCTTTTCCCTAGGAGGAACTTCTTCTTGATGTCCCTCTAGTCTGACCAATGTGATTGAAGAGGTTTGTCTTTGTTTCACCAATCAAATTGGCCTGTGTAAAAAAGTATATAAGGGAGACACATCCCAAAAATAAAGGAGTAGTTTTCAGCCTTCTGAAGTTGGAGTCTGGTGTAGTTGTAGTGAACAACAGTGTCACCTTCCTACAGAGAGAAGCTAGCCCACAGTCAGGCAGGGACTGTGCATGCCCTTAATAAATCCAGTTGCCACAAAGACTGGCCTTTTCAGACCTTCTGTTTGTATTACTTTACCAGTTACTGTGCTTTGATGATTGAATTTTGAGAAGGAGAAAGGCCCAAATGGCCCATTCAGAGATTTGCCCTTCTTTGCTGACCTTTAAACCCAAACTTGATACCCGCATCTTAAGAAGAAAGCTTTTTCTTCCTGTTGTAGGATTTATCTCATCCCAACAATCCTAGCATTTGCAGCATCCTTATTACTGTTGGTCATTGTTTAAATAAAGCATGCATTCTGATAAATAGCAATTGCTGAAACATAAGCAGCTTTAAAGGCAAGAAGTAACCCTTCCAGTCTCTAGATGAAGGATGATTTGAAATGAATTGATGTGTTCTGACTGGTGAGTCAAAATAATTCAGTTCCCTCCCTAACCCCTGCAGTGTTAAACCAAGCCAATTTTTTCAAACCATATTTGATATCTTATTGTTTATTTTCAGTCAGCAGACAGCAATTTTCAAGAACTGCTCTTGATATACAGCTCAGATATCTTACAGGTCACATGTCATTCAAGAAAGGTCAATGATTCATTTAAAGTTTCATCATTCTTCACATAAACAGGCAAACAGCATTTCATTCACAGTGCAGAATTTGTGGGGGTGATAGGCCCCTGTAGTAACCAAGTCTATGGAGTCTTTTTCCCTGCATAAAAAAATAGTGAATTCACATTATTATCATTACCTTATCATATATCTTGGATGCATTCCCAATGAAAGCAAGTACACCTAAACAGGTTATCCTTTAGGGTCAGTTCAAAGGAGGTTTTTAGATCTGCTCCTTGCCCTGATTTTTTTCACATCATTTGTGGGGGCGGAGGGGGAGGGGGAGAAGAAAAAAAGAGACTATTAACTGATTATACCTTCCTGGCTTGTTCTGTCAGAATACCTAGAGAGAAATATTACAACTGAGCAAGACATATACATCATCAACAATGTTAGATTTTTAATCAAGATTGTTGCTGTTGTTGATTCCTTTAGAAACTGTACTTTCAGTAGAAAAGGCACATTTAAAAAACAACTTTCTTATATCCAAGCAATAATACCTGATTTAATTAAACCTGAAAGACTTTTAAGAAATAAGATGTAGTTTTCATAGAGTAAGTGATCTATTTTCTATTTCCTGTCTGTGCTGTCCTCAGTATAGCATTTCAAGCTAGTAAATTCACTGAGTACCCTTCATGAAGTAAGTAATAATGCCAGCTTCTCAGTCTGGGTCCAAATGAACCTGCCTAACCATCACCTTAAACCATTTTAATTGGTATTTTAGAAGCAAGTTTCTTATCAGGAGTGAAAAAGCAGATCTAAAAAAAAAAAAAAGTAATAAAATTAAAGATAGTTTTAAAAAACATTGCTGATTACTGATGTCATTCCAGTACCATTAAAGATCTCCAGATGCAGAATTGGAGCATGACATTCATCTGCTTTATCTGGGCCTTTTGGCATCAATGAGACTTTACAGTGAGTGTAATTCTTGCACATCAGTGTATTGGTAGGCACCCACTGCATCTTCTGGAGTCTGAGTACTTCTCAACTTCTTGCTCCCCATCGCCTGTGATCCTTCACACCAATGCAATCACTTGAAGGCAAGATAGGAGCAGAGAAAGTTTTGAAAACTACATCCTCTCTCTCATTAGCTGTTAAATGTCCCCACAAATCTGGTGGTTAGTGCCTACAAATTAGTGAGAGGCTGCTCTCAACTGCAGAAGTTTTCACTGTGTTCTGCACCAACTGATTGCAAAGCAGAAGTCTGAACAATGGAAGTTACAGAAGTGTTCAGTCGAAGACCATGGGCCTGACAGTACAGAAGAGGAGTTAGCAATAGCAGTCAAATTTTCCAAATTGTTTAGTAAGTAAGGCCTCCAGTAAGAATAAGGAACCCTTCTCATTGGTACATGCTGGGTCTTCCAGCCTGTGGCGCAAAAACCTGAGTTAATATTTTTATTCTTGCCTGTGTTTACATTATGGAAACAGATTATTGATTGAAACTCTCCACATCACAGTTTTCAACCAATGTGTGCAAGGCAATAGTATCAGATCACAAAGTTGCTGTTTTAGTGTTGGATTCCTTAATCTACTTAGAAGCAAGACACTTCTGAGGTATCATTTGATTTTTACCTTCACATGCACATATTCATGGAAAAGCAATTGCAGAAACTAATACTTAGATCTTGTCCCTGGAAGACTGCCGAGTAAGCTGCCAACATCTAAAGAGGAATAACTGGAGAATCTTTCCATTGACTCATTGTGATGTGTTTCATCGCTAGGTAGTGGGGCTGACATGTCTCCCATGGCAGCCCTGGGACAAGCTCTATGGGGGCTCATTTCTTGGTTATCAGGGTTCCTTGTCATTGTAACTCTGTGCTCCTTTTTGCATGTGGAGATGAGCCTTTCACATAACTTAACACACAGATTAAGTGCAATTCTTGCAGTAGAGGTAACATTTATCTCCCTGCATATGCTCCACAAATTGTTTAATTCAAAAGGAGATAAAGCTTACTTACACTTTGGCAATTATCCGGCTCAACCCATGTGTGAACTTCATTTGTAGAGGAAGGAATTCTCCATTCATACAGGAAAGTGTTGGCAGGATAGGCCCTTCAGTGAGAGGGAGAGAAAGCTGTTTGCATTTTGCAACCTGACAGTGAAAATGACTTTGCTAACTAGGAGCAGAATGAATTTGATAGACTGAACATAACACAGCACAACATTTACACTTCATGAGAATGAAATGAATTGAAATGCTTTGAAATAAGGCTTCTATTTTTCAAATAGTTCTTTTTAATTTTTGAAGCCAAAGCAAAATCCTCTTTGACACTCCTATTACCTGGGAAGGAAGACAGCTTGTTAGGTGACTAGTCTTGAGGTAGAAAACCTCCTTCTTGACTTGTCATGGCTCTTTGCAAGATCTCTCAGTGCACCACTCAGTGTCTTGTGGGCAGAATTTTCTAACTGAAGGATTACAGGTATATGTGCATGAATGATTTACAACAAATTCTGCAAAATTTGATTGTTGACATTTTCTCACTGATCAGTTTTACAGCAGTATTAAGGATGCACTACAGACTGCATTAAGGAGGTTCTTATCTAATAGAGCGTGGAAACACATGAAACTTTTGGCAGGTGAAAAGCAAATAATGCAGCATTCATTCATCAGGAAAAAGCCCACCCAAACAAAAATACAACATAAACCAGACAAAAAAGTCAAAATAATGTTGGGGACTTTGATGTAGAAAGAAGTTTTCTGAGCACTAAATAAACCCTCTAAGCACTTCAAACCCTCTGAGATTGTAGTTGTGTTCTTGAACACTGATTTTTCTTTTACCTCTTGCTTTATTCTGACTTGTGAGTGATGTCAAAGGGAAGCCACATGTTAATCATTCTCAAAAACATCAGCAAGGACAAGGGCATCCACACATCCCAGGGTCGAGTATGGAGCCTCACCAGAGTCCTTCCTGCCTGTCCAAAGAAAATGAAGCATAACATTGGCTTAGCACTTTTCTGAAGGAGCTGCCCTCAATACCATGGTGTTTCCTCTGAATGTGGAATTACCTGGTTTTTAGCATTTACAGTTAATGATAAAAAAACAGAACACCCATCAGAGAGAATTAAGGTGTTTTTCTCCAAGTTTGACCATTCTAGGTGGTCTCAGTAGGACTTGGTCCTCTTTCTTCTGCCTCAGCAAAACAAGCAGACTCTGAGTGAAGCTGAAGTAGTCACTGCTAGAACTATTTCCTTGTAAATCTTTTAGAATTCAAACTAAACAGAAATCCGTAGCTGGGATCCTTAAATTTGATGCCATAATATAGCACTCCCACTCTCGTCTTTAACTATCTTTTTACTTCTCTATATCCTACAGTCCAGAGACCCTAGGCACAAAACCAGCATCAGAAAACCCAAAGTGCATTTGCTGCCAACTATGGCTCTTGTCTGGGATGAAAAATTGAAACTGTCTTGCTCTTGAGGGAGGTCGTTTTAGTATCTTCTTTATTAAAAATATTGCTCTGGAAGGAGTGCTCACTATCCACTATTGGGGTGGAGAATTTGGAGGTAAGAGAATGTGTTCATGTCCAGCTGCAACATCAAAATAACCAAGGGTCTGCCTTAATCCATCAAAAACATCTTGGTGAATGTAAGAGAAAAGTCAAACAGGGCATCACCACCCGACCTCTGTGTTCAGAGGGTGGATTTATCACTCCCACAAAATTTTAATAAAGCAATAAATTACGGCCCTCTTAGATAAGCACTTGGAGCCTGGATTTGAAATGACAATACAGGATTGAAGGGCTTTCTGGGCCTTGTTATCGATCCATGTGCTGGCCAGTCAGTTAAGAGTCATTTTCAGGACCCGGTTCGTTAAGCTTTGAATTTGCATCTGCATCCTGAATCTGTGTGTGTATTTCTGTTTGTACAAATTGAGCAACAATGCAAATGATCACATATTGCACTTAAGAATCAGGTTTAATAGGCTTCTAAAATAATTCAAGTGTTCACTTGAATTTTGCACTAAGTACCATGCACAGAACATGTGGCTGTTGTGCACCATCATTAGAAGGATGCACTTGATTAGTGAGAAATTTCAATTAAACTCGTGTTTCACATCAGCTGGCAATTAATGAAGCCTACAAACAACACACAAAAGGATGTGTGTGTGTTAACAAGCTCCTCCTGGTTTTTGATGGAGTTATTTTGAGTGTACCACTAATAGAGTTATAGAGTTTAAATGGGTGTTTATTACCAACTTGACTTTTTTTTTTTTTTTTTTTTTTTTTTTTTTTTTTTTTTTTTTTTTTTCTGTTCAGATCCAGTTGAAAAGGAGAGGAAAAAGTGGTCTTGAGTTTCTTCGTTTGCCATCAACCTGAAGTGAGGTGAAAGAAAACAGAGGGGGCACTGTGCAAGCTAAAGTCTAATGAAAGATTTTCTTAACTTTGTTCTCTCTTCTTTTCAGTTTAGGGCCAAATAATAAAAGAAGTATGAGCAAATATTTCCTCTACTCACTGGTGTTATTCCTCCAATGATGGATTTTTTGGCAACCTGGGTAGCAGCATGAGTAATTTGGAATTGTTGCTAAAACACATTATACTCACACAAAGCAAACTCTTATAATTAGCAGAGGTCTTAAGGTTAGTGCTGGTGTAAAGGACAGCAGAATTTGGCCCATAAAAGGAAAAATGTGTACCCTGTCAGCACAGATGAAGAAGAGTGAAGCTGGAATTTCTCATCAAGTTTTTGTTTTAGATCAGGTGGACTACAAAGCTCTGGGCCTTTACTAACATATTTATGGTGTGTGTAACTACAGGCAACACACAAACAGTGAACAGAGCCTATATTTAATTTTCTTGGCTCTGAGAGTCTTTGAAAGTTCTTATTACAAGGCTTTGCTTTATATTGCTCATAATTTTTTTGAATGTCACACGGTCTAGGGGAAAATTTCCATCCTAGATGTTTCTGCTGGCTGTACATTTTGGGAACATTTCAGCTAAAATAGTTGAAGTGCTTCTGAGTGTGAAATTATGCGAAAATATACTGTGTTGCATGTAGGAAAATCTTCCATTTTAGTAGTTTAGTAGGGAGATGTACCTCCACTGTGGTTTAAAGCACAGGACTGAAAATAAAATGAGGTCTGCTCTGCCTTGAACACAAAAATCTTAAATATGGCTACATCATAAGAATTTCTGTGTGCCAGTAGAAACTCCATAGATGAGGATACCCATCTATTTTTACTGTAAAGGGCAAGGTCATTTCTGAAACTGTGGGATAGGAGGAGAAAGACCTTCCTAGCAATTTCTTTCAGCTCTGCTGGAACAAGAACTGATGGATTTTTCCTGCAGTATAATACATGGACTAAAGTCAATTGACTGGAGGATGTTCAGGGAAATGAAGAGCGTATCCTGTAAGAAAAGCTGGAAGTTGTTCAAAGAAAGTATATTTGAGTGGGGAAAAATCTGGGAATAGATCAAGGGAAATCATGGATGAGGTAAGGCCCTGAGGGGTAGAAAAGAAGATTATCCAGTCAAGACAACTAGAAAAAGGACAGTGGTGCACAGCTGTGGACATGCTCTTTCTTTCCCATCTAGAGGGTTAATGTGCCAGCAAATTCCCATGAGCCAGGAAAGGAGACTCTTTGTCAAAAAGGGAAGCTGTCCACCATTGTATCACAGAAGGTATTTTAGGTTCTTATGAGAGAAAAGCTCCTGTCTGCTGCCTGATCTTAGCAGAGGTCTCACAAATCCTTCTTCTAAGACACTGCAGCTCCTGAAGCTGCAAGCAGCTCTTGGAAATGTCTTGGCATGCTACTTTTACCTTCCACTATACAAAAGCACATCAAACTGAAACCTGTGTTCTTGTGTCTACTAACACTTGGGCCTTCAGTAAATATTCATGAAGTTATAGTGCAGAAAAGCACTTCCCAGTCCACTCAATTGTTAAATTTTGCTGTGATCATCATTAACTATTGTTACTATGAGCATTCATCGTTGCGAATGACACCATGTCTTACTGATGGCACTATGATTCCTTCTGACAAAATTCTTGCTTGGAATGAAAGGCATTTGAAATAGCATTTGATGCTTAATCTGTGTATTAGAAAATCTGCTAAGGCTGAAAAGTTGAATACCAGTGAAGAAAATCTGGGTATTAATTCCATCCCTCCCTAGGAGACAAACTTCTAGGATGAATTGCTAAATCTAGGAACCATTCTGATGATTTATTCCCATAGAAGCTGGAAAGCATACAGACCGTATCAGGGCTTCAAGAATGGAAGCAGAGTGATGTGTGAAGCTGGAGGATTCTCTTGCTGTCTTGGGATTGCATGGGGATGTCATGCTGCCTGTAGCAGTGTAGCATCTGTGCCAGGCACCAAAACACCTACACAAAGTATGGCAGCCATCACCTCTGCTCCACAGGGCCGTTGTAATGTCAAGACCTGTACTGAGGTCCTGAAGAGCTAAGAACAAGTTTTGACACCTGTAGGTGGGAAGGTAAGAGAATTCCTCCATCTGGGTCTTTGTTTTGGCAAGTGGAGATGAGAAATTGGTAAGGAAAACGGGGTAGAAGGACACTCTTTTATATTTTTTCCAGGTCAAATTCCCCTCAAATTTCCTTTGCAGCAGGTAGAAAAATCAGGTTCTTGTATATATTCAAACAACCCTAAAGAGGGGCAAGCAGGGTGATAATTCTTTCCTAAGCATGGGATGAGGATAATGTGTAGTAAACTAATCACAGGGTCACCCACAGAATGATGACAATAAAACACAATATTGACCAGCTGCTCCCTTTGTGCTGAATGAGGCAGAGCTGCTGGGAAAGAAATTAGATCATTACCACAGTGTCATGATGTGCTGGTGACCAGGACACGTTGGCTTTGGCATTTCCTAAACTTCAAAAGCAATTTTTCAGACTCTTTCATGCCATGGTGTACACAAGTATATAGCCATGTGTGTTCACCTGCAGAAACTGACATATTAGAGAATTAATTCTAATTGTACCCATACCGATAAGATGAAACTTCAGTCACACTACCAACACTGTTCAGTCAAAGACAGTTCTAGCAAGAATTTCAAGAATTTCAATTTCATTTGCCTTTAGGTTCAAAGATGTTTTCCTGTATGCAAAACAAAAGATACTGTTTTGCATTCAGTAAACCCCTTGCATTTCTAATAACCATAAGCAGAAATGTCTGTGGCTGTAGCACATTTACCTCAGTGTTTTCAAATACAATACCAATGACCACAGGTTTGTGGTGAACCAATGCCCACCTCTCATAGCTGGCCTTCTGATCTCTGTGTTACATTTGGATGCCCACATAGTTCCATTCGCCTAAATTTTTGGGCTGGTGGCTGAAAGATAATTTGTCGGTCATCGCTATAGCTCTCTTGAAGAAAAGGTGTTTGAATACGCTTTGCTCCTGAGTCATATATTTTCTCCCAATGATTACAGAAAGCTGACTGGACTTCTGCAAAAACAGAGAGGGGATACTAATCCCCCTAAAAGAATGAAGACATTGAATATAGTTAAAAGTCATTCTATTCCCAATTTATAGGATGCTATTCTGAAGCAAAAGTTTTAATTTAAAAAGAAAAATTAATTCAATTAAAGAAGCTGCCTTTTTGTTTTAGTTCTAGTTGCTTGAGCTCTTCACCAAATATATTGAAGCTTACATATAAACCTACATATGCACTCACAGGGAAAGTTTTCAACAGTGTATTACACACAAGAGCAAGCAGCAGATTGCTTAAGATTACCCCGACATCCTGGACCAGTCTTGGAGCAGTAATATCTTCATGTTTGCTGTCAAGGCCTGTCACCCCAGCTGACCAGCAGGGACGCCGAGGCAACCCACATTACTCAATCAACTTTAAGTGTTATAAATACTGAGGTCCATAAAAAAGTACAATGTAATGATGACTTAAACAAACCCAATTCATCATCCCAGCTGCACACATATCATTTCCCTCAGGGTGACCAACCAAGCAGCAGTGAATTCAACCCAGGCCAGATTCCGATTCCATTTCTCTTCATCAATTTGACTTTTGAGTTTACCTCCCTCCAAAGCAAAAGAAAAAATATCCCCTTAAAAATGAATAAAAATCACTCAAATCAAATGCAGCTCAGCTGCTTGAGTCCCCTTTTTGTTGTTGTTGTACTTGTGTCCATGCATTTTGCCTCTAGTGATATAAAAGGAAACCCTTCAATTTAAAGGTCAAATGGGGGCCGTTTGTTTTAACCCAGTGAACCGTGGCAATGGTATTCACATATATTATCTTTTGTCCTTCAACAGTTGTTAGACTTGTAGCCAGAGGGAAGGCTTGGCAGATTTGCACCACAGTTGGTTTTTTTTATGATACAAAAATCACAAAATTTCTGCAGTTAAGTGTGCTTGATTGAGTAATATTCTGAAAATCAAATCAATACCAAATCTGATTTTCAGTCAATGGTAAGGCACATTCACCAGCACTATTAAAGTTTATTGGTTTCATTTATTTAGAGAGGAAAAGTAGAGATTCACAATTCAGTGTAGTCTGTTCCCTTTCCTACAATCCTCTTCAATGCCTCCCCTTGATTTTATATTTTCCTATTTGTTAACCACAGAAATGTCATGTAAAAACACAGCTAATTATTGTCCCACTTTTCAATTCCTATGACATTACCCCAAATTCCCCTCTTTTTTTTATTAAAGGTTTGCAATTATAGGATGAGCAACTCAGCAAAACTAGATTAAAGAGAACTAGTACCTTGTGCTGGTTAAAGCAAGGTTTCAGCTGTTTCTCATTTCCATACAATTGTGGGAGCAAACCAGTTTGCACAGTCTGTCTGGGATTAGTAATTTTTTGTCAGGAATTAACGTGCAGGCCTTTTCTGTGGTTGAATCTGATGTTAATTTCTGCAAAGGTGGCTGTGTTTAAAATTGGACTTTTTTTTTTTTTTTTTTTTTTTTTTTTTTGCAATAGGTACAGAAGAGCAGTTTTCAAAGTTAGGTCTTTTTCTATCCTGTTGAAATTGGATGAAAGGAATATGGTAATCAGTGGGGCTAGAAATCTGGCATCAAAATTTGGCTTTGGACTCTGCCTATTTCTGTAGTAAAATCAAAATGATTGGGATGTTTCAGTACAAAGCTCCTTGTCCTGGAATTTGCTGCAGCATTTTTCTGTAGGCAAAATGTTGACCTGAGCTGAAGCTGAACTGTTCCTGTGAAAATTTGTAATGAACTGTTACTTTCTGGCAAAAAAATCACCCCAGTTTGTTAAAATATTTATTTGTTAATGAACCTGAAAAAAAAATGCTGTTGACACATTTTTCCCCAAGGATCATACAAAGAAAATGATACAATGATACAAAAATAAATATAAAACTGTGGAGGAGACTTAGCTATTCAAGTTTGTCATTAGAAATGCAGGGGGAAAATGCTAATGTTTTTCTGTTTATTTGTGGAGGTACAACACCCTGTTCCCTCTGTTTGGATTAAATGCTCCATAGCTAGACTGCTCTTTACTCTGCATCTACACTGTCTTTAACACAAGACCAGATCTTTGCTCTGTCATCATTCTTTCACTGCAAATAATGTATATTTAGAGTGATACTGCAAACTGTGGCACAGTTCAGTTTTGTCAATGTGCTCTGTGTGTGAGATGGGTGAAACATAGTTTGGGGATAAGTTTTCAAGGGGCAGGAATTTAACTAGAATTTAAATGGGATGTTCTCTCAGAGCCTGTGCACTCCACTGACTTGTTCAGTCGTATTATTAAGTTCTCTCTTTTGATTCAAATGGATGCAAATCAAAGCACTTGCTAGGAGATTTTTGGATACCATATGAACTTCAAAAACTATTACTCTGTTTACTTTTAACTGCTTAGACAATAAAAACACAGACAGAAATTATATCAGTGTAGTAGAGTGGTGGTAGAGGCAAGAGTTTTTGGAAAGCCTGAGGGAACCACAGAAATGATAATTTCTGCACTGGGGAGTAAATAGCATAAACTTCTCAGGCAGGGCAGAGTCCTGATGGACACACAGAACTGCCCAAGTGTGCCGACATAGACTGCCATCCTTTTCTCACCAGGAGGGCTGACCAGTTTGTAGACATGTCCATCACTTTATAATCCTGTCCCACAAGTTCTCTGACCCTCGGCTTTGCACAACACTGGTTTTATTAAGAAAGCAGGAGCTAAGATTACACAACTGATCTTTAATAGAAAGTCAACATTTAATTAACTGATCTTTAGTTGAGAGCCAACAATTCAAATGAATGAGGACTGTGACATTGCAAAAAATTTTGATGCCAGTGTGATATCTGCCTCATGGGGTGTATGCAGCACTTCACAAGCTACATCTTGTAGTAAATACTCTTAAATGACCGCTGGCACCTTATGTTAACATCAGTATTTACTCCATTTCAGGCTGAAGTTCAACGTCTTTGTTGTTTTGGCTAATAATTATCATAATGTCCGGATTCTGACAGGCATTGTTCCCATATTTCCTGTTAAGATCTAGTACCAGTTTTTGGATCCAACTGTCAGGCTGAAAAAAAATTTCAGGAGAAAAGTCATATTTTATCTCCTAGAGGCCAAAATTTCTAACTGTTGAGTAAGTTTGTGGGGCTCTTTTGACTGACCTTGAAAAAAAATAAACTAAGAGAGATGAGATGTGCTTAGACAGGGCTTATGTCATTTGTGTATTTTCTTTTATGCCATTTATTTTTCACTTTATCTAGTTTTTCTCATTGCTTGAGTATCAGGTAACTCAGTGATTCTGTATGATCTGGGCAGTTGTAGCTGATATATTCTCCCTTGAGGTGTGCATACTGCAGTTTGTTCCAATACAACATTTTTAAGTATTGCAAAAAATGGGTGAGCTAATCTGGCAGCCTACTCACTATCTGACATCTCTAGTTCTGCTATATGACCCAGCCTCTGTATCGTTTGCACAATTCCCTAACTGATCTCCTCCTCAGGATTCTGCCCATCCATTCCTTTTAGTTATCAACCTCTGCTCCTGAGAGGAGACAGATACACTGGAAAAATACTTTAAAAAGTCAAATTCCTGAGGCACTATCTCAAATGGGGTCATTATTTGTTGCATTGCTGTATTCTTCATTTTGTTTCACCCTCTTAGAAGAGGGAGTTTGCATGGGAAATTACTGTCTTGAAACCAGATCATCCTTTACATTCTTTAATCCTCTATTATTTTTCATTTGCTTGGATACTGCAAAACTCTTCTTGCTGTACAGCTGATATGTTTATTCTTGAAGAATGCTGATCTTCCCCAGATGTATACAGTACATGCATTACCATTTCGTCCTTCATCAGTTCTTGGACTCATAGCCAGAGGCAAAGATGTTAGGATTTGCTTGAGCTGAGCAATACAATATTTTTGTTCAGCTGTGAAGTTGATTAATAATTTGGAAATTAAATCAATATTTTCTTTGATTTTCATTCTAGTGGGGTTTGCATATAAACCTTTTGTACTGGCACTCCAAGCCTGGGTAGGGAAACACGGTAAAACTAAAGCAACAGATTTGGTGTTATCTTCTCTATGACATGGCAAAAATTAAGTGAAAGTCTAAGGAGATGCAGATGGATGACAATTTCTGCTATTTAACTCCCTTGATAATTCTTGATTGTCAAAGAAGAAAAGGTTTGGAATGCTTGTGGTTTGTAGTGGCAAGTATGAGGTAATTTACACAGCGAAAAATTACAGACCCCCTTTTTATCAGACTGTTTTGATCCTTTAGATAATCCTATGAAAAATAATGCTCTGAAATTCTGTGTCTTATGATGGATAATGAAAGCTGATTTTCAGAGTCAGTGAGTGCTCCAATTTTTCAGCAACACTGAAAAAACCCACCATTGTAACTTTACCCTGGGAATAAAATGTTTTAAGAAGTGAAAACCAAACTTCATCGAAATTGGTGGGAAGATTGAAATTTTCAAGGCCTTGTGGTAAAGTCCTATGTACTTTATTCAAGTTAAATATGATTGGAAGTATTTCCTTGAAATTCTCACTTTTGTAATTTACACGGTAAACTTCCTCCAATGCAAATGTCTTTCTGACTTTGAATCTGACAATAGCTCACCAACACTGACCCAAGCTGGGACAGTCAACATGGAAAATTTCTGCTGTTGAAAGTGTTGGATTTTTGTTCCTCTTAGCATTTGATGTCTTCAGAAATGGTTCATGACAATAAGCATTAGAGAAGCATTGCAATCTACCTTCTGTACTTGACAAAGAGAGTTCATGGCACTCCTTAAATCTCTCTGAAGGAGGCATGATTAGGATGCAAGA
This sequence comes from Sylvia atricapilla, assembly GCF_009819655.1. NCBI lineage: Eukaryota > Metazoa > Chordata > Aves > Passeriformes > Sylviidae > Sylvia > Sylvia atricapilla. The sequence goes on from NC_089143.1 coordinate 27,175,352, forward strand.
TGTATAGTCAGCCTCTGACACAATTGACAGTATTTGCATCCAGCTCTGATCTTATTTGACTTCTGTTTATGTGGTATTCAGTGCAATTTAAGTCTTTATTCAGGCTCTAAATGTATCAGATTACCAGAAATCTATTAAAAACAGTAGCCAGTCTTTTGATTTTTCAGTCTGAACCTTAATGAATGTCCTACTTCCTCACTCATCAGTTTTCTCAAGTAGGATATGGAGTTCAGGAATGAAACCTTCAGCGTGAAAAAATGGCGGTGGATTTGGAGAAAAAAAGCCTAGAGCTACCTCTACACCATGATGTTATGCCCTTCCACTTCCCACCACTTCTGTAAAACTACATTTAAACAGAGGATCTAAAAGTTTTACGACTACAAACATGTTTCAGCTGTACTCCAGATACATGTTGGAGCTGAATCTAGGGGATTAATGAAGCTACATTATACTTCCTCCAAAAGACTTTGATTTGGAAGACTAGGTCTCTGTACCTGTTGTTTATACAACATATGTGATTTTATGTAAAAGTGTGTAAATTACCCCTGTAGCTCAATGGATGTTTAAAAAGCTGAGGAAGTCCAGAGCAATCAATAAAACCCATTTCCAGAGTGGTCCTGAACCCAGCCATGGGCAACATCATCATACAGATCAGCATCACTAAGTCAACTGAGAAAACCTTTCAAGGAAGAGAATTTAAACTAAGTTTATCAGACTTGGGCTGAGGTAATTCAACAGCCCAAGATGCTCAGTTGTACTTGTTTTAGTGAAATCACAACCTGATGAAATAAATACTCACCTGTCTCCAGACACTTCAGGAGGCAGAGCTAAGGACAGAATGGGCAGAATTTCAGATGTTGCTTCATCATAACACACTGAGATGGAGCTCAGGCAAGACCTTGTTTAATAACTTTGATCCATGATATTCTACTGGATCCCTAAAATTAGGGGAACCTGAATTACATGAAGATGTAATTGGGCAATTAAGCCAAATATGCAAACGGACCAAAATTTATAAAAAATGTGAAAACTTGTGATGCGTTGTCCATTTTGTGACCATTTCGGGTCCACCTCGGGTGTAGCCCTGGCCAGGCTCTTGTAGTGCCTAAAGTGTACCCTTAAAGGCCTTTCAATAAATATCTACTTTATTCTCTTAGGTCTGTCTAGTCCCAAGTAGTTATTAGCTAGTATTAGTTAGTATTCCAATTAGAAATTAGTTCCAAATATCTGCCCATGTTCAACCATCTCTATCTTGGCCAGGAGCCCCATCCATTGTCAGCTGGCCTTTTCTTTTACCCTGCTGCCTCTTTTGCTGAGCCAGTGACATCAGTCTCACCACCCTGACAATAACTAGTTTAAAAGCTGCCGTGTTGTGGCCACAGTGCCCTTTACTCATCTCTCCAGGAACCTGCTGCACTCTTGGAGACTCTGGCCATGCAGTAAACGACTCAGTTGATAGTTAAATGGCTTTAGTTACTACCAGTGGCAAGTAGAGTTCACCAGAAGCCCACTGAAAAGTTTTAGGCACAGTCTTAAAACTTAGGCAGAATAACAAAAGTAAGGCAGATGTGGCCTACTTCTTTTTCTCAGGGTCTGATCCTGCAAAATGACTGCTGAGACAATCCAAAAGAGTAACTGCACAAAGCACAAAGATTTACCTTGCTAAGGCTGCTGCTGTGTTGGGTCCTTTTTGGTTTTTTGCCTTGTCCAGAGGAGATTTGACAGTCAGAACTCTTGGACCTTCTCTGGTTCAAGCAGCAGCAACTCAGACAGCTCTTTGTTGTAATCTCCACTTTCATGTGAGATGATGGCTCACAGCAAGAGCAGCCAGAGGACTGAGGATATTCATTTTAAGGGTAAAGGTGGCACCTTTGAACGTGTTTATGCAGAGTCGAGCACTTGAGGGCTCTAGTCCCGAATGAGATTTCCAAGTTATGTTGTAGTACAAACAAACAATAATAACAGAGAATGGGTGAGGGCAGCGGGAGGAGGGGGAAGTTATGATTAATTTTTATCAGACTTCCTTCTTCTTTCCACAGAGCAGTTCAATGTGAAGTCAAAGTTCATTGACACATTCTCTGTAGTTGGTGGGATGATTGTTTTATATTAGCCATTGACTTGGCCTGCATTGATCCTTGAGAATGTATCGCACAAATCATTTTGCACTAAACTGCTGAATCGATGAAGAAATCTCCTGGAAAATTTATATTAAAAGTCGCTGTTTGCCTAAATGAGTTCCCTGTGCCCCATATTGAATATTTTGCTGATGAATTGAATGAGTTTAAATTTGAACATTGCAGACCCATTAAAGAATGAATTCTTAAATCAACTTCTGCCATTTATGATTGAAATGAGATTTCCCCTGCAATAGACTAGCTGTTATATAAATCAGTTGTGCATTTTATACTGTTCCATAAACAAGATATAATTCTTTTAAATACACAACAGGTGCCTTAAATCTTTTGATGCATCTTGTATTTATCTGATGTTGATATTAGTATATTTACACCAGGTAACGAACATGGGTTTATAATAGCATATAGTTTCTGAAGGTTAAAGAAGCCATAATCTTTGTTCTTAAATGCAACTGAGTTTTCAGGGGTTATACTCTACATCACTGCTCACAGCTGAGATCCAAATTTAATCTAAAATAAATAATTGTCCCTTGCACTATAAAAAGGCAAACCATCTTGAGTAAGGTTATGATTAGAGCAAATTTGATTTTTAGTATGACATAGAGGAACATTTTTCCTGCTATCTGGTTTTTAATATTGGAGTGAATAGTTGAATTTCTTTCCTTTCCACTCAGACTCTCTGCACCTTAGGTGACCTCTACTTACTGGCTCAGTTAAAGGATTTAAGCTGGTACCAAAATCACTTCATGAACTGGTCCAGTTTTGGAGTTACTTGAGATTACCACTGACAGTTTGCTGAAGCAACTGGTGTCAGAGAAGTGCTTCCCCACTTTTTCCATAAATAACAGCTTTTTCACATAAATCATGTCCATCTTGAAAGATGATTGTTTCTTCTCAAGCCATATGAGGAGGTAACTGCTGGAGTCAGACTTGGTCTTTGATGTGATGGGATGTTCCCTGTGTTTCAGAGTTTGGGTCAGGTGTAACCCAGAAGGGCAGTAAGCAACAAATTACAGTCCTCTTCTTCAGAGAACACATTGAAGTAGACATAAACCAAGACTATGAGGGTCAAACCAGAAGCTGGACCAAATCAATGCATTTTATATGATATCTAGGATGGTGCAAGTGTGGTCTCTATGTACTCAACAGCTTCTGAATAGACAAAAATTCCTGAGACATCCCCAGTAAAATGGAGAGCTTCAATGAGCTACAAGAGAGGAGCAGCACCTGAATATGTAGATAAGTAGATAGGCAGGTCTGGAGGTTAATTCAACATTGCTCTGTTCCTATCTTAGATAATGTGGCATTCAGAAATGTTCACAGTGTAACGCATGAAAAAGAATTTGGTCCCAGAGAAGGAATCATAATGAACATTGGAAATTCAATAAAATCTGGAAGCCTAGTGAGAAATGTATAGTTTTGCCGTTTCTTCACTGGTGTTGCCTTGAGCACACCCTACAAGGTGGTTCAGAGCTCTAATGCAGAGAGGTGGGGCCTCCAGTCAACCCTCCTTCCACGCTCATCCTTCAGTGCTCATCCTCATCTTCCTCTGCGCCACAGCTGAGCACACACTGGATTTGCCCTGTGGGCTCACCCACACATCATGACCCTGATGACAAGCCAAAGTCAAACTTTACTGCAGCCACTCCTCCTCAGTGTGGATTTGACTCTTTCCCTGCAAGCAAGATGCTTTCCTTAGATGGTACTGTGACTATCCTTTGAGAAAGAAAACCTTCCTTTTTTCATTCCATTCTTCCCAGTAACAGTGATGCCTTAAGTTTTAGCTTTTATGTTTTTCAGATTCTGTGCTGCCCTAGGGGTGTAGTTCTGAGCTTCATATTAAGTGTTAGTAAGCTTTCTTCACAGAGTGGGTGGACAAAACAAATCCTTTCCCTGTTGAAGACCAAGGACAACGGATACAGGTTTTCAGGCCCAAAAGCACAAATAACGGTGGGCTGAAGAGAGAAAACAAGAAGGATGGGACTCCATAAACTGAAGCTGTGATTAGACAATTAAATCCAATATGTGAATGGACCAAAACTTATAAAACTGTGAGACCTTGTGACAGGTTTGGCATTTTATGACCATTCTAAGTCCACCCTGGGTGTTGCCCTGGCCAGGCTCCTGTCCTGCCAAAGGTGTACCCTTAAAGGCCTTTCAATAAATATCTACTTTATTCTCTAGATCTGTTCAGTCTCCGTTCCAGGTCAGCCCTCCCAAGACATTAGTTCTGGTACCCCAGATAGGACACTGAGACATCTGGAAAACCCCCTTGGACCAGAGGAACACCCAGCTTCTGCTCCCCACTCCTGCTGCACTCCAAGGTGGAGGGGGGGCATCTGGGAAGGTATCAGAGCCAACAAGATTCAGAAGCAGCTTCCAAAATAAGGAGATCTTTAAATCACAGGTGTTGCAGGAGGGCTGGAATAGCTCACTTTAACCAGGTTGTAAAATCTCACTATTGAGGCTGTAGTATCAGCTTCTTCCCATGGCTTCTAATGTTTTCATGGCTCTGTGGGACTCTCTCATCCAAGGACAAGCATCAAGGGTTTTATAACTATCAGTTGATCATTTCTGCTAAAGTAGGGGAGGTGGATTCTCAGTGAGATAACAAAGGTGTTATCTCTATCCAGGGAGGATATAAAGGATATTGGGAAGATAACATCTAATTGAAGATTCAATTTTCCAAGTGCCAAATTGTTTTGATGACTAATTGATTTACATAGACCGAATTCACTCACAGTATTTTTTAGATCTTGGTGCCTTTTTTCTTCTGTGGCAGCACATAGGAATTGCTGTTAACTTTCTTGAAAACAAAAGATATAGACTAGGATTCTTCATGGGAGATGCTACTGAGTTTTAGCTCTTTATCTTCCAGACATAGACACAGTAGGTCGCTAATGTCAGTAAAGGTGTGATTCAGGGATCCAAGCCCACAACTAGGTGACAGAAAAGGTCAGGATCTAATTGTTCTGCCTTGGTGCTGAGAGACCAAGGAAAGGAAGAAAATATGATGGCCTCAGGAAAAGCTGTTTCACAAGACCTCCTTGGCTCAGTTTAAAAGAGGGATAATGGTGTTTACTTGCTGTCCTCAGAGGGATTTTATGAGAATTAATTAGCTAATGTTGACAAAGGGCTTTCAATGTCAAAAATAATATGTAGTGAGCATGCAGTATGAAGTGGTACGGAAGATTAATTGGGATACATTTAGAATAGCTTTAAAAGTGAGATGTGACAAAAACATCAGTGAATTCTGTTGTAGAGAAGCTTTTTTACACCCATCCCAACAAGCTGTTCTGCTTTGGTGACAGCATTTTCAAAGCAGTTCCAGCAAAGTCTTTTTAACAGGAATTCACTTTCAAATCCCTCTGCTGGTAACATGCAGCCAATTTCCAAAGGTCTGGGCATAGAGGTATTTCTTCTTTCTTCAGGTCTCTCATATTTATCTTTTAATTCCTGAGGACTGATGGATGGCACACTTTTCCAGAAGGACTCAGTGCTAAGAGCATCACTGGCACTAGCAGGATTTGGGTCCAGTGCCCTGCTCATCTGCTACCTTGGGAACCAAGAGAGCTCTCAATCTCAAAATATTTCTCTGGGATGACAGAAACAGAGAAATATTCTCTCTAATTAAAGAAATTCTACAATTATGATACTAAGAAAATTTCACCCTACAGGTGCAAAAGTAATTTTATGATATCAATTTACTTTTTCACCAAATATGCTGGGACCCTATTAATGGTCAGACTGGACATTTTCATGTATGTGTTTTAGCAGGCAGAAATGGTGTGTTTTAGTTTTTTACATTTTAATTTTCATCTTCTTCATCTTATTCTCACTAAAATATTCATGTCTGAGTACTACTGCAGTCAAAAGGATATTTCTATTGCCGTCACTGTCAAAGATTTAATTAAAACATATGTGATTCTTCATAAATTCTTAAAAGTTATTTCATCTTGGTGACAATACACAGCAATTTTGTCTATTAATTTTTATTAGCAAGCACAAAAAAATTAATTTGATAGGGTTGAGTTTATCTTCAAAAAACATATTTCTTCAAAATAATAAAACAAATATTTTCAATTTTTTATTGAAAATTTATAAAACCTTTCTCCTTGAATCTTTCCAGACACACTAAGTGCAATTGCACACTTGAAAAAAGAAATTGCTAAGAGAATTGTTATCTTTGGAAAAAATAAAGGTGATGCCTTTATTAGGAGCCAGACTTGATGCAGCTGGACATTATAATGACTTCTTTATGTCTTTTTCACACCTTTTTCCATAAGTATAATTTATTACTTACCTAATGTCTTGGTCAACAAATAATGCCAAGTGCACAAACAGATGGTTTGGTGATCACCTGAGACTGGTTTGAGGCCACCACACTCATTTCTTGTGTCATCAAAGAGCTACTTAAGCTGCAATGAGCAAATCGAGGTTCTGGTCCTACTGATGTTTGTAAATGGTTGTTTATACTTCATACTGTGTATTTTAGTATAGATTGTGCATTTTCTTTATGGTGGAATTTCTCAATGTTCTTTTATTAGTGGATAAAATGCCAGAGCACGGTAAGCACAATATTGTCTCAGTGTGATACTGTGCCTTGTACCACAAAACACAAGTTTGTAAGTACAAATAAAATTTTCTGTTACATTTTCATTTAGTTCTAATGAAGCAAGAGCAAGTCTTTTGAGAGGCGTGGCTGGCAGATAATTGCTTTCACAGAATAAACTCAATATCTTTCCTTTTGCCATTTAACATTTAAAATCATTTTACATATACAGAACATTTGAGTCTAATTGGATGAAGGATCTTAATTCCTGTTACAAAAAAAAAAAACCCACCAACTCTTAAATTGATATTACTTCATTGATTTTAATAAAGCCTTTGAAGATCTGAGAACAAAGGGTCCTATTGGTTCTTTAATTAGTAAAGGATTTATTCAATAAGTTATCGGACAAGTTAATTTACAGGACTTAATTTTGCTATTGAAAGGTTTAGCCTCCTTCCCTCCAAAATTGGGACGATGGACCATTCCAATACTGTGAAGGTGATGACCTTGTGATAACCCGTGTGTTCATCAGTCAAATTACTGTCCCCAGTAATGATAATGCCAAAGCTCTGGAACACTGGGGCAGCTAATCTGTATTCAAATTACACTCAATGAAACAGCAAGCACAATTCGAGTAATAATTCACTAGCACTGAGAGGTGAAGGGAGATGCTCAGACCCCTTCATGCAGATTGGACATTATCATACATTTCTTAGGTGTTGGACAGGTCTGCATGAGAGGGTTGTTAATGAAAATATCAATCAAAAACTCTGCTGACTTAATGGTCAATTTAAATTAATTAATTGGAAAGGAAAAAGTTGAGAAGGACAGCATTGATTGTTTAGCTCGGAGCAGTGGGCAGGCTCAGAGAAAAAGGCTGCCCAAATAAGACCATGTTTCCTGTATCAGCTGGTGCTTTGTATAAAATCTTGTGTTTGAAAAGGTAGGGAAAATAGTAGAATGCTGTAATTTGAACACTTTGATACTTAGAACCGTGGGTCAGTGGGTTTGGGATGGGGTGTTGAACGTGATGGCATAATACCAGCCTTGGGAAGGAAATGTGCAGGAGAGGTAGAAGTGAAGCACTGTGCATCAACTGAGGATTTGACCCTATCTCTACAGATACATTCAGGAATCCTTTCATTCATAGGATGTTTTTTATCCTCACAGCTTGTACTTTCTAGCTCAGAACGTGTTTGTCAGCTGTCCCTAAAAGCTTGACTCTCTGGAGGTCAAGGGGAGGATTCCTTTTGATTTAGCGGAGAGAGAATTTCAGCCTCCATCTGCAAGGGGGCTCCTCAGAAATAAAATTGTGAATCAAGAAAATATTTAATGCGTGGAAGCATCTATAAGAATTTTCTTATTAATATGAAAGGCAATATATGTTTTGGGAAACCATGTAAAACCTTTGGGATAAATAAAATATTAAACATATTTTTAATAGTATATTTTGCAAATAAATGCTTTAAATTAAGATACTTACTACCTCTGTCTATATTTATACCTACCTGTGCAATTTAATATCTGCAAAAATTTTGAAGACAAAAATGTCCATAATATTTTAAAATGCGTTTTACTTCTTACATAAGCAAAGACTGTAGTAATTTGGTGTGGGAACAGGCTAAGGCTTGAAATTAAATCAAATTCCTATACCAAATTCCTGTGTTTTGAACCCAAAACTCAACATTGGTTTTGAATTCAATGGTAAGGAAATACAGCAATATTTGCTAAATTCATGATATTTTTATCTATCTGAAACACAATCCAACTTACTGCCAGCTGCATTGGGTTGTGTTGTGGGTATAATCTAAGGTCCAAGCATCCAAAATATTTTTGGGGACCCTGTAAAATATACAAAACTGTTACTCCAGAACAGTTTAATCCCAACACTCCCTTTTTTTTTTTTTTTTTTTTTGGTTTGGTTTGGTTTTTTGTTCAGACAACTTTTTTTTTTTTTTTTTTTTTTTTTTTTTAATTTGTTTCCTAATTCTGCTCTTTCTAAATCACACATTGCCATTTGAATCAGAGCAGAATACAAACACCAACCCTGTGTATAATACAGGGGGAAATAAATATGAGATATAAAAGGAAATGTAGATGCAGCACCTTTACTGTGGAAAGCATCTGACAGGTAGCACTGGGGTTGGTTCTAATGTTGCTTTTATAAATTTTTTTTTAATCACAAAAAGGATGGGAGCAGAAAATTGACCTAATGAGACAGAAAGGAACCCAAATAAAACAATTAGCTCCATAAAACCAATATGGTAATTATACATTTAAGTAAATGATAACAAGTGGGATGGAAGTGGCACACTAGGGAAATGAAGATGCTGCACTGATTTTCTGTTCCTTCTTTTCGTTCTCCACATATCCTTCTCTCAAAGCAGTATTAAAATTATAATAAGGAACTCAAATTAACACATTCATAATTAAATGTAACTTGGCCCTCAGTAGACTTCAGGGGGAGGTCTCCAAACCAGATTTAATACCTGGCTTCTGGAAAATGTTTAGCATGATGGATACACAGCAGATCAGGGTTGCACTGTTACTGAATATATTGAAAAGAAATTTAATAAAGGCTTAAGATGGCCAAACAACCCATGGCTGTGTTAGAACGATGTCCCAAAGTAAATCTTGTTCAGTTTCAGGAGCTGAGTCATGTTTTCAGTTCTCTCCAGCAACTATCATTCACCTTTTCAGAGCTATGTCAGAGAATATTTCACCCAGGACCCAAGGGGAAGCAGGTGAAAAGAGCAGTGACACAGGAAGGGCAAACAGCACACCAGGCTGAGCCCACGGTGGCACAGCCTTTTCAGCAGCCCAGACCTGATGATTCTGCAGTTCAAAGATGTGCCTGGCTGAACTGACTTCTTTCTTGCTGGACTGTGTTAATGTAATGGCTGTACAGCTCAAATGCAATCTCAATAAATGGTGCTGCTGTTTGCAAACTCTCTGGCTTTCCTTTCAGATCCTACCTCCCACCAAAGTCATCCAGTGTGTCTTTGACTCTTCACCACCCTCACAGCAGCATGAGACTGCCTGGAACAGTAAGTCCATGCAAAATACTGGAGAGCATCTGAAACACTGCAGATGGCTCTATCACCCCAAAATTCAACCAGTACAACCCTTCCACACAACTGTGGCTATATTCCCATGAGATTATCCAGAAGCTATAGAAGTTCTAAAGGGATAGTGAAGTCCTTGCAGTTCTATCTAAGTCGGCTCCCTATTCTGTTATACTGGTGTACTTGGAGGAGAAAATTTTGTAGGGATGAACGCTATGTTAAGGTACATCAACGAAGAGTAGGGCAGAAAATGTGTGAAAATACAGCTACTGATGACTTTTTCCAAGCACTGCCTCATTTTTCAGATTTAGGAGGTAAAGATATTAACCAGACATGAAAAAGTTTTATTTCTAATCCCAACACTAATTCCTTCTATGGTTTTGGACAAGCTACTTAGGCTGGCCACATAATTTCATCGTGTGCAGAAGGGAACAGCAATATACAATGTGTTCACTCTTTGTGGGTGTCCAGAGCTCTTCCCAGCACTAACTTTCCTGTGTGCAGCCTGAGGATTGGACAAATCTGCCCCAGATTTACCTGAGTAGTGTCTTGCTTGGGAGAGTGGATTCCCAAGCATGCCCCAGGAGCCCTAAGGTTGAATAAATTTTGATTGTCTGTGTTAAATGCTGGATTTCCCTCTTGGCCTGAAGGTAATGCAAAAATGTGTATGAACTATTTTTAGCTGGGCTATAAAGAGAAAATTAAGCTATCAGAGAATATAATTAGAACAGAATCACCATGCTAAATTTGGGGATTAGATACTACACCTTGTAATTAATCAGGCTGAATTAAGTCATCCTGGAGTAGAATTGCATGAACCATTTTATTCTCCTCCTGGCTCAGGGTAACAGATTCTGAGAGGAGTATTTGTGAAGGGCAAAGGGGTGTTGTGGTTGCAGTAAGTCAAGAAATGGCCTTGGGCACTACTGGAGATGCTGAGAGTCCCAGCCTAGCAGGGAATCAACCTTGTAGCTCTGAGGTCAAACCTGGTTGTGCCAGTCCCAGCTTGTGCCTCAGTGTACAGGCTGTGACCAGAGCCTTTCACAGCCTTAGAATTTCCCAGCACAGAAAGCAAAGCAGAAGTTGTTAAAAAAGATGGCCTTTGCTATGTAAGTATATTAGGACCTGGCCATGAGAAGAAAGTATTAGTACTATTTTATTTTCTTATGAATAACAATAAAATATTACACTGACTGCAAGCTTGATGTGAGGGCTAGTAATATTATTGCTCTTGTAGTATTTAGTTTGCTTGTATATTCTCTTGACTCCAGATGGATTTTAATTTTGTGTATAGTAGCTACACAGTGTGCACGTAAAAGCTTTAATAAATCTGCTTGTTCAAACTGAAATAGGCATTTTGTATTATGAGATTGTCTTGCTCCAAAACAAATTCACATGATTAGAGCAGTGGATTTAACTAATTGTCCTCCAAGCAGCTCCTATGGGAAAACAAAATGTTGTCTATGTTAACAGTGCCTCAAAGAGGGATCAGTCAGGATCAGCAAAAACATGGTATCACATGCTGTAGTATTGTTTTTTTTTACCAGATGGCAGGAGGATAATTACCATAAAATCATTATCACTTGCTTTAGGGTAAGTGCCATCATAAAAGCTGATATCCGAACTGAGTCCTAAATCCCAGTATATAACTACTGTTGAATTTCTAGAGAATTGCAGAATTCCAGATTTCAACATGTGGATTTCACTCTGGATCAGATTCCGAAGTGTGAGGATTCTGTCTTCCAGAAAATTACTTATTCAGCTTTTTATGTGAGATACTAAAGTGATAGATGCTTTTCAGAGACTTCCATTCCATTCCATTCCATTCCATTCCATTCCATTCCATTCCATTCCATTCCATTCCATTCCATTCCACTCCATTCCATTCCATTCTTCTTCTCTAGATCCTGACAATGCCTAGTATTTTTAGCAGTAATATTAACTGGGTTATTATAATTTGTAATAATACTTACAACATGTTGCTGAAAATCTGAGAACAAATACTAAAGCAGTTCAGACTCTAAAAATGCCTCTCAGGCTGTGAGGTGAACCTGGTAATAGCTGAGGTGCAGGTGTCCATGTGATTTCTATTTAAAGGCAAGTGATTTAAAGGCATGATTCCAGCCCTCAGTGCTTCAGTTTTTCACCGTAAAAACTGTGTGAATTCGGACATGGAGAGACATTGGTAGGAGAAAAGCTGGGTCATTCCTTCTATCAGCCCAGTGGTTGTTTTTAGGAGGGAGAATGTAGAAGCATAGCTAGAATGATTGCTCCAGGACTGCTGGCTCTGGCAAATGTTGTTTCACCTAGTTTAGAAAGAGTCCAGCCCTTAAATTTACTTTGTTTGCCCCTTCTCATTGAGTGATGCAAGGAAGTGTCAGGGCTGGAAGGCTGGCTTTCATTAATGACATGATCATAGGAAAGGAAAACAGAGGCACTGTTAACAAGAAATTCTGGAGCACCACAATGAGAATTGCCTGACCAATGTCAAGGCTCTGTGACCAAGACATGTGAGGTTGCACAGACCCAACATAACTGCAAAATCCTACAAAAAGCCACCCAGAAATGCTCAAGGTGGCTGCAGAGATAATTAACAGAGACTTCTGCAGCTTTGGCCCTACTGCAGGCTGGCACACTGCTGTTCTTAAAACCTGTGGTCTCTACCCATGGGACCTGCTCTCAGAACTGTGTGATCCTGCTCCTGAGATGGAAAGGCTAAAAAAACGTAGGGATAATATTGTCTGCTATGCTTAGTTTGTACATAACTTCAGAATACAGGTCTCCAGGTCTACTAAACTGCCACTTCTGATCACTCTGGTCCTTCAAGGGTGGTTTTATAAAGGATCTGAGTACTTAAATTTCACTGAGATTTATGAATGTCATGTTGTGGTACTCCTTTGAAACTGCCTGCCTTCATCCAACTAAAACTGCAGAGAAAGGCCAAAGTACAAGCTTTTCATTTTGCAGATTGGTACTGTAGACAATTGGCCATTTGTGGGTCACTTTGCATGTTCTGGAACAGAGCAGGAAAAGCCAGTGTGCGACACACTCCAGCATAACAAGCTCAAAGACCCCTGCAGCAGGTAGCAATTATCTAGTAACATTTTTTCAAAATTTTTGTGTGTGTGTGTGTGTTATCAGTTTTGTGTGTGTGTGTGTGTGTGTGTGTGTGTGTTATTTTGTGTGTTAGAAGAAGGGCTGAACTTTCTGGTCTTTTCCCCTGAGTCAGTCATTACTTACATTTCTTACCATTAAGGCTTGCTCCACCTTGCCTGTCTCCCATGTTATGCTCCTGTGTCGTTTCTGTGATTTCCCATTGCTCTGCAGTGTCCACTGGGGGAGTGGTCAGGGTTCTGCTGTGCCTAGCCTGCATCACAGTGAATGGCTTCACTCAGTTCATCTTTGGGGCCACTAGCGAGTGAGGAACTATGAATGCAAGTTCCAGGCAGCATGAGTCTGCCTGGAACAGAAAGTCCATGCAAAATACTGGAGAGCATCTGAAACACTGCAGGCAAAACCATGGCAAACCTACCCTGAAGGTGACATGTGCATGTGACATGGCAATTTATGGTCTGGAGAGCTGGAACTTGTCTCTTGACTCCATTTGTAGCCAGTGGAGAAAGGGATACAATGAGAGCTGATGTTGGCACAGCTGGGGATAGAGTTTCCTCTCCACTGACCAAACACCTGGCAATTCTGGAGCACCCTGAAGGACTAACTCATCAACACAGTCACAGCTACAGACACATCAGGTAGTGTTGGTGATTCTCTCACAGAGACACCCCAATGTCCTACTTGGGAACATTCTGTGTACAGAGAAATAATTTGCCCTGCCAATTTTCATCACTGGTAGTTACCAAGTGGATCATTAATATGCTGTGTAATTCCAACCTAACTATTCTAATGTGCATTGATTTCATCTTATGTGGGAAAAAGAGCTCATTGCTTATTATTGGCTGTAATATATCTCCATGGCAGAGGTAAAAGCTCACCACTGGTCTCTCAAAAGGCTGAGAGGAGTTAGCAGCATTTGCTGGAAATGGGGCACTTTCTCTGAACACTTTGTAGCAGAGCACTGGGATACAAGGGGCTCGAGAGATGCTCCAGTCCCTTAATCATGTTCACAGACTTTGGTTTGTCCAGTCTGCTCATGTCTCTTTTGCATGAGAAGCCCAGAACTGGACATGGTGCTCCAGATGTGGCTTCACCAATGCTGAATAAAGGGGAAGGATCAACTCCCTCTGCCTGCTGTCAACTTTTTCACTGTCCAGTCATAGGTGCAGGTGCTGGGAAGCATTTGTTGGTGTGTCACCAGTGGCATAAATTTTCCAAATACTTTGCCACAGCTCTGAAAAAAAAAATCATGCTGCAGCTGGAAAACACCTCTGGGATACAGATCAAGAGAGTCACGTATGCAAGAACAATAGCAAAACACCACTTTGTTGCTCATGAATATTTCCTTTCTATCCAGTTACTGTCCCACCACCAGCTTTCTTGTGAAAAAGTCTTATTTGTATTTACTTCATATCACCTGTTGCTGTTGAGAATTTTTTTCTAAGCCCTTCTCTGGGGAGGTCATTTCTGTCTAAACAGACTCCCAGGTTTTTAAAGAGAGATTTCATGTTCCTATCTAACACCTTACATGGACTTTGGGAGCTCACTGAATTTTGTTGAGGGTGGAAAAAGTCAGCACTGCGGGTCCTGTGAATTTTTCAGCCACATACAAAGACTGCATGGGTGGCTGTGTTCAGGTCACCCCCACCTGTCACCCCCTGCTCTACCAGGCTGGGTGAAACCATGCAGCCTTCACAAGGACAGTTGTTGGGTGGAGAGGTCAGTCCACATGGGTGTGTGCACAGCCTTGGTGGCTTGCCACCTGCCTCTTACTGCTCTTCAGACATACTTAAAGAGTCTCCATGTCAAAAATGCCTTTAAGCATCCACAGAAAACCACAGAGAAATACAAAATGGAAGTAATGTTGCCAGATCATGTACTGGAAAATAACCAGCATCGCCTTTGCAGGGCTTTTGACCTTGCAGGTCCTTCCATGAACATGGCCCATGTTGTTTCCCACCCCACGTACAGTAGCCAGCATGCCTCCAAGGCTGTTTTTAGACTAATTCCTGCTAATGTCATGCATGGCTAGTTAACCTCCATTTGATCTGTCTTTTAGAGATTTATTCATCAATAAAGGCGTTATTACTCCTTTGATGATAGTTAGTATCATTTATATGAATTGTCTATTGACGGACACATTTAACAAAGAGTGTTTATGTGCTGAACAATCACATAGTTTATTTATCCAATAATCATATAATCGATTAGAAAAAAAATTCAAGTTGAAGGACTTCTTTGAGATTTAAAGATTTCACAGTTTCCATCTGTGTCCAAGATGTTTAATTTGCGTTAGTTATGTATTACATTTCACTAGTATTGTTCCTACAAGAGGATCTTATAGATCAACCTCTGGCAGCTCTCAGGTAAAGACTGAACCTGGCCAGCTTGTTTAAGATGATGTTTAGGTATTTTTGATCATAAATGACAGCACAAAATATCAAAAATATTGGGCTGTGAGTGTCTTGAGGCACTCTCAAGGAAGGGTACTACTGATCACACTCGCCTTCCAGACAAAGGACTTTTTCAGCACTAAGACCATCATCTCTACAGTGGTTACAAATATCTACTAACAAATGAAAGAGTTTGCCTGATGCCTTTCACTGGCTGATGCCATGGCATTTTCACAAGGGTGACACTGTTCTCTTGTACTCAGATAAAAGTCCAAGCTGAATCAGAAAACCCTTCATGTCTAGCAAACCCTGTAGAGCTGCTGTTTCTCCTGGATTGAAGCACAGCTAGGTCGTGTGCAGCAGAACAGTGGTGGTCTCCAGAAGGGCACATCCAGTGCTCACATCCCCCTGAAATCACCACAGCTAGCACCACATTCCCTCTGAGAAGCCTAGGATATTGAGTGTCAGATTTCTGTGTTTGGTGACCAACATTAATCCCCTAGCTTCCCCAAGCCCCAAATGCCAGGACATCACCATATTATGTTTGGCTCTTAATACAGACACTGCAAACATGCAAAGAGTGCTTGTCAAGGAAGCACTCCTTGGTGTGGATGGGAGAGCCCATTGTTTGCCTAGGTTTCAATAGTGGGTGTTTTATACCCTAAGATCCTGACCCTGGCAGTTTCTCCATATCAATCATATATCCTGCATTGAATTACAGTGACTTCCAGTTTCCTACAGGTAGCAAGTGAGGCTGGGCTTTCATCCTGCAAACACTCACCCAGTTGTGTTTATTTGGAAACATGTGGTTCTTTCTGTAGGATTACAGAGAACATCGGAGCAGAACCTGCGCTGCACAGTGCAAGGACCTCAACACCCAGGGACAAAAACTTTGTGTGCCACTTACTACAGTAAACAACTTATTCCTTAAGACAAGGAGTAAAGACTACAGGAAGGAAAGAGAAAATTCCCAAGGATAAGGGCTGAGTCGTTTAAGAAACAGTGGTTTTTTCACACCTTTGTACCAGAGAAAACAGGAACTGAGTGGTCTGAGTTCATGTTGGGATCTTAGTAAAAGGCAGGCTCAGCCTCTGTGATTAGAGCCCAGGTCCCCAGAATCAGTCACAGTTATCAGCTCTGGGATGTCCAGCTGTGGCACAGATTCCCTGTTAAAATACCCTCGTGAGCAGGGAGGGCTGAAGGGGATTGGTTTGCTATTATTAGTCACTGGCCAAAAGCTTTTGTACTCTGGTTTGAAGGAATTTTTGATCTTTTGATTTTACAGGAGACTGGAATTGTTAAGCCGGGTGATTTCAAGAGCTGCAGTTTCAATCACACCCCTCCTCCCTGCTGCCCACTCCAGAGACTCTGACCACAGGGAAGGACAAGTCCTGGGATTTGAAGGTTTAGCCTGAGGCCACCAAGTCCCATAACTTGAGCATTACCAGTTTTGTAACAGCCTGAGCTAAGCTCTTGGAGCAGCAGCTTAGCTGGCCAATGTCTTTGTTAGATGGTAGAGTGGTAGAGAATGAAACCCTGATCCTGTGGAATTTGGTGGGTGGAGGCAGATGGCTTCAGTGCTGAAGAAGTGTCAATAAGGTGGTGAACTTGCTACACCCCGAATGAGGGGAAGCTTGCCCTTCGGTCCTGAAAAAAAAAAATGCTACAGAAAACTTTCCTTGGGAGAAGTGGGAGAGGAGGACTGACAAACACAAATTCAGATATTACGAGTGTAGGTCTTTCCCTGCCCTCTTCACATGGCTGCTCCTCTGAGATCCCTTTCTTGAAGGCCACACTGCAGGTGTTGATCTTAGACCTCTCAATCTGAAGTGCTTTAACTCTGAAGTCACTGCAGTACAACTGAAATCTGCTTTATTCCATACTCTTAAATAGTTAAGTGCATTTAAAATTACTCATGTGTTATGTTTGTTAATTAACTCTCCCTTCTAAGTGAAAACCAAGACAAGTTGATACTTTCTTTAAACTGTGTAAAGAAATTTAAACTGTGTAAACTGAAATTTTAAACTGCAAAGACACTCTAATGTCTTTACCCAGGGACTTGGGAAATTTTTCATTTAATTAAAATGACAATAAGAGCAGCAAAGATGCATTTGCTGAGACCCAAACCTGTGGCAGTCACAATTGCAAGGCAGCTGAGACTTGGCAGACGCAGCTGCTGCTCCTGTTCCCTTCCCAGGAAATGAGAAAAAAATTGCACCTTCTCAGCATGCAGCCTGGCTGGATGTGCAGGGCACATCTGTCACCAGAGACAAACCCACCATAGCATTTATTTTTGTATATAAATGAATTCATATACATGTGTGTATATATATTGGAACATACATTTCTCTCTGTGTGTGTATAAGCATGTGCCTATGACTAGCACTGCCTGATGTTTCTGCAGTACCTGGCAATGCCTTCACAAGAAAGGGCTTTGTAAGCAGAATAGTGCAGAAAAAGCATTATTAAATGCATGTGCCTTTGTGATGGCAAACAAAAATATGAATTACTCTATTGGGGTGATGAAGATATAAAAGAGAAAGACAGAGAAATAGCTTCAACTCTAACATATATCCCTCTTTTCTTGGCTCTGTATCCTTTTCAACACTGGTGCAAACTTGCTTTATCTGGGAGTTTTCCAGGTACAATGGGATAACTGAGAGCCTGCTCTGGTCACTTCAGCCACAGGGGAAGAACAAAATTCTTAGGTTTGTCACTCTTTGAAATGTTTATTCAAAGCTATGATCTGCAGCTCCTGCCACAAGCACTGTGTATGGGACAGCAGGTATCTGCCCAGGGAGTGGGCAGGAAGGAAACACTTCTGCACCTCAGACCTTGTTGACCAATCCCTCTTGCTTGTGGGAAGAGGTGTAGGTGTGACAGGACAGCAGGCAAACTGTACAGGACCCCCCTGGAACCACCCCTGGACCATGGAGGGGTGCTTGCTGCCATAAGGAGCACAAGCAACAGAAATGCTGATTCATTTGGCTTTTCAAAAG
Organism: Sylvia atricapilla; assembly: GCF_009819655.1. NCBI lineage: Eukaryota > Metazoa > Chordata > Aves > Passeriformes > Sylviidae > Sylvia > Sylvia atricapilla. Next base: position 27,193,610 of record NC_089143.1, read on the forward strand.
TCTGGCGGCATCACTGAGGCAACACGGTGACCCAGGCCCACTTGCAGCTTGTCTTTGTACCTGTGTTTCTTACTTAATTAAACTGTTTATGCTTTAGAGCCCAGGGGGGAGATCTGTACCACATGATGCTCAAAAGTGGAGTTGTTCCTTTTCTTCCTCCCCAGAAAGAAGTGATAGGCACAAACCTTCTGATAGCATCTCCAGCTACCTGGGCCACCCCACGGCAGAGAGAGGATACCTCAGGTCTAATCTGTAATCCAGTTTCTGGGCTAAACTGCCCCTGTCTTTGAGGTCTGCACAGATATGTGACAGCTGAGAAATTAACCCAGTCCTTCACACAGAGAACTATGAGGAAAATTGGAAGCTTTTGACAGCTTTTAGCCATTGCCTAATTTGGAGAGAAGCACTGTGAATGAATTCAGCAGTGACTTAGCACAGGTTCAGTCCCGGAGAAAAGCTGACAGAGGCCACGGGTGTTGCTCTGTCATGGGCCCGAAACTGAGATATTCAGATTTCTGCCCAGTATCCTGGGGTGATGGAAGGTGTATGCAGCTGGCCATGGGGGCAGGATTCCATCATTCTGAAGGGATGCTCTTCTCTCCCAGCCCTACCTTACAGTCCAAGACTTTTCCTTGGGCTTTGGTGCCATCCGGTGGCAGCAAAGCTGAAAGGAGACGAGCAAAATCCTTGGGTTTTGGGCGGTTCCTGGGCAGGCATGAGACGCTCACGAAGAAGATTTCAGTTTTTCCCCAAATTTCAGAGAGTGAAAATGCAGTACCCAGAGAGAAAATTTTGGTGATGTTTGAATCAGGCAGAAGAGGCAGCTTTTCAAAAAAAACCTCCAAATAGAAGAAAATTGAGAAGCTCGGCTTTTAGAAAATATTAATGAAGGTGCCTTAAATATTGTGTGAAAATCACATCAGTATTGTCCAGATTTTCAAGTGTTCTGTTATTTAAACAAAAGATCCATGTCTTCAGTTCGGGTAAACTACTAAGACACAAACTCAATGGAGCCAGACTTATTCCATCAGAAATTAGGCTTAAATATTTTTGTCTAATATGAAATGTGGTGTAGAGTTTGATGAATTCTGTTTTATCTTGGTTTTTTATGGTTTTTCACATCACATCACAGAATTAACAACAAAAGGGAATCATGGAGTTCGTGTTGTCCACACTGAGTGGATCAAATTCTCTGCACTGACAACAGAGTCTGCTTTGACTCAAGATTAGCATAGCCTTGGCTAAAACACGTCTCACAGCATGTGGACAGCTGAAATTTTAAGGAAATTAGGCTTGGATTATTCCCATGGGCAGATATTTGAACTTCTAGAGACAGGAGTCTTCTTCAAATTTTCCTGTCTAATTCCCCAGACAGTGAATCTTGTTACAAATTTCCCTACAAACCTCTGGTCCATTTGATCTGTGATGTTGCCCCCTCTCTCATGCACTGTTTGTAGATGAGGAAGACCAAAAATAAGAATTTACATCAATTCCAGGAATTCTCTTTTTGAATCTATAGCGGGATGGAGACAACAAATTTTTCTTCCTCTCTGCCAATAAAAGTAGCTAGCTCAGAAAAAAACAGCTTGAAATAACATTAATGGTTGCTATTTGAGGTGGGTTTTGAATTTTTTATTATTATTATTTTATTATTGTTATTTCATAAAAACAGAATTTCAGAAATATTTAGCTTGCATAACTCCTGTCTAAATGCAAATTAAAGATCTTGGATTTTTTTAACCAAAAAATGTAGTAGGACTGTTAAAATCATGCATCATTTGAATCCTCAATGCTTTTCATTGAGGCAGGAAATATCTCAGCTGCTTTTGAATCCTCTTGATTTTAACCTAGCTAAATATGGAATGAAAAAGCAAAATACAAAATAACACTTAGGCGAAGTTCTCCTGAAAATCCCCAGCACACTAGCATAACCCTGCACCTGTCTGATTTTGAAGCTAGAGGCTGAAACTTTAGCCTCTGTAATTCACTACTGCATAAAATAAAGGGAATGAAACAAGGTTATCACCCTCCTCTTGTGGAGTCAAAAGTCTCCAGGTAGGGGAGTCCACAACTCCTATTATATAGAATGCTTTGGCTTGAATTTACTTGGTGTTAAGCAGTGCAAAATTGCAGGAGTAACAGCTGATCCATCTTCCCTTCACACAGCACACATTTCTGTGTACCTTTGAGTCTCCTGAGATCATGTAGGTACAGGAGACACATCTTTCTTTCTTTCTTTTTTTTTTTCATTCCAACTTCTCTCCCTGCTCCCATTCTGGCTGTAGCATCCTCCTCCCGGAGCAACAGGCTGTAATGTCGGTATAAATTTGCCCTGGCATTATGGATGTCTGCTCTTTCCCAGCTGTCTTAGAATACATTCATCCTTAATATTCTACCTCTGAAGTTGCTCAAAGTTAGCAGGGGACTTCTGTCATAAAACGGCTTTTGTAAAATGGAGCTGGCAAGCTGACCATCTCAACTATCAACAGCTTAGATACTAAAAGCCGTTTAGACCTTCACAGTTTTCACATCAAAGACGAATCTGTGTAAGACGTCCCTCAGCTTTTGCCTGCCGTGTCTATGAGCTGAATATTCGCATCGCTGTGATTTGGAGAAGCACCAGAAATACAACAAAAGCTGCTGCTTTTCCACAGCTGGCTCTGGGAGCAGCAGGCGCACGATAACCGGGGAGATCACTCTGCCAATTCCTTCATCTCGCAGCCCAGATGAACCGTACAAAGAAGGGAAAAGGCTGAAGGGCCCTTCCCGAGCAGCACTTTGGGTGCCTGCAGCCAGAGCCTTTCCAAGAGCTCCGCTGACACTCGGTGGTGCCGGGGGGAACTGCAGAGCCCCGCTCCCGACGGGAGACATCCCTGAGCCAGCGCTGCCTCCCCGCAAACCGGGCTCTTTATTTGTCTGCTCAAGATGACAAACCTGAGCTCTGCAGCTCGCACGGCCACCACTGCGACTCTTCCTCTGCCTGCCTCCGTTCCTCCCCAGTGTCTTTAATCTGAAGGGCGCTGTTAAATAATTACATGGGAGTTATTATTAGAAAAATAAAGAACCTGGATGTAAATAGAAGTTGGTCAGGACCTTCTTCTGGTTTGCTAGTCTCTAAGTTTTGAAAGATAAAGAGGATCCCTAATTCAGGGAGGGCAATTCTGCCACTGGAGAGATTTAAAGGACAGTTTAAAGGACAATCCATCCCACTGGAGACCCACAGACTCTCCTAGAGGTGCGCATTTATATATTCATAGATATAGGTTTGGGTTAGATGGGACCTTAAAGATCATCTGGTTCCAACCCCCTTGTCATGAGGGGTTGTATATAACAGCAAGTGGACGTCTAAATTTGGTTCCTTAGATAAATGCCTCAGGTGAGGTAGGGTGACTGCATCCACCGTGGGTAAGGCTCACCTCTTTATACAGAGATATGAGCATAAAAGGAAAAATAAAATTACTTCAAATCCTCTGTGTGTGCAGAGTGTTAAGAACTTCTTTACAAGTGCACTCAGAGTTGCAAGCGGTGGGCTATGGCAATGACAGTGGCAAAAACAAAGCCAGAGTGGAGTCCCATAGGTCAGAAAAATAAGGCAAACACTCCTGTGGAAGCATCTCAGAGGCGAAGGGAGGAAGAAGATTGCCCAGCTGTTACCACAATGCAGGGGACATCCTCTAGGTTACATGGAAAGATCGGCATAGATGAAGTTGAGTTCCCTTAGCAGATGCCTGTGCCACAGACCCTGCCATCCTTATTATTTTCTGCTCTTTTCACACTGCCACAGGGTTTCAGCAATTATCACTGGCCAAAGTCTGCAGGGGAAGTAAAGGATTGCTTGTCCCTGCCTGTCCCTGGGCCTGGGGAGCCTCTGGGGAGATATGTCAGTGTCAAAGTCATTATTGGGGAAGGGGCAGTGGTGTGAAAGTGCACAGGACGTCAGAGCAGATGCTTGGTTCTCTTTCAAAATCATTGAATCTGTATGGATTACTTGAGAGGGATCATGTAAATCCTGACTAATTATATAGAATATAAAAGTTTCCAAGAAATTATGGCTTTGCATAGTTTGTCCACTACACACAACTGGTGACTTCCCGAGACAGGTCTGACGCAACAGTAAGGTTTTTAATCATTAGAAATTAAATTGTGAGTAGCCAAGATGAAATGCAGATAAAATTCCTCTAAATTACATTTGTCTGGTGCAGGGCTCACAAGAGGGGAATGCAGTCATCACAAGGACAGAAGTGGGCATGAGTCTTTGGATATGACTCTGAACTGCGAGTAAGCAGTGGTCCAAATTTTCCTTTTTTTTGCAGGTTGTATCCTTAACAATGCACTAGACCTGTGTTTCCACTACTCAAATGCAAAATGCAATGCAGGTTTTCTTTTCAGGCTTTTTTTTTTTTTTCTTGACTATTTTTCCCATTTTCAGCACATCCTCTGCATAAGGAGGCCTTTCTTTCATGAGATACAAAAGGCCCTTCAACTGGAGTCTTTCAACATGACAAAAGATAGTGACTTTTGACTACCCATACAACATCTGTCCAGTTTGCTGGAGACATGACTCTCTGCAGGAACAGTTTAACTCCATTCAGAAGAGCTGGCTGCACTCATTTCCCTTATAAAACAAACATGAAACGCCACCTAAGTCTGTTGTATTTCTGCCTATGTGACAGTTTCGTATAGAGTTCAGTGAGATCTCAAAAAGATCAGTGTTGCCTCCATAAAAGTCTTTTGTTTTCTGCATTTTTACGCCTTATGAGCAGTAACTTTGCTCTGTAACTTGGCCTTGCTGCAGAAAAAACACATGTTTAGCTGGAATGATTTGTATCAAAGTATTGGGGAGCATCCATGGCTCTTGCTACAGTCAGAGAGGGCAAAAGGCAGATCATGGATAACGAGTGAGAAGTCAAAGCTGGCCTATTATCCTTGTGGGGAACTTCAGTGCCAATCCTGAATATCGCCAGTGTGTGGGATTCTGGGTGCAAATCCCCAGAGGAAGGAGCTGCAGCCAGTGGTACCCTGGGAAGTGTCTAGAGAGAGAAGGAAAGAGAAGGGCTCTCTACCACTAAAGCAGAGGGATTTTCAGCTCCTCACACTGCAGTCGGATGCAAAGAGCTCTTCTGGAAGCTGTCAGCAAAGTGTGGAGTGAGTTTAGTGGTCACATGCCTGTTAAACATAAATTCTAACTTTATGTTTACTCAAGAGTGATAAATGATTCAACCACTTTAGTACCATGAATCCTCTAGAGCAGCACCTTTAACCTTGCTCAGGAGAACACTAGTGTTTAACAGTTCTGAAAACCAGGCCATTTGCAGAAGTGTTTCAGTCTGTATAAGGAAGGAAAAAAATTATTTTCCCTTAACCTGAAGCTGTATGGACAATGTTTATTGCCTTTGGAAATACTGTCATAAAATAGCATATGCTATAATTTTGTAGTAGAATAGTGTCTCCTAATTTGATGGTTTGAATGTATCCAGCTATCTAAAAAGGAAAAAAGAACAGAATATAAAAATAAAAAACCCTCCCCCCCGGTGCATATCAGATGTCTCAGTTGAGACATTACTTTCACTATCAAATTGATAAGGATTTTAAAGTTGTATTTAACCCTACAGTTAAGACCCTGGTTTCAAACTTGGTTGATCTGAGACGAAATCCTGTCCCTTGCAATAGGTTTCTTGCTGCGCTAGATCAAATATTTAAAACAGTATTTCTGAAGAGCTCAGCAGTGATCTGACATTATCCCCTTCGAAGTCCAAAGGATTTTTTCCATCTACATCAGTGAGAGAAGAATTAATTGGAAGAAAAGTTTCTTTTAAAACAGTGCAAAATTATCCATAATTTAATAATTTTTGGAGGGTCTGCTTTTCATCCACTGTTTATTTCATGCTTAATGGTCAGTGCTTGCTGTACTTTCTGTTCTTTCATATAGGATTGAGTGTGGTGAGCTTTGACGCTGATGCTCACGAGATCCAAAACCAAAAACCCCAACAATAACAAGAAATGTCCCTGGTCAGAGATATTCCCCATGACTTGAGAGTCTTCCTATTATCTTCTACAGACATTGAGAGCTGCTTTTATAACAAAACGTCTTCTTACATGAAGAAAAACAAAGCTAGAAGTTATCCAGGCCCTGCCTGGGAAGCTGCCTGCAGAGAGCCCTGTGGCAGCGAGTCATGGAGTGAATGGGATGTCCCGGATTGATGTGGAGCAGATAGACCTGGCCTGTGGACGACTGGGAAAACAGCAGGAAATTCTCCAGTTGTGCAAGGCAAAGAGCAGCTCCACCTCTTTGTGCTCCAGGCTCATGGCTATGCCTGACTGCACATGGAAGGAATTTGCATTGCCAACAGGAGCTGATCAATGGGAGCTGTCTGGGAAAGCGGCTTGTTACTTTTAGACAAGCAAGGGGTGGCAGTGAGAGGCGGGTGGCACGTGGTCTGGGTTCGGAGGGAACTGTAATGGGCTGCTTTGTTTTGACATAACTGTAATGGTCTTTCATGTGCAGCTGTATGTAGATAAGACAATGCCAGGATAATACCAGACATTCAAATGCAAATGAATTGTATATGTAAGTGTACACTGTGTTATTTTTTGTTATGAGGTGTTTTGGAAGATTTCTGCCCTTGAGAACTGCACTGCTCCCTGGACATGTAACCTAGTCTGCCACTAAACTTTCCTCAAAGTAATATTTTTATTTTCAGATTCTTTCACCCCAATTACCAAAGATATAATGTAGCGATGTGTCTTTATCAAAGAAGACATTTCCAGCTCTCCTTCCCCTTTGTAAAAAGCAAAGACTATGGCTTGTGGGGAAAGAAGGATGGTGAAGGTGAGTTTTTATAGTCACACAATCCCAATAAGCCATTTGCTTCACTGAAGGTTTTGGGAGAGGGTATGGTGGGGAGCATGGTAGGGGGAGTAGTAGACTGGTGACTTAAGGAGTATAGTAGTGTTTCAGATCTGGGGCAAAGGAGCCACAGGCACTGTAAGAGGATGAATAGATGGGAGCAGGGTTAAAAGTAGCATGGGAGATGAGATCAAAGTTATGCCACAACAGCAGGAGAAACCCAGAAACTCCTCAACATTTTCCCTCAGGCTTTGTGTCTAGTGATGACTCCTTTCCAGCAGCTCATCTTGCTTGCTGCAATACTTACTCTAAAAGATGACAGGGCTAATGAATCTTAAAGATTTGCAGGGGTGAAAATTGGTGAGAGTCCCTTCCTTCTGTTTTCCCATATATTCATAGATGCATGTCCTGACAATCTCAGGAATAATTAAGTTTTAGTTCTTAGAAAATTACTTGGAAGTACCGAGCAAACTCAGTCCTCACCTGTGACTAGATAAATGCCTTCACAACACTGTGAAGGAGTAACTCAGAGATTGCCTGGTGTTGCTGTGAAGTATCAGTAGAGTGGGTAATACCTTAAAATCAAGGGTATAAAATAGATAACTTTTGAGGACTGTGGAAAATATTGCACCAAATTGGCATCAAGGGTGTGAAATAATACACTCAGACGTCTTAAACTTCTTTTCCTCTGTTTCTTTGTGTCCATGATGCTTTATACTACCCATAACTTTGCCAATGCTTCCTTGCCATAGTTGAGACAGGATGCAAAGCCAAAGTATCTCCAGCAGTTATGGTGTGGGTTGCCTCTCTGGTCCCTCACATGCAACACAAAAACAAGCCTCTTCTAGCTGATCGTAAAAAAAAAAAAAAAAAAAAAAAAAAAAAAAAGGGCAACAGTCCAAGTGTATATGGGGTTTCTGGCACTTAGCTTTTTTTTCCTTAGAAGATTTCCTACCCCACAAGCTGTCCCTGTTTTTTGTGGCTGACAGTGCATGTTGTTCCATCTTCCACAACTCTCCAAGACTTTGAAGATTTCTTCTTTCCAGGGTGGTAGTTCCTCTACAGGAAGAAGTGGGCATTGACTACAAATCCAGTTTTTTTTTTAAACAAGAAGACATGAAATGAAATAAATCTTTCTCACTCTTTCAGTGCCATGACAGCATTACAAGGCTCCATCTGGGAACACATACTTCAAGAGGAAGCATTGCCAAAGCATTATTTTTAAACATGGGAATAAAACAGTATTTTTGTCGGAATAAGTCTATTCATCCATGACTTCCTAGGCTTCATTTTACATTTGCTTACCTGTGCTGTGGTGCTGAAGTTGCTGAAGGTACCCAAACCTTCATTCAATCCCACTGATAACCATTCCTTTTGTTTCAGGGTCCCTGATCTGGTCAACATCTCAAATATGTGCAAACCTGAATGACATCTAAATCTGACCTTCTGTGTCTGTTTTGTAGGGCTTTAGGTCTTCTATATCTCAGCAGGGCCTGGAGAAGATGGAGTGAGGCTCCACACAACTCCTTTTAGTTCCTTTACTGTTTCCAGTTTTTACTCTTTTCTTTTATTTTTGTTCTGATCATTTCATGTCAGGCTTTATTCTCCTCTCACCAGTAGTGATTCAAAGCAGAAACAATTACTCTGACGTCATCTACCAGATTTTTTTCTTTCATTTACCCTGCTTTTACTCTAATTGTTTTTGAGAGGCTTGGAGTATGTTCTTCTAATGTTTAATTAGTAAATACCATGGTGATGTCCTTTATAGAAATATTACTAATGAACAACCCAGAGCACAATTTTACATGGAAAATGTTATTTAAAACAAACTTCTCTTTGAAGCGCCACGTTTCATGTTCCAGACAAGCCTGAGTTCTGTTGACAGCACTGTGCAATCCTTCCACTTGCTGGTAATAAGGTCTTGAGAAATGGAATCATGGTTACAACCCTGCTGAGGAGCCCACAAGGCCTGTTATCCAGCATATAATTGACCCATTTGATTAGACAGGTCAGAGAAGCCATTTCTGAGTCTTCTCTTGCCACTTTTGTTCCCCGTGACAAAGCTCAGACATTGTTGATGTTACAGCCCAGACCTCAACCTCCTTTGGCAAGAGAGTTTTTCAGCGTCCTGCAAATGTACTGCATGGTCTCCAGTCTGCCACACAATCCTACCATGGAGGGAATGACTCACAGCTTGCTGTTTGCTCTGGTTTTGGGGCCCGTCCCTTTCTGATAGTGCAGGAGCAGAGAGGTTGATGGCTCTTGCTTTGACACGCGTGAGGCCGCAGTGTGCTCCTTGTCTTGTCTCCTACAGGATGCAGAGACTTGTCAGGTCTCTGGACAGAGAATGTGTGCTCAGCCTCATCTGTCTTGTGCCCTGTCACCCTGAAAATTGAATCACTCAGGTGCCCATGAAAATCCTTCATGGCAACTCCTCCATCCCAGGAGCATTGCTTCTTACAGTTGTGGTGGCCCAGGGAGCAGGTCTGGGTGATGCAACAAGGAACACATTGTTTGGTGGTTGCAGGGGCTTTCTTAAGGCAGAGGAGGGTGCCAGGGTTCTTCCTCATTTTCACCCCCCTCCTCATGCCAGAGTAAGCACAGCAAGAGTCTTACAGATGTGAGCTTTCTGCCAGTTTCTGAGTCAGCTTTCCTGATGTGGTTGGGCAAAATATAAAATTGAGATATAAAGCCCTACTTTGCATCATGGTTCATATCCTGAGATGGTACCCAGAGGGTTAAAGCAATAAGGAGATTGCCTAACATGAAAACAGGCCTTAATTCAGGTAGTGACAGCACCTGAACCAAAGTGGAGACATTGCCTGAGTAGTGTTTGGGGTCCTGAGAATTTCATCAATATATTCTGCAAGCTGGCAAACGGAATCTCATACAAGCTGTAAGAAACAGGATGTTATTCCTCAGTGTGACCATCCTAGCACAGAGATCCGGAATTACTAGAAGGCATCTGTCACAGCAAAAGGTAATTTTAGCCACAGAGAATATTAAGAGCAAAGAACAGCTGCTTCCTCTTAGGCAAAGCACCCAGAGTTTGCCATCTTCTTCACAGCACCCAGGAACGGTCAGATGAAGCTGCCTGTCTCTAGGAATAAATGAAACAGGCTAGAGCCTGCTCTGGCCCTGAGGAGAGCAGGCAGCACACAGCTCATGTCTGCAAGCCAAGCCTCCAATGTACTCATTTGTACAACTCACTGGGAACAGGGTGTTTGGGAGCAGCCTCACTTACATCCCCTAAACTGTACCGAGGTGTGTCTAGGAATGCATTGTTTGGGTTTCATAGCAATGAAACAGCATGGGTGATTTTAAGGCACTCCTCAGACACACGGCTTGATCCTGTATATTTCAGTGCTGCATACAGCTGCTCTGACCCAGCTAGTCTGAAAAGTCTATAAAACTGATCTCAGAGTTTGACACAGTACCTGTGTCATAAAAAACATGCCAATCTCTATTATTTCCCTGAATTGGATTCAGCACTGACACGGATCCTTCACTGTTCCTCTTTGAAGTAACCTGCCAAGTGTCAAAAGCAACCCACAGACAGGGTCTAACTGTGAATAGAGTCCCCACCAATGCCATGGTACATGGCTGGCTGCCAAAACCAGGCTAATGTAATTAAAAGAAAATTGCATCTCTGTGGGTTTTCACTTCCTTGGTCATAGCAGGTGCCTGTACTGGGTGGTAAAATGCATCTGCAGCTGCTACAGCTGTTACTCTGGCACCAAAGCAAGAGTCCAGCTAAAACCCAGGAAAAGTATACTATGTTCAGCTTTTAAACCCTAGACAGCAGCTTGCCATCATTTCATTCCAGGGTATTTATTGATATTAGCATGTGTTGGCTGGGGGATTTGCTTGGGTTTACACAAGCCTATTTTTTTTTTTTTTTAATGGGTAGAAGGGAACTGTTTTGAGGTTTCTTTTTTAAACCTCTCTCTGAGAAAATTATCCAGGCTAAAGATGCTGCCAACCATTCTCCCCATAGAGATAGCTCCTGGTGCAGGGTGAGGTAATGAATGACACATGTGAAGAGCACCCGCTCAGCAGATACTGGGCCCACTGACAAGAGTCAGGCATTTGGTGTAATTAGAAACCAGCTTGCTGAGCTAAACGGATCGTCTGAGTCACCTTTAGACAGCCGAGTGCCAAAGCACTGTCTGCTGTGTAATTTGCTGGTCAATATTTTCCACAAAAGGTTCCCCCCTAAGAGCTGCCTCCAGCGCCTTTGTTCGCTGATTATAAGCGCCTGCGAGGTGCAGTAGCCTGGCAGCTTCTTTGGCATCCAGTGATTTGCTTTGAGACATTTCTAAATCCATAGCAAAGCTCCTGGTTTTCTTTCAAGTTGTCATTCACTGGGGTGATGAGGGGCAGAAACAGAGCTCTAAAGAAAGAAGCTTCTAAAGACCTTTAATGTTGTAAGTAACTGAGATTATATAGAAAGAGAGTGAAGGAGAGAGACCTGGTCTATCGACAGTGCTGGAATAAAGCCAGTTTTAAAGCATAATTTCCCTTTGAATAAAGAACCTTTTGCCCTCTGCACTTCTACAGCCACTGAATCAACAGTTGCCATTATAAGGCAGCAGGCTTTTCCCTCCATAATCAGTGCAGAGATAGATTATTATTAACATCAGAATAATATCTCACCTGTGTCATTCTGATGTATTGGTTCAGCTTGCCTGTGAGACGGAGTGGAATAAAAATATAGCAATGACAGCTCAGGTTTTGCGCAAAAACCAACCTGAAATGGAGGAAGACCAGTCAGGAGAACACCAACAGTATATGAGGACTCTGCTGGCCTCCATTCTGCTCTTGCACAGAGCTGAAATGTCCTTCCCATCCAAATAACAAAAGAGAGCAACGCTATGCATGAGTAAAGCCAGGGGATAGAGGAGCCTTCAGCAGTTGCAACAGCTGTGTCCATCAGGAGCTGACTTCACCAACAGGTCCTTGTTTGCAATTATATGGGAAAGATGTCTGGCTCTGAGTTGGGAAAAAGATAATAAAGCTGCTCCAAATGGGAATAAAAAGCTCAGATGTTTTCACTGTGGGCATGACCCCAAATGCATTGTGGGGGTGGCCTTCACTGGAGGGAGTAGATTCCATCCTCTGAACAGCACAGTTTTACAGGGAGTTTTGCCCCACCTACCTTCATCAGAACATCTGTTTACTGTTGGGGCTACCACTGAAACCTTACACGCTTTCCATGGCTGTGTTCTCCCGTGTGCTTCTGGCAGGGGCAAAATTCCAGATCTTGCTTTGTTCCCTCCAGAGGGTTTCTGGAGAACCATTTTTGCCCCCCAGTGAGGGATTTAGAGTTGACCCTTTGCTCCCTTCATTTTTTCTCTACAGACTGGAAAATAAGCATAACTCCTCTCTTAATTTTCAAGCCCATATCAAAACATGTCATCACGAGGAATACTCAAGCAAGTAACTGTCCCACAGTGTGCAAAGTTTTCATATATTCCTGGTCAAAAACATACACACAAAACTGGACTCCAGTGTAATTATTCAGCAGTATTTCGGGGCAGGGAAGAAGTATGAAAATATACTCTGGTTTCATCCATGCCACAGACACTGTGGGCTCAACCCAGTTGCCCAAACTAGGTTTATGTATGTCTTGTGCCATCTGAAATCTCCAAGTGTAGGCAAGATCACCGTTTAAGGCTGACCCAAGACTTTTGGTAAAAGTGTGTAGGGGGCACCTGGAAGTCAGACAGAACCCTTAGGACTTCTTAAATGTTTGTAAGTTCCTTATGATCATACAACCTTTTACTAACCCTAATATTTGGGCTTAAAACCTAGAACTTAGGAGAAAGACAAAAAAAAGAAATATTATGCTATCAATACCTGAGGTCTCAATTAGCATTACATGTTTGAATACTTGCTTCTTGGGCTGCTATTCCTCTGGATAGTTTGGACAAAATACTGTACTAGCTGAACTTGGAAAATGGTTTCTAAATAATTTAGCAGCTGAGTGGCTGGTTTTACTGCTGTGACCCATATTCTCAAACCTAAATATCTAGATATGATGTTGTTTGGAGTCTCCATCTCTGTAAGCTTTTGTCTCCTCTTGAAATCCATTAGGCCACTGCAGGTGGATCTTACAGAGTGCAGAATAGAGTGTTTGCTTAATTTTGGTTTTTGGTTGTCTCAGAAACACTGGCTTTCTGAAGAGGAAAATCCAGTAACTTTTGCTCACTTACTGACAAAGACTGGAATTTGCTCTTTATTTACATACTGCACGCACCATGTGCTGAGCAAAACCTGCAAAAGGAGTAATCCAGTAGCACAGAGACCAGGTAAAAATCTACAGGCAAAACAGCTGAGAAACTGAAAGAATCTAGAAATTTATGCTGAACTACTTAAAACACCATTAGGAAAACCTGAAAGGAATAAAAAAATTCTCAAACATTTGTTTTTGACATGTTGCAAGAGAATTGCAATACATTGAATGTGAATTCCTTTCACATTGGAATCTACCCGTATTCATACATTAAAAGTTAAAAATCTTTTCCAGAAAGAATTGAATGCCTAATTTCAGATTGTCTTTTTCTTTGTCTTTTTCCCAATGTTTAAGTTCAAGAAGAAAACAAAGAAATTGCTTGTTCAATCACCCATATAATTGCACTCTAGCCTTTAAAACTCTGAGCATTTTCAGGCTTTTCATGGCAAAATAAGAGATGTTTTCTGAACCCTTACATATTTTGGTTTTCATGGCTTGAGGCAAATGAGAGCTGAATATAAAACCTATCTGATTCTTCCCATTTTTGAAAAAAAGCCAAATCAAAGTTTCTATTTCCACATGAAGAAGAGATTCAAAGATTGCACAGGTAATTTACCTGAACAATTAAAAGATCTTTTCCTATAAACTTTGCTGACACAAACCCTGTATAATAAAAACACTAAATACGGTGATCCAAAATTTCAGCTAACAAAGATCGCTGTAGCACAGAGGACATTCATTGAGCTAATTCACTTTGCCCCCTTTGGAAATTTTCTGGCTTATTCTTAGTTCTTGGTCCAAGTGACTTTGTGAATATGTCCCTTAAATATTTCTGAAGTGGGCTATAACATTTTGGTTTGCATATGCAGAACCAGGATTGCATAGCTAATTTGCAACTTCTGCAAATTAAAACAATGTTCCTCTTTCAGGTTTTCCCAACGCTACTCAAAGGACGCATTTTCCTTTTACTATATGTTAGTATCAAGGGGACTTAACTGGTATCAACTGGATTTTTGTGCTTCAGGAGTTAGTTTTTGGCTTTGGGGTGTAATTTAAGGCAATGTTAAGTGATGCTATATATCTTCTATGTGATGTGATGTTATTTTTGCAGTAAAACTCCCTGTATTGTTGATTTTTATCATCTTCACAAATGACAAACAGATCTTTGATATAAATTTATCATGTATTTTACTTGGAAGAATAAAAATATTTTTCTTCATCAACCGCACATGAAGATTTTACTTGGTTACTGAAGGAAAGCTCTCCAAAATATCTCTACATAAACTGATTCTAAAATAGGCAATTGACATTTCCTTTCTTGTAATTTTTTGTTTTGGATTAACCATAGCACTTATTTTTCTGCTTTGTCCAGCCAATTGTTGTAATCACCATGGTCTTGTTAGGTTATTTCCTTGAGAAAACAACTGCTCCTTTTTTTTCCCTGTAGAATTCTTAGAATGAAAACATCATTTTACTGTCAGCAATGTGATGTGTTTCAGGGGAAGAAACTAATGACAGGTCATGACTTTTTTCAAGAAGGGAAAACAAGCCTTCTCCAAAGTATAAAAAGGCAGGTTGATTGCTTGTTCAGTGTCTGGGGATATTTTCTAAAGTCAAAGGATATGTGGCGTGATTGTCATATTCTTGCAGTCATGGAAACGTATAGTGTCTCCAAAACAGTGACCTTTGGCTCTCCAGCTCCCTCTGAAACATCCTATAAAAGGGACCCAAATGAAGTAAAACAGTGAAGAATTCTCTATGCCTGATCACTCTTTGTAGCACTTTAAAGCTGGCTGTTCTACATTTCAACAATCAAATCTTTCAGACACCACGTTGTATTTTCTTGGCTCACTGCTAACCTTACTTTCCAAGTAAAACTTTTGCAGCAGCTCCTCTCCTCCATACACACACACAAACAAAGGTCAGTTGGGTTCTAATGTTGCATGTCCAACACATGTTGCATGATTTGCCATCAGAATCCATATATTGTTTCAAAAATGCTACAGCAGCTGCAAGGGAAAATAACTGTATGAGGAAATGACAGGGAATTGTTCTTATAAAAGGCATCCTACAGACCTATTCTTGATAAACAAATTTTGATCCAGGAGGTGATTATGGCTCTTACGAAAGAGCTGCTACATTTCATGAGTCTTTCTGTTGTTCTTGGTCCATTCTCAGAGGATTTGAATGACATTTATATTTAATTGTTGAATGCTGTAATTTGATGAGAACATTAACTGTTTCCACTCACTGAAGGAAATAATGAATGCCCTGGAATGATACCACAAAAAGAGGAGGAAAACACATAGCCCAGATACCGCTACTCCAAAGACTCGCTGGCAGGGTAAAGGGTAAAATCTGATCAAAACTAAGGTGGGTGGAGGCAGCTCTCTGCCAGCATGAGGTGGTGTTGCCTTTGTCCAGCCTGGTGCCATCTACATGGCTGCTGGCCAAGATCCCAAGAAGGCTGGAGAAAGCCCTTGCATTTTCCAATTCTCACCTGCTTTCCCCAAGGGAGTCACATGCTGATTATCACAGCCCTGGTGTCTGCAGGGCCCTCATGGTGAGCAGCCTGCAGGAAGCTGCATCCCCTCCTAAAGGGTCGGCAGAACTGAATGCAGAGCTCAAAGCACCACCCCATCGGCATTGTGCTGAGCATAGCAATTCCTTTCTCACACAGCAGCACAGTGGGATGGGAACACCACTGACAGCTGTTCTCAAACTTGTCATTGCTGCTCAGTTTTCCTAGTTTATCCATTGTGTGATAAAAAGACATGTGGTGTTCCCTTCTGCCCAAGATAACTTTTTTTTTTCCTTATTTCTAGAAGTCCTGATCCCTAAAAGCTAATGTCACGTAGCAGGAAATTCTTCATGCCACTTATTCATTAACTGCTCTTGTTTAATATGTATTTGGGCCTGGATATTCCATTTTCAGCTGTTGCTAATTTTTTTACTGGAGGAGTGATCTACATTTTTTCTGGGGAAAAAATGTAGTTTGTCAGTGTGGTAAAAATAATTTAAAAACCTCTACATGAATAAAGCTTTGTGAGACCAAGGAAGAATTGCCATGTGTCACCATAAATTGGTAAATTCTAGCTCCTGATCTAATGTCTGATTGCTCCATTATCTTAATACCCAGCAGCAAATAAAATTCAAAGGAGCAGAAGATTCAGCTCAGATGTTTTTCTGAACCTCCCAGACTAGCAATTTTCTTACATTCTCTATCTTTCCACGTATATGAGGTTCAGACCTCAGTTGATTCTAATCTGTTAATTATGCCAGATTATGTGATAGTTGAGTAATATGTAATAGAAAAGCAAAACATTTCAACTTGCTACCTTTGATCTGAACTCAAGTTTCTAGAGGGCATGAATTAGACTGGAGCTGGTCACCTGTTTCCTGAGTTATTATTCTCCTAATTTCACTACATATAAGGCATAATTCTATACCCGTGGCTTTTTAGCAGGAGTAGCCTTGAGAGAAAGAAAACACCCTTCTCTCAAAAAAGCTTTTTTGGTTTTTTTAGAGACTTCATTTTTTCCTGAACAATTCCTTTGAAGTCCCTTCTGGTGAGGAAAATCCTGTGCATATTCTTATGATTTTTGGAAGATTAATTTCTTCATACTGGTCAGACTGATTGACAGGAAGCCTTGTCTGAAGCTGAGCATTCCTTGTCCCACAGTCAGTTAGAGCAGGGAGATGCATGGAACTGCCACACTTGCTTTGTTTCAGGTAATGCTGTAAGATGAAACTTCGTGAAACACGGAACATCAATTACTCTTTCTGAATCAAAGACTGATATAATAGGTTGGGTTGGAAGGGACCATTCCAACACCCTACCCTGGGCAAGGACACCTTTCATTGGACCAGGTTGCTCCAAGTCCCATCCAGTCTGGCTTTGAACACTTCCAGGGACGGGGCAACCACAGCTTCTCTAGGAAATCTGTGCTGGGACCTCATCACCCTCACAGTACAGAATTTCTTCCTTATACTCCAGCCAAATCTACTCCCTTTCAGTTTAAAGCCATTCCTCTTTGTCCTATCACTACATGCCCTTGAATTACTGGCACAGTAAATAGCAGTTCGTCAGGGGTTTTCTTGAGACTAACCAATTTTGACTAAAGTAGGGTCAGTGAAATGGGAAATTTGAGGTTTTGTGTCATCCTGGACAACATGGAACAGCATATTTCTGAGGTGGAACTCGAGGCTCAAAACCATCTTTAATTTAACTTCAAACTCTTACCCCACATTCTACAATAAATGAATTTATTGTTTAACTCCACCAAACACAAAGAACTCAGACCCATATAGAGCAAAATGTCATGACATGAGTGTCCCAGACGCCCTCTGGATGTGCCCTATTCTCTTGCTGTCCAAGCTGAAGGTTGGCCTGGGTGATTTACTCAGAACAGAGATAACAAAAGGATATCAGCTCAGTTTATTGCAGTGTCACTCAGCCCCAGTGCATATCCATAGCCTTGGTGCACCTTGTTTGAACAAGTGTTGCTGCCCAAAGAATTTTTAATAAGGTGCATAATAAAGTTTAATAGGCTGTAGCAAGCAGACATGTTTGAACACATGTTTGCAGTATGTCTAAATGAAGTGTTTATATTTCTGTGTGTCCAGTATTGCTGCTCCAAGTTAAATTCTGTAAAGAAAAAATAGGGTAAAAAGATTACCAAAATACATTCCTAGTATTATTCTTCTTTCTAGAGGAATTACTTTGAAACTATGTTTCTTGTTATGACATAGGGTTTATATCATGTGTTACAGTTTTCTATGCCTAAGAAATGTTTCTTTCTCAGGCATTTCTGCAGAAGTTATGTGGATTTCTTCTTTGGTTTTAGCAGGATTTCTGGTAATTTGTCCTTCATACTATATGCAACATAAGCAAAACATGAGGTTCAAAAATACAGAAATGGTTCCAAATCCAGAGAGAATAATGTGTTTTTTCTAAAATTTAAGTATTTTCTAGGTCAAAGTCAATTGTGAAATTTATATATAAGAGTAAAGATGTCCCAGAGTTCTAGTGGTTTTGTTTCTGCTTTTATTTGCATTCCCTTATTTTTGTATGACTGTCTCTTTGGGACATTCTTTTCCAGTATCTTTTTAGACAATTCTTGGTAGTATGCAAAATAACAATAATTATTGTAAGTGATTATTTTTTTACAAAGCATCACCAATCTCCACAGAAAGAAACCTTGGCTTATATTTAGAAGTGAATAGTTTGTCTTGGATAGCAACATGGGTCTTCATCTTCCAACATTTATTCCAAACAGAGAATTTCTCTTTGCCATTTCTCTAAGAAGGGTCTTATTAATGTTTACAAATATCTTAAGGGTAGATGTCAAGAGGTCAGGGCTAGACCCTTTTGAATTAATCCCAATGACAGGACAAGGAAGGGCACAAATGAAACAGAGGAAGTTCTATCTGAATTTGAGGAAAAACTTCTTTACTGTGAGAGCGACTGAACACTGAACACTCCCTGCCCAGAGAGATTGAGGAGTCTCCATCTCTGGAAATATTCAAAACCCACTTGGACACTATCCTGTGCAACCTGCTCTGAGTGGATCTGTTTTTGCAGGGAGTTGGACCAGATGATCTCCAGAGGTTCCCTCCAACCCAAACGGTTCTGTGATTCTGTGAATAATATTGGCATAAGACAAAGCTTTAGTTTTATTTTCTGATACATCTTTATATCTTTTAGTTTTGTTGTCTCATACATCTTTCTGCCTCCAGCTCCTCCTGGCTACTGCTGTGTCTGGCTCAGCTCATCTGGCAGGGGCCTGGAGCAGCAACATCCTAAAGCACTCATGGGCTTGATTCACTGGTGGCCTTGCACAGCCATCAAAGGAGTCATCTCTGACACCCTGATATTGGGATGGATGTTGTCTGAGTGATGTTCAGTCCTAGAAAATCCTGGAAAAAATCAGTCCATGACTATCCTCATGCAGCTGAAAAATAGAGGGATTGTTCAGCTTTGAGTACAGACTGGTGAATAAGCCAAAAATCTTCAGCCAATCTAAGGGAAATCAAAGCTTATCTCACCTGTAGCGTGGGCTTGTCCAGCTAAGTGAAAGCTTCTACTTGATGCCAAATAATCTATTCTGCTGAGGTTTGGATAGTATATTCAAAGACATGTTATCTAGAAGATTCTGATCTAAAGCCACTTCAAACTGTTGGCAAAAAGTTTTGCATTATTGATATTAAACACATTTTTGTTTTCTGATTTACTGCATGTTTTATTCCTCATGAAGCTTAAAAGCTCAACTAAACAGACACACTGAAAAACAAATGTTGCTAAAATGATTAAGCAGCCCACAGATGGCTTATATGTTCCTGTGTCAATGAGACAGCTTTATAAATGAAGCATTTGTGATAACCATTATGCTTAATTAAAAAATGCCGAGTATTTTTTAAAGCAAACATATTTTCAAAGAAAAACATTGACCAACTTGATGAAGAGATTTAACAGTCAAAAAAGCTGTCTAACCCAGATGCTTGGTGGCAGCTGTAACCTTGTGAAAATTGACCTATAACATAGCCACAGGGTTCTTGATTCTGAGAAGAATCTTCTCTTTAAGAAAATTGATTTGCTTTGCAAACCTTGACCCCTCACTATTTTTCATCCTCCATCAACCCCTGGGGCCCACTGACCTCACTGCAAGAAGTCATAGGCATGAGACAGCCTCCTTCAAATGAGTGGAAAGATTTCCATGTAGGGTTTGTTGGGCCAAGGTTCATAGCAACAAATCTTTCCTTGTTCTGCTGAAGATTAAGTCAAGATGACTGACATAATTGGCCAAACAGTTTTCTAACTGGCTTTTTACTTTTGAGATGACCTCTGTTTCTCCCATTCGTCTGCTGATTACAGGTCAATAATACTGTCAAGGAGAGATAAAATAATTTTGTCACTTAGAAATATTGTAATGGGATAAACCCCCTGGCTTGTCATATCACTAAATTTGAAAAGATAATTGAGCTGTCAATTTAAATATCAAGTGAATGCCTCCATGCAAGCAGTGTTAATAAAAGCTAGGAGGAAGGTGGAGATGAGCTCAGCTGGCAGGTGAGGGGGGTGAGTTTGGTGTCTGAGAAGCAAGTAACTCTAAACTTACTCTGAATTAATCTGAGCTTCTTGTGTCTACAGGAGTACACAGGGTGCATTTATTTTATGAATATTCTTTCATGCAATCCTTGAACCAGCCACAGGTGGGAGAGGATCTTTATTGGGAATGTAATTTCAAGCTGTCAGCTTCCCCACCTATCATGGAGACATGAAAAATCAGTTTATTGCCAACCTCTGTTTACCTCTTTCTAGCAGATATTCCTTTCAAAGGTCACTTGCTTGTCTGGATGTCATAAAGACAGTTACCAACTTTTATTCCTTGCTGCCTACCAAAACATTCATTTAAACCAAAGTTTGCTGCCATGCCTACAGCAGTAATTACTATTAATGGGCTAAAGTGATTGAATCATTTAAGACCTGAGGGAAAATGTTTGCACAGTTACTATTTGCTTTATGGGCTCTGTTGACTGTACTTGCCAGACTTTTGCATTTATTAACAAAGTTGTGTGATGTTCTGGCCCCTTCTTTATGCTTTTGATTCACCCTCAGGTCTCCCTGCCAGATCCTGAGTGCCATGAGTGCTGCACAAGAAGAAACAAACTTGGCTGAGGGCATCAAACAGCCCTGAAATCACACAGGGAGTGCTCAGCTCTGTTTGGATTCAAATGTCCAGTCTCAGCTGGGAAGATGCACTGTCAGCATCAACCACAATCAACACTATCCAAAAATAGGATCTGTGGAGTGAGAACCAGGCTAGTATATTTAAAGGTTTTTGTGGCTGGCTCCAAAAGTTTCATAGAAAATCAGGGTTCAGGGCTGGCCACAGAAGGGGTAACATGGACTGGGAAAGAGAAGCAAATGATTCTGCCTTTGTGAAGCACTGGGAGAAGAAGAGCAAATTTACATCATGGGATAGCCAACATTTACAAACCCAGCAACCAAGCCGTGGCTCCTGTGGAAGAAATAGAGCCCATCCGAAGAACAACATCATTGTGTAGAGGCATGAATGAAAAGGGTATTTCCTTGTGGAAAAAGTGTACATGGAGGTTTACAATTATAAAAGAGAAGATAAAGTCTGCATCATTTGTTGGGGGCTGATACTACAGATATGAATAAACCCTGTTAATTTCCACAGTACAAGAGAACTGCAGCCAAGAAGTATACCTGATCAGTCCTTAATCAAAGGCAAGTTCCCAGGAGACTTGACATTTGTGAAAATAATCCAACTGGACATTTTAGCTATGAATGTATCTTCTTCACTTTCTTGTTCAACTTTTGATTTGGGGCCAAATTTTGATCAGTGGCTTTACAGCTTTTTGGGACATAGAGGCTTTTGTATCAGTTCATGGATTTTGTTACACAAAGTTTTCTTTGTACATTGGAAGGATGGAGAATTGGCTCCATGCGAGCCTCTAGAGTTTATAAAACCTGTAAGCACTAACCTTTCTTGGCTTCTCCTGCAAAAATAAATGTGAACTTGGAAACCTCTGGCTTGAAACAGAACTCACAGATACATAAAATTGGTCTGAAGCAGGACTGCTTCATCGGTGTTCATACAATTTAGTGGTAAATACCAGGCATTCAGAAGTCTTAAATCAGCCTCCAAAACCTTGAAGCTGTTGGTAGCTGTGTTCTGCTAAATAAGAAAATAAATCAGTTTTGGGTTTCCATGATTATTTTCTGTTTCTGTGCCATTTATGACAACAATTTCAAATTCTTCTCTTCGATGAAGACATCTAGAAACATTTTTTTTTAAATTAATAGCTGAGTATCTTACAATCAGGTGACTCAGAGAGCTGAAGTTTTTGAAAACCATGGCTTGCCAAACCTTGTCATCATTCAGCTCTACATACAAAAGTTCTCAGTGTGCAGGACAGAGAAAAAGCAGATCCTGACCTGCTCACTGATGTAAACAAGTTGTCTCTTCCTCTCCAGAAGAGTTAGTTGAAACAGGAGAACAAGGAACCCTGGTGTACTGAGCAGCTTTTGGCCCTGAAATGGTTATTGTTGTAATGTGTGAGACAGGTTAATATGCAGCCAACACAAGTGGAAGCTTGGAACCAGAATGGATGGTTTCAAATTCTTGGGCTTCATCTCACTGTTTCTCTGATATCACAGTTGCCTTATGTTAGAAAAGAAGTGTTTTACCAAGCCAGCCTCAGAGAAAATTAATTAAATCTAAATGAGGTCACCCTCTTATTTTCCTTCAAGCCCACTCACATCTTAAGGCTGCACAGTGAAGGAATTACAACTATAGGAGTTGTAGCTTCTTTTATTTCATTAAATAAGTTAAGATTTATTTCATTAAATACAGCAGGAATAACCATTAATAAGGTATTACCTTGTTCTGAAAGAGCAAAGGGGTACCAGCAACTCCTAAATAATTAGCTTGGTTCTAATACTGAAGTATTTTGCAGCTGCAGACAAATGATTTACCTTCTATACCCTAATTTTATACTCTATTACAAATATTGAATATTCAGTACTGAAATGACAGAGTTGCATTTTCTTGTCTGCTGAGAGACAGCAGGTCACAGTGTGTTGAAAAAGGAGAAATAATGGTCTGGGAAATAATGAAAAAGATTGCTCTTCTAGTGTCAGTTGACTTTCTTGTGTAGGAAGCCCTTCTGTCACCCTTTCTTCTCAATGCTTCTTGTTTTCCATGTAGGATCATAAGCTGAGGCTGGATTCTCTTCACTTATCTTTAGCCAGCTTAAAAGGAACCCTGTGTACAGTCTCTCTTTAATCAAGAGAGAGACTACTGCAGACTACTGCCTGTTTTAACACCTCTGGGTGAATTGCATCTACATGTCTCCATTGGAACAGAGATTTTTAGATGGCCAGACCTGAGTTCCCATTCTAAGGTCCTATTTTGGAATTTTCTGAAAATCTCCAAGCACTGAGCAGAATATGATATTTTCTTGAGGATGCTAGTCTATGATCACGGATCCCTGGATTCTTTGTTCGAATAAAACAGCATTAATTCCTCCTCCCAAACGATCATTCAGAGCTCCCCCTGATTTGCGTCAGAGCAGAGAGTGTGCTTAGCTTTCAAGTCAGGAATTGTTCACATGCCCACACACACACACACAAACCATATTAAAAATGGACACTGAATATAAAAATAGCCACATTTGCCTTTCTAGTGGTCAAAATAAAGGAGGACCCAGGGTAGGGGGAGAGGCTGGAGAAACTGGTAGGGATTCACGATGCTGTATCTCCAAGTCAGCACACACACAGCAAGTCTGGGAGACCATAAAAAACTCCCACCATCTGACAGCTGCTTGGCAGCTTTTGAGAACTGAGTCATCACACCCTGACCCAATTTCTAGCAGACAGGTGTCTCAGCCACAGAAACCACCATCACAGGTGTCCCTGTTTTGTGTAAGTTCAGCAGAGAGACCACTAAGTTATTTGTTAGCGATCAAAAAGGTCACCAGGCTTAATTTTTCTACCAAGAACTCCTCTTGGCTAGTTTTACCCATGATTTGCTGCGGTCTGAAGATTTATGTGTTTTTCTTGGCATTAAACCTGTCTAGCTACATCTTCATTTGATAAATGATTTTCACTGAATCTTTGGTGTCAATGTCCTAGAATGAAAACTCAGAACTAGAGATAGAGCCCTCAAGTTTCAAAATACAATCCTCTCCATGGACTGCTAGAAAGACAAGGTTACTAGCAACTCCAGGACCTGATGCTGTCCAATGCGGTGATAAAGTCTGAGATGAACAGTTCCCCATGGTAAGCTCTGCATATTTGCCTGAGTATTGGGAATTACATTACATTTACTCCTAACTCAACTGAAAATTTTGGTTAGTGACAAAGCATTTACCATCATATATTTCTCTTCTTTTAGGTGATCCAGCTTCAATTGCTGTGCAGGTCAGCACAGTCCCATTGAAGTCAGCATTCCTAGTGTGGCCACGAGTGTGATCCCAGAGTTTTACTACCTGGTAGGAATCCAGCATGGGTGTCTGAAATGCCCAGGACTTTACACGCAATCTGCACATAAACCACCTTTTCAAAGACAGGCTTTCTAATAAAATAACCACTGTTGACACAAATAATCCCACATTTCTGATTTGCATAACCTCTAGAAAACTGGATAGCATAGGAAATAAGCCATAATAGCAGTGTAAATGGCTGTAAGTGAAAGCATATCAGTTACAATGCGCCAGTTCACTCCATGAAGCCCAGTTTATGCTGGTGGCAAAAATAAGAGGAGACATTATGTCTTCATAAAAGCTTGACCTCAAGTGCTTCAGAAGACAGAAGAGACTACATTCAAGGCAAAGCAGACTTTCTGTGCACAGTTATTCTTTAAAAGGCTTTGCTAGGGTTCACATACACACACCCTTTGCTCGTGAAATAGGAGAGGACAGGAGCGCCTAACAAATGAAGGTTGTGTAGCTCAGCAGCCCCAGCTGGCCCAGTTCCCAATATATTTTGCTTGATAAACAGCTAATCCCTGAGTATAGTGTGGCTTGCATTCCTCCAAACTTATCATTAATCACGGAAAAACCCAAGTTGTCCTTGCACTGTGTGAGTGCCCATGAACAGCCTCTTTGATAAGAGCGTTTTTACATGCCTGGAGGGATTTAGCTTTTTGGACCTCTGTCCTGTAAGTAGTAGGCAGACCTTCCTTTGCATGTGAGTCTGCTTTCATTGCTGGTTTCAAGCCACAGAGAATTAGCAG
The DNA here is from genome assembly GCF_009819655.1 of Sylvia atricapilla. Taxonomy (NCBI): domain Eukaryota; kingdom Metazoa; phylum Chordata; class Aves; order Passeriformes; family Sylviidae; genus Sylvia; species Sylvia atricapilla. Next base: position 27,218,457 of record NC_089143.1, read on the forward strand.
GGATGTTTGAATGAGAAATTGTACCATGCTCCTGCTCCCCCACTGGTTTTTGTGCTGTTCTACAAATTTATATCATATTTACACACATTATAATGCATAGCTTTATAATTAAGAACTGTCAGCAGACAGAGAGAAGACAAGGGGACAGAAAAAGAAGGCAATTTCAAAGAGGAAAAAGGCAAGATTTTAAAGGATAAAGTATTTAGTCATACAGTTTTGTTTCTTTTTAATATGGAAGATGAATAGAGCAAAGAAATAAGATACCTTATTCTTACCTTATAGCAGACCCAGAAATAGGAAGAACAGACAACTGTAGATCTTTTCCACAAGTGAGGAACAGATTAATTGCCTTTACAATAGGTAGATATTGGACATAGATACAAGTTATGTTTTGAGGTTTTTTCATAATGACAGTAACAATGAGCACATATTTCCATTGTCAGACACTTTCCATAGCCTGAGCTGTGAGCCAGGCTTATTTCAGCCACCTGCTCTGGCCTTGCACGTGGGAAAGAAAAAATCCTGACTGTATGATGGAAGCCCCATAGCTTTCAGCTGACATCTCATGTCTTTTACAAGAGAGAGTCTGTCCTTGTTGGAAATGGGCAAATCTTCACACCCCCGACTATTCTTTTTATTAAAAAACCCAAACCCATGAAATGCATTCCTGTTTTGGGGTGTTCTAATCTCAACTTCAACCTATGATACCTCTCCACTACTGAGATATAACATTTCTACACAAAAAAAAAAATGTTTTTACTTTCTTATCTACATCCTTCAACTTCCTTAACATTAAGCATTTTCCTTCAGGGGAAAATTTAAACTATACAACTTCAATAGGCATATGTAGACCTGATGAAAGGATGCTGAGATGATACTCAAAACTAAAAGGGTCTTAAATATGGGCAGACTTTACTTTAAATGTACATTATCAGTGTGAGAAATTAGGCTTGCTCATCGCCAAACCTTTACTTGCATTGATGAACTTTATGCAGGGAAGTTTAGCGAAGTGGCCTCTCAGAAAAAGAGGCTCCTGGCAGGTCTCTTCATGCCCTTGCACAGACACAAACATGTGCCCTTGCAAGGGCCACTCACTTTATGAGCCACAGAGATGAGGGGAAACAGCTGCAGCTCCCCAGCTCCATTCCCAGGGCAAGTGAGGAACAGGACAAGGGCCCTCTCAAGTGCAGGGCTGCTGTGACTTTCTCTCTCCTTGGACACTGTGTGAAGCAAATGTGACACCAGAATTCCCTGAGGTCCAAGAGCTGGAGTGGCTCCTGAGCAGGGTGAATACAAGGTGGCCTCTCCATGTAGTGATTCTTCAAAGGCACCAGAGATTTGGCTGCAAATAGTCAGTTCAAAGAAGAAATCAGGTCTGCTGATTTTCACCTTCTAGAATAAAAGCAGCAGTAAAAAAAATGTAAAGGAATAAACAGTAAGCAGGGAAAAGTTATAGAGAGTAAAGGTAACAATGTGTATTTCTCCATTTTTTATTTCCACATACAAGTGTTTCAGGATTTGTTTCCTGGTGAATTTTGCAAGGAAATGAACACTGGCTTGATGTTTACTACATTTGTAGATACCATCTGGTTAGCTTCACTTCCTTTTAAACTTTTGTAAACTATATTTTGGTTTGATTTGATTTAATTTGAGGATAGAAACATGTAGGGTATTTGGTATTTTGGTATTTGGACATACACATATGAATAAAACTATCTTTATAAGAAGGAACACTAGAAGCAAAACAGATTTTCAGTGCTTAATTCTTGGAGTACCCAGTGTACTGACTGTAATGTAATGGTTTTAGTCATGAGTGCAAAAAATTGCAGTTATATAGAAATGAAAGGCTCCTGGGCTCTGGTGGCAGATGCAGGGTGGCAGCTCTGGGAGCAAGAGTGGGGTGGTGAGGCACTGGAACAGGTTTCCCAGAGAAGCTGTGGGTGCCCCATCCCTGGAAGTGCTCAATGCTCATGGCAAGGAGTTGGAATGAGATGATCTTTAAGGTTGCTTTCAATCCAAACCATTCTGTGATTCAGTGATCAGGGAATGCAGAACTACACACTCCTTTGCTGCACCACACAGTGACTTAATTACTCCTTGTAATATCAATTTTACTCACAGAGCCTGCCTTTTGCCACAAGAGCCACGTGACTGGCGTAAGAGAAATAATTTGGAAAAGGATTCTCAGCCAGGATGAAAGGACACTTTGTGCAGAACAAGTATATGTGGGCTAATCCCTGCTCTCAGTTTCTTCATCTTTGGACAGTATTTTCCAGCCTGTTGGAATGGAGCTGACCAGAATATATATTAGTTTCTGGGTATCTTGGAAGAAAATAAAGGCAATCTCAGAAGTATCCATTTCCTCTGGATTAATTCCTGGAGCCGGGTAGACTCCTGTCAGCCAGTTCCAGGCTGGAATTGCCATTTGACTTTCTTTTTAAATTTAGAAAGTGTCAGAATTTGGGAGTTGGAGAAAACGAAGTCTTTGATTTGATGTCCAACGGGACAACCAAGCAAGTAGGTGAACTCATTTGGCACCAGATATTTCATAGCCTGTTGAGGATGGTTCTGTCTTTCTTTGTTCTACTGACATGTAGGAAATGAAAACAAATCCCCACAGCTCACAACCCCCAGACTCTTGTGACAGACCAAGAATGACAAATCAGAGCATGGAAAAGGAACTGGCAAATACACCCTCAGAGTCAGCCTCAAATTTGCTGCCAGTGAGCAACTGTCAAAAAGTCATTATAAAATACCAAAACTCTTTACTTCAGGGCTCCTCGGGAGAAAAAAACTTCCAGGAGAGAAGAGAGGTCGTTGGGGAGGATAAAGCCTCCAAGTTATTAGATTCTGTTGATATGCCCCTCTTTTCAAAGAGAGCAAAAAAAGTTTGTATATAGATTTAGTGGGGTGAGTAAAAGCCCCAGTAATTTTTATTTTATCAGTAATTTTTAAAGCACTTTTTTTCCATATATGCCCACAGGTACATATTCAATTTTACATATTTATTTCATATGCATGTATACCCATGTTTGCACATACACACACGCAGCACATTAGTTTACAGACATTGTACTTGTGTGCATGTGAGCATCTTCAGCTTGACTTTTTTCCTAAATAAAATCCATTACAAAGATGGCAACAGAGATGGGCCATATAAAAGCAAAATTAAATGAATGCAAATGAATGCAAATGAACTAAATAGAAGGATAAAACCAAACAAGACAATTCTGACCAGTGTGTAAATCCAGACTGTAGTTATACCAGTGTGAGTGCTAAATTAGTTCCCATATTTCTAAACAGAAGGAAAACTAATCAAAGGGAATAGCCAAGAAATTACTGCTTTAAAATTATTTTAATTTCAGTGTCGGGTAAAAAAAATGTTTAATATAACAGAATATGTATAAGTTTGTCAGCATTTCACTTGCAAAGAACATAGATACTAAATATATTAGAAGTGGTTCCATGGTATATCACCTAATGAATACTCATAGTCTGAGTGCTCTGGTAAATTCTGAAGCTTGCTGTCTGTGCTCAATATTCAAACTACCTATTGTGCACACAGTACATATGGAACTGTGGCACTCATAGCCACAGGGCGTAGCAGGAACCAAAAATCTCAGAAAAAGGATTATACAGACATATAAACTCAATGGGCTGGGTCGTCCCCAGCTGAGGTGCCCTCAACTGTCACTGACAGAAAATTGCTGTCCTAGCAGGATGTTGGTGGGCAGTCAGACTTCAGGTGCTTTTAGGAATATTGCCCTTTCTGAGTGTACTCCAGATAGCTTTTGCATTTGCATCTTTTTTTCTTTCATTGCTAAATCAAATGGTTCTTTGTAGCATATTTTACCCCTGGCCGCTCATAGCTGTTGCATGCTGTAATCTTCCATATTTACATCTCGTGTCCCACACGTGTCTAAACTCATGATCTATTTTTCATAAATAAGTAGTTGTGACCAGAAGCAAAGAAAAAAAAAATTGTCTGAGTTCTAAAAGTAGGCCTCTAAACCTGAATGTTGGCACCCAAATAACTGGCCAGCTTTCCAAAAAGCCAAGCCCCTGGAAATTTCCAGTAATCACAGTTGCCATACCAACGACTGTCAGCACTCTTGCAAAAGCAGGTCATGCAATTAGGTGCCAAAATGTAGCAAGAGGGGTCTAATTTCAGACCTTTTTCTTTTTTTTTTTTTTTTTTTTTTGATTTGGCCAAGAGCACTGATGATAATCAAGAACAGTTTTACCTCTGCTGCCACTCTCCAGCTTCTCCAACTGGAGTCACTGACTTGCTATGGTCTTGCAAAAGAGAAAGTGTATGGGGAGGTAAAGCATGAGGTGTTAGGTGTTAGCAGTTATTCCCAGTCCCACCCTGGGGTACAGGCTTTGAGCTAACACTGAGATATCCCACAAACTGATTCTGGGGCAAACAGCCAAAGAAGTGCAGGGTTTGCTGTAGGCTCATTTCCCTGGGCTGGAAGCAGGCTGTGGCTCAAATCCATGGACACAGGGGCTGTTTGGTTTGTTGCATTGCTGCATGGTCCTGCCATGCAGGCAGGCATGTGGCCAGGTGCTCCCCCCACCACCAGCCAGTGCTGGCCACTCCCCACCTGGAACCCTTCCCTTGGAATCCTGCACTGCCCTGCTGCCAGCTTGCAGTGCCCTTTGCTGGGAACGAGCCAAGGTATTTTTGAAGGGAGGACAAGCGTGTCCCTTTGGTGCCCAGCTCCTGGGAGTTTTGAGCACAGCTTGGTGCTGCCTCTGCCTCCAAATACCTGCCTGACCCCAGGCAAACCACTTAACCTCTCTGACTCGAAGCAAAATAAAGATAACACCACTTCCTTCTCCCTGTATTTTGTGTGTCTTCTTCAGATCAGGTGTAAGCTCCTAAGGGCAAGGTTTGTCTTCTCAGTGTGTTCAATGCCTATCAAAACAGAGCCTTGATCTCAGCTGGGGCCTTGAGGCACAGCTGCAGTGCTGTTATTATCGTTAATAATAATAATAATGAATGCAATCAGATCAAAGACACTGCCTGTATGAGTCATTTTGGGGGTAAAGTTAGTCATTCCTAAGAGCAATAGGTATATGTAAACTTTAGGCTCTGCCAAGGTTTCTCTTTTTTCCCACCATTTAAAAATTCACCCTTGGGAGTCTGGGTGAGCAACACGATCTGGAAGGGCCTGGCCCTGCCAGTGTTTCCCTGTGCATGGGCACTTGTGCTCACATGCCTGACACTGAAAATGTTAATGGGGTAACTTTGCTCTCTATAGCTCAGCTACGTAAATACCCTCTGGGAGTTCTCTGGATCAGAGGTGAAACTCCCTTACATATCGAGCCCTCTCTGAATGGAATTCAATCTCTGTCATTGCCCCCAGTTGCACCTGCATGAAAACCAGCACTATGTGCCAAAACCCCATACTTTTTCTTGTTAAATGTTGCAGATTTTCGTTGTCTGGGTTTGTTTTTTTTTTTCTCATTATGTGTTTGACTTGTATGAGTCACAACAAAGGTGTCTTGAAAGGGAAAAAAGAAAATGCAAGAATTAATGGCTTAGTAAAAACTTTAAAATTAGATATTTCACCAGAAAGAAAGGCCTGCATCCAACTGGATTACACAGGTGCAACTTAAGACACAAGAGGGAGCTCACATAATAAATAATAGTGATAAACAACATTTTGAAAATATCTCAAGCCTATGGAGGAAAGGAAATTAGTAAACATTACAATTCCTATTTGTGGTTGGGGTTCTCATGGCTACAGTTATTGTTACAGGCTATGGGAATGTGCTTACAGACAAGGATCTCAGTACACCAGGCTTTGCCACAGAACACAAAGGCACAACCCACTCACAAGAGCTTCTGGCGGCGTGGAAGAAGGGGACTGAGCCAGGAGATGACAGGGAGACACTGTTCTGGCAGTGTTCAGGCAGAAAGTGACCTGAGTTTAGAGCTCCTTCGGGAGTCATTGCCAGATAGTCAATGTGTGTTGCCACTTAAAAAATGCATTTAAAAATCTATGTGCATGTAGGTTTCTGGAGAATGATGGCTCATATTCAAGAGACAACCACATTTACGGAAAACCAGAGGACTTGCATCTGAGTCTGCAACCCAGCTGTTGAATTTTGTGTGTGGAATCAGGAGTTTCATTTCTGTGCCTGAAAGTTTGGCTCAGCAACCACATTTCTCAGAACTTAAAGAAACCATACTCTCTTGACAAACACGTTTGACAAAACTCTTTAAGTGTTAATGTGATCAGTCAAAACCTTTCAATTTCTGAAGTTCTCGTGAAAATTAGGCAATATGTGTCAGTAACTACAATGGGCTTGATCTGTGGGCAGAGATCCACCCTCCATGCAGTCAGACACAGTTTCACAGTGCTGGACCCTGGGACTTTCCTCTTTCTGAGGCTACAACTGTATGTACTGGCACACACATCTCAGCTCCTCTACAAAAACAGAAAAAGAGAACAGCTGGAGGGCTGGCCCCTAGAGCAAGGCCCCCAGAGCAAGGCTCCCACATTTTGACAGCTCTGGGCATACATCAGAATTACCACCAGGGGGTCATCAGTAGGTCACTAGTTTGGGGAGTACCCACACACAGGTCTAGTAATTTATATTATCTTCTGATATCCATCATCTCCAACAAGAAAACACATCTTGGACATAGTTGTCATTTGGGTTAGAAGGGCTCTAGTCCATACGCTGGTGTTGGTGTTGGTGGCCATCACAGGTCTCTCAGACATGTCCCCCCAGAAGTGTCCCTCCAGGGATGGAGACAAGACGTGTGGTTATTTAGAATATATTAGCAGGCATCCGCAATTAATGCAACTGCAGGGGCTGTGCACCTCCTTTTGTATGCCAGGAGCTCTCTGGTGTGCAGCAGCCTCAGAGCTGCTGAGTGCCCTTCAGCCAAAGGCAGAGCCCTTCCTGTGCTGGGACATCTGATCCTGTGGTATTAACGTGTCCACCCACATCAGCAGTGCCTCCACTTTGTTCCTCTGGTCCTGTAGAGTAAATGGGCTTTACCAATCAATAGTGTCACTCATGAGAAGTTCAGAAATATATTCAGTCCTGACAGATGTTTGTCAAATAGCCCATTGAGCAGCTCAAGGGCAATGGTGCCACTCATGAGACTGCATCAGCCGTGTGACCAGGGCCAGATGTTTACTTGGTGGTGTGATGTCCCTCAAAGACCATCCACATACAGCTTCAGGAACTCCATAGACTGGAAGGAACCTAAAGAGAATCTGAGTGTTCTGACAAAGAATTGTCCCCTTAATATGTATCTTGCTGGAAGGGACACAGTCACCATAAGCATCCTAAAGTTACATAGATTTTTCAAAATCACAATGAAAGGCCATAAGAACTTCAGCAACTGAAATTATCAGAGATATTTCACCTCTGAGATCCTTCTTCATTATAAGATTCCAGCTTAGAAATTTTAGTCTGAATAAACTGACTTAATGCTGGATACCCTGGGCCTCAACACTGTGATTTACTCTTCCCACTCCTTTGAGAAAAGTTGATGAATTCTTAAGCAGAGAGGGCATTTTGTAGCCAGATATCACAGCTGTGGATCTGTAGAAAGTCAGGCAGTGGATCCTGGGCTGGCAGAGACCATCCTCACAGTACTTGATGCATTTGATCTCTGGAGAGGAAGGAGTACATACCCGGCATGGCATGGTGGCCAGCTGGCTTGGGAGAAGCAATGCTGGCTTTGACTGTGGGAGCAGGTGCTTGCTTCCCCTCCCCATCAGAAGGGGAGAGTGAAAGAACAGCTGTAAATAGAGTAAGGTTTAAAAAATTGGAGAAATGGAGATTTAAAAAACCCCAAAACACAAACTTGCCTGTCTTGCATTGGAAACCTGTCATGTTTTTAATCTAAATTAAAGTTGTGCTAGTATTATGTAGTAAAACAATTGCCTACTACCAGGGCCACACATTTTTGAGAAGTGAGAATGAGCCATATGGCTTCCATAAAAACATACTGATACAGTTCAGCCTGTTCTTTATGCTTTCTGGTAAATCATATTCTTTTACAGGCCATAGTTAAAGGGAGCAATATTTTTATTTGCGAGGAAGTATTTAAAGTACTGTATTATCCTTCATCTCTACCAGTTTTCATTTGTTTCTATTGATACATGGTGAAACAGCTTTAATTATCCCCAGGCTCAAGTACAAGGATTTTTTATAATTCAGTCAGGTCTATTTAATTTCCAGTATCTAAGCTACCATAATGAAAGTGTTACTCAAGGTTTCTTCTTCAACTCCCCCCTCTTTAGATCATAATAAAGACAGCTCACTTGAGCAAATAGTTCCTTTGAAATGGTAATCTTCCTCAGATGTGTATTTTGTTAGATCAGCTGCACTGTTAAAATACTTTCTATTTTCCCATTAATTGGAATGCAGAATAACACTTATTAGCCATATGGACACAAAGTAGCTCGTTGATGAAGACAACTGAATTAAAGCCTCATGTTAAACAACGAATTAACTGTGATAGAGGGTGAAAAAATCACACTTACATAAAACTGGGTTGTCTGTCTCTCTCTTATTCAACACAATCTCTCTTTAAAATACTAAATATATTTTAGACATTGTCCCCAGTGCAACCTAAAATCCATTCAAAAGCATAGAAATGTAAAAACCTACAGCAAACTGGGTTTTTTTAAATTTATTGGTTAATTTTAGTTTTTATTTGGCACTTAAAGACTGAAATCCCAAGGAGCTGGACCTTTCCTTCAGCAATGCGTGTGGAGGTGCATGTTTGCTGCAGAGCTGGCTCTGAGTTTGCTCCCTGCTGGAGAGCCTGGCTTGGCTCAGGTGTGATCAGGCACAATGTGGGATCTCACTGCTGCTCCTCCCTCCCTGCCTCGCCCCGAGCCCGGCACTGCTGCGCTCCAATAATGAGAGCAGCTCCCTGATTGCTTCTTAATGAATTGTGGGGGAATGTGCACGGTTTCCCTGGGGTGTGAAAGGAATTTTAGGTGGGTCGTCAGCATTCAAATATTAAATTACTTCGGCAGGTTGTGTAAGGTTAGCAGCCAAGGAAGCTATCTCCATGCAAATCAGTAGGAACAGAAGAAAAGCTCTGCTTGATCCAGGAGAGAAGAATGTGTCTGGGAGGACATTTAGGAATACACTAGATAAGAACCTCAGCTTGTATGCAGTGAAAGCATGGTCAAGCTTCAGTAGATGTCAGTAAATATGGCTTTGTTTGGAAACTCTGCATGTAATTTTGAAACAGGAGACATCTGAATCCTTGGAGAATTTTGAGTTCTAGTCTATGCTTCAATGAAAGCTTAGTCTTTCTGGAAATATGTCCCTCTTTATTGTTCCTTGATTTACACCTTTTCTGCAAGCCTGAACATATACATACAATAATTAGGGAGTAGGAGCTGGGGTGAATGAAGTTTCAGTTTACAGACACAGCTTCCAGAGGGACAGGAAGCTGGTGTTATTTACTTAACCAGGAACAATAGATCATTTGCTATTCAGCTGGCATTTCCATTGCTGGCATGGATGGGTGCATCCTCTGCTCACACCCTCAGCTGCTGCACCCCTACCTGCTCCCTCCACTGCCTCTGGCACTGGTGATGCCTCCAACAGCAATCAGAGAGATTTCCAGATTCCAGCAATTGACAGAGAGTAAATTTGCAAATGTGTGCTGTGCTAACATGATTAGGCCTGTGAACATGCAAATCCTTGGAAAGAATTTTGGTTTTATGCAACTGACGTAAATAAAAAGGATCCTGTTTATGCACTGCCTAGACAGCCGCTGTACAAACTGGACTGCCAGAGATGATTTCATTCACATCTTTAGTGAGACACACAGAGAACCACACTGCAGATAGCTCCAAGGTATAATTTTCATGATAATCAAAACACAGACACGCTACACAATAGTTTATAAAGCAGATAGCTAATGCTGAGGAAGGAGAGAAATGTTTGTGTGTCCAGAAAACAGACACATCTCCTGATGCTCACAAGTTCCCATGGCTACTCTGTCTGATGTCACAGGATTTGGGGGAGCAATAAATGATCCTTTTCAGGTAGACCAAATAGGCAGTATTTTTACCAGCACCAGGCTGTGACTCACTCACACAAGCAGGATCCTTTTCTCTTGATCTTGTGTTTCAGCTGGGGCCAAAGACTGGAGATGGTGTCAGCATATGCTTGCTGTTTGTTTGACTGATCAGTTGTCCTTCCTTCACCATGCCACTGTGTCAAAAATTTAGGAGGACACAGCCTTGAGCAGAGTAGTCCTTACACTAAGTTTTCCCTCAGAGCATCCAGCAAGTTACCTTGTTTTGCAGCTTGTTGCAGTGGAAAACAACCAGAGCTTCATTCAGAAAACCTCACACAGAGATCAGTCAGGTTACTCTGGTTAATCTTGACTCCTTCACTTGGCAGTGGATTACAACCTTCTTTGTGAGGTAATTTATAATTCCTTATGAAGAAAGTAAGGTGGGTTCTTCTGGCACTTGCAACAGCAGGCAGGGAACATTTAATTTGAGTTTTCTGCTGAAAGGCCAAAGTATTGTGCTGGGGGTATGCTAGGTTATACTCCACATCAATAATGTGGAGTGGTGAGCATTGTACCTGGGGAAAAAAAAGTAAGGGAGAGGTCTTTGAGTGGATGGAGATTATCAACACTTCCCTAGGGATGAAGTCCACATGGGTTCTGCTCGTGAAGCCCTTGACTAGAAGATCTTTTCCAAACTTAGTGATTCTGTGACTGAGTATTAAAAAAAGCCCTTGAGCCAGGAAACACGGAGTGTTCTCTCATTGCTGATAATATAGCAAAATATCATCTGCTTCCCAGAGACAGTTCTGATAATTTAAGCCATTTTTTCACTGGAGAAAAACCTCAAAGTTTTATTTGAAACACACTATTTTATTAAAATTGTGAAAGTTTTGAACCACCATAATTTTGTCAACAAAAGCTGAAAACCTTGATACTCTTATGGCTTACTCTTTCTCTACTTCTTTTTATTTTTCTCCAAATTTTTTTCAGTAGTAGATTGAGAAGAGTGGAGAAAAGGCTGGTATAGGACTGAAAAAAACTAATTTTTAGGGTTTTCAGGTTAAAAGATGGAAATTGACTGAATGACTTCTTTTAAAAATATTTCTGCTTCCCTGTGTGATTGCTGTGAAGTTGAGGTTAATGGTAGGTGTTTGCACTGATATATGCAGACCAGCACAGGTGAGATTGGAAGGAACCTCTCGGGATTGTCTTGTTGAAGCTTCCTTTTTATGATACAATCAGTTCAAGAAACTTGTTCTAGATTATTTTAAAATGATCCTTCATCTTCTCCTGCATATCCGAGCTCTCTGGAGGTTTATTTTTCCTTTACTGAATCCTGCAGATCTCTTGGACACAGATAATTGCTGACTCCTACCAGTGAGGGATATATGCAGCAGCCTTTCTCATCCTGTTTTACAACCCATGTCCTTTCTCTTTCAGCTTTGCTCAGAGAATACTCTCGAATACTCTCCAGAAAGCAAGGTCATTTGTTGACAAGAAATCTTTAAACCAGTGACAGAGGAAAAATTAAAAATACTCACTGTCAGATGCATAGAAAGTTATCTATTACCAGCAATTTTCCTACAACAAAACCAGGAAATTCACAGGCAAAATAGCCAGGATACATTCTCAGCTGTTTTTAAAAAGCCACTGAGCAATGTTAAAAAGCAGGTTGCTTTGGGACAGGCCTTTCAGTGCCCTGAACCTTGCCTAGTTTAGAAAATGGTGCTCAGTGTTTTTTGTTATTTGTGCTGTCCCAAAGCCACTGTTTGTGGCACTGACACTGGGCCCAAGGACCCAGTGAGGGAACCAAGGGTTTGCAGTTCCACTGCTGCACTCTGCCACAGATTTTGGGTGACGTCTCAGCCAGCTGGACTCCCAAACTGCCTAAAGTGGAAGATGACTGTCCATGTAGGTCTGTTCAGCACCCAGCTCAGCAAGTGTTACCTTTTCCCTGGAGTTACAACAAAATACACAAAATCATGAGGCAAAGGCACACTGAGAGGAAACTGGACCATCACACTTCAGCTGTCCTGTTTATATTCAAATCACTTTGGTTGTCGTGGCCCACAAAGTACAATTGTTACACAATTAATGCAGTCTACTTTTAAATGTAGGGTTTTTTTCCTTTCTTTTTCACTCCACAGAAAAAAACCCTCAATTTTTATATATATCCAAATCATCATTACAATCTAAAGCATTTTGTCTCTGAGGAGATTTCAGCCATTTCCAAGATCAAGCCTTCAGTTCTAAGCTGTTTTAACTGTACTGCTTTCTTGTTAATTCTAGTGGATTATTTTGAAATTTCTCTAATTTATATTTCAATGTACTTTCTAGGCATACTGACCATTCTTTCAAAGGAGCATAAAGTGGTTATTGTTAATACATACATACTGGGTAACAGCAAATGTTTCTGGAGTACTGGGCTTTCTGTAATGACATTAAATGAAGAAAAAAAAAGGAGATGAAGTAATACTGATCTCTATGACAGCCTCTATTTGCAGGACAAGGATTTAATTCAGAATTAAGCCACATTAGTGTTAAAGAAGCCATTACTCACTTGCAAATTTTTCTCCCCAAAACCCCATTGCATTGCTCAGTGCAATAAGCTGGTACATTTATCCACAAACATTTGATGACTGATGCTTTATTTTGCCTTTGAATGTTCCTTTAATGAAATCTGGGTTCTTAAAAATATCCGGTAACATAGTTAACCATTTTGCTTTCGCATTAACAGAGCAGTTATTCTGTTGCCATTTGTCATCTACCTAGCTTTGATATGTGGCTCCCTGAAAGACAAAAACAAAAATCAGGTGTCAATGCAGATATAAATTGTTTATAGACTTTTACTGGATATAAATAGATGTGCCCTTCTGTGTGGCTTTTTCATTCTTTGTTAACAGCCACACATTTACTCATGTTTTGCATTAGCTGTGCAAAACTTCCCATGAGTTTTGTCAAACTGTCTTGTTCTGAGAATGCACAAAACAACTCTCTTCCAAGTTTAGGGTATGCTTTGCTGTCCTTTGAAAGTTATGGTGCAAATTTGCTGAGGGACATTTAGTCCAGCAATGCTCAGAGTCCAGCAAAACTATTTCTAGGCTAAATGGTACTTCTGGTCTCTAAGGAGCCTCTACAGCCGCCAAAAATCCCTGGGACATGTGCACAACCTCTTTTCCCAGGCTGAGCTGTGTTTGAGACCAGAAATGTGGGCATGTGTTGATAAAAGAGAAGATTAATGTTATACTATCTGAAAATTGTCTGACACTAGCTGAATCTCTCCCATTCTTGGCTGTGCTGGGTGGTACTTTAAGGTGGAGCCACGGGGAAAAGAACTTGGATTTAGGCACCAAATCGACTCAGGGAGCTCTTTCTTTAAAGTTAAAGAGTTAAAGAAGGGGAAATTCTGGGCGCCGAGTTCCTTCCTTTTGCCTGCCCCCACAGCGGGGTCACACCTGTCTATCAGGGAAAAATCTGAAAAGAAGAAAGCTGGAAGAGAAGAAAGGTACAAGAGAAGAAGGCTGCAGGGCTTTTCCCAGAGGAGCCAATCAGGCTGTCAGAGGGTGGCTGCTGCCCTCAGCTCACCTCCCATGGCTGGGAGCTGTTGCACGGGTGCATTTTGCTATCGTCATCCTTGTTCTGCTATTTCATTCAGTCATGGGCCCTGATTATTTAAACAACTGAAACCAACCAGAAGACTTTGTTTCCTTGGCTCTGTATTCCCCCAAGTAAAAATAAGCCAACAAGATGTTTCTAAGAAAAAGGTTGATTCTATCTTTTAAAATGTACTTCCAACTGATCGTTATCTCTCTTCAAGCTGGGCCTTCTGCCACCCCTGCTCCTCCTCCTCCTGGCATCAACCACTAGCTCAAATCTCACCAAAAAGATGGAAAGTTTCAGCCCTGCCCCAGCCTTGCAGGAGGTATCTGGCCTCTAAAGAATGTCATAAATTGAGGTCTTTTGAGATCTTCACATGTTTTGCACTAGAAAATTGTCTCCAATCACTTTTGAGAGTCTGGTTATCTACATGGGTGTGTGAGAAATGCCATAGAATGGGCAAGATGAGTCACACACAAGATCCTGTTTTTCACAGAACGAGCCCTGGTGGAACTGCCACTTTAACCCTTATTTTTTCATTTCTCAGAGTTCGTTCCCTTCCTCAGAACTTGTTTGCTCACTTGCCTTAAGAGGATCTTTTGTCGTGTCCTTTCCATAGGTACCATTGACTTTTTTGGTTCGTGCTGCTCACTTCTGAGAGATCCTTTCTGTTTTTCAAGGGTTATTTGCCCTTTTTCAGCAAGGCACTGTGCTCTCTCTGTCGACGTGGGCCCTGCAGAGAATTATCGCTTGGACATGTACGTTGGTGCCAAGTGGAGATAATGCCCTCTTTTCACACTGAAGCCTGCCTGTAGGAGTGTTCCCAGTACGATTTTCACAGTCATAACTGCAGTTAATCTTCAACTTGGCATACCCTTCCTTTCTCTGTAATGTTTTTAATGACTCTTTCAGGGTGGGAGAATCCTCAGGGTTTTGCAGTGCTGCATTCACCTACTGATTCATTCTCGGCAAGTTGGTGTTGCTAACCAAGGTCCAGCTTAATAAGAAACTCTACCATTTATATTACAGTGCAGGAAGTTATCTGTCTTTTCCAGCTAAACAACACTGAGAGGAGGAGGAAGCTTTTTTTTCTGAGCAAGCAGGAGGTGCCATGCAGCACAATGGTCAGTAAATACGTAGCAGCAATTTACAGGGTTTATTTTTAATCCAGGGCCTACGTTGAGAGAATGGCATGAACTGGATAAATCAATCAGGCTGTTGCAAAGCAAGCTTGAAATGAAAGGGCAGTCAAGGAGGAAGTGGTAAATAACACACAGGACTGATTGCTTCTGGGCACAACTAAGGCCTTGGGTTTAAGGAGTAATTACCTGGTCACACCTAAACCCTTGCTGATGTGCAATGTGCAAACTGCAGACTTCAGCTAAGAGACTGTTCTTGCCTTTGACAGGAAGAATTTCCTTGGTGAGAGCCATTTATTCCTGTTTTCTTGAAGGAGCTGGACAGTGTGCAAGACCCCATGCTTAGTCATTTGGGATCTTTGGTCTCAGCAGTAGCACAGAGCTCATCTGAAGCAGATGAGCTGGGGAGAGCGAGGGGAAAGAAGCTGGAGAGTTGACATTTCTCCTCTATCACAAAGTCGGGACGCAGGGCTGAGCCCCATAAATAATTTGTGCCAACCTGGCAGCTGGGTAGATCAAGGGTACAAAAATGCTCCTTACACTTAGGGGTGGTAGGCACACTGTGAAACCCAGCAGGGGTGAGCCAAATACCACATTTGCAAACTTGTTGACTGCTAATCCCACTAAGAAAAAAAAATGGCCATAGTTCAAAGAGAGCCAAACAAACTGTGTCTGCCCATTGCACTCATGGTGAGAAGTCTGCAGCTCATCTACCTTGGATATATCTGAGTAAATGTAGGGTGAGTTTTACTCAGTTTGTCCTTCTTAAAAGCGTGTTGTAGACAGATAGCACAGAGCCTTTTCTGTAGCAGAGACAGATGGCCCTGCCCTGTTGGGATGATAGGAAATAGAGATCTGAAATTGGATGCAGTAATTGCATAGCTGCTTATTTCCTTGGCTTTCTGTTAAACCTGAACAGAGTTGGGAAATACAGAACACCTGAGAACTATCTGAGACAGGAGATCAGCAGTGGCTATGATGTGCCTTTCATCCCAGAAGATGGTCCAACCAACAATCCAGTTAAATGAGGAAAGGCAAAATCAAGCTCCCATTGTTCACTAGTCTACTTCCAGAGGCAGCTTTCTGCCAGGAGACAAGCAGTGGATTATTAGACTTCCTTAGCTGTGTCTCAAAGGAAAGAAAATCAAACTGAATTTATATTTAGGAAGACAATGGCATTCAAGGGTGGAGGAGTGCCATGAAACTACATGACTTGGTGGGAAAAGGAACAAGATATTGTGTGTACAGGGTATCACACCCAGGTCCTTGGTATTTACCATTGGTCCCAGAGCTCCCAAAACTGAAATGCAGATTACCCTACCCATCAGTTTAGGCCATCTATCAACTAACATGCAGAATCAGTCATGACGACACAGAGAGTAAATGGCAAATTCATGTCATTCACATATGTGTCCCCCTTCACCTCCACACACTGGATACTGGAACTCCAACCACACTGGATACTGGGGCTTGTATTGGTACTAGGGCTCTCTGCTCTGGGATTTGAAACAGTTTTCACCTGATTCTAATGCCAGGTTCCTGGCAAGTGGACTGCAAATGACCCTCACAGCAATTACCCTGCACCAGCAGGATCCTTTCTGTGCAGAGCCTGACTCACACCTGCTGAGTGAAAGACAACGCATACATATTGTCCTAATAAATTCTCCAACTTTTCCTGAGCTTGAGCTAAACCTTCTTATCTAATATCAAGTAATTTAGGCATTTTTTACATTCTAAAGACAAGTTAATCCTTTTATAGGGAAAAGTCAGAAAATGGGCTTAGAATGACTTTTTAACAATGTCTATGGTATGTTAAGCCGATGAAAAATTCTAGCAGCACTTTCATGCACTTTTGACTAAAATATTACTGTGATCTTAAAGCATTATTAAATTTAAGTATCATGCCAAATTGCTAGCTGTTTGTCAATAATGTAAAATATTATATTCTACCAACACCTACTGCTTTTTTCTCCCAGTAACTTCAATTCTCAGATATGGTTTTAGTAACATGACGCATTTAATAGGAGTCTTAATTTGACCTGGTCCTAGACTTATATTTATTTGTCTCATTTTGGCTCCCTACTTTTCCCTGGTAAGATTTGTTGCCAAGTAACACTTGATTTTCATCTGTTTTTCAAGGCTTAATTTCCATAATTTTTTTGCTTTTATCAAAGTGTGGCCATTTCAATGCATGCTAAAGACAACGAAGCGACAATCTGAAACTCCTGTTCGCTCAGAAGAAGAAAAAATATTAGAGGTTGGGATACTGATTTGTCCAATACATTCTGCATTAGTTAGAAACCTATCTTTGAGTTTTACTTTCTTTAGGATTTTATTGACTCTTTTGGACATGACAAAAGAACATCAGGAAAGTTTCCTCATTTTCTATCACTGTTCTTGTCCAATGTCCAAAGGAGCTCAGAGGTTAATAAATCAAGCATGTGCCTCTTCGAAGCCTGCTCTGCAGAGCCGCCACACAAGCCATCACATATTTTGAGAGCAAAGCAGTTGTGACCATTAATAAACCCACTGAAGGATCCAGCTTTTAAGCACACCTGCCATTTAAACGTCCACCAGAGTGCATCTCTTGCCTGAGCCTGGGAACCAGGCTAACCAGTGTTATCACAGAGCTGATCCCATTCCTGAAAGCCCTCAAGCATCCACTTGCTCATTACCCACACCCTGAGTGACTCTCCCAAGAACACACACCCCAAAGCTCCCTGTGCTTCATTTTTGATTTGTTTGTTTTTTCCAAGCCCAGTTTGCTTTCCAGCCTCTCAATGAAGGGAGTGCCTCCATGAGGAATGCAGGTGCATGCTTTGCTCCTTTCAGCCCAAAAACAATCCAAGGTCCCTTGAGCTCCTTGTGCCTGGAACAGGGCTGGTAGTAAGTAGACTTGTGTCCTCTGGGGACACCCCAGGACATCTCAAATGGCACCAGGGCACCGCCTAGAGCAGGTCAATGAAGATCTCTGGAGCTCAGTTTGAAACAAACCAGGGTGAGCTGCCTGTTTATTACTGGATGGAAATGGAAAATGGAGCTAATTCAGGTTTGGAAACAAACAGCCAGTAGTCAAGAGGCCTTGAGCATAGTCCATGATGCTGTTTGACATCTGACCTGAAGTTATCCTCGACAGCACCCCTGCTGATTTCATGGCATAGCTTCATGGTGAATATGGCCACACAAAAGCTACAGAATCTGCTTTGGCATAGGGTGGAAGCCTAAGGAGCATGACTGAGGTCTTTGTACTCTATTAGTAGTTTGGCCCATCATCCTCATGCCCCAAGGCAGGATGGTCAAAAAAAGAGTTAAATTTGGAGTCACATGTTAGAGCTAATAAAGCAAAAGTCCCAACCTCTATTCCCAGCTCAGCCAGATTCTTCCTGCAAGATCTGCAACAAAACTGCATCTATCCCACTTTCCCTCTGTCAACTGCATGGTTCACTCTTCTGAATCCTGCAAGAGAGCTGTGGAGAAAATACCTTTTCCTAAAGGGATCAGATACTATGGGGAAGAGACTAAATAAGTTGGGGTCAAAAAGATAGGTGACTTCTTCTCAGATGTGTCTCTTCCACAGCTACCACCTTGGACTCCCATTCCTGAGCTACACAACCAACACATGACTTCTGCTTTGTGGCATCATATTTTCCTTATTTTAAAGTAAGCACATAGGATATTCCTGGTTCACAGCTGCAGTAGGGCCAAATACGTGTCTTTTAACACCTTCTACATCACCCACAGGAAAAAAGCAAGACAACAACATAGAGCAACCCTTCTGCCTAGTGCTGAGACAGCCTGCAGCAATGTACAGAGCAGAGAAGCATCTCCAGTTAGCTTTCTATTATAAACTGCTTTTGTAACTTTTTTAAGTGATCCCATCTTTACCATGAAACATACTGGGAAATTTAAAAACTTTAAAATGCTTTAAAAAAAACCTTAAATTTATCTCTCAATGACTGAAATTTCAAAGGAAGGACAGAAAACTGCAGAGTTATCTACTGTGACCTTTGGTAATTGACAATGAAAAGTGTTTGATCTTTGCCTGACAGAGCAGAACAGGAGTAATCCCTGGCCTGAGCCACTTAAAAAAGGAAGAACTGCAGAGCTTTCATTCCCTTATGGTTCTCTTCAAGATTAGCAGCAGTGAACAGCAATTTCTGTTTGTTTTTATAATAATATCCTGTTTTGTAATCCACAGGAAAAGGAGTATGAAAGTAGCAATCTTGGCAGGGATTGGGGGCCAAGGGACTGTTTTCTGAAATCTCAAAGCCCAAGAACACAAAGACTAGGAGGAATTTCCAAGTGCAGTGATTGCCAAATGGTAAAGAAAATGACATGACAATGAGAGGGAGAAATTATTTATTCACCCTCTAAATAAATTCTTCTTCTAGGATCACTTTTTCCTTTTTCAGCAAACAATTGACAGACAGTTACTTCCAAATGCTTTTAAATAGGACCTACTGCAAGTTTAAGGATTGTTAGTATTTTTTCTGAAGATGAAACAACTTAAAAAAAAAAAAATTTAACACCAAACATATGAACAGCTGAAAAATCCACAGAATACAGATAGCCAAGCAAATAATGGTATTATTAAAGGGTCCATATAACATTTCTGCTCAGCACTTACATGGCAAACAGACTAAGTCCCATTTTTCTGAAATAAATAATTATTTCAAGAAAGAGAAATATATGATGAAAGATAATACATGGTGAAAGATAATACATGGTGAACCCATTCTTGCAGTTCTCATTCAAAGGCTGGTAACAAAAGCATGTTAGGACTAGAGAAGGCATTAAAAAAGCCTGTGTCTACCAGAGCATGGTTTCAAAGGGCTATAAGCTAGGATAAATATTGACACAGTAAGTTAAAAATATGCAACAATAGCAATTGTTCAAAATGGGCACAATTTGGAAGCTAACAGACCCACACTGAACTAAACCAACCTGGACAGGGACCAAGGCCCCAGATTTAAAGTTTGACTTTTAGAATTTAACTTTCACTGATTTCACTGAGAATTGGAGACAGAAATGCCCTTCATGAGTCTAGGTTTGATTCACTGACTGATGTTGTTTTCATTCCTGAACCACAACCTGTTCCAGCAAAGAGAATCAGAACATTATGAAGGAGCGAACCTTGGGACAGAAAAGGTCACAGAGTTTCTCTGCCTCAAGGCTGTTCTGGGTCTTCTTTCAAGTATTCATCCTGCATTTGCTTTGCGTTAATTTGTCCAAAATATGGCTTTTCATCTTATTATGGATAGTGTCTAACAGTTCTTCCTCTGTTTGATAATCTTGGCTGTTTCTTTCTTTTCTCTTTCTCTTCTCTTCTCCTTCTCTTCTCTTTCTCTTCTCTTCTCTTCTCTTCTCTTCTCTTCTTCTCTTTCTCTTCTCTTCTCTTTCTCTTCTCTTCTCTTCTCTTCTCTTCCTCTTCTCTTCCTCTCTCTCTTCTCTTCTCTTCTCATTCTCTTCCTCTTCTCTTCTCTCTCTTCTCTTCTCTTCTCTTCTCTTCTTCTTCTCTTCTCTTCTCTTCCTCTTCTCTTCTCTTCTCTCCTCTCCTCTCCTCTCCTCCATCTCCTCGCCTCTCCTCTCCTCTCCTCTCCTCTCCTCTCCTCTCCTCTCCTCTCCTCTCCTCTCCTCTCCTCTCCAGCCATTAGGTCCTTGCCTCAGTTAGGTGGCAGGGACCACACTGTGTCAGAGCACACCTCTGCTTCCTATCTCTCATAATGCACCATTTTACCACTTAAAATGCAGGCACAAGTGTTTGGCAAAGACTAATTTTTATTGCAAGGGTTCCCAGTGTTTTTCAAAAAATTTCCTCTCTAGCTATTCTCATTTTCATTTTAATCAGTTCAATAACCTGTTTAATTATTCACTGGGAGTTATTTCAGCCACATTTATTGAGACTTAAGGTTTCTTAAAGAAAATCCAAGGCAAAAAATTTGAATTTTCAATTTCTTTATTCTTTCTTCATTCATACAAATTCCAGAGGAAATCAATAAGTTTGAATCTTTTTTCACACCAGTATTCCATTGATGTACTTACAATGGGCTTCATTTGCGATATCCCTGATTTACAAACCCATCTTCAACAGAAAGATCTAGTGAATTTGCCTTGGAAGCAACCCAAAAAAACCCCATAAAATTTGACTAGTTGCTGTTAGTATCAGGAGATAAGGATTTATTCAGTTTTTAAAATATGCGTATTTTATCCACTACAAGATTAACTATCTGGGACTAAAATTCAGGTAAAACTGTGAACTTCCAAAACAACATGGTTTTAAATTAAGAATACAGTGGAAGAATGTGTTCAAACATTGTATTATTCTTCCAATATCTTCAAGCAATTTACTAAGCTGAAACTACATAATCTCATTAAAAAATTCAAAACTAGGGCAGGTTTTGTGTTCTGCCGATAATGTGTGTCATCATGGTTTCTGATCAAAATCTATTGGTCTCATCAGTCCAGGTATTAATGACTGTCTTCCCTGAGCAGTGACTATAATTTTAATTGTGCTGGTTTAGTTAGACACAGGAGGAGAAGAGTTTTAAAACACTTTGTTACTTTAATTGCAAAGCCAAAATGCAAATATGAACTTGCTTGTACTTACTCACTAGGTACTGGCTGATAAAGGTGTAAGGGTGATGGCATCACAAAAATCCTTTTTTTCTGACAGGTCAGATAGGCAGCCCCAGGTGTATTGACATATCTGTCTTCTTGTAAAAAGCTACTTGTGGAATTGAAGCTTCCAGTAGCAACAATTTTTTTTTTTCAGATTAATTTTTTAAAGTACATTTCTTGAAGTACCCTTGAAGTCTCACTTTCAGAGATGATAGGGACACTAAAATGTCTGTTAAGGCCTTATCTACACATTAGCATTGCTTAAATAGATAAACCTGTGTACACCAAATTTTGCATGCAGTTATAATGCTGCAAGCTTCGTTTTACTTTAGGAAGGAGTAGTAGTTGCAGTTGGTATTTTTGAATTAGTACAAATTTGCTTGTTTTGTAGCATGGACTCTGATGACTAGAAAACAAAATTAATGTTTCCCAGAACTGATATCACTGCAACAAACCATTGCATAGAGCAGACATCTACCCCACTGGAAATATTTGAAAATGTTACTCAGAGGCAGGTTTCAGGTGCTAATTGTACACATCTACAGATGGGAGAGTCAGAGGTGCTTTAACACGGATCCACTGACGAATCACTAAATGAAAAGTGCTCATGAAGAAAAAGTAGATTTGAACAGCTCCTTCTGTCACCATGGACAAAGATGATCAGTTTCCCCCCCTAAATGTGCCTATCATGCTCTCAGCTAGCCATGGTGCATGTGAGGGAGCTGGGGTAAGAAAAGCACCCAGCTGCAACACTTGAACAAAGCTGCATTGTAATGGTTGAGGAAAGGTGGCCTCATTATCTTTCACATACTGCATTCCTGCTTCAAACCAGGAGGTGCACACATTGCTATTGGGGTTCCTGCTAGTCCTCATCTCTGGCTTTCCTGACTGGTTTATCCCCTCACTTTTTCCATCTCCTTACAGAAAAGCTAAGATCCATGAAGATCAAACACTGGAAACGAAACTGGAAGTAACCCTTGATCAAGTGAACTTAAACTTTCATAGCACACAGCAACATGCAAAAGGGGTGCAACAAAGAGTTCAAATGGCAAGTGAAGAGACTGAGAAAATATTTACATATTTATCCAACAAAATAAGGAAAATCAGGGGGTGAAAACAGAAAATATGGTGTGTACAATGAAAACCTACAACTCTGATCTCTATTACAGGCCTGAATAAAACATCTGCAGAAAATTGTTTCTTTTTCTTATTTCTTGTTGTCTGAGGGGGCCAGCGCTGGACCAGCAAGGATGTTTTCCCCCCACACCACCCAGCCCTTGCATAGGCCAACATTGGCCCTACAACACAAATAATCACCTGGGAGTGTGGCAGACACCACCCCGCTCTGGTGGTTTAGAAGAGAATGGCTAGCTGGATGGTTCTGGATCTGAGCAAATGTTCAGATCCTATAGCATTTTTGCAAGTTGTCCTCTACTCTAGGAATAATTCTTGAAGTGTGAGGAAACTATACTACCTCAGGTGAACAGTTGTAAGAAATTAAAAGAGCTGCAAAGTTCAGCCAAGACTGGTGTCAGTGCTGGATTTGTACAAACTAAATAGTGATGATCAGTTTACCAAGCATTTGGGATTGTGACAGTAATTTAATTGGGGGCACAAGTCAGTATCTCATGAAAACTCATATTTATTTGAATACCAAAATAATAATTATTAACTTTCTGTTAGATCCTCCCACTTAAGGATGTGAGGCCAGCTATTCACAGAATTCACAAGGAAAGATCTATGTGGACAAGAAATAGGCCCAGGGATCACATATTTCATGGTGGGATATAGCCTTAAAAAAAAAAACCTCCAACCTTTCAACTTTAAATATTATTGTTTTCCTAAATTAACTCTGGGAGATTTTAATCTAGATCTTGGGTCCCTGCCAGGGAACACACACCACTCCCCACATCCCTGAGAACATCGTGGAGTCCTGTACAGTCAGCTGGCATTATAATGAAATAGCAGCCAGTTAACTCTATCACTTCTTCATAAACTCATCTTCTCTAATGCTGCTCTTCTTCTATCACATTGGAGATTCCAAATTAGCACCCTGTGTGGGGGACACAACCCCTTTCCTGTCTTTTGAGGGGTTTTAGTGAGGTCACAGGACTATTTAGTGAAATGAAAAGGAGGACTCAATACACCAGGTTACTTCCTGAAATTCAAAGGGGTAACTCTTCAATAATACTGATTAACAGGTCAGGCTGGATCAGGGAAGGGTGTTTATGATGCCTTGAGATGCGGCCTGAGAAGGAGCCTCATTGAGGAAGGAGGCAGGGATTTATGGTGGCTGGAAAGCTCTGAGAGCACACTGTTTGGGCCTGCAGCCAAGGGGCCATGGTGAAAGCAGGCTAGTCACACCAAAGCAAGTGGAGGGCAAACAGGACACTCTTCAGGGTATTCCCTTGCTCTGCATCCTCAAGCAAGTTTTTTGTCCTGCCTAATTAAAGCAAATAGCAACGTTGCACACTGCTTATAGATCGCTGTTTTCAATCCTTGTCAGGGAAATTCTCCTGATGAACCCCGTGGGATATAACCTGAATAGAGGAGGGAAGGTGGAGCATGGAGTTTTGCCAATGCACTGCAAGCTGTGTCTGGGTTGGTTTCCAATGAATCAGCATAGCCATCTGGGGAAGGGGGAGGAATTCCCTCACTTTCTTATCAACCTATCTGTGTTTTAAAGGGAAATATTTTTCAGAAAGATGCGCTGTGCATATCTGGCACTTGGCCTCTTGTTACTGCCAGCTGTCACTCTGATAATGTGTTATAAATGATGGCACACCAAGCAGACAGGGCTGCAAGCCCGTGTGATGGTATTGCATTATCAAAGTGACAACCAGAAAGAACAAGAGCTCTGGCTGCTGAATTGGTCCATAAGTAGATTTTATGATGTTGATACTACTATTTATATACGAATGAGTACTAAATATTTTTCATATATTCCCAGCAGGAGTCAGGACATTGCTAGGACTTCAGTGTGCAGATAGCTGGGGTAAGGCACAAGATAAAATTTATTTAAGATTCTGTTTTCATAGACTACAGCAGGCAAAAAAATGATTGTTGATGAAATTGGTTCAAGTATACACTTGTAATTTCACATCTGTAAGCACAGGAATCTTAAGTGATTTAAAACTGGCATCATTCCCTCAGTAATCCATGACTACATTATCAGACGCCATGCAGATACCTCCTGTGATCTGTACACCTGACAAAGCCACAATTGTCAGGCATTTCATGGAGATCCAGCAGAAGCAATACAGATATCTCCATAGGTATTCACGGGTGGAACAAGCTGGTAAATCTACTGCAGAATCTGAGCTAGGGCCCTCGGTCAGTACTGCTGTGGGAAAGCCTTCTGTCAACATCCAGGAGATACTGTCACCTTCCAGCTCCAGCCAGTTTGTGACTCTGCTCTTCCACAGTGACCTTGGTGGCCCTGGAGAAAGTTCTTTGTATGGATGGATGGGGGGAAGGCTTCCTCAAGCATAAGTGACACAGCACATGCAGAAGACTCAATCCTATTAATCAGTTCCTCAGTTCTGGAAACCTCTTCTAGGACTTCTTTCTCCCAGAAAGCCAAAGCAAAACTTTGAATAACTGCATGTTCTCTAGTTCTGATTTCACCTGTGTTTGGAAAAGACAGTAATAAAATGCTAAAGAAATGACTGTTCTTAGGATTTGTATGTTTGGTCTATGGTGATCTTCTATGGAATAAAAACTTCCTGGCCTTCTGTAAAAAGTCTAAATGTTTTTACCTGAATCTTGGCAACTTTTTGTTTCTGAGTGTTTCACAAGATAAAGCAGTTACAGTTTCTTCTGGGACATATCTGCAAATACCAAAAATATGTGGCTGATACACAGGGCACAGGAACTCCTCCACACCAAGTATTGCTGGGTAGAGTTCAAAAGCCTCAGAGACAGAGATCTTTGTTGTGTTGGTCCATAACTCCCATGGTATGTACAGAGTTTGTCCTTTCTAGAGGTGGCAAGTGGACATGTAACAAACAAAAAATGTAGGAGGGAACAGTGTCTAATCCATTAAGAAGTAGACCAACAGAATTGAAGCCTTATAGAAATGGCCAAATTTACTACACAAACCTTCTAATGGGTCTAATGGAAAAAAAGAGAAAAATTAGCCATGTACTTACAACGATTACCATGACATCTATTCAACAACCAACTTTTCCGTGAAATTTCTACTACCTGAAATGAAATATACATGAGCTAACACCATGATATCATTCAAGGTAATCACTCTAAAGACAGCTAGAAACAATGCTGCAAAACAAATTAATGATAAGGGTATTAAAATTTGCAAATATTTTAATGTAGTCTGTCATTGATGTAATTATACCAAAAGGGACATTTCTACTGAGAAAAAGCTAAAGAAATGGTTTCATATCAATAAGAAAATATTAGGTAAAGTTACTAAGTGAAGAAATACTCCAGCTCTGTATCTCTACATGGTAATGTTGATGCTAGCAGTACAGTCATATTTTACCTCCATTCAATTGATGCTGGGTTAATTATTTTCTCTTATGGGCTTGCGTAGAAATGCAGTGTCATTGGATTCAAATGGATTTAGAAATCTTTGGGGTCAGAAGGGAAGGTGATAATTATCTTGGTTATGTAGGAACTAGAAAAAATGTATCTAGCTATTCTCAAAGTGAGAGGATGATGTCTTCCTACATAACATGTGTGAACTCTGCTACGACCAGAGTCAAGGAAGGGAAATTGGGTGGAGGGAGGGAGGGTTGGTGCTGATTCATAGTAACAGACGTGAGAAAAGCAATGATGGGTTGTGGTTAGCACTGATAGAAGTGCAGCCAGAAGATTACAGCAAACTTTATGTCTGTCACTTATGTTCTTTAGAAATAATGCATTTGTTTTAGAGCATCACGATGGGCCAACTTCACTGTGTGTGAAAAGCTTCATTGGTTCCAGAGAAATTTCTGATGGAATAATGTGTAAGTAACCTTGTAAGTTAGCAGAAATAAGGCAATATCTTTGTGGCATGAGAGTCAAGAGACATAATTTAATTTCTGAGTGGTATGAGTGGGTCAAACCGGTGGTGCATGTCTGAGTCAGGGCTTGAAGGGGACCTCTCAATTCTGCATTCTCAGATTCAGGTCCAAAATGTGCATTTGTTACAGGTTCTTGATAGCTACTCCAGAAAAGTCTACTGGCTCAGTATTTAAATATTTAAATCCCCTTCGTGTTGCTGAACCACCACCCACACTGCAGTTATATGTATCAATACACGCAAAACATTAACATATGGACGATATATATATATACTAAAAAGAAAATTGCCTAACTTTCTCCCAATTCCTACAACTCTAAATTTCTGGTGAGCAGAACTCATGACAAAGCTGGTATTCTGAATTTGTAATGAATTATCTGGCAGTTGATTTTAATAGAAACATTTAATGCAAATGTTTTTACCCTTTCTCCCCCCTCTCTTTAAGACATGAAGCTATTTCCTCCATGTCTGGTGCTGTCCTTCCTGCACAGCATCCATGGAATGTTTAGGTCCATCTCTGGCAGTGATCTCATCATTCCCATTTCTAGTAATTCATGAAAATCCCATGTTGCAGAGGTTAATTTGCTGCTACAGCTCTCCTGCAGGTTAGCAGTGTTTGTTAGGAACTCCTCCTCCAGTGCCCTTGCCTTCCCTACCCCAACCTTTCTTTTTTGGAAGAACCATTTTTTATCGCCTAAAAGTACTATGGTTTGTTTCTAACCTTAAAGCTAGAAATACTCTTATCTAGAAGAAGGAAAAAAGAAGAAAAAATGCTCAGGGGGAGCTGGCAGGGAATCCTGTCTGTAGCAGGTTTTTACATGATCTTGAACAAGTCTTTGATCACAACTGAGAGCTTTGGTTACTGCTGTAGAACAAGTGATAACAATGTGCATTAACTGGTTTATGCTGTAACCATGCCTGTGTATTCGTGCTGGAAATGGGGAAATTAGCTCTTTAGTGAGTATCCCTGGAAGCTTCTGTCATGCAATTTTTCTCTAGCCAATGTTTTCCTTAAAGCAAAGTGACAAATATGTACCTGGTTATAAATATAATATAATATAATTAAAACAAGCTTTATTTTTTCACCCTTACAGTAGCCAAGATAAGTATCTGGGCCCATGAATAAAATTAATAAGCTTTCTGCAGAGTGTTCTACATCCTAAAATCCACGTTACAGTTTGGTTTCAGTTCTGTAATATATTGATATTTCTGCTATTCCCAGTTCTGGTTGAATGGTGGTTTGGGTTTTTTTCAACTTAATGTTCAGAAAGTCCAGACCCAGCAGTTAACCTGAACTTAAAAATCCAAAGTTCAGTCAGCTTGAACTTTGCATCCAGAAAAGGCTTCCACTACAGTATCAGTAGTAACTGTTTTTAATTCACCCAACAAAGCAGTCTGTCATTCCATCAGGCATTTCCTTGCTGGATTATTTCACCACAAAACATGAACATCCTTTCCTTTGTCATCAGAGCTGACAAAGTGGCTCTGAGGCAGTGATCAGAGGACAGAGGAAGAGGTACAAAGTCCTCCATTATGTTTTGATGACACATTTAGGTACAAAGTGTACATCATTTCCAGGTCACCTTGTCCTGACCATCACTACACACACATTCTTCAATTACTGAGCAGTTGTGCATCAGCATTGCACAGCAAGGAAGCACCTGTAAATCCCACACACTTTTACAAAATGATAACCACTGCCTTTGGGAAAGGATGGATTAAAAATCCTCCATATAGAATTGTTTAAAGTGGGTATCTGGATGAGGATAAAAATTCCATTTGATATGTAATCATTGTTAACAACAACAAAATCTATGGGTTAGGAAATAAAGACCTATCAGTAAAAATGAATGCACTCTGCTCCAGTTTTTCACGGTGCTATATTCTACAGCTACATGAAAGCACCATTCCTCACTCATGCATAGCCTGAACAGGACTTCTGTGCCTTTCTGCCATTGGATCAGCACATCTGACTCTCAAACACACATTATTATGGAATTTACTTTGCCTTAGTCTGACTTGGATTTTGTATTAGGCTGTAAATTGGAGCAAGTAAAGAATATACCTAAGCAATCCACCTCAAGTGAGCTAGCAGAGTATCTGCTGAGACCTTCTCCCTGCCTAATCCCTGAGCCAGGAACAGGCATGCCCACATCTTGAATGGCTCAACAGCACTGCCTGGTGCTGTGCAGACAAGCCAGCTCTGTGCAAGGAGCTCCAGGAGGGGCTGGGGATCAGCATGAAGAGTTAATGATCCTTGATGCATTTGCAATCTCCACTCCCTTTCAGCTCCTGGGTGTACCTTTCTCATGGCGTAGCAGCTTTGGGTTCCCAACTTTCTTCTATTGCCCTTGCAGCCGTATTTATTATGAAATTGCTGTCACAATAAATCCCCTCTCTGACTTCTGGGACAAGATATAAGTACCAAATAAAGTGGGAGGGCAAAAAGCTGTTGCTCAAGAGATGTCTTTGTAATGCAAGAAGCACCACTCCTAATGGCTGGCATGGTATTAAAAGTACAGTTAAACCAAGAATACTCACATCTCTTGGGAATTGATAACCAATTGGGAGGAGCTTGTATGGCCAGAAGCAAAGTCATTAATCTCTGTCTGTCACTTAGGAAACATCCTCACCTGAGGCTTTTTCACAATGTTACACTCTAAAAGATAGAAATAAATACATAAGTGTAGAGTGGCCTTATTTTTCATGAGCAGTGCATTGCCAATTAGTATATTCACAGCACTAGGAGAGGATTAATGCCCAGGATATAGCCAATCCAGATGCAAAATGCTTCAAATTGAATTTGTTCCATAATAATTTCTCACTGAGAAAACATAATGATGCCATAGAAAAAAATACATTGAGTAACAGTGTTCAGAAATACTAAAATTTTTTAGGTTTTTTGGACAGCAACATTTTTAAGTTTATGTGACAACATCAATGTGTTCTTCACCAGCTGCAAGCATGACGGGCTCTCCCTCCTTCCCACCATTTATCCATGTGATTGCTCTTAGATGGAAGGTGGAGGCCAAATTTTTACTAGAGTCCTGATTTGCTGCTCTTGGGGACTTCTCTGACACCTTGGCTTATGCCTTCTCATCCACAGTCTTAATGCACAAGCTCCTCTTAATAAAGAAACACATATATTTCTGATAAATTGTAAGGTGCTCGATTTAAGTTCTTTTATTTTTTTCCTTCTAAAAGTCTAGTTTTGGACAATCAGGTTTGAAAATATTATCCTTGTCCATAACTCATATCTTCAACAGGCAGATTTTTCACACAAAGGTGATTTTTTAACTCCAAAAAGTGTAATGAAAAAAATAATTTAGACCCCACAAAAACATCTTTCTATCTCTGAAAATAATTTCACTCAAAAATTTTCTGACAAGATAGTAATTTCTAAGAGTTAACAAAGAATAGAAGACATACTTCACCACCACACTATGGACAGGGCCCAGCTATTTAGATTCCCTTAGTTTTGCATTTTATATCACAGTGCATAGTCTTTGATACATAAAAACTCAATAACTCATTTGATAAACAAAGGAACAGTGCTTTCATTTTATTGGCTACATTGATTTTTTTGATGACCTCCAGATTACCAACCACAAACTTAATCTGATGCTTTTTTCCTATTATCTGGTGAAAGTTAATTATTGTAATTATTAATCAGTCAGTTTGTTGCCCATGGTGAGAAACTGCAAACAGAGAATAAGAAGAAAATGCTGATGCCTGTTGGGTCCAACTGACCTTTGAATATCTACAATACCCCAGGCAATGGCTGTGGATCCTGTGGGTCATGAGAAGCGTGGTGCTGCATGAAACATGAGTTAAGGATAGATGAAGGAAATAGCCTTTCCTGACCTCAAAGGCTGTGCCCACAAAAGCACAAAGCAGGGAATGGTGCCTGTGACTGTGCTTCTGGCACAGTGCTGGCAGGCGATGGAGGAGAAACAAGGAGCTCAGGCAACATTTCTCTCCCTCACTCATGGGATCCCCCAGCCACTGTGAATGATTTATCAGCTGCAGCACCTTGGCTTTCTCCTCCACTGCCACGGCCTCTCTGCCAAGGGTGACACGGGCTGGAGCTGCTGCAGCTGCGCCCTGCACTGACTGACCCATGTTGGGCATCCCACGACTGCTGAGACACTCCAGCTCTCTCATGTAGGAACAAGGGCTTAGCAAGAGGACTCCAGCCCCAGCCAGGGTCTGTCTTCAGGTTTCCTTTGATTCAGACATGCACTAGGGCAAGACACAGCCCTCGGTGTCTGGGAGGGCTTTGGGGAACCCCACATTGCCTTGCAGCCAGTGGTGGATGGATGACAAGAAGCAACATCCACTGCAATAGAGAGAGGTTGTGATCCCTGTGAAATATTAAATGGGATGAGACCTTGGTGCCTCAGCAAAGGGCTCTTTGCTGTTTAGCTCGCTCATGGCGTGGTCAGCAGAATTTTGTGTTTGGCATTTGGTTAGAAGGGGCCAGCGAACTGTGGCCCCAGTGGGAAAGGACAGATGCTGGGTCTGGTTGCTGAGAGATGAATGGATGCTTGGGCACCACCTCCTTGGCTAAAACTGAGTGTCTGCTGCTCCCCTCTGATGTGGTTTGCACTTTACCAGAAATGCTGCAGCTGCTGGCCTAACGCAGTTTTTTGGGAAAGAAAGAAATTTAACCCACACCATGAAGATTTGCAATAGTATCTCTCCAGTCTTGTTTTTATTATGCATTTTGAACACTCCAGTCCTTACTGGAAATCCTAGGTGGTTCAGAGACATGCAGGAATCTCCTGTATTTTACGTGAATAACCTGGGCTCCAGGGCAGAGGCATCTGTGTGCATATGCCAGTACACTGTACTGTTGGCAGTAGGCAAACCATCTCCTGACTATATCTGAAAAATTTGTCCAAGTTTGGATGGTGGTCACCATGTAGGTGGTTTGCTGGTAGTTGGCATCAGGCTTCACAGTTTGGATGCACCTGCAAAAGAGGTCTAAGTGTTGGAAAGGCAGAATGAAGAGACAATTTGGGATATACTGTCTAAATAAAAACAACTGGAATGGGAAACATCTTAAGTCACTAAATTCCAATATCACTTATGGTTGGGGGTTGGTCTCTTTCTCCAGGCATCATCTGACAGAACGAGAGGACACAGTCTCAAACTGCACCAAGGGAAATATACGTTGGATATTAAGGAAAAGTTTTTCACAGAAAGAATAATACAGGGCTGAAATGGTCAGCCCGGGGAGGTGGTGGAGTCACCATCCCGGGATGTGTTTAAAAGAAGATTGGATGTGGCATTAGATGCCATAGTCTAGTTGAGGTGTTAAGGCTGGGTTGGGCTCGATGGTCTTGGAGGTCTCTCCTAAGCTAGTGATTCTGTCAAGTCTGTGACTTTATGATATAATGCTCTGGGTTAAAATCTAAGGACGAGAATTATTAAAGTTCCACTCAGGACCTGGACTACTGCTAGCGAGATCATGAGCACTCAGTAAAAATGAAATTGAAGAGAAACACTAGGTAAGAACAGCGATGAATTTTATGAATAGTAATAAACCACATGTAGACCCACAATGCATGATTCAGATGTTCACCAAATCCATATTCCTCATCTGGGAAATTTTACTCTATTCTTCAGCTCAAGCATCTGACTGGAGCACATGTAAACTGCTCATGTTTTTTCTTTGCTTTGAAGAAAAATGTGGTTCTTGCATAAGGGTCAGAGTGTGGTGCTGTGAATTGTTGTGCAATGGGGAGTGACTCTGCCTGCCCACACTGCTTTTGCCAAGAGATTATAGGTTCACAGTAACAGCCAGTGCCTTTACAATTTTCCTGGAGCTTAGTGAGGCAAGGCTACAGCCGCATTAAAAATTAAATGGAAAGAGCAGTCATAACTTGTAGGCAAACACAATGAATGAACAATAATGGGCTGGCCAAGCCTTTGAGGACATAAATCTTTCCATCTGATGCAGCTGAAGGACTTTGTAACCATATGATTAGTGCTTGTGTTTTGGTTGGATTGGAATGCAGTTAAGGATGTTGTGGGTTCACGTCCACTTGCTGCACGTGGTGAAAACCAGAACAAGCAGGATTCTTCACATCTCAGGGGCTGTTCTGTAACTGTGGACAAAACAACTACCAGGTCTCCTAAACCAGGGAGGAGAAACAGAGAGAGACAAGGCTTGTGGTTGCCACTGGGCACTCAAGAGGGATGGCACTTTTAAATAATTTTTTGAGGTAAGATTCCCCAGGTCTCATGCTCTCTCTGTCAGAAACACACACACAATTGGTTTGTCTCAGGCATTGCTGTGATTCCAGCAGCAGCTGAAACTGTCCCCCTGGAACCAGCTCAGGTCCAGCCCAGATGTGATCCACATGGGAGGTCAGAGGCTGAGGAAAGCAGAACTGGTTAAAAATCCAGTTTGCCTGCCATGGCTCCAGTTCAATGGCCCCAGGACAACTCTGAACAATGGTAGCAGGCATGTTAGTAAGATTATTGCTAAGACCTGAAGTGGTGCATGAGAAAACAGTGAAGGTTTCTCTTCCTGAAGAGAGTTCTTCTTTACTTTCTCTTTCAAAGACAAATTGTCTGGCATATGACTTACTACAATGGCCAAAGATGAACGACAGAGAATTTCCTTACCCTTCCAAGATGCACACTCAGCTTGTTTAATTTTTATAGGCTTTAAAGATCTGGAAAACTCCACATAAACATGGACAGATTGAGGCCATTTACTCACCAGTGTTTCTGGGACTATATATTTTATGAAGTAAATTATTGTCTATTACGAAGAGTAACTTTTAATTAGCTTAAAGAAGGTTGTAAATGTTCAGAAAGTACATAAACTTATAAAATTAATATTCTGATCAATAATGGCTGCTGATATATGATAGGTCATAACTGTCTTCACAGATAAATGGACTAGCATGTGTTTTTTTCTAGATTATTTATTATTCTTTCCAGAAATTAGCATAACTAATCAGTGGAAAAATACTTTCTCTATTATAAAAATATAAAATAGGCCACTAATTAAAACCACAGTCAGAAGGTCTAGTAAGAAAGCAGTAGGGAGCTTCCTAGATCCAAGGTGATAAGAACAGTAGTGAGCTCATTTCAACTAGAAGTTTCTTTCTCACTTACTTTCCCTGATTGCTCCTGGGCATTAGATAATTTGGGGTGCCAGAGCCATGTAAGTTCTGACTCATTTGAGACTGCAGATGTTTGTCTGGAGTTAATGTGGTAAGATCTGAAATGCTAGAGGTGCATAGGCTCCATAACCTGCAGCCCAGAAGAACCTGGCATCACCCTGGACTGTCTGTATCTTCCTATCTTTAAGGAGATGTTTATTTACACATGGATCAACTGAATGAACCTTCAGCATGTCTACAAAAAAGGGCTCAAATTCATATCTGTCACACTATTTAGACACAGTTTTAGTGGGAACCTTTATTTCTTTGAGGGAAATGGAAATGGTTGAAGTTAACTGCTTTACCCAAGTTTAATGGAGGAAAATATTTTCCCATCACTTTCCACAGAAATACTGCATTTTTCACTCTTTACTGCAATAGGAAAGGCACACGTGTGGAGAGATGGAAATTTTATTTCCTCAAAAGCAAGATGTCACAAGACAAAGAGGTCTTTATTTGATCGTAATATCCTGGCCTCTCTGCCTAGTCTGCCGCCACCAAATCTCAACACCCCTCCTCAGAAGTATCTCTGTCAAGACTTTTGTGTCCAATATTTCTGGGGAAAAAAAAATGACATCGTAAATGTCCTAAACTGTCCTAATCCTGAAAATCTGCCTCATTCTTTTACAGCTGCATGAGTGCAAGAGGTGCATCATTACTGGAGTACTTTATTGACTGAATAGCACTCAGACAACAGTAGAAATCAGCTACTTCATCTTCCAAGCATCAGTGTCTTGACCTCTGTCATTGACCTTTATAATTCAGTTATTTTTAGGGCTGGTTTTTTCCGCTCTGGCTAGGAGCTAATACAGTCTCTCCTGTGATCCCTGAATCTCTTCCAGAGAGAGTCCTGACCTTTTGTCAGGAAGCACCTACTTTCCCTGGAGCCATGAGCTCAGGTCTCAGCACAGCTGACTCATGTTTGCTGATGCTGTTTTGACCTCCATGTGCTCTGAGAGGCCTCAGGGCTCCACAGCAAGGGGGAGCCCAGATTCATCCCATAGACTGTCCCTGAGCAAGGCATTCCCCTGCCTCATGCCCCTGCCACTGGCACACCCTGGTCAGCACCAGTGGGGCTGTGCTCTTACCTCCCATCAGCTTGCCCCTCCATCACCTTGCTCTGGAGGTGATAAGGGAGCAGAGCGTGGGCACTGCCTGGGCGTGGGGAGATCTGTTGGGCTTAGTCTTTTCATGCAGGTGCTAGAGGGGAGATTCTTGTCTTCTTTGGAGCACGGAGTAGCTTCAGGCACAAACCAACCCCTTGTGTGGGGAAGAGTGGGGGATGATCTTTCACACAGGCCCTTCAGATGGGATGCCTCTTGCTGTGAAAATGCGTCACAAATCACTTGTGGATAGGGGTTTTCCCTGCTAACAGGAACATTTCCCCACTCCTTCCAGCTTTGCATGCCTGCTGATGTTCTGCCTTTTATCCTCCAGGTAGCTGGATCCCAGTGATGCAATCTGAGATAGAGGTTCTTTAAGATAGGAGGCTGATATCAAAACTCACTGCTTTTAGGGTCAGTGCAGGTCCAGCTGCTGTGTGTGACAGAAGAGTTAGCTAATGGTGTCTAGGAAGGCAGTGCACACTGGGTTCTTGCAGCCTCCTTGGGCAAAAGAATTTTGCAAAAGGAGAAATTTGAAGTTTTTATCCTCTCTGACATCCTCTTGTTTCTTTTTTTATAAGGTACCTGTCAAAAAATATTCTGATGAGTTGCTGTAACATGCCAAATTTTGTTATATCTGATGCTTTAAGTTTAACTATATTTATCTTGTTTATGAAAGCTGACAAGTGATACAGCCATAATAGCGCCAGCAGAAATTGCACAGCAATTTTACTTGGGTTCTTTTCAAGTCAGTGGAACTGTTAAATGAGATTAGTGCAGTAGAAGAGTTTATTGCAGCCATGGGAAACCAGATAGACACATATCGCAGGGAACCAGTGATAGACTAAGAGGATCACAGACAGAGACATTGTGCCAAGGAGGGCTTGGCAGGATAACACAAGTGCATCTTTTAGCTCTGTGGAGCTCTGTCTTACTGTATTTCTGATATGGTTCTCCACTCATGCCAACAGGTGTCTTTTCCTTTCCTTCTCGAAACCCTCATATATTTTTCAGTGCCTCATTCTGATACTGGTCATGCTTGTTGCTTGATGAAGCTTTTTAGGAGTAGTGGGAAACTGGAAACAATGGTGCCTATTATTCTCCTTGCAACCCTTAGCATAGCCCAGGAAATCTGTGTGCTGGTGGCCACTGCTTTTCTTCTGATAGCTCTGTTTTCTCTATTTAAAGAAGATATCTTATTAGGAGTGCATCTCACTGCTGAAGTAGTTCTACTCATAGAAAAAGAAATAATCTTCATAGATAAAGAAGTGCTTTCCCTTTTACATGTGAAGTGTGTTATGTATTATGTGTAGTTGCAGTATGAGGGTGTGTGTATATATATGTATATATATGTACATATATATACAATGTATATACTTACATATATGCAGGTCCATGTTGATCACATCAGGGACTGAACCCAAAAGTTTCTGGAGCAAAGAGCATATTTTGTGTACTTGGAATCTTAGCACAGACTACTGTGTAAGTCTCCATTCTCTCTGGAGCAGACATAACTCAGAGCAGTGCTCACATAAGGACTCATTGAGATGTTGCCCAGAGGTTCCAGCTGGGATTCAGCCCTTTTCTCCCTGTCTGAGTAGAAGCCTCGCTCATGCTCAGCTCATTTCCTAAAAGCCACTTCCTACATGCCATGAAAAGCTATTCATATTTCAGCCCCAGTGACAGGAGAAGGGCAAAGCTGGAAGAGTGTCCAGCTACCAGGTGGAGCAGCAGCTAATTTAGCTCCAGTAGTGATAGAGACTGACAGACACAATGAAGAGGGAAGGGAGGAGCAGCTGGGCAGTGGACAAGGCCTGTGAGCCTTCCAGCTCCCTGGGACATGGTTTGAATTTGTTCCAGCCATTCAAAATGATCTTTCACTTCTTGGCAGAAGCTCACAAACTTTCTTAGCTAAGCAAGAGAGCACAAGTCTTCATTGTGCATGGATAGAGACAGACACTGGTCATTGATTATTGTTGTGAGAACATAAATGACTGCAATGTTGCAAATGCCACTGGAGGAAGTGAGAGGCTCCCTCATGAAGAGGCCTTGGATGCTATTTGTATCCAGAAGCATCCTGAGATGAAATTATAATTCTCTGGCTGAGTGACAATCCCCACACTCTGACGTGCTGTTTTTTAACTGCACTCAGGAGGCTACTGCTGAAAAAAGGCATTTCTTTATCTCCCTACTAATATATTTTCCTTCTGCACCATCAAGTTTTCCTTACGGATATCTACGCTTTGCAATGATGCTTATAGACTTGTAGACCTTAGTAAAGGTCTGTATCCACACCTAATAAGTTGCTTTCCATACCCCAAATAGCTAAAAATCTGACAGGAGAAGGGTTATTCTCCAGACTTTACAGATGGTGAACAGAGGCACACATAAACTACACAACTTCCTTGTGATTATTCTGGAAATCTGTAACAGAGCCAGGCCTTGGGCCAAAATTTCTGGTGTCCCTGTGCCAGACTGCAACCACAGTCTGGCCTTTCTCTCTGAGGGTACATATTTGTAGAGATTTAAGGTCAGA
Organism: Sylvia atricapilla; assembly: GCF_009819655.1. Taxonomy (NCBI): domain Eukaryota; kingdom Metazoa; phylum Chordata; class Aves; order Passeriformes; family Sylviidae; genus Sylvia; species Sylvia atricapilla. Next base: position 27,255,678 of record NC_089143.1, read on the forward strand.
GGAATGAACACCTTATCTAGGCTGACCTCCTGAGTGCCAAGTCCAGGAATTTCCTTGATCAAAGCATATTTACAGAACAGAATACAGTCCTGATTTGAAGACACCAGGACATAGGAAATAATTTTACAACTTCCCTCTGTACTATTCCAGTGGTTAATCATCTTTGTTGCTGACTTATTTTTCATATGAATGAGTCTGGCTTCAATTTGGTTCCTGTGATGCTTCTTTTTTGCTAGATTAAAGGAGCCTTCTCTATCTGTGTTTTCTTCCTCTCCTTTTCTCAGACAATTTTTTCATGTGTCTGGAAAGCAGTCAGGTTGACAAGTTACTTGATGCTGAATCCTGGGGATATGTTTCTTCCACCTCATGCCTGTTTTTGGTAATTTCTCTTCTCTTTCATAGGACAATATTAGAAAGCTTTAAAAAATGAGAGGGGAAGTATGAAAGAAATCAGTAAGTAATATTCTTTACTTCCTGGTGCAGTGAGGAACATGTGACCAAAGGAAGAAGATTAGCAGTGATGATGCCAAATTCTGCTCTCATCCATATTTTGAGTCACATAACTTATGTCTGTTAGGTAAGGAGTTACCTTTTGTTAAGTGGAACTACCTGATGAACACCTGCCACCAGATACTGATTATGTGGGACTCCAGTCCTGGTTTGAGAAGCCATTTTGTTGTGTTGAGGTTTTCTTCAGTTTCACAGAATGTGCTGTGGACTATTTCTGATAAGAAGTCTCAGAATTTTAGGTCTTGTCCTTTTCCTATTCACTACAGACAATATATCACTGATATTACATGATAGTGTTTTCTTGTGAGCATTGGAATGATATGAAACACTTAGTTGGGAAAAAGCTTGGGAAGATCCATGAAGGTGAAAAGATGCAGGAACTGAATAGTGAGTCACATTGTTCTGTATAAAACACATGTGTAATTTTCTGGAATATTAAAAGGACCCATTTTCTTATATGGATGTTGTCTAGGTTGACATGGTAGTCTGTGGTTTGTGTCTGTAGAGTCTAAGACCTCTTATTCTGACCAGAAAATAGCTCAGATCTAAAGATTTCAAGAAAATTCTCTGCTTTACCAGTGACTCAGAGCCCATTAGTCTGAGTGTGAGTATACAGAGCACAAACACTTGTAAAGTGTGAAAACAGAACACAATAGTGATAAATGAGTCAACACCAATTAACTATAGTGAAAAACAAAGATATGACACCATCAAAGCTCCTGAGAAAAAGCCAGAAACATCAGAAGATGTAGAACCTTAAGAGAAAGAGCAGAAAGGTTGAAGAAGCAGAAGCTGCTCAAGATCAATGTTTAACTTGTCTCAAGAAGCAAAAAGACAAGTGACTGACAGCTGCCCATGAGCAGGGGCTCACTGGGGAATATTCACAGCAGTTGTAAGTCCGGGACAAAATTCACTCTGCAGGGCAGGCTTTTTATAAGATTCTTAGTCTGTGTTACAGATGTCAGTGCTGTGACATCCAGAGATGATGAGTGAATTCCAGAGAAGTTAGTTGGGAAAGCCAATCTTCAGCCCTTGTTTCCTCAGGGAAGTAGCATAACTATTGGCGGTAGCTGTGTAGCTTTTCACACCTTGTGATTTCAAATTGTAAGTATCAATACTTGGACCTGGTACTTTATGGAACATGATCTAATAGAATACCCAAATCAGCTGGAAACTGATAAGCTTCTACTCCACTGCACAAGAGCTTCTCTGTTGTATATGACTAGTACAAAGCTTGTCACTGCTCCTTCAGTGTTCTTCAATGCCAAATTCAGTTCTTTCAGGTTTGGGTTAATTTGTCTTTTTTCCACATTGTGTACTTATAAAGAAAGGACATTTAGAATTCAGGCATCTTTAAAGAAATCTTCCTAGAAGGAATCTTCCTGAAAGGAACTGCATCTATTTAAAGTAACAAAACATAGAACATATGTTGCTGAAAAACCATCCCATGCATTAAGAGACATTATTAATGGGGTATAATTTTTTTTTCCTTTTTTTTTCAATAATCTAAACCAAACTTGGGTTAAAGGGCAGATAAATCAAGGATCATTGAAAAATTAATATGAAACAATGGAAGCATCTACAGCTCCAGAAAGATCCCAAAGCCCTTAGTATATTGTATGCCTCTAATGTTATAACCAACATGATTTTTATGGCTGAAAAAAATAGGGAAATAATGCGACTAAAGTCACTATAGTGACTTCGGGAAACAAAACAAAATTTAAGGGATGCATGAAAAAATTCCTCTTAGAAGTGAATTTCTAATTCAATTTCTGCCTCTTGTTTATGTTGTTATCAGACAGATTAAACTTATCACCTGCAAAAACTATTTAACCTTCAAGGGAGAAGCAGTTCTCTCCTGATATGTGATTTTCAGACATCAGGTGGAAAACACAGCAGATGCTTGCTGTCCTGAATAGGAAAATCAGAGCTGGAACTGAGCTGGTGTTTCCACTGTGCAGCAGAATGCACAAGAGGAAAGGCACTGGCCACTTAGGCTTAGAACTGACACCATCCCTGCAGGCACAGGAGCTGGGGCTGTACAATCCTGAATTTCAGTTTGAAAATGAGGTAAAAAATACATGAGGAGTGGATAAGTTGTTCAGTGAAAGCTAAGAGTAGATTTTTCCTACTCAGTGCAATTGGCTTTGGGTAAATCTTCTTAAAATTGCCCCCGGTTTTAGGTATCTCACTGCTATGGGTTTATTTTCTTGGTTTGAAATACAGCAGGCAAAGCCAGAGGGGCTCCAATGTATTTAGGGGTTAAGAGGAGATTGCTACATGCTCTGGAGCTGCAGATGTGGCCATTGTTGGAGACAGGAATTTAAGGTCCAATAATCTACATTTCTGTAACAATCTGTGATCTTATTTGTATTTCATCATGTCTTTCCAGAGTCCAGAAGTCTTTTGTAAATTAGTTTCACTGCTTCCTTTGGGGAGAGCTAAAAGCAAAACTTATGGCCATGACCTCATAAATTATAAATAGATTTAAATGGCAGCAGCGGGCCAAGCTCAGGACCTGACATCTAAAGACAATTGAGACTTCTGCTGATACTGATAAAGAGTCCATGTTCTGGAATTTCCTTTGTGTGACACCAATTCCTTCATCCATAAAAGAATAGCAGAAAAAGAAGGAAATGCTTTGCTGTAATTTATACAGGGGAAAACAGAAAAAAGATGTTTGAGTACCATCCCAGTACAGGGGTGAATTAAAAATATACACATAAAATTTGCCTCTTTAGGGAATTCATGTCACCATCAGCTCCTTTGTATAGGGAGGAAATCAAGATGAGCATAATGCCACCTTCTGTCATGGCTTCGCTTTCCATTAAGACAGTGCTGCCTACTGGGTGAAAGGAGATAAAAATTCATCCTCTATTAATCAAAAACATTTTACAATGTGACCCAATATCTGCATAGGTGAAACCCACAGTAATAGCCTGAACAACATCAGATCCTAATTTAGGCATCTTCTATTATTAATTGTGGCAGGTTTGCTGGAGAGCACAGAATCATATCACAAAACCCTCTGGGTAACAAAGCCTTGCAGCTCCATCTGAAGCAGGAAAGAGGAGGTTACAGGAGGACACAGCAGAGCCAAAGCAGGTCACTAGATGAGTCATTTGCACTCAGGTATTCACAGCTACCATTTCCTGGTTCCCATCAGCAGACAACACTTGTCTTAGCACATTATTCCCAGGTTTCTAAGATTTTATTTTAAAAGCCAGAGTGCAGGCTCTGGATGATCACAGACCGGCAGTCATGCTCTCCAAGACAGAGATTCACACAACTCAGCAAACTCCACTGGACATCCTCTGCTTGCACGGCCTTTCCTTGACATCCACATCAGTCTGACATGACATGATGTTAAACGAGTGCAGGATAACAACATCCATGGGAGGTCAAGAAATTTGTATGGTGTGATCAAATGTGTGCCTCAAACAGGTAGATTCTCGCTTTATGAGATCGTGGGAGTTAACTTTCATTTAGGAGAAATAAGCATTCAGTCAACTGAGGCCCTTCTCTTTTACATACAGATAGGCTCCTCTGTTCATCTGCATTCTATAAAGGCTTGTTATTCTTCTGTGTTTATCAGATCTGCGATATTGAGGAGAACAGAAAACGTGTGTGATATCCGCCAGCTGGATTCCATCTGTCTTTTCTCTGCGGAGATGGAGTTTCAAAGGCTACATCCTATCTACTGTCACACCCTCTCCCAACATGAGAAGTGTAAAGTTTGGCCAAAGTGTTGGAAAAACTGTATCTCTTTTGAACATCACAACTATTTCCCTACCTACACAAAAGTAGCATTCTTCCTGTTCTGGCATGCAGGATGTATTATTGCACTGTATCACAACTTTTTATTAAATAAGAGAAGTCTGGCCAAAATTATTTCAGAGCAAGTAGGTTGGGATTCTTGTTAGGGTTTGATTTTCTTTTTCAGTTGGACTCTGCGCACTTATGTGTGTTAGTTTGTGTACAGAGCAGGGTCAGGGGGACTGTGACTGACAAGTACAAGTGCTGTTTGATTACAGCACAGGATGTGGTCTCATCACATTTCTGGGAGGGGAAAGAAACACCTACCTGAATAAAATCCCAGGTTTTTTGCCCTTGAACTGATTGAGGCTTTGCCATTCACTTCACCACAAGCCCTAAGGGACTAAGGAATTTAAGTTTCTCAGGATAACACCCAAGACGGAGCAGCATTATTGCAAATCAGCAAGACTCAGTGATGTTTTCTTGCCGTAACAACTAGGCCTCTCTGTTCTTTGGGTCCAGCAGCTGCAGCATTTCTGGTGAAGTGCAAACCACATCAGAGAGGAGCATGAGACACCTTGGGTTTAGCCAAGGAGCTGGGAGGTGTTGGCCCGTCCATTCATTTCCTGCAAGCAGCCCAGAACAGCCATACTTTCCCACCAGAGCCGCTGCACTCCTGAAGCCACAGAGCACTGAGATGTATGAAAGGCTGGGCCTGGTGCCCAACAGTCCTTCAGGAGCTCCTTTCCCCGGTGTGAGGCAGATGTATGTGCCCCACAGAGCAGAGAGGGAGCAGCAAGGACCAGCACAAGCATTTGGCTCCAGACCTTCCCAGCAACTCCTCTTTCACCACCCAGAGGATTTTCCATATCTTTGCAAACTTTTGTTAATTTACTTGCCCATTCTCTTATCCATTTGAAGTGTATATTCCTTTACATATTTCATGGTTGATGGTTCTTGTCTCAGAGATCAGAGGCATTGGAAGAGTACTCTGATTCTGGCCAGAACATCCATCTCGTTTTAGTGGAAACATAATTTCTTTGGGTTATTTTCAGGGGACATGTTTTATTGATGATTAACCAGGTAATACCAAATACATGCCTAGACTTACCATCCAACAGACAGCTAGTGGACCACGTACAAGCAAAAAAGGCCTTTGATATCTGTACATTAGCTGTGCATCTAATATATGTGCATATATATAATGTACATCTAATCTATAGGTATTGCTTACTCTGCCCTGGTCCATGGTCACAGGAAGTAGCGACAGCCCTGAAAGTGCAATGGATTAAGACTGTCAGCAGCTTGCACTGACCTTTCCATTGAACCACCCATGACATTATGGGTTCCTATTTAAAAACTAGGTCTGGTTGCTAGTGCAAGTGGACACACAGAGATGCACTGTTTATTTTGAAACTGCAGATAAGTGAAATGAGTTTTGGTGGATACCAGTTGTGAATTGCTATGCATATATAATTTTTTTTTTTACTCATGGGCACCCTTCTACAAATACATAAGCTCAACTTTCACAGACTGCCCTCTGCAATTAGGGTGGGACTGAAGTTGTTTTAGTCATGTACAAATAAAGACCTGACAGAGATGTTTGGCCTCCTCATAGGGCCAGAAGATTTATAGCAGAACTGTTCCTCCATCCTGTACTTGTCTTAGAGGTGTCCATCTCAGTAAACTAATTGGTTTAGGTCTTTTAGATAATGGGGTGTTAAGCTCATTAACAGGCTGGGGCCAAGCTAACACCTGTGACTGACTGCTTGGTGATTTACCTGGAGAATTGGTCAAGCTTTCTCAAAAGGCTCCTCTGATTTCTTCCCTTGAACCTCACTATAGCACAATGATCTGAATTATAGAACCACAGAACCACAGAGTCACAGAATCATAGAAAGGTTGAAGTTGGAAGGGACCTTAAAGACCATGTAGTTCCAGCCTCTTCCCACGGGCAGGGATGCCACCCACTGAAACAAGTTTTCTGAAGTGCCATCAAACCTTGAACCCACCTTCAGAGCTGCTGTGAAACTGGAAAACTCAGGCAAAATCCCATTAAAACATAAAATGTTGATTCATGTATTTATGGTGGAGGATCAAATGACCTCTTCTGAGAAGGGGTTGTGTGCTGGAAAAACAGGAGGTCAAATGTGAGTTTGGGAAGGATTCCCACGGGACCTAGTCTCAGAGGCATAAAAATGCAAACAATCCTTGAAATAAAGTATGAGTCAAACAAGGATGGAAATCAAGCTGAGGAGCTCAGATAGCTCATGGGTAGTTTAAGCACATGCCAGGCCCAGAGGAAACTCCTAAGTTGCCAGCACCACTGCCTGCAGATTTTGCAATGGATCTTATATTTCAGGGTAGCTAGAACCCTACCTTGGATTAAAATCTTATGAGAATTGCTGAAGGAGAATACCTTACAGCAGCCTGAGGCACAGAAATGGCACCCAGTCTCTGTCAGAATTTGTTCTAAAACAGATAAGCCCTGGCTTGCCAGCCCTAGAGCATGGTGTATAATCTTCTAGGAACAGGTAGAGTGTTCATTGGCAAGGCAAGCAACTCCCCCATCTGCCTTGGGGCAGCACTTCCCAGCATGATGAATTTAATCTTCCTGCCCATTTCAGCTCCAAGGTCTCTTCTGTTTGCTCAATAAAGGTTCTGCTTCTGGTTATCATGGATGTGAGCTCTTCCAACACTCTTGCCCCCAGAAGAAGAAGTTCCTCACTTGACAATGGCCTTGGGATACCAGCCAGGGCACATCTCTCATGGATGTTTCCTGCTTTTGAGACTTGAAAAGCTAAATAGCAAGCACAAAGAGTAGGAAGAAGGAAGGATAATTATTATTAAGTAGTGAACTGACTATTGAGAGATTAGCAGACTCCCTCCCAAACACTCAGCAAGTCTGCACGACAGCTGGGGGCATTGTCCATAATTTCTGCATCCTTTTTTTGTTCCTTAGGCACAATCTCTTCTCTGTTTTTGCTAACTGCAATGATGTTTCAGTGGCAATGGTTATCAAATAAGCCATTGAACATCAATGAAACAACCCTCAGCCATTACAGACCTGGGCTAAATCTCTCATGGTGAGCTAAGGGAAGGCTGCTGGTCTTAGGGGGTGTAGCTCCTGGTTTACCCCATACATGGCAGAAAATACCTTCAAATTAATCTCAGCATTATGCCATTTAAATCTACCAGGGAGTCTTGGTCTCCCTAAATGCCAACACCTTAAAAGCGGCATATTTTGGTTTGGCTTTGGTTTTTTATTCGGGGATTTTTTTCCATAAATACACTAAAAAAATAACTCTAAAAAGCTGATTGTGGCCACACAAGGTGCTTGCAGTAGGACCATGAGTGAAGGTCTGTTCTTATGAGAAGATCTAATCATAGGATTAACCAGTCTGTCTTGATCCTTTTGTATTTTGGATCAAGACTATTCTCAAACCCTGACACAGCAGCTCTCACAATGAAGCCTGGAGCTTAGCTGAATCCTTAGCTTTATCTCTAATATAAATAACAATGACTTCAATTTCTATTCTAGCCACTTAAAATAATACAAAATTAATGGACTGAAGACCTGGGGAAAGACAACCTGTTCATATTCCATTGTTCTCTTCAAACCACATTTGTAAATAGTCATAAAATACACAATAAACAATTACCTTCAGATGCAGAGCCAAATGCTGTATCTTGTAGCTCAAACCCACAGGTAATAGAAATAAGCTCTTACAAACTCAGGGCTCTTATTTGATATGCAGGACCCCTCATGCCTTGTTCATGTGTCATTCACCAGTTCCTAGGGTAACTTTTGAGTTGTCCTGAACACCTTACTTCAGTTTTGAGTAAGTTTTATTCCAGATATATTGAGAAAAAGTCATGTCTGTTTTACACCTCTGTCACCTTCTTCTGGCTCTTAGACAATGGTGAGCAGCAGTAACTGTAATGGGTGATGCTATTCATCACATCTCAGCTGAGGGTATCCCAGAAATATACCATATAATGGTGATAGAATAAGTCCCTCTGGTTAGACATAGAGAAACAACATTGTCTGTGATGTTTGGCCCTATTTGGAATAAATGCATACAAAGACCTGAGAACAGCCTCATTTCTCTTGATTCTTGATTGCAGGAGTTACCATCTACAGAGGGACTTCTGTTTCTGATTTCTTGTTTCCTTACCTTCATTTAATAACACAGAACCAGTGCAGATTCATGTGAAGTCACATCCATAAAGGCACTGGGCACCATGGTCCATTCACACTGGCCATTTTCTGGTATTCTGATGCAGTAAATTGCTAAGTTCTACCTAAGTGGCCTGTGGACAGAAAGAATGTTGAGCCAGGTCCCAGAGTTAGGTTCCAGTTTGCATGCAAAGCAATAAGGGCAAATGCAGAGAGATCAGCTCTGACCAAAAAAAAAAAAAAAAAAAAAAAAAAAACAACAAAAAAAACCCCCCACCACTACCCACCATAAAAGGAAGGTGTGGCCAGTACACATAAAAACCTTAAAAACCTGACTGCTTTTCTGCTTTTCTAACCTCAGGATCAGGTCATCCTGCCTTTGCCTACAAGAGACAGGAATCTTTTTGCTATTTCTCAGGATCCTTGAACCCTTTGCAACTGCATTCCTACAAGCAGATTTTCCTCAATCCTCCTTGTGAGTGACCTCTCTTCAGGAAATAGAATTTTGGACCATGAAAGGGATAACCTGGGTACCAGCACAAGGATGGAGCCAGAAAGCAAATCTCCCTGAGAGCCTGGCTTAGCGGTGTGATTTTTGTCATCAGTTTGCCTCTCTAGTAGCATTTCCATTACTGGTCCTGACCTGCATGAGCTACACTGAACCAGGAACAGCAAGTCCACCTGCCTCTTGCTGTGTGTGCTGGCACTTGCCTCAGAGTCTTTCCAGGGTGTTAAACCATGAGAGTCTTCTACTTCCAAAGAGCAATAATGGAAAGGAGTATTAGCAGAGTTTGGACTGGAGTTTAAATCAGGATAAAGATGCAGTGTTGGAGCAGCAGGGCAGGCAGCCAAGGGTTCTTTCATAACTGGGTGGGTACAGCAGTATATGTGGGAAGAATAGCATGCCTCTGATGTACTGCAGCACAGAGCACAGCCAGCACAATGTTGGCTCAGCTCTTGCTGGCACCATCATCCTATTGCTGCTGTTGTTTGAGGCTCCTGGGTCAGACACAGCCTGGGCAAAGGTCTTTTATGCCCCAGCCCCAAATACTGGGTGAACTCTGCCTGCAGATATGTTCAGCGTGATTGGTTGCACGTTGGGGTTGTCGGTTTGTTCTCCTTTGAAGTGAACATCCAAGCAGGTGGCCACAATGGCTCCTGGCCACAGTCCTTGCTTCCTTCCTGCCCAAGAATGTCCTCCATGACAAAAACTTTCCATATGTTTCTAGCCAGGATAGGAGAGGAAGTGGGAGAACGTGTTTGGAGAGACACTGGGATGTTTGTGAGTCCACTCGCCATGGCTGCAGCCTCACCTCCCATTCAACTGTGAATTGCACACTTAGAAAGTGCAATATAAGGGTGGTGGAATTTGAACAGCAGCAAAAGCAAAATTAGAAGGAAAATCCTGGGCATAAGATCGATGGAAAACCAGAGAGCTGTGGCAATTGCATAAGGAAGTGATTTTATACACAGCACAGAGCATGATGATCCTTGATAGATTCAGGATTTCTATTAATTTCTTGTTCCTACAAGGAAGAACTCCTACATATGATACCTTGATTCTTTGAGTAAACCCTCATCAGGAAAACTGACTTCTACTTTTTGCACATCTGTCTCAGAGTGAGCTTCAAAGGCATGCTTTCAGAAAGTCCAATTCTTCTTTGAAATTACATGAAGTTAGAGGGATCAAAGATATATGAAGTTAACGTAAGGGGGGAAATGTTCTGGAGCAGCCAGAAGGGACCATTCTGATGGTTTTGTATGATTTTCTTCATGAGTATAGAATTTTACCTGGCGACTTGTGAGGCCAGGGAACACTTTGATAATAAAACCAGTCCATTCCCAGGCCTGACAGAACTGTTTGCCAAATGAGCGGCAGGCACCCTCTTCCATAAACCTTTGCCCCAGTAACAGAGACAATGAAACAAGAATAATGCCATCCTGTAACAAGTAGAGCCTTTCTCCACTGTACAGCACCATTTATGGTGCAAATGGAAGGCTGGAAAGCAGCTTTGAATATAAACCTTACATCTAAAGTTTACTCCTGCTCAAAGAAGCTGTGAGGCTCAGGGCTACTCAGAGAGCAGCTGTGAATGCATGGTGAGTGCATGCATTAGGGAAAGTGCTGGTTTCACCCACCCATAGCATCTTTTCCAGGGAGACTAAAGCTCTGTGGCTTAAGATCTGATTCAATTCATTCATCCTTAACCATCTAGCCAGAACCAGTCACACAGTCTGTCTGTAGTCCATGGAGAAAGGCAGGTAGCAGCTTAGATGTTTCCCTTGGGGGAGGATGATTTGCCATCTGGAGGGGTCTGTCCCTACTGGTTATAGCAGGACCATACATGACTAGGTTGGGTTGAAAGGCAAATGTTTGCATGAATAAAGCTCATGAGAGAATTTTCAACCTGAAGTTGCACCAGTATAACTTTGTGCAGTGCTGTACCAGAGCACTGCATGAGTTTTTATAAGGTTTCGAGCAAACTACAGGCTGATGCAAACCTTCACCCCAAAACTGAGCCCTTAATGCCACAGGTTTTCCTCAACACCTTGGGAAAGTCATTTTATTGTGATTTTTAGGAAGATGTCAGATAGGCTCACAGTCAGGTCAGTTCAACTTCATCCACCTTGCAGAGTTACTGTCAATGAGCTGAAGTCCTGCTGCTATCACAGTGCTGATCCCCCTGCTCTTTACAAGACCTGTCTCTGCCATTTTTAGGGAGTAACACTGTGTTTTCACTTGAGAACAGCAGGAAAAACAGATTGTGGGAGTCCTTAGTGCAATTCCCTGCTCAGCTTGAGGCAGTTCAGATATCCCACCATTAGAGAGTCAGAGGCACAGCTGCCTTTCAGACCCACAATGTCTTTCACTGATTGTGTTTATGTCTAGAAAGGGACCACAAAATTTACATGGTAGGACAGGTCCTGTAGTAGATGGTTTAGAATCTTACTGGGGGAGAAGGCAAAGGACATGTCCCTGAGGAGCCACCTACATATTTTGCATTTAAATCGTGGGGGCAGGGATGAGAAGGATCCTCGCAGTGTATCAGACAGATCCTCTTGGAGCTAAACCTCCCTATCTTGATTAGCAGAAGGGAATGAAAGCTGGATTTCTGGCAGACCCATCTGGAACATCCATCACAAAAAACCATAGTTTTATTCCCGAAGCTAACAGTGCTTGAGAAGGTCCTGCTGGCTGCTCCTGGGGAGACCTCCATAAGCTACATCAGAGGGGTCTGTGTTAGGAAACTCAATAAACTTTACAGCGTGGCTCAGCACCTTTATGCATGATTTTACTGGCCTCTTTCCTACACAAACAGTATTTTGATGACTATTTGGCTTTTGTGATATTTATTTAGAAAGAAAGATTTCCTCTGTCTTAAAACTATTTAAATCTGTCTTCCCATTCAGACCACTAATCTGATATAGAACAGTACATGGACTTTCATCCAATGCCAAAGAACTGAGAACAAAACAAGGTATCTCTGAACTGCAGAGAGGGGCAGTGTGGGGACAGGCAAATCCTCCTGGGCCCTGGAGCTTGCACAGGCTCAGGGAGTTTTACTTCCTCAGTCTGCCTACAAACTGCACCATACAGCATCTGTATTTCATCTTTAATAAGGGAGTCCTGCCATTTCAGTTCTGATTTCTTAATGCTTAGTTCCTACAAGCAAAACAATGTCTCTTTGCTTGCACTGTTTGAAATAAATGAAAAAAAATGGTCAGTGGGAAATGGAACTAAAACTGCAGAATTAACCTCATATGTGCTGTAACTCTGTGAGCTGCAGGAAGAGCAGCCTGAACTAAACAGCAGCAATAATGCCTGGGTTAGGACAGGAGAAAGATACTGAAACTGACTCAAATAAAGATGCTATTGAGTATTTAGCTTTTTTTTATTATTATTGAAAATAAAAAAATCCTGAACTTGTGTGTATGTTTTATATATGGTAAAAGAAGTTAACCTCCTTTCTTGCAGTCTAAGTGCATTTGACACTTAAGGAGCGATCATCTGACATTTTTTCACCCACCTTCTCCCCACATTGTTAATTAAATATAATGCTTCTTCCCTCTCTCCTCTTTTCCTTGAATGTTCCAAGTATTCCTCTTTTACTAACTCTGATTTCTTTTGTCATTTGGTGGCTTGCTATGTCGTCAGTAATGTACCAGTCCACATAAATTTAAGCAGGTCTAGTAATACTGTGGCTGCTGCTTTGAATGCTTTTTTCCACTCTAAAAGGCCACATTCCTGTGATTACCTTCTGCCTGGTCACTGTGTACAAACCAAGAGCCCAGTATGTGGGAGTGTGACAATCTTGAGGCATTTCCACAGCACCCAGGGGCAGTAAATTAGGGTTGACATGACCCACCAAGCACATGGCAGCTCCATTGTCAGAGCTCGTCTAACAGGAGAGATTGAATTTCACACTATGTTTGATATTAAATCTCTCCCAAGCACAAGCTGACTTGGCTGGGTAGAAAAGACATTGGAGAATCAACAGTGAGGTTCTTGGCATGGGAAGGTGCTAAATACTCTCTGCCTTCATTTGAAGCATCGCCTTGCAGCCTCAGCCCGAGCTGGGTGCACAGAGGATATTGAGGTTGTGTCTGTCCTTTGTACCTGTGTCACCCCAAAACCAGCAGCTGCCCCGTGTTCCTGATCTCACTCTCCCCCCCTCTCCCTGCAGGCTGTGTGCTCACTGTCTCTCCCCAGGATACCTCGGGCACCAGTGCCTATCCCTGACCTCCTGTGTTCCCCCACCTTCTGCAGTGTCCCAGGATTGTCTTACTTGCTGCTGAGCCATGAGGAGCACATGCTGCTCTGATGGCCATCCCAGCCTGGCCAGAAGATGAATCCTGCTTGAAAGCAGTGAGAGGTCACCTTTGGCTCAAGCCAGGCACCTAAAATAAATAAGTTGTTCAAACTCTCCACTGATGGCACAGAAGAAGCTCTTTGGAATAGAGAGAATTTCCTCTTTTAAGCTGGTAAAATGCAGTGCTTAAAACTCCACCTGCAAATTATTCTGAAACTGAAATGAAAAACTAAACTGAAAGAATCCATTCAGGAACCAGACACAGGAAATCAGAGAATCATAGAAAATCACAGAACCAGAGAACCATTTAAGTTGGAAAAGATCTTTAGGATAGTCTACTCCAACCGTAGAATTACAGAATAATTTAGCAAAGGGAATATATACATTAATTCTCCCATTGCAGTCTCCTTGCAGCCCTCATGAAGGCCACTCTCTCTTAAAAGTCCTGTGAAATCCAGAGCTTGATTAGTGAGCTACTCCAATTACATTTGATTCCAGCAGTGGCTTGATTAGTTTGACTGGATATTGTGAGCAATTACCCTGGGGATTTTAGGTACTGGGATACCTATAACCCATCAGGTGGGTAAATGCAGTTTCCAGTTCCATTACAATTGGTGTGTACTGGAAAGCCAGACACCAAATCAACATTTCACAGACATCTGTTTGTGCCTAATGTAGATGTGTCCTTGAATACCTTCACAGCCTTTGTCACATGTCTAGTTGACACTATTCAGGAAAACTTGTTAGCACAAAATATTCAGAGAGTTTAAATAGCTCAACCTGAAATAGTCCAATGTGCAATTTTGCTCAAAGGGTTTCGAGGAAAGAAAAGGGCTTTTGAATCAATTTGCATAACTTTTCTCACAGGACACTGCATTTCTCCCAGTTATGTGATATTGGGATGAGGATTTTCATTTGTCCAATACTAGAGTACTTTTCTCTCTGGGACGGCCACAAATCTTGATATGAAGACAATATGAGATGGAGAAATGGCTGTTTCTCTTACCACTCTTTGCTTCAAGGGTTAGTTATTTTTGCTGTTAGAACTCAGACTTCATAAGCTTGATACGGTCTGGCTTCAGCACTTAGACACTCACTAAAATGTTCTCCATAAACTGAGAGAACACTTTAGAATCTGTAGTTTCTTCATGAGTGGATATGTAGATGTTGTAACCAATTCAGCCACTTCACTTCCTTTGGGCTCACTGAACAGAGTATCCGTATATCCTGGGTGTTTTGCCCGTGGAGGTATTTTCTTTAATCCCCAAATCATTGTAATGGTACTTCTGTCAGTTACAGCACCAAAACTGAGTATGTTTATACACTGTTTGGGTAGAATTACATCCATACTTAAAATGTTTCTGGCCTTACTAATCCCTTTGATAAACCATGACAGCAGAATTCAGTCTGAGTTTTCCCACAATGGCCTCTGGATAATTCTGAACTAATTTTTTTCTTTTCGTCCATGTATGTGCTGCATTTAGCTGCATTACAATATATTTTATCAAGACATTTAGGCTTCTGGTTGACCCTGCAGTTCTTATTCCTGGCTATACTACCAACTTCAGAGTTTTCCCCAAATTTTATCAGTGAAATATTTTTTTTCCTGTTTCATTCATAAAAGAATTCTGATAAATACTCAGATGGTTCCTATTGCTATGTCTTGCTTCCAGAAACAACCCTGTTCAATAATCCCCACTAACTGAGGCTTTTGGGAGCTGTCAGCATGAGATGGTTCTTATGCTCTTTAAAGTGCACTGACTACTGTGTTCCCATAACCCTCAGTAATCCCAGTGGAAACTGGAATCCTCAGCTTGGTCCTCAAGGCAATGTCAAAGAAATATATTAACAATTCTGTTGGATATTAAAAACACATTTCCCCATTCTGTGATCTGATCATAAAGACTGATTGGCTAAGCATGAATAAAAACTCAGGCTTTTGGGATTTTTAACATACTTTTCCTAGCTATTTTATTTTATTTATCAGTACCCATTTCAAATACTTCTTAAACTCCTTGCAAAGTGTCATAGCTCATAACAGGAGGACCAGTACACCAACAAATATGTTCTGCATAGTCCTTGCTTTCTGTAAAGATTCCAGTCCCTGGGTTACATTAAAATAACTGTACCATTGTGCTCCTTTAGACCATGGCTGATGTTTCACTCCCTGGGCGAGGGTTCTCCTCTGGAAATTTAACAGCATGGGCACCCAAGCTGTCAGACTCCTACAAGGTCCCAAATAAAGCCTTACTGAGCAAGTAGTTTTGGAAATGACCTGTTTCTACACAGCTTTTAGTGTGCCTGGGACTGACTTTTCCTCAGGTACCAAAAGCACCCTCTGGAATGTGTCTCTTTACCCCAGGCCACCTGGCAAAGCACTGAGGAAATGAGGCTGCAGATGTTTCACAGTCTTTCACAATCCGAGCCTTTCTGTCTGCTCAGGGAGCAAAACAGACTCATAGGAGGATAAATTCAGCTGTATACATGTCTTTGTGACTAAAATAACTGCACATATGTATAATGAGAGAGAAAGAGGTGCCTATACATGTACACACATAGGCTGATTTTCTTTCTTTGAGGTACTTTGTCTACTAATTAATTACCAAATAAAGGCTGTGCTATTTAGTGATGCAATTTTTTCACATTTTCTAGTTGTAATCTACTCTGAGTCTCCCCAAGGGTCCTACACCAGCACTGGATTACTCACATTGGCTCAGCTAGCAGATACTCCTGGAGTGCACTGTGCACCAGAGAACAGAAATACCAGCTGAACTGAAGGGAGCAGTGAGCTTTGCAACTGCATCCATGCTGGGAAGCCCAGAATGAGCAAAAGACAATTTGCATTTTCTTCCAGTTGGCAGAAGAAACTACTTGTCACATCTTCAGCTGACAGAAATCTGTGCAGCTGCATTGGCTCCCAAGTGATTGACTTTGAGCAAACTCTGCTGATCCAGGTGATGTGATCCCTGACTAGGAGAAATAAAAATGGTCACACATCTGCATGCCACACCATCCAAACCCTTTCCAGCAACCACGCAGTGGCAAAGCACACCAAAATCACAGTGGCACTCTAAGAGAACAGTGGCAGGAGGCTCCCAGCAAACTCTTTACTAGTGAAACACAGGCCATTGAGACCCACTTTTGCCTCTAGATTTTCATTGGATCATATAATAATTGGAGGAAACATTTGCAAGGAACAGTTGCAAGGAACATTTAAAGGTCATCTAGTCCAACTCCTTGCAAGGAGCAGAGACATCTCCAACAGGCAGGGGTTATCTACCACCTCTCTGACAAAATTGTTACTGTGTTTCACTGCCCTGATTGAAAAAACTTCTTCCTTAAATGTAATTTAAATTCAGCCTCTTTTAGTTTAACAGTCACTTCTCAGGGACTTTGTTCTCAGTGTTTCCTGGCTATTTGGTCACATCCTTCACTTTCAAGCAGGGCTTTGTAGTGCAAGAAGCAACTCTGACCAAAGATGGGCTGGCTATGATTGCATAATTACTCACTTTCCAGCTACACACCACGGAGATAACCTAAACCACCCATCAGTGCTGAAGATCAGACAGGCTGCTTTCAATTTCACAAACGACCAGATTCACAGTAACACCTTTGTGATATCAGTGTTGATTTCTAACAACCAATAACGAATAGCAACACCAGCATTACCTGCACCAGTCATAACAATGGGAAAATGTTTGCTAGCAAATGTATTAGGAAGTTTTTGCCATGTGACTTGATTAATTTACTTTTCTGAAGAGTACCATAGAACCTATAGCAAAGTTGGACTAAAAAGTTTGAAAACCAAGTACATAATAAGGAGAGCATGTAACTGCAGCAGAGACTGCCTTTCCTTCTCATCTGTAACTTAGTAAGTGAGAAATTAATCCCATGTAACTCAGAAAGAGAAGAAAAATAGTAGGCAAAAAAAGCAAAAGAGAAAAGAAACCTTCAACTGAGAAACCTGGGTCAAGAAATCCAACACTGCAAGAACAGAAAGTGCTTGGATCTGTATTTTTGTTCAAGGCAAAGATGACATGCCAGGTCTGAGCTGGGACTAAACTCAGATACAGTTATAAGCAGTGCCAATACTCAGGAACACTCTACTGAGATTCATTCACAGCAGTGTGCATCAAAGGGAGTAGCCAGACAGTACACTGATGGAAATCGGTGGACCCAACACAGTTTTTACATTCACAGAAAGGCATAGCGAAACGAGTACCCACACAGCATGCTGATGAAAATTAGTAGAGCTAATGGTTCATATGATGAATCTGACTAAAAGAAATATTACTGGCACAACAGGATGTCAGCTGGAGCTTTTAATTCCTAACTGGACCCATTCAGACTGGCAGCTCTGTCTGTCTGGGCTCAATACAGGTGTTTTTCCACTTCTGGCTGCTATTTTTCCCCAAGAGGACATGGCCAGACCTCCACCAACCTCCCTGGGCGCAAGGTCAGTTTTGGGGGCACGTGGGGATGCAGGGGAAAACTTGATCATAGCCAAACTACATTCTGGCCTCCAGCTCTTGAGAAAGTTTCCACTGCTGCCAGGCCCTTCAAACTGCCCGAACACTTCAGAAATTACAGTATCTCACCTTGCTGCCAATTGGGAAACTTGTTTCATGCATTAACTGTCAGAAAACAGAACACTTTTCTGGGGAAGGATATTTTGTCTCATTATTATCAAAGTGCAGAGTTAGACCCTGAGCAAAGCTTTGTGGTGTTTCACTTGGACTCCCCACGAGGGCCCTATATCCAAAGGCAGCCCAAGCACACTTCTACATTTTTGTCTAGCTGAGCACCTACACTTGTACCAGCTATAGAGCTCTGGCTTGTCTCCCACCCACAGCTCACATTTCTCTTGGATTAGTGTTCTCCCATCAGTGCTATTAATGCAGTCACATCAGGAGATCCAGTTGCTTTGTGGCCTGGAAGGCCCTTAACCATCCCCAAATTAAAGCCCTCTAGGCAATAAAATAGTTGAGCCCTAAGGATTTTCTTGGAAATGTGCCCTGAATGAGCAAACAGAAAAGAAATTAGTGTTGTGTTGATCCTCCTGGCTCTAAGATCACCTTTTGCTTGCTTTACTAAGAATTAATATGCACTAATGGGAAGTTAAACCAGCTTTAAATAGTCTTTGTCACATGATGTCTCTTAATAGACCCAGTTAATATTTCCAAGGCATGTGTCTCTTTGCAAGTGGAGGCTCCAGTAAATGTCCTGAGCCATTTTACACACATTTAAGACACACTTTCCTCACCATCCATGCTAGAGAAATCTGAACTTGGGATTCCATTCAAAGGGAAAAAATTAACTACAAACCATGGGTGCCACATGCTGGTCCCATGGGCAGAACAGGAGGGCAGGAATGGTATTTGGGTATAATCAAACCTCCCCTCCCTGGATAGATTGGGTGCATGGAGAGGATCATAATATGTATAATTTAATAGGTGAGGGAAGAATACAAAAAGAACCAGCTCTCCGGCCTGAATTTATCTGACCTTGGTTTAGGTATAGGAAATAACATAGATGTCAGCCTGTCTGTGCCCATTATAAAAACAGCAGTCTGAGCAAAGTAAAGCTTTCTTCTCCCTCCAGATATTAGTTAAGCTCACCAAGATCTGAGTCATAGATTTGACTCTACCTCCATTTATTATGAAAAGAGCCCATGGCAAATTCATTCCTAACTCACACATCCTAGCAAGGTGTCTGTGTTTATATGGGCAAATACATGAGATGAAGCTATAGTTGGATTTTAGCCATGAAACAGCCAGGGACAGACCCTCTTGTGTGGTCAGTCATACTCATCTAGTATGTAACTGTTGTTCTTGTTCTGAATAACATCCAGCAATGATGAAAGTCTTCATCACACCAAAGTGCTGTTTTCAAAGGGAATTGCAAAATCTCTTTCCTAACAGAGTCTCTAAACATACAGCCTTAAACTTACGCTCACTGAAATCAATTACAGAATTTACAGGTGACTTTCTTCAAGGCTGCTTGAGGCCCATAAACTGCTATGCATGGCAGAAAGCTCCTTGAACACCGGCTTGGTTCAATGATTTCTCTTCCTTGGCTCCCCCTCCCCTCAAGGGCTGCTAAGCTCGGTTTTTAACAAGCTGACACCTCTGAATGCACATTCCTGCTTACCTTCCCAAGGTGCTGCTCCCTATCTTTGGTATTCTGAAGTTAATTTATGAAATCTAAAGAAAATTGCAGACAGTGTCAAGGTCCCCAGGGCATAAAGTGGTGTTAATGTCCCTGCCCAGCTTCCCTTGAAATGTCCCCACACTCTTGCCCATGTCCCAGGACCCCATTCCAGCTCAGCCCAGGGACATCAACACCATCTTCAGCTGCTGACAGTCCTGTCTGCAGTCTCATCTCCATTTGCTCCTGCCTGGACTCTTGAGTGGACCTTGGACTTTGTTCCCCAGGGCCAACTCTCCCCAAGGTGCCTATTTGATCCCAAGTTTGGGCAGGCATTGGTCATTCAAGATGTTGAGTGTTTTCTGGGTTAATATGATGTTATCCACAATCTTAAAAAAAAAATAAACTACATTTTTCATTGATTGTGTTCTTTTGCCACTATCAGAATCGACCAGAAGGAGAAGCAGAGCAGCAAGGAATCTCTACTCAAAATCACCTTGAAGATGGATAGTTCTGTGGGATTATTTTGTCCTCTTTGAGGGAAGATGGTCAGGGACTGGGCTCCATCCTTCCCTGAAAGTTACAAATGGGGATGACCTTATGACCAATCCCACTCATGGGATCTGAATCAACTGCACTGTTTTTATTTTGTTTGATTATTTTCATGTGTAGGAAGCTTAATTTCTGGGTCATAAAGGTGAGTAAGGTAGCGACTCTAAATCCTCTGGGGATGGTGAGCACAATTTATCTGGGTGCTCAGTCTGGCCCTGACCTGCACTCCCAAAAGGCTACATTATGTGCAGTGACAGGAGACAACATCCAAATCAAAAACTGGAATTGGATTCCAGAATGTGCTGGGGACAGAGAACTAAAATGAAACACCCATCTCAAACTCCAAGTCTCTGTTCTATGAATAATATCAGGAATATGTCCATGAACTCCTACCTGCACTGCTTAATCTCTTGAGATCAACACCTCCCAGTATCCCATGACCACACTGAAATAATTCCTGCAATTTCTCAGCATCAGCACTAAATCCATCATCCCTATACCACCTGTGGTGATTGAATGTGCCTTATAAACATCAAAACACTTTCCACCATAAATCTTCAAAGGTCTGCATGAAACTGTTTAACAGCTTCTTTTTACCTTCTGCACTAAGAAAGGGAAGTGGCCGTAGATGTTATTGAACTTCAGATATTTATTTCCACTAATGGTAGACCACAAAACTGACTATGAGACCCTATCAAGACATACCATAGGCTGTTTTCTACTCCATGTGTGCAGTCCATGCACATCTCTCTGTTAGCAGTGAACAGTTAGACAAAAATGTCCTTTGGCCTCTGTCTGTCTGGAAAATCCATCTTTTAAAAGCAGTTGGAAGTTGTATCTGCAAATCCTTGGATACGTTAGTCTTAGGGTAGTGTTTTCCAGCATAGAAATAAGCTGGCTAGGAAAATATTTTACTCTCCATAGGGTCATTCACTACTATGTACAAAATGTAACTCATTCTTTTATGGGAACAATTGCTTCTAGAAATGTGAATCATTCATGGGTGGTGCCTACAGCTTCAGTCTTGAAAGCAATTAGAAATGTGAGAAGGTCCTGGGCTGAAATGGGGCTTGTGCATGACTGAAATGAGGCACATCAAGTGATGGTCACAGTGCCAGGCACACATTCCTCAGGGGGCAGAAATCCAGAGCCACCAGCACCACCCCATCACAACTGCCCCAGAGCAGTCTGCATCCCCGCAGAAGGGCTGTGAGCAGTTCAGCCACTGAGCACCAGGTAACTTGTGGGGACCCTCATCTGGACTAATCTACTCTGCTTTTGCAAAACCTGCTTCCTCCTATTTCTCATCACTTCACGCCATACTACCCATGCAGTTGAAAAAACCTGGCCTCAGCTGTCGGGACTTTTAAAAGATTTCAAAAGGTGAATAATTTGGAATTATTTGAAGCCTTTTGCAGAGCAAATTGCAAGCAATTCCTCCCACTCTGGCGATGCTTTTCCAGACCAAAGACAAACATTTGGGATTGCTGGTTCATATGTGCTGTGGACCTTCAACACTGAGATTGGAGAAATGCACATGGGCTGGGAACAACCCCACGGGCTGAGTGGCATCTGGAGCAAGCTGCAAACCAGCTCACTTTCCATGGAATGCTGACATAACACAGAATGAGGGGCAAAAGCTGCAACCAACTTCCTTTGGCCACAGTCTTGAACAGCGTGTGCTGAAAGGAAATGGCACAAGCAGCTCTAAAGAAGACTCTGTAAATAAGTGGTTTACAGCTGCATCCAAAAACAGAGAGAATTAGTTTGTACTTTGCTACTCTGTGCATGTACAGAAATCATCAAGGGAGCCAATACAGTAGAGCAATAGTATTCCTGAGGAGCCCAAGTCACTGAGGTCAGGGAGACACTTCAACCATCTTCTCCAGAACTCTCCTTGGATAAATCAAAGAAGTTCAATCTCCAGCAGTCTCAGTATTTAAAATATGCTCAGCACCAAAGCCAAGTACCTGAAGCCCCATGTTTCAGTTCCATGTTTCAGCAAGTTAATTTTGTAGATGTGCCTATACCAGGAACAAATTCCTCCAGGAGGCTTCCCCACTGCCTCAGTCAGAGCATTTGGTAGGCCTGTAAAAAAACCTAAAAAACCAACAAAGAAAAAAAAAAATCAAACCCGCTTTCTAGAATCAGAAACCATAAGGCAGAGAGTTCCACTTTATCACTATCTGCCTAAATATATAAATAATCCAAAATCTGAAGTGTGTGTTGGACAGCACCCTCAGGCTATCATTTTACACCCAGCTGTTATTCTCAGAGGATTCTCAGTAAATCCAGAAATAGACCCAGCAGGAGTCAGGAACAGGCTCAAAGGAGAATGTTGCCATATGGCAGCTCCTGACTGTTGCATAAATGTATTGATTAGCTGAACCAGCTTCAGGATATCTCTATTAAGGACAGTAGAGTCATGGGGACACATAAAATTATCAGAAAGATGAAAGAGCACTGAACTGGCTGTTCTTTTCCATTTAAGTTTCTTCTTGTCCAAAGTATGACACCAATCGCTTCAGAAAATTTGTTAGTTCAGTTTAAATCTCAAGCTTAAAGAAAGCTCCTAAATAAAAATCAAACATAATATTAATATTTTATTGCTATGACAACCCAGAATAGCACATTCAACACCAAATTACAATATTCTTCCTCCTCTTGCATTGACATTGGCAAGGAAAGAAATTATGATCAAGTTTTTAATATAAGTTTTCAAAAGGGAAGATGATCACCATTAAAACCTACCATGCAAAAAGAATCTCAAAGAGAATTTTCTTTAGCTGCTTAAACAGCTAGGGAGTGGGTTTTGAACTGTGTACTTTAAGCCAGAGAGCAACCTGTTGCAAAACAAGTTCTCCCATTCACCTGTGTAACCAAAAGAAAAAAAAATTATCACAGAGTCACAGAATGGTTTGGGTTGGAAGGACCTTAAAGATCAGCCACTTCCAACCCCCTGCCATCAGCAGGGACCTTCCACTAAACCAGGTTACTCAAAGCACCATTGCTGTCACCAACAGTCCAAGGCCAAGCCAAGCAGGACAAGAGCAGCAGCCTTTAACTTGGTATAGGACACAGAAGTCTTGTTGTGTCCTCTTTGGTGACAAGTGACACAACTGGAGCAGTGGGTCACAGGAGAGGACAGCTCAGTGGGCCAGCTGAGTAGACAGCAGATGGAGCCAAAATGGGTTCTTCTTGTGTCCTGCAGCTAGAATCTTGTAGGCACCTCACCATGCTCTGACAGCAGAGCCAAGTAGGAGCTGGTCAGGATGGATCAAATGGATGGTGGCTACCAAAAGCCACTTACTCAGAGAGTCAGATCTAGCAGGACTGGGATGATAAAGAAGTCACAAGAAAGATATTTTGATTTCAAAAATAGCTCAAAATCAGGTATTAGGCTGCATATTTGCTCACCCTTCACTAACAGAATAGTCTCTCTCAAAGGGCAAAATGCCCTTTCTCTTGCTGCTCTTCCTACTGCATCTATCTGAGCCCTGAGGAGCCTGTGCAAATCTAATTGCCCCCCAAGTAGTCTGGGTGTGTTTAGAACAAAGGCAGGGCACCTGGCAGGTCCACATAATAAAAGCCATACTTGGCACAAGCCAAACTCTACAGGAAAGCACGGTGCCCAGCATGGTGCATGGTGCATACTTGGCACAAGCCAAACTCTACAGGAAAGCATGGTGCCCAGGAATTTCCTCACACCACTTCACAACAACAGCAAAGGAGATAATTTTTTCTCCATTTTAGTGTGCCTGGATGGCTTGTCATAGTGTTTCAGACCCAGAGGCAGGATAGGGCCTGGGGTTTGGTTTTGGGATTAGCTTGTGCTGGGCATTCCTCTCCATGAATAAAGAATGAATATCCCAGCATGGGCACCAAGGAGCTCTGTACTGAGGCTGATCCCAGGATCTAGATGACAGGATAAACCCAGGTTTTCAATTGCTTGGGACTGTAGTTTTTGATCTTTTGGAAAAGCTGAAGCTGCTCACCATGACACCAAGCCAATTTCATAGCTGGGTGACCACTGAAAAAGTATAAAACAGCAAACAAATTCATCCTGAAAAGTTTTCTGTATTGCATTTTGGTTTTAAAATGTTTGCAAAGAAAGTTCTGTTAGTTCAGAGAGTTGCTGGCCAAAATGGATACATTTTCCAGGGAAGTCAGCCAGTTTTTAAAGGAGGCCAAATCTGTTTCCACATGGAAATTGGCTTATTTTTGGGGTATAGATGAGTTTTGCATAAAATATTAAATTCCTTCCCCCACCCACAACCGTATACACTTTCATGCATCTTGATGGGAGAACTGCTATTCCACCATCACAGGGAAATGCAATTTCAAAAAGTGCAGTATTATGTAATTAAAATGCTAGTCATGTAAGTATGGATGGAACAGAGAAAAGAGAGGAAAAAAATCTGGAAAACAAAGATTATCCAATTCAGTCAGCTCTTGGAAATGCTTTTTCAATCTACCTAAGCTCTTCCAGAAGCTGCACATGGATGCAGATACTGTCAACATTCTTGTTCTTTCAAAAAATAATCAGAGCCTCAGCAAGAGAAAATAAAGTTAGGAAAAAAATCCCAACCCATATAACTATTAACAACTGCATGGTTGTTATTGCCATTAATGTTATTGCCATTAATTAGCAAAAGGCCAGTTATACAACTTCTTCTACTTTAATGGCCTGCATCCTGAGAACATTTAGACAGCAAGTTTCTTCCAAGAAGCACACCCTCTTCAAATGAGGAGTATCATGGAAAAAAGAAAGATGTTTTTAATACATATGTACCAAAAGACCGAGATGTGCTGAAAAACACATAGCATGTACCAGTGCCTCTCTCTGAAGTGTCTGCCATTTGGAATATTGTAATTTAAATTCTTTGCCTGTTTAGTCTATTTTGAATGGCTTCATTATAGGACTGCAGGGAAATTCTCCAGACAAACTGGGAAAAAAATGTTTTGGAAAGTATTTCAGGTTCAGAATTGTCAGAATGCCCCATTTTAACCTTTTCAATGAAAGAAAAAAAATCACTGCATGTTGACACACAGATATGTATTCTACAATATGTACCTATAAAATACATATGAAATAAATAATATCTTGACTCAAAAGTATATGGGGTAGAAATAATCAAAGAAGATTTCAGGCAATTTGCATTAAATGCTAAAGGAGAAATTCTGTCCAAAAATGTCAGCATTTTGCCGATTTACATGGGATGGAAACACAAGTCTTGCCCTCCTGTAATCTTACACATCTTGGATCAATTGCATCTTTAGTAAAGGAGGTCTCAATGTTTGACTGTGGATGTGAAACTTTATTCCAGATAAGCCTTGCACTACAGCAACATGTAATCCTGGCACTCACAACCATTGTGGGTATGAAGAAGAAAGCTGAGCAAACAGGTAGGAATCCCAGTTCATCCAACTCTTCTCTTATGGAGAAAGGTCATTACTTCATTCATGTATTCGCTAAATATAGAAAATGTTCAGGAAGCTAAGAACTTTGATCTGGAAATACTTGTAGGCTTGGTGCTATGAAGGGATGAAGAATTTGTTTAAAAATGATCGAGGGAAACAGATGTTTGGCTTCTCCATCCACTGCCACTAAATCAGTCACTGGCCCAAACTAGTATTTAACGCAGGTGATTTTCCACAAAGCTAATCCTGCTTTCATTCAGGGCATTCCTCTTCCAATAGAAGTCCATCTGCTTGCCTAGCTTTAGACACCAGCATAAATTTTGTCTTGTCCAAATGGATCTTGCAAGGGGGTCTCTACACCAAGTCTGAGAGAACCACATGCTGCTTCGTGAGAAATCACAGAGCTGCTCACAGCTTGAGCCGTCTGAGTCACCAGCTGATGAGAAACTTGACTTTTTGCTTGATTTTTTCCCCTGTTCTTTTTAAAGGAAACTTTAAAAAACAAATAAACCCTACAGGCAAGCAAGCAAACTTTCTCATTTCATAGGCACCTCCTCTGAGCCATGGTTAAATACACCACAAAATCCATTTTCTCATGGATTTTTTTCATTTATTTCCTGCTTGCCTCCTTTGTTTTTCCACAGGCATTAGTGTCATTTTCTCCTCCTGCACACAGGCTGTGAGCATTTAGTTCATTCTCTCTGACTTACACAGTAAAGTCAGAGATTAAGTAAAGGGCTACCAACTGTTATGTGCCCCAGCAGCTGCATCCAATTCCCCTTTGCAAACAAGAAGACACACTGAGAGGGCTTTTGCTAAAGGAAGGTGGTAGCAATAGTTTTGAGTTATTAGGTTGCAGAGTAAGGGCAGAAGACTTGGAAATCAACTTGCAAGTCAGCTAGGCCCTCCCTTGGCAATCCCAGCCCTAATTTAAGGCCTAAGCTCACTGAAACACCCCATGGCCAACCCAGGCTGAGTCCCCAGCTCACAGATTTTCTTCTCTCACAGATTTTCTCCACTCCCAGCTCATATTGGTCATGAAGCAGCAGACCCAGATGCTCATGGACCAGTCAATAAACACAGATAATAGCTTAAAACGCTTAACTCCATGCAACTGTCCAGACAATTATCTACTTAATGTATTTACATCATTCTTATTATGTCTCATCAGCTTCCATGCATTAATGGACTTTATCCTCTGCAAGTGCCTACCACAATAGGACAAAAAATCGTGTCAACATTTGTTCCTATTTTTCTTATGTCAGGGTTCTTCTGATCATCAAAATAATTTTTTATCTTGAAAATGCTACAAAAACCATACTGTCAACAAAAGCAAGTTTGTACTGGAAACTTTACAAGTTCAACAAAAGTAAGGCTGCGCTTAACAAAACTGTGATTGCAAAAGAACTCAAAACATTTATATTGCCATGAGTGTAATTTAAGGATATTTAGCCTTTGCTCAACCTTTTATAGACAAACTTAGTTTCACTCTATTATTACAATGTTTAGATTGCAAAATCTAACAAAGTATTAGCAGCCAAACTGCATTGTGAGTGCTAAAGTGGCATTACAATACTGCAGCTTTACAAATAGATAAATTATTTCATATAAACAGACTTTTTAACTTTTTTTCACCAAAAATTAATTGTAAGACATAACTTGCTTAATGTCAACATATAGGGTAACTTTGTTTATGGCATGTATTTTAGGTCCCCATTACATTTTAGGAGAAACAGGTAATAACATATCAGTACCTTACAGGAAATAAACCAATGATAAAATCACTGGTCTTTCATTTCATAGCTCTGGATTAACCGGAATTTGTGTAGCAAAGTATGGCAATTCTTGTAATTTGGGGACCACTACAGACTTCTGCACAGACTTCTGCAAGCTGAGCTTATTAAAGCTTAGTCAGGATGGAAAATATGGGAGGATGTTTTGTTTCTCTCTGATTCTGAAAGGATTCTGGGCAAGTATTTGGTAGAGACTTAAGTGTACCCAGACACAAGAAAACACACTTGATTCAGGGCACCACAGTTTTCACACCCCAACGGAAAAAGATCACACAGATCAGTAAAATACCTACCTTCTGAAATAAATTGCCAAATAAACAATCAACACTGTGACACATAACTTGAATCCACACGTCTTTTCAGCTTTAGGCTTGCTTTGGGAAACTCCATTATGCTTACACTCACAAAATCAACTCTCATTTTTTCCTCTACCCTTAAGACATATTTTACCCACAAAGGGTGATACGTGCTGTTTTGTTCATGGCCTCATGGACTGGAATTAGAGGTGAAAGTTGTTTTGGGCTAAAGGAGTATACGGCTGATGTATTGCTTCCATTTATTATTTGATCTCATTCTATTGTGTGCTTCCTTATGGCACACTCAATAGGTCTGTAATCATGGGGAACAAGATAGAAAGGGTAGGGCAAGGATTGTATTTCCTGCCTTGGCTGGTGAATAATTTTTATTAGAGCTTATTTTGAAACACAACTTTGAGATAAGAATCCAGCATGAAGGATTAGAGATACAATGTTCTGGGCTGAAACCTACAGTTATTTATTTTAGCTTTATGTAAGCAACATGAAGAGTTAATACACTGTCCACTTTTTAATAGCTGAAATGTTTGAGCTTTTGTTTAAAAAAAAGGGAAATTATACAGTACTGTTTAAAAAAAAATTGTTTTCCAGCTCCTGTGGTACAACAATTGTTTGATATAAACTTTCATGACACTTTGAGCTTCCTCTCTGCTAATAGCCCAAATGTTCTTTTTGCAGCAGGAGGAAAGTGCTTGTGTCCAGGGATAGATCACACCAGCTGCCCCAGAAGAAGAAGCCCCATGGTGGTGCCAAGGCAGGGCTCAGCAAGGACACTGAGCCACGTGGGGTTTGACACTTACTGGGGATAGAAGGAGGGATCTGCGCATGCAGGGGAGAGGATGGGGAACAGTGTCTTTTTAAAGGAAAAGCCTTGTATAGTGTGGCTCCTGAGGGAAAAGAGGACGTGAAATAGAAAATTAAATGCAGCTGTTTGCTTATAAAGGGCAACAGGGAGCATTGTGCCTGCCCCAAAGCCCTGAGGAGCCCTGAGGTGGAGGAGTTTGTATCAAAGCAGATGAGATGTGGGTAAAGGTTTCCCCCATCTGAGGACATGGAGAAGGGGTGACCTGCAGCTGAGACCATGGCAGATGGCCAGGGACAGAGCTGGCAAGAGGCTCAGGGACCAGCATCCCTGCTCCACTCCCAAGAAACATCACTCCCCTTATGGGGTGGATACCATGAGGTGTGGATATCCCACCTCAGGCCTTGGGGCTGGGCAAGGCAGAGGGCAATGTTCTCTGGCAGCAGGTTCCCAGAGATCAGAGGGACAGAGCCATGCTTTGATCAATGTGTCTCTGATGATTTTTGGGAATTAAGGCTAAGGAAGTGAAAGAAAACATGCAGTGCAGCCACATGGTTCTTAGAATGATGAAAACCACTTGAGAAGTTGCAGGTTAGGACAGGTCTGGTCAGAAGTTTTCAAAAAATCTTCAACTCCTTTAGGTAGACTGTTAAAGTGGAGATCTTGCCAGGCTTTTATTCATAAAAAGAATTGAAAGACCCAAAAAAAGTCTTGCTTAGGAAAGCAGGTTCCATGAACTCAGATCATCCAACATCTTCACACCTTTAACTGGGGGTAGGCCTTGCCTGACTCCCGCACACAGCTTTACTCTTTACACCCACAATGCTACTTGTGAGCAAACAGACCTCGTACTGCATCCTGACTCAAATAGGTCAGGACCTAATGGACCCAAATAGACTCTGGGACTTATCAAACCTTTTGATCCAGGAGTGCAAGTGTAGATGGAAATGTGCATCCCTTACCATGGGCCTCCACAGCAGGCTCCTCCTGTCTCTGCAGCCAAGGGGGCACTGGCCAGGGCCAGCAAGGTCCCTTTCCCCACCCCAGATACTCCTACCAGCCCTGCAATGAGTCTAAGACTCTCCGCCCTGAGCTCTCCCTCCAGCTGGGGTCTGCCGAGACCCTCTTTGGCCTGGCCACCCTCCCGAGAAACAGGGGCAGGCACACAACCCACTATCATGCTCTGCATGCCCTGCAACACCCTGACTTGCCATCACTTAACCCCTCCCTGGACTTCTCGCTGCAGGATTATCCAAAGGCCCAGACATCTGATATCTATACACTTTGTCTCAGACCTCTTTGGGCCCTAGGTTGGTTCTGTCCAAGCAGATGGGATGGTGTCGATATTGCAACAGTCAAATGGAGGAAAGTGGTAGAGCTCTTCTGCATCAGATGTGCAGCAGTTAATCTGAGATGGCAAGAAGCCCACAGTGGCCAGTTCCTGTGTCCTGTCCAAAAGGTGATGACATTCACTGATTGAAAACATGATCCTATGCACCTCACAGACAATTGTAGTCACAGGCTAAATTGTATAAATCTACTTTCACAAAAGATAAAATCTTCCCTTGTATTTTTTCCATTGCTCAATTAACTATTGTTTTGCTCAGCATGTTTTAATCATAAATAAGTTCATTAATAGATGTGCTCTTTGGAGTCATGGGGGACTCTGTGATATAATAGCATTAATCTTTCTGAATAACATCATTAATATCCTTTGCCCCTTAAAGGCACCCACTCAGTCCCCCAGGCAATTACAAAACTTTGTTCCATGGTACTGAATGAGCTCATCAGCTAAAATGACTACAATGCATGTCTGCATAATATTGCTGTTACTTGAATTCTATTTATTTATCCTACTGGTCAGACACTATTAGAACTTGTTTGTGAGCGTGTTGGTTCTTTTGCTGTAAAGCCACCAGCTCAGCCAGCTGCTCCTCACCTGGATCCCAGGAGAGCTGTCCTATAAAAAGGCCATAAAAGAAGGAGATCTACAAATCCCTAACCTGGAAGCTTTTTGACAATTCTCTTCAAAATAATCTAGCAGTTGTTTGACCGCTAGAAACATATCCTTTTAGAGAGACTCCCATGAATTCAGCAGGCTTGGGAATCTTGCTAAGCTTACTTGGCACTTCAACCAGCCTTACTAAAACAGAATTCCCAGTTTCTGAGTGAACTGGCACTTTTCTGCCCAGAGCAGCATCTCCTCACAGTGAGAGGCTGGGCCATGTCTATTAGAGATTTCCAGCACCAGACGTGTTTGACTACATTACATTTTCCATCCAGACACTTACGTCTTCCCATCTTGGGGTCAACATTCAAAGTTCTAAGGAATTTGGGTTTACATTTTATTCATCCTACTTCCTCATTAAAAAAGCAGACACGTTGTTCTTCCCTCCTTTATACAGCAAGCTGGGAACTATAGATAAAAATTCCTATGCAGAGGTGAGATATCTGAATTTTTTCATGAGGGTACTGGATAGCTGCTGTGTGCTGTGAGCAGAGCTACAGAGTTTTGTGAGCTTGCTGTGTTTATTCTATCCATATTTGGGTCGGAAGAGGCATAGGCAGTAGATGAAAGTAGTTCATATAATAAAACTGGGTTTGGATGAAACTCAGCAGTATATTGCTGCTTCGTTTTAGCACTCCTGAAATAGTAAGACCTTGTCAAATTCAGTCCCAGAGGAGAGGACCAGGCAGATTTCAGCTTCAACATGTGCCACATAGTTGCACTTTGCCATATTTGCTCACATTATGGCATATATGTGTGGAGGAAGAAGGGAAAAATTTTCCCATTTCTAAGCTGTAAAATGTCTTTCAACACCTCTCTTCTTTACTGCAATAGCAATTTGTCATTACTGGTCACAGGGAGAGGCAATTACACGACTACAGCCGCTCCATCTTAAAACACAGCCATCCAAAATGTGGATCCAGCTTAAGTTTAAGCAGGGGGAATTAAAATCTTTTTCTTAAATTCCAACTTGTATCTCAAAACCCCCTCAAAGAAACCCAACTCTTCTTGCTCCCTATTTAATTTCCAGCTATGCACAAATTCCTGAATATTAGGACCGCAGACTTTTGATGGGTTTCATAGATACTCCCACAGGCATGATGCACTTCGAGACTGCCAGTTATGTGAAAGGAAGGGGAAGAG
Source organism: Sylvia atricapilla (assembly GCF_009819655.1). Taxonomy (NCBI): domain Eukaryota; kingdom Metazoa; phylum Chordata; class Aves; order Passeriformes; family Sylviidae; genus Sylvia; species Sylvia atricapilla. The sequence goes on from NC_089143.1 coordinate 27,287,115, forward strand.
AAGCATTTCATGGACAAGAAACTTTGCTGAACCTTGAGCACAAGGAGGAGTGGTCAAATGCCATCCACTACTGAAGGCATTTGGTCTAGTGCGAGGGTGTCCCTGCCCAAGGCAGTGGAGTGGTGGAACAGCATGATCTTCAAAGTTCCTTTTAACCCAAACCACTCTATGATTCTGTGATTGTGTTTGCAGCTTTGTAGTCAGGTTTATCTGATATGGAAGTACAGAGAAGATGAGGAAACTGCACTCAAATATGACAGTGTTTAAAGTTACCTGGAGCCTGAGACTGGGGAGGAGGCATTGATAAGAAACATCCTTTTGTTCATTCCTGGCACATTCCAGTAGGAGCAGAGGACACAACCACCCCAGCACACAGGGATGCTTCTTCTCCTGGAGACCAGAATGATGATTTTAGCAGCAAAGGCACTCCTCGGAGCAGAGTGTCCCCTCAACTCCTGCAGTATTAGAACCAGTAACATCTTTAGGTGTTTCTTCTGCCCAGTATAACTGCGTGGGGTGAAGGGATGCAGCCATCTCACTGAGACCAGCTCAGCACATGAAACCCGGCTGTCCTACTAACCAGAACTGAATTATGTAGTGACCTGAGTGCTTCTCCTTGCTGTGCCACAGCATTCTTTCTGACATCAGGAAAACCAGCGCCAGAAATGCTCGATGAGGGGGAATAATTCCTTTCTCCCATACCTGGACTGTCCAGGCTAGTGCACCCTTTGGACAGAGATCTCATCTGGCTGTAGCTTTGCAGATAAGAGTGCGCAGCGGGAGCCCTGATCCCAGCCAGGGCCTCCAGGCACAACACTACAGGCTGATGAGCAGGGCTGCTGCCTGCCCTTCCTCTTCTCCAGCTCATCCTCTGCACATCAGGGCTCCAGCCTCTCTGTGACTGATATCTGTGCAGCAGACACAGCCACAGAAGCTGCTGACCCCACAAAAGGAGGGTGAGATAGGTTTTCGTCATATCTCCTCGTTTCCATAGGGGCATGCAAGTTTAGAGATAATGGATAAATAATTCCTCAGCTGCATCTGAGGCCAAGGCCAGAGCAAACTCTCTGCTGACTGCAGACCTGTTGCAGAGGAAGCTGCCTCGTGGCTCTCAAACAACTTGTCTGGTTTAAACCTACTTTCAGTGCCTTCATCCAAATTCTCCTGCCAAAGTTCACATCTCTGAATATCCCACTCCTCTGCCTGCTCCTGCCTCCTGCTCCCTCTCCCTCCATCTTCCTTCCCATAGCCGTGGGAACAGACTTCATCATTTGAGAAAAATGCCCTGCTCATACCCCCCGCTGTTGCTTGAAGCAGACAAAAAAAATTAAAGTCTTTTGAGCAGAGAATCCTTGTCAGGACAAGAAATAACACTGACCTCAGTGAGGATGGCACGTACAGGCGGAGAGGTGGCTCAGGCTGTGTGTGCTGCAACCAGCTGTCTGTGTGACTACAATACAGTGTGAAGGATATGGAATATAATTTCCCTCCCCATTTATATTTAATACAATGGCTTTAGACCACACATTATTAAAAAAAAAACAACATGAAGCCCCGGCACTTGGCTTTCATTAATGGCTTGTTACTCCTCTAACACTGTCACTTCAGTGAAGAGTGACAGTGTGATTTGTGTCTCTCCCAAAGACTCCCCTTGCCTTCTTCCCTACCCCATCTGAAATCTCCTACTTTTTAAAAATAACACCTCTGTATAACAGTGGGAGGACAGGACTCACATGGGTGGTCTCTTATAATGAAGATAGAGTATCTGGGAACAATATTTTAATGTGTTTTTCTTCTAATTGAGTTTTTCCAGCCTTCAGGATAATTATTTCTACCAATTAGCCCAGTGGTATTGTTATCTGGAGGCAACCAGTCCTTCTTCAGACCTCTGACAGAGGTTTACAGTATGCACAATGGTGCACAGTCCAGTTTATGAGAAAAAAATTGCCCCTCTGCTCCCAAAAGTATGAGAATCAACTCCATTGTGAGACAAACATTTCCCATGGAAATTGTCCTGAGAAGCTTCAGAAGGGTCCACGTTTCAGATAAAAGCAAGTGGGTGGAGACTGTGAACTACAGCTCAGGAAAGAGGGGATTATCCCTGGAAAGGGGAGTGGCACAGGACGAGGAATGCAGGGGACAGCTTTGGCCCTTGCACCCTGCAGTATCCCAGTGGAGATGCTAAACCCACCACTCTGGGACCTATCCCAAACAGGACAAGATTTAACAACACTAATTAATTAGGAGTGAATGTTAAGTCCTTCCTTGGAAACAGAAGAGCTAGACCCTTGTTTTCCTTAATGAATGGGAGCTGAAAGATGATGCAGTCAGGTGGCCTTGGGCACAAGCCTGGAGTGGCTTTGTTTTACCTCAGCCCTGAGCAGGACACTTTTTAGCAGTCTGCAGGATGCTGTTAATGCTGAGGAGAGAGGCCTGGCAAGAACTCAGTGCAAAGTCCTTGCAGCAAAAAGATATAATTGTTACAAAGGTAAAGACTAGTGAGGAGCAATATATAATCTGGTAGAAAATAGGCATAACTCTCGATAATTTCAAACCACGTCTTACAGGACCAAAAATACTTCTTTGGGCTAAATTCAGTTAGTGAAAGCAGCAGAATTTTTCAAGTCAAATATGAATGAGACCTTTACCTAGACTGAAATGCAAATGACCTGGTGATGATGGACATATAAATACGAATTCTTACTTAGACTTAAAAAAATATTCTCTCCAAGTTTTTAAAGAATATAGGGGAAGAAATGCTCCTCTGTAGAAATATCTTAATGGAGTCATTTTCATTAAAAAGTGGTCATTCCTGGCAAAGGAAGAAATTTGTAGAAGACCATCAAGAGAAATGTCTCCAAATTCAGGATTTTGAAGAGAAATCCTTTAAAGATGGCTCATTTTATGAACTCTTAGATGTGTGTTACTGTCTATCTTCCTCACCCACCTTCCCTGCCCGGTAAATTCTTCCTATACTGAGAGAATCTCTGAACTACTGTTGACAATTTCAGTGCTTAGCAAAGAAGCAGAGAATTTATTACTAAGGTAAGAGTCCCAAACATCCATTTCAGCATGTGCTAGATGCCCCGGTAGTAAGTCCCCTACACAACAAATATCTCCAAACAGAGCCAAGAAGACTGAAACTTCAATGGAGTCACTCACATGATGGCCAGGGAGGTCTGGCACAGAGGTTTGGACAGATTTCCCTGAAGATTACAAAGCATTAATGAGAATATCAAAAATACAACTCATTCACATCCACTGCCCTTGCCATGCTTCTTTATTCATTAAGCATTTCATAATATGTATAATGTTATAAAAATATTTTAAATCTTTTTAATATTAAAGGAGGATGCCTCTACTTGATGTCATTTTTCCTTGGAAGAAATGGCACCAGGTTTTCTAAGGACTAAGAGTCCTATGAGTAGAAATCAGGTAATCCATTTGCCTAGACCAGTCCCAATGCTGTCTCAACCATTCTGCCAAATTTGCAGAGATTCTATTATACCTTTTTTTAATCTTCATTTCATCTGAAACGTGAGAAAATAAGGGTGAGCATCTTAAAAGCAGAACTGGATACAAAGCAAGTTTTCTAACTTGAAAAAAAATTGTTTGATCTTCTCTTCATATTATCAGGTATTCTTTACATTTCAGACCCACAGTGTCTAGTGTTCAGGTCCCAATTTTAACCAGCTCGGGCCAGTCTATACTGGCTTTTACAAAAGATGGGCAAAGTCTATTATAGTTCTAGGTACGAAAGGGTTTTTTACTGAGATCACACAATAATAAATCTCCTGGTGTCTGTTCTAGCAGATTTTTAGTAACCTTAAAAGGTGGGGAAGAAAAAAAAAAAGATAAAATCCCAGCTACAAAATCTTGAAGCAATTTGTCTTAAAGAGAGGTCTGTCTCAGATTATAAGAGGTCCCATTGTGGTTTTCCAAAAACTGCTACAGAAAGGCATAAAATAGTGGATTGGGCAGTAGTCAGTAGGGACACCCTGGATCAGATCTAATGCACATCCATGCAAGACATTTTTTAACATGTAAGCCAGCATCAGATCCTTTAGAGAAAATTCATGCAGCTGTGGGATAATCTACGTGCCAGGACAATTTCATCCTAAATCTTTATACTGAAACCTTAAACCCTGAAGAATGAGGTCTGATAATATTTCCAAGCCTCTAGTTTTGTTAGCTTTGGAGTTATAGTTCACTCTGCACTTGCTATCAATATAAAATGTCCAATTCCTACTTGAACCTTGCTAAATCCTTAGCTTCAGAGAGGCTCAGTTTCAACAGTCTGCCTAGACTTTGTCAAAAAAGGTAAGGAGAAAGAAAAAGCTTTGCAAGTTCAGAACCAGCTCCAAGAGAATATAACACTGAGGAAGATAAAGAAGTGTAACTTCAAAAGGTCAGAGAGCAAACATCTGAAACAGCTGAAGAAAAACCATCTCTCACTCCAGGTTTAAGATAACTGGCAGAAGAAGAAAATAATTTTGAAGGATACCTGCTTCCCCCACTCAAAATGAGGTTCTCACTGGTAAATATGCTAACCTGAAGCTGTTTAATATCATCTTTTTCAACATATGTTGGCTACATTTGCAAATACCAACTCCAGGAAATGGTTGAGGTGGATGCAAAGGTACTTGGAAATACTTTATAAAGCACTGTAGTTTTCCTGCAGGCAGTGGAACTCTGCCAGTTGCACAAGATGAAGCTCTGGCCTAGTCATTAAAGGTTTCAGATCTTCAAGGAAAGAGGCAGTCATGTGTTCAGAGTTGAGCTCCCTGACCTAAAAACCCAAGGAGAGAGTAGCAGGATGGAGCAGCACATCTGAAAATCCCCTGGATAACTCTAGGTCATAGCTCAGAAAAGGCACTGAGAGTCACACCTGGTTCTTTCAAAGAAGAAATTGCTCATATTTCTAGAGGTTGTACTGGAAAAGGGATCTTAGTTTTGCATGTCTTTTTGGGAGGCAGAAAAGGGCAGTGCTAATGAGATATGGGAGCCGTGCTTCTGCTAAGTTGTGAAATGAGCCCTGAATGTCTGTGTAAAGCAGAAGCTGGTCTAACGTAGTGAAAATCAAGGCATTATCTTTAGGTTAAAATATATACAATCACGCATTTCTCGTTCTACAGATATTTCTGGGCAAAACTGCAGAATAACATCACAAGAGATCACCTCAAGTGAGGGCAATGCCCCACCTAGTCCTATCAGTGCCTGAGAGAAACAAACACAACATATGTAGGTCAGGTATTTCCATGATGTACCCCCAAAAGTGCAGTCATCCAGGGATTTACCAAGCTGGAAGAACATTGTATTTAATAACTGTTCTTGGACTCTTCCTCCTTGAAAATGCCTTTTTAAACTCATTTATAATTTTGGCCTCCACATCATCCCTAGCAATGATTTTCACAATTCCACTGGGTGAAAAATTAGAGCTTTGGTAGAACTTATTTTTAAATCTGATAATTTGACAGGATGCCCTTGACTTTTTGGGTTGTATTCACCTTCTCCACACTGTTGGGGATTTTACGTGTTTTCATAGCCTTCAGCCACCTCACTTCCAATCTGAAGGCTCACAGCCTACAAATTGTTCCATTCTTCTCTGTCCTTTTTGCTTTTCTTTGTGCCAGTTCTCCTACATATTTCTGAACATGAGCATGACTAGGATTACACTTTATATCCAAAATAGAAAAAGACCTGTTAGTTTGTATTTATTCTCTCTTTTCCCCAGAAAAGTGCATTTTAAAAGAAGATAATAAAAGATTTTCCAAGATCTCTGAAAAGCCTCATTGATTTTATTGTTTCTTCTCACAGTAAACCAGTTTTGCAGGAGTATTTCCTTAGATCCTATAGACTTGGCTCTTTTTCCAATAAACTTCAAAGCTAAGTTCTCGCTTACTTTAGCAGGCCCTTTGCTTCAGCACTTGAGTTACATAATTGTTAGTCCAAAACATCCTGCCTCAGTGATGCCAAGCACTTTAAAATTAAAATACACCAAAACTTGGAAAGTTATACAAGTCACCCCAAAAATAGCCATGCTGCCATTTTCCAGCAGATGAGAGTTAGTGTTGCAGTGACTGCTTGGTGTGTCTCTGGATAATCCTTTGCTCTGCGAGGTGTGAACACTCATCTTGGGCTCTGCAGCAGGAGCCAGAGCTGACAGCAGCACGAGTTCCAGCTCCCTGGAAGTCAGCTTTCTGGAGTCGTTGCTGGGGCAGGGCTAGCCAGGAAAGGTATTGCACAGAGGCACAGATTTCACATTTCTTCACTCACCATGGCTGAAGATCACTTCTACTGATTCAGTTCATTCACAGCCCACCCTGTTTCTTCTTGTGTAGTTTCTTTTGGTTTCAGGGTGGGAAGTGTCACACTCTGTGTGTGACCCATGACCTTTCTACCCTTGTGCTGATCCACCTGTCCTTCCTCCCTGCCTGCATCCTGCTGGGAGTCACGTGGGTTTTTCTGGGGAGACGAATTTGTTGTTTTGGGAGACACTGAGGAAGGACCTGCCTCTCCAGAAGATGTTCTGAAAGTGTGGACCAGCAATGTCCTTTGCCAAAGATCTTACAGCTGGTGTAGAGTGGTGAAAATGATTCACACAACAAAAGGTTTGAAGTACTGACCGTTTTCCCATGACAGAAAGGGTGGTCTACATTTGTCCTGGTTCTTTTTATGCACCCAGCCATACGGACCATGGGGTGAATCTTGGGAGATACTGAGAAGAACCTCACTGTTCAGAATAATAATTAAGAATGAATGACTGGATCTTTACCATCAGCAAGAAGAGATGCCACGTCCAACACACTTGGCAAAAGGCAACCTCCAATTCATGCAGGATCAGACCTGTTTAATCCATTAATCTTCACAACATGTTGAAGCAGCTGAGTATTATCATCCTTATTTTGCAGAAGGGAAGAACTCAGGCAGCAAAGTAGGGTGACTTGTCTTTTGCCAGGGAGGTCTTGTGCTTTTGCTCCTCTTAGTGGTGCTAAAGATCCCACCTTTTCTAGAATGAAGGACTTAACTGAAAGAAGGGTTGCCTTTGAATCAGTCCAGGTTCAGAAAAGAAGGATTTGAACTACAGGTTGCCCTGGAATGCCTCTTGCTGCACCTCTCACATGACAGTCTGTTCTCACGCTCACACCCTTGTTTCATGTCTTTCAGGCAGATTCAACTCTCTCCAAATAATTCCTGGATTAAAGTGCAGGCTCATGCTCATCCAGTGCTCATCACCTCTTGTTTCTTCTGCAGGAGGAATGAAGCTCAACAAACTGCATAACATGCTGAGCTCAATAAACTAAGTAACAACTCAACATTACCCAAAAATAGGCCAGGTGTGAAGAGAACCAGAATTCCCTGAAGCTAAACTGCATGTTCATGCGATGGAACACCTTTCTCTATCACATCCAGTGCTGCAGGGGCTTTGTTTCTATTTTTTTTTTTTTAAGAGAACTTTTTTTTTCAGAAATGATAGATCAAATCAGTAACAGCATTAAACATGGATCATGGTAGCAAGAAACTGGTGGAAGCTTATGGCCACTCAATCCACTTCACTCTGCCGAAGCAATAAACCACCACTGGGGTTATAAATTGTTGAGCTGAGTCTGCAGTTTTAAAATGTTAGCCAAAATCAATTGCCTCCCCCCCGCCCCCCCCCCTGCATTAGACTATTAGTTGTCAACCACTTTGTTAAAGAATAAGCCAGTGGTTCACATCTGCCTGGGAGCAGAGACAGGCTTGAGCTGTTTCCCTGGCTACTAGAGCTGAATCCACGTCTGTTATCATTAACGTGAATGTGGGTAGGAAAGCAAAAAAACTATGCTGGAAATGAAATCAAGCTCTCCTCCCACTGCCCGAAGCACATAAATCTTCTCAGTTAATGGTGCCACAGAATAGGTCTGCTTGACTGCAGCGGGGGTCAGGGATGCTCCAGGAATGTGGGGTCAAGCCCCGTGTACCACTGACCTTTGCGAGGAGGTGTGTGTGTCCCTGCAGCCCCCCCAAATCTGCTGCTCAGTGCCCATCCGAAGTCATTAGTATCTATCTCCATGCAGTGCTGGCGGCCCCTGCAGACCCTCTGCTTTGCTCCGTTGCCATGTGAGCAGCTGTGGGAGGAGCTGGGCTCTTCAGAAGGCCCAGAAGTATGGGAAACTCAGCTGGGGTCAGTGGTCACAGGTCATCAGTGGGGAGATGGCTCCTATCTGAGGTCAGCTCCATCATTTCTCTCCATGGGACAGAGACACTGCATGTAAGGGGGAAGATGAACCTGTGAAATATGGTCCAGGAGAAGAAGTAGAGAATAGCTGGGGCACACCAACCCTAGGGCAGGGGGTCACTACAAAGTTTGGCTCACATCAGACACTGTCTGCTGTCCTGGGCACATCCCTGGTATGCCAGTGTGCTGCCTTGTCTGGGCACAGCTCAGCACTGCACTTGGCAGTGTAGTGGTGGTAGGGTATTGTGTGCTGCAGTGAGGGTGGACGCTGCAACAGCCTGATGTCAACCCACTTCACCTTGCTTCTTCCAGTGGGATCAATCACCAAGAGTCAGGATTTTAGCACAGACCACACTTTCAACATTAAAACTAGCAAATAAATACAACCAGCAAGGCTGACAGAACTGATTTCCTTCTCACAACAGTAATATGCTGTTGACTCTCCAAGGACACCAGAGATTACCTCCTGGATCTGCAAAAGCAACTGCAACTACATCAAGTATTTTGCACTCACTGTTTCATCATTTGACAGCACTGTTGCTCCAGACAAGAGGCCACTGATTTGCACTCCTGAGCAAAAGTGGTAGATGACCATGTTGCTGTTTGCAGAAGCACCAAGAGCCCAGCTGTGATTCACACAGCAGTGGTACTCCTGGACAGCAAGAAATTGGGCTGAGAACAGAAGAAAAAAAATTATTTAAAGCTGTTCTCAACTATACACTTCCTAAATTAGTTTTTTTGGCTCCTGGTTGCTTTTCCACCGGTGTCCAAGCAGATGACTCTGGCATTCGGGATTCACCTTTTCTGTCAAGGGTGTCATGAAGGCAGCTAATCCATAAAGAAACTTAGGAAGAGCTGAATTTGTTGACTAGAACACAATGTCACACAAGAATTCTTTCCTGGTTTTTAGCACTATTCTCTGCGTTTTCAAGACAGGACAAAGTACATCAGTGCCACGGCAGGGCCACCTTACCCAGAGGTGGGAAAACAGAGACCAGCAGACCTCACACAGAGATGGGAAAGTATGGACTCGGAGATCTCCAAACAGCTTTTTTCCTTGCTCTCACCACCATGTTACACGTGTAAAGTACAAGTGGGCATAAAACCTTCACATTAACATCATTCAAAGCCCAGCTCTACCCTCACACTGCTCTTTCCTCTGGAGTCCATCCCATCCTCCTCTGTGCAGTTATTTATATTTCTTCATGCTGTCCTTTCCGGCAGGCTGTTCTACTTAACACCCTCCCAGCAGAGCATTCCCAGCAGGACCTCTCTGCAGCAACACTGCTTTTAACCTACCATCATAATGACCATAATTTACTGCCATTGTATTTCTACCCCCTCTCAATGTTAAACATTAACCTTGGGCCCACTATTGACTGCAGAAGGCATCTGCTGCAATCATATGGGAAATACTGGGCATTATTTTGCTCTTCAGGAGATGGAGGCATACAGAGGTCCATGCTGTGTTGTTTAGGGGTAGAGCAGAAAATGTCTGTGCATAGCCATTTTTAAAATCAGCCTTTAAATTGAGCTTTCATAACTTCTGCTTCCAAAGGTTCGTTCAGTAAAGCACTAAATCTTTTCCACAGCCGTAGAATTCAGAAAGCACAGAAGTTTCCTTGATGATCAACCTTGTTAGCTTGAAGGACCTATTCTTTCAGAGTCCTCATTGTGTGGCAAGAAGAAAGAAGAAATGAGCTCTTGCAAGTAAAAACCCTCCTTCTGTTCAGGTTTGAATACAGAAAAGGTCACTGCCCCTGAAGGCTTGCCTCTCTCTTTTCCTTTTCTTAGACCACATAAATAGAAGAGTAACACCAGCCCATAAGCTGAATACATCAGGTTCTGATCATACACCAAAGCTTTTGTAACACATGAAACTCATATTTGCTGTCACGTGCATGAGGTGTCGCATACACATTAATGCTACACAGGATTGAATGGGAAGATTCTTGTCGTTCTGTGGCGTGCATCTCCCATACATAATCCCAAACAACACTTTGCCCTGGGAAGGAAAATCTGAGAATGTTTTGAGCTTTTTTCAACCTGCAAGCTGAAGGCTGGTGGTAGGATTAGTAGGTACCAATGGAAATACTAGCAAGTGGGAATCCTGAAAAAAATCTCCTTTTCCTTTGTCTTCAAAAGTCTTAACAAGCCTGTCTCTCCCTGCTTTTATCTCATCCAAACTTACCAGCAAAATCCCTCCCATCAAGTCATCCATGACTTCCAGCCTTCTTTTACTTTTTTGGAACACTTACCATACATAAAAGCAAGGTAGATCTAATTGGCTCATCCTCCTCTCCTTCCCTGTGCAGCTCACAGTGGCAGACTAGAGGCATCCCACAACAGCATCCTTCACATGAATGCATCCAGCAACTGGAGAGTGGGAACTCCCACCCCTATTTATTGTACTTGGGGGCATTTAAATATCCCATGATAGTCCTGTTTGCAAACCCAAACTGTTTATGGTCAGAGCAGAAAAAAATCTCATTGTTCTCCCATGTAATAGGGATGCAATTTATTTCACATTTTTGGGGATGGAAGGGACATTAAGTATTATCCAGTTCCAACTTCCCTGCCATTGTCAGGAATACTTTTTTCTGCATAAAGTTGTCCAAAGCCCCACCCAAACTAGCCCTGAACATCTCCAGGGCTGTAACATCCAAAACTTCTCTGGGCAGCCTGTGCCTCTGCCTCACCACACTCACAGTAAAGAATTTTCTTCCTAACAGCTAAACTAAATCTATATCTACCATCTTTCAATTTAAGCCATTCCCCTTTGTCCTGTCAACACACACTCTTGTAAAGTCCCTCTTCATTTCTCTTGTAGCCCTGTAGGTGCTGGTAGGCTGCTCTAAGCTCTCCCTCTCCCTTACCTCTCCCTCTCCTCTCCTCTCCTCTCCTCTCCTCTCCTCTCCTCTCCTCTCCTCTCCTCTCCTCTCCTCTCCTCTCCTCTCCTCTCCTCTCCTCTCCTCTCCTCTCCTCTCCTCTCCTCTCCTCTCCTCTCCTCTCCTCTCCTCCAGCCTATTTTCACTGGAGAGGTGCTTCAGCCCTCTGAGCATTCTCGTGGCCTCTTGTGGACTCACTTCAGCAGGTCTCCATGTCCTTCTTACGATGGGGATTCCAGAGCTGGATGCAGCTCTGCAGTTGGGGTTTCACCAGAGAAGAGGAGCAGAATCCCCTCCCTCATCGGGTCTCTTTCTTTTGTACCCTTTGGTGAATATATTCAGTTTAATCACAATGTCCCTTGTCTGTTCTTTTTATCTTCTCTTTTGTATCTTGCCAACTTTATATCATTGTGAAGTGTTTGGATTTTTCGTTGGAGAAAAGTGAAGCCAAAGGCATTAAATATGTTTGCCTTCTCTAGGGCATCTGTACCACTCCTGTTTCTCATTAGATAATGGGCTTATGCCTGCTCCTGTCTTTCCCTTACTTTACTGTATTTATAGCACCTTTCTCCTTGTATCCTAACACTCCACACTGGTTGTAATTCATTTAGCACGGAAACCTTTGTGCCCTACATGCTTATTTTATTCCTTGATCTCATTCTCAGTAATGTGACCTCATTCTCCTTTCAAAAATTATTCTTCTGGGACTCTCCTATCCTTACCCTAACCTCTGGCTATCCACAGTGGGTAGAGGTGGATCTTTTACTGCAAGCAATTTCCTCTGGCTCAGTGCTTGCTGCCCATGAGGGCAGCTCCTTGCCCCTGGCCCTGCTGAGAAAACCTTGTCAAGATGTGAGGTCTCACTCAAACAGCAAGGCTTTATCCAGCACACAGCACTTAAGTTGTTCCAAATCCTTCCAGCACCCACAGGAAGGGGATGTGCCCCATATAGAAGATGAGGGCAATGATTGTCCCTTGCACTCAGTACTGGTGAAGTTGCACCTTGAATTCTGGATTCAGTTTGGAGTCCCTAACAGTGAAAAGGTATTGAGGTGCTGGAGTAAATCCAGAGAAGGGAAACGGAGCTGGAGAATGGTCTGGAGCACAAATTTTCCAAGAACGGTCTGAGGGAAATGGAGGTGTTTAGCCCGGAGAAAAGGAGGTTCAGGAACTTACCACTCCCTACATCTCCCTGAAAGGAGATTGCAATGAGGTAGGGCTCAGGCTCTTCTTTTCTGTAACACGCGACAGGATGAAAGCAAATGTCCTCAGGTCACACCAGGAGAAGTTTATATAGAATAATAGGAAAAATTTCTTCTCTACAAGGGTAGTCAGGCATTGGAATAGGCTGCCTAGGGTGAAGTCACCATCCCTGGAAGTGTTCAAATGTGCATGGAGGTGGCAGCTGGGGACATGGTTTGGTGGTGAACATGGTGGTGTTGGGTTAACAACTGGACTTGATGTTTCTATGTTTCTATATATCAGGGATATGCCAAAGGAGATCCTCTGTATCCCGTGTTGCTGACGTGTTGTGACAGCCAAGGATGGGAGATGATGGGCTTCAATCCCACCAGCAAAGGACAAGGGAGCATCCAGAGACAGGTGAGCAGGGCACTGCAGAAAAGTCTCTGCCCCAATCGATGAGGAAAAGCCACATTTGTTCTCCAGTGTTCATGCCTAATGGATACCTTAATGTCAGCTAGACACTTGGTTTTCTTCTGCAGCAGAGTTGAGCATTTGCCTGTGCAGATTCTCTGCAGCAAAGTTAAAAGGATGCAGGTCTGCCTTGCTCCACTCCTCCTCCCCACTCACACAGGAACCAACACTTCCCAAAACCACCTCTGTAAAGTCTGCATGGAATTAACACGACAACAGGGGCTGTAAAAAAATATGTTTAAAACTTTAAAATAGATATCAGAATCATCTGACATGGAAAGCCCCATGGTATGGATAACTCAAACAGCACCAGGAGCTTTGTATATGTTCTGTCAGTGTGTGCTGCAGAAGGGGGATGTTGGAGCAAGAGAGTCTCACCCATATTTTGACTTGCTGAAGACATGAGGGGGTTGTAGCCTTACCTGTGCCCACCTCAGTGCTCAGCAGCTCCCACGCTGAAGTCCCTGCAGTATTCTGTTGTACCCAGCAGCAGCTGAAATGCCTTAGGCCCCTTTCATGCAGCCTTAGTGGGGGTGGCCCTTGGAAACACTGTTAAGGGAATAACTAAAAAAAAAAAAAAAAAAAAAAAAGAGAAAGAAAGAAAAGAAGCAGAAGATAAGGAACTGATCACAGCCCCACTACAAGCAGGCCACAAAGCAGCCCTCTAGGTAGGACATCAAAGACTTTCTCTGTCCAGTTTGGGTTTGGTGAAAATTACAGTGATTCTGCTAATATTTGACTTGGTCTCTGCAGGTAGCTTTCCTCCACAATACAAGTGGAGTAAAGTAATTTGCAAAACGCTTGTAATTGCATTGATGCATGCTGGCTGTACTGACCATGTGGGTTCTTTGGGAAGTACCTCAATCAAGGAAGTGCCTCCTCAAAACTTTTCCTCTCTGAGATTGCAAGGGCTCAGGACTCAAAAGCTGAGGGAAGGGAAAGCTGTTGTGATTTCTGAAATAGGGTGTTCTATTTCAGGGCACCTGGAGGCAGATAGCTCCAGAGAGCCCTGTCTCTGTCATTAGAGACCACAGTTAATGCAGGGCTGAGAACAGAAATCAACAACACTCATGGACCCCTCTTCCAGCTTTCCTAGATGAAAACCTGATTCTAAAATATTTTAAAGATGAGCTTTTATAACACTCACTTATCACATATATGTCTGAGTACTGTGGTGTGTTGAAGCATCAGTTTTAATATCACAGCACCACTCTCCTGCTGACATGTCCCTAAATGATCTCAAACCTCTCTTCATCCAGAAAAGGTTGGAGGTTTATGCCTTAATTCCTTAAATTCAGATAAACTCCAAGGAGTTTCCCAAAGTCAGCTTTGAGCCTGGGGGGAGATCACAGGGCTGGTTGTTTTTCAGCCCACAGCTGATCCAGGGCCTGGTTGCTGCCTGTCTCACCCAGTGAGACCTTGGTTGAACCAGCCTGGCCCCACCAGCTACCGTATCAGGTTGTATGAATGCAATCTAAATTCAGCAAGCAGCCCTAATGAATGCTCCTCATGTTTATTTGACTCACCAAAGATATGCATCGACCTAAGTAGTAAATCTCATCGTTGCATAGGAACTACAGGGATCAGTTCCTTTCCAAATGTGTCCTGGATAGAGCCCAAGATATCCAGTACTGTGGGGAAAACACATATTGAGTGTCAAATAAAAGCAACAGCGGCTCTGCAACAAATGGCAACTTCCTCTTGGAAGAGTCAAAGATGGCTGTGCCTGCTGATGGTTTTAAATGTGCTTTCAGAGTATTAATAGAGACAATTTAAAATAGTTCCTCTCACTCCAATTCCTGCTTTAACTCATACCCAACTGCTAAACACATTGTGGCTGCTCCTGCTAATACACTCTCTAACAAATCACAGCCATGCATAGGTTTCCTCTCAGTATTTCCAATTTACTCTTTAATGAGAGACAAATGTGTCTTATTTGTTGACTGCTTAATGAGTCTGAAAGAATTTCCAGGCATGCAGTGGGATGGTACTTATTAGAGCTGCTTGCAAGTTGTTTTATTTGCTTAAATCCGTGGCCATAGGATATTCACTGGCACCGAGATGTTGGACTGGCTGGTGCAACACTAACATGTAAACCAGTACATTATGTAAAAGAAATAGAAATTTGGTAAGACTGTTCCCATTCACACTTGACAAGAGTCAGAAACCAACATATTAAACTGACAAGATGTACATATAAATAGTTGCTTTGCTCGTATAGTTGTAGTATAGTAATTGTTGTCTGGCTTCCCATCATAGAAATTCACTGAGTAGCTGGCAACTTCAGGTCTGTTGAATTTCATGCTCCTGAGGTTTACTATTAATTATTCAGAGGGACTCTTTGTTTTGGTGGCTATGCAAAGGAAATATGCCTCTTTGTGGATTTGTACATGTATTTTGGATTGGAATTTTTTTATGATTTTTTCTGAGTGTGAAAACTCCATCAGGAAACATTTCCAAGTGCAGACTTCCTGACGTAAGTATTTATATTATCACCTGCCTTTCCACCTGCTCCCAGCCACTGGGTCAGAGGTAGGAAGCATGGATTAAGGGCTGGGGACAAGGGGAAATGCAGCAGGGAGAGAAGCTGAGTGGGCTGAGCCTGAGGCAAGGGTACTGGGGGCGTGAGAACAGCTGGAGGAGTTGAGGGAGGGCAAGGCATGCAGTCATGGGCAGGGGATTTGTAAAAATATAAGATAAAAAATTTAATTTGGGGTAGGATGGAAGCAAGCTTTCATTAGCAAATCTCTTGGTGTCCATCACTCTTCCTTCACAAAGGAAGGGTGGTTTGTGGGTGCTGGGTTTTGTGCAGGCTGTGGGCCCGTGGCTGCAGACATTGCAAAGCAACAAAGAGCCAGATGCGGCGAGTTTGATCAGAGTCAGATGGGGTTTTGGGGAATAAAGCACCCCAAAATAGGTGGTCATTGGAATAGAAACAAAAAGAGAAATTGTACATTGACCCTGAATTCATGTGCAAGAAAAAAAAGGAATAAATCCCTCATTTTTCCAGCATGAAAACCTACACTGTTTTTAGAGACTAAAAGGCCTTAGATCTTATTGCTTTGTCTTTCTTACTGCTAGCAGGGCATTCAGGCTTAAGAAAACCATTAAGGATATGCTTTCTCAGGGTATCCGAGGCTTCTTGCTGTTCAATAACAGGGGAAAAAATTGAATTAATATTATTCTGTTGGTTTCACAAACTGAGAGAGGGGACTTTGAGGTTTTCCTCTCTTAGAAAACTTTTACTTTTCAGATCTCAACTGTACCAAAATTACCCACATTTACTGCAGAATAGCCCTATCAGTGTGTAGCATGTATTTGAAATATAGAGGCATGCCAGATGAAAACCAGCAGTTTGAAATCAATGCACCAAGAGAAAAAGGCAAGGATCAGATCAGACCCTCTGGGCTGGCTGCTGGCAAGCCTGCAGCATGTGTGTGCTCTCCCCTCTACTCCCAGTGCCCTTGATTTCTCAGGCTGCTTTGAAAGACAAAAAGAAAGTTGGTAATCATACACCGACAGATGGTTCCTTGGTTAGTTACTCTTTATTTAGATGGAAACAACTGCAATTCGTCAGCTTTTTTTTTTTTTTTTGCCTTTTTTTTTTTTTTTTTTTTTTTAATAGCTACATCATGGTGAACTTTCAACTCCTAATCTATTTCTAAGAAGTATTGTGTGGCAAGCATCTATTAATAACATACCTTGGGCTGACTGGAAATTTCCTTTTCTGTATTCATATTCCAGCCTTTGAGTTGTTTTCACCCAATTTTGTGTCACCTTTCAATGACAGAACTATCCAGAAAGTTTTCCAGTGGATGTCATATTAAAGATATTGCTTACATGCCTATAAATAGAACTTAGATCTTTATTTCTTATTCTTGTACTTTCTATCTTTATCTCAATTGTGAATTGATAGCTAATGAACTGTTTGTTTCTTATTTTGATCATGAACAATTTTTTTTAATATTTGGGGGAAATATGCTTGTATCACCTTCCTACACATATAAGATGTTAAGCTGTATCTGTGAATTGTCCTTTTGAATAGTATTTTAGAGAACTCTATATGCATTTAAAGTTAAGAATGTCCAAAAATAACATTTCTAGATGAAAGCCTGAAACAAAGATTTGGAATGATTGACTTAAAATTGAAGAGTGGCTGTCAGCAATAAATGGGAAAAAAACTTGTATTACATACCTGCTCATGCCTAGAGGTTCATCTTCCTTTTGGCCCTTTTGGGTTGATATAGGATTTCACTGCATGTCTTAGACCCAAGCGAATAGTGATTTCTTCAAGATTCACTAATTAAAGGAAAATCTTGTTTAAAAAAATATGAACAATGAGACATTCAGATTCTTTGGGGGCTTTTGTTTCATGCTTCTTGGCATCCATCATTACAGGCCTGCAACAGAAATATTGAGTGCAAATAAATCTGCAGATGAAGTCGTGTCCAAATTTTCTTTTACAAACACGGGGCAGACTTTCACTGATACATGTTTTCCAGCAGCACAAACTCAAAATATCAGAATTACTCGGTTTTTCAGGTATTAAAATGGATTGGATAAAAATTATTGCTACCTTGATCTTTCAAAAATACATTAAAATATTTTAGATTTGAAAAACAGAAGGGAACCATCTCTATGCTTAATTACCATAAGGCACTTAATGCATT
Organism: Sylvia atricapilla; assembly: GCF_009819655.1. Lineage (NCBI taxonomy): Eukaryota > Metazoa > Chordata > Aves > Passeriformes > Sylviidae > Sylvia > Sylvia atricapilla. The sequence goes on from NC_089143.1 coordinate 27,304,547, forward strand.
TGTGGCTATTCGCTTTTTAAGGAATAATTCTGAATTTTTTGAGGGGAAAATCTCAGGGAAATTCAAACGGTCAATTTAATGTCTTTAATTCTGAAAGAATGCAATCAAAATGTGCTCTAAATTATTTTCTATTTGGACCTGATCTATCTCTAGTCTATAGCTGACCATTTTCAGGTCACTCAGTACTATGCAAGTTCAACTTGGAAATTCTTCCCTTTTTCATATGCTATTAACATTATCAAATTTCTGCCTTAAGCTTTGTTTTTTAACAGGCAAAGCAAAAGGAAAAGTCCCTTTTTCACAGGGTATACCACACTGCTGGCCTTCTAGACAAAAGCTGTGTACACTGATTACCCATGAGGAGCAGCATGCTGTCAGGAGATGGGATCTTTGGCATGAACAACTCCCTTCCTTCCAAACTGCTGTCTTCTTCATCTCCCTTTGACAAAATGCTCTCGCTGATAAACCCCAGCAGGCAACTGAGCATTCTCTCTATTCTTTTATCCTCAGTTCACCTGTCTTGGCTTGAGCTGGCCCAAGTGCTGCTGAAAGGGACTGGGATGATGCCATGTTTTTGCATGGATAAAGAAGATGTCATGAGAAGATTCAATGGGAGGTCCCTTGGACAAACATATCCAAAGGCCTGGACCACTGTTTCAAGGAATCATTTTGTGCACGTCCTCCTTGCAGGAGAGCTCAAGGTAGCCAGGACTGCTGACCTTCTCCAACTCCTCATGGTGTCCCCAGCACTCAGCTCAGAGATCTCCCCTGCAGGCACCTGCCTTCCCCTGACTCCCCAGATCCTCCAGCTGCCCTCCTTCTCCTCCTCTTCCCCTCTTTGGCACTGATCTGAAACCCCCATGGGTCACACAGTGGGCAAGGGGATTAAGGCTGGGATTTGTAAAGATGATGCCTTTTTAGAGAGCTTAATAGGCCAGATGCTCAGCTGAGGATCAGGCCATCTGTCCATTCAAGCCCTACCTGTACAGCAGGTTATTGCTAAGAGAGAGAAGGTGACAATTTGGGACTGCAACCTCTAAACCCAGGGACACAGCATCCTCCTGACACAAAAAAAGCTTGGAACAGAAAATGGCAGATGATGTTCCTGTCTGATATAGGCACGAGTAAGAGAGACACAAGCCCAACTGCATGCATGGCAAAGGACTTCTTTGCTCTTCCAGCAGAAATTAAGGAGCTTGAGAGTCAGCAAACCCCATAATTATGCTCACTTTTAAATCCTTCACTCTACCAGAGTATAGCGAAGTGAGCCCCATCCCCCCATAAATGAGAATCAGGCCCAGTCTCCAAAGCCAGCTGCTGCTTTAGTGCAGTGATCTGTCTCCATACTCCCTGATAAGCAGTCTATGCCCCGTGACTTATAATAAAAGAGAACGATGGTCCCTGCACAAACCCAGAGAAGAGGTATTGATTTGCAAATAGTTTAAAAGAATATTCAAGGGTCATGAGCTGACCCTTTTTCAGCTCTGACATTTTATATCAGGGGGGATCCCATTGAGATGGGAATTCATATCCTAGACATTGTTTTGTCCTGTTTCATAAATAAGTTGAATAGCTTAATTGATTGACACACACTGCACTTTCCCAGCTTCCTCAGGCTCAAAAGTACACTGCTGTTTTCTGCCATAAATAATATGAACTTTCAATCAGCCGCTAGGCACAAAAAGGAACTGAAAATTCTTCATACAATAGCTGCAATCTGGCATACGAGGCACTGCAGGTCTAAAGGGAGAACAGTATTTGATGTCACCAGGTATCCTTTTTTTCCTGTGGCACCAATAGCATTTTCCTACCCAAACAACACACATCCTAAAGAAGCACCCAGGGGCCCCTGCAAGGAGGAAGACAAGTTTGTCCTGGAGTTTATGTGTGGGTTAAGAACCTGGTTTGCATTACTGTGAACACAACATGGAACCACATGCTGGACCATGAAGTCCAGTCCCTTGGAAATGCTGGTACAAGATCCCTTAATCTCTCTTAGATTTTGATCCAACTTCATCTCAACCTGAGTGACATTTTTCTCCCCCAAGCCCCCTACTTGTCCCCAGACCTCACTCCTATGACTATTACAAATCATATCCTAATTTTCAATCCATGCTTATTTGTGTTCAACAGAGATCAATCTGTTCTCATGTTTATACTTTTACTTAAACAGTTCTTTTCCTCCTTGGTTATTTAGTCCCCAGTGCATTTTGTTTTCATTGCTCCTCCTCTTCCTTGGTTGCACTAAGGGAAATGAGCTACACATTTTATATCTCCTATTTTTAATACCATTTAATGGCCTTTTCAGTAATTCTGGTGACTTTTTGAGAGCTCTTGGCTTAGATATAGCCCACACTTTCAAAAAACAGATGCAAAAAGAGTGTGAAAGTGTTAAGGACTTCCTCTCGAGGAAGGAAGGTGTGGATGTAAGTGCTTACCTTCAGTTGCCCAAGTTGGAAAATGTTAGCTTCTGACCTTCTTGTGCTTTAATTTCCTCATCTGTAAAACAGAAAGAACAACACAGACCTCAAAGGGGAGTAATTAAGTTTTCCAAAGTGCTCCAAGATCTTCAAGAGAAAAGTTCAGTTCTAAATGTGAAGCTCTTTTGTCTGTTGTTCTTTACTTGTTACTTCTTAAGCAGTGCAAACCCTGGAGTGAGGGCACTGGGCCAGACTAAAGCCAAGGCAAGTTCCTCCATTGATTACAGTGGGAACTCTTTATGCAAAAGGTTTCATAAGCATCTGTTGCTAAGACAAAGCAACAAACACTGGGAGAGACAGACTACTGACTGAAACCATTGCAAGGCCAAGTGAGAAGATCATTATTTTTCTTTAGAAATAGCAGCAAACAGTTAAATCTATTTTTCTTGCTTTGCTTCAGCAGAAATTTCTCTGAGGATGATCACCATACGCATCCTCATCTGTAATTAATAAATGTTTGGAAGGACACTTTCCCACTCAACATATGAAATTATAGATGATCCCTTAATTCCCCAGACATTTGCAAGCCTTGTCTTGTCAGAATTGAATTTACTACAGCTGATTACCCTGAGAATGCACTGACCTTCTTAGCTCCTGCTGTGGTCTTTATTTTTTCCATGGTAGATAATATGGGGACCAGAAACTGGGGACTTGGTAGTAGGGATTATGTGATACTAATGAGACAGAGCTTATTGTTGATGTTAACTGTTATTACCACTAAAAAAAGTGCACAACTCCAGACAGATGGACTTCACTTTGTTACACCAGGAGGGAGCGAATGCATTTTGACAGTAGCAGCATCTATTTAAAATCTGGACCACATCTGGTGCCTCTCTGAGGCAGACCATATCTGATCAATCAGAATTATGGCTCTTCAGGCTCCAGACAAGTTAGAAGAAATTCATTATCTGTTTTGAATCCTGCTTCTCTTTCATCTATTAAAAAAAAAAAAAAAATTGTCATTGGACCCATTTAACTACTGAAAGAAAAAAAAATAAAGGACAGTAATTAAACTAGCAAGCTCCACATCTGAAGATATGATTAATTCTTTGAAACACAGTGCATGTAGGTACTTGGCTCATGCTAGGCTTCAGTCAACAGTTTCTTAGCTGATGAAATAGATAGCCTAGCACTTATCTCCATTTCTGGTTAATTCATAAACTCTTGGAAATACCCGCATGAATTTCTCCAAACTCTGTCAGAAGTCAATATTTGTCTTTCAGTAATATTTAGCCCCTGGGCATGGGGCTTGAGAGTTACCACCTTGAGGACAGCAGTGTCTCCATGGGACCTTTTGCTCCCAAGGACGTCATCCTTGTCCTGTGTATCCCCTTCTGGACCAGCAGTTTCCAATGTGGAAAATTCACCCTAAATGCTGTGAATTCTTCTGTGTGTGGTCTGTTGAACCCAAAAAGTGGTGAGAGCCTGGGCTTACAAATAAGCAAAAGTAGAATGCAAAAGGATCCTGTTCTGGATCACTTTAATTTCTTCAGTTCTTTCTGATTACAGAGTATCTTCTTGCCTTTGCTGATGAGCATAATCATCACACCCACTAGAACTCAGCCTCTGAAGTTCTTATCCCTGCTTCCATCTTTACCAGGTTTTAAGAAGACAGTTCAGAAACAAGCCTTGTGAAAACAATTGACTTATATCTCCCTCATTCACAAATTTTCAAACAAAACTTTTATAAAAAGATAAAGCATTTTATAGGTAAAGTTAGTGAGAATAACTGAATTTAGTGAGAGGGTGAAGAAATACAGGTTTTATGTGCGTAAGTACAACCTTGGAAGAACAATTTAAAATGCTTGTCAACATTTGCGAAATATTTCTCAAAATTCTTTGTCAAACTGTTATTTTTAATTCCTGCTAATGAAATCCAGGGAAATTATCTACTTTTTTGAGTGAGGAGGAGGCAGTGACTTCCTCCTTCCAGAGGAGAATCAGGTGTGCAAAAGAGACCAAGGCTGGCATTAATTTCTTCTGTAGAACTGATAGCTCAGGAGCAAATGATTTTGACTGCTTGTTGATCATGTCCAGATGGGTAAAGCACAAAATGAGGTTATAATAGCTGCCTGCCTCAATGCTGAACCACCCTCAAAATTAGGTGGGGCACCTCCAAAGCCATTTATCTACCATGGGTGCAGGACTGTCATGGGAAAATTGACTCAGGATGATATATATCAAAATCTCCTGCTGGCAGTAGTAACTCCTCTGGAATTTCTACAAATCATGGATGACAATTTTCTAACCAAGAAATAAAAGCTAACGGTAACTAAGGTGGAAATGATTATGTTGGATCCCTGTCTGAGTCAGTTAAAAACACATGGTATTTCAACACAGCCAAGTTCACAAAGCTGAAACAAGTACAAGTCAGTTGTAAGGAGGGACTGAAGACTAAATGTGATGCATGCAATTAATAGTTTTTAATTTATTTAGCTAGATGTAAAAAGAACCAAATAACAACAACAAAATCAGACTAAAACTGTAAGCAAGCATGGTTCCAAAAATGTAGACTAGAAAAGGATGCAAAATAAGCAATAATAATGGATGGATGTTTAGAAGACAGATGTTGTAAACACTGAGAATATATCCTGGAGCCATAGAAAATTAATAAGGAAGCAAAGGATGCAAGGAAATATATACAGACAAAAAAAAAAAAAAAAGGCAGTAAGGAGCAGATGTTTGAGTCCATTGGGACCAAGAGTAACCCTAGTAATACTGTAAGCCCATGAAGAGTAAGAGCACCAGAACAGTCAGTAATAATGCAGAAAATCAGAAGTGTTTAATGAATGTGCATCTTCCCTTCCCAGGAGTAAACCAGGACCTGTTCATATCATAAGGAAAGAATGAATATTTTCTACTCATGCCATAATCAAAATGGAAGGAAAACAGTCACGACTAAGTAAGCTTTTAACAACCAGATATGTGGCACCAGGACTACTAAAAGTGCAGGTTAGGAAGTTCCTCTGGATGCTGCTTTTAGTAACTCAGTCCCAGCAGTGGTAGAAACATGAGAGAAAGCAAATACTATTGCAATGTTTGGACAGGGTGAAGGAAATGATCAAATAAGTATAAATCCATCAGCCTGCAACTCACTAAGGGTTGCAATAACAGAAAATTTTTACAAGACCAAATTACTAAAGATTTCAAGGAGGTACTCTAAATATTTTGCAATTTATGGAAAACAGAGCTTTTAAAAGTTGCTGTTATAATCACTGCCAAAGACAGAGAGAGATGAGACCTGTTGATTTCACTTGTCCTCATCTCCAGAAAAGATGGGAAATATTCTGCATATTCCCCAAGTAAAAAATATTTAGGGTTTAGAAAAATGTGAAACAAAATACAGACTTACTTTTTTTGAAAAATATTTGTTATCAATCTTAGAAGGATGAAGGTCTTAATTAGTACTTTTACCATTTGACCTAGTTTTTAATTTAAAATTACCAGCTGTAATTTGTAAAATTTTTATTTAGTTGTGGTGTTGAAGTAATAGTTTTTTGTCAGTATTCTAAGAATGGTTTAAGAGTTTAAGGCAGTGCAATCCAAAACACCTGTAGACACCCAGAGCTGATACAAAATACTCTTTTCTCTATTGTTACATAGAGAAATAGGCTTCACTAGGTTACAATAGGCTTCAATAATTAACCTCCGATATAAAGAAATAAAGAATTTGTGAAAGAAGTGGAAGAGAAACAGTCAATTCTAATTTCCACCCAAGTCAGAAAGAGGCATGAAGCATGGTTTCCAAAAATAACTGAAATGCTTCCTCTTTTTTTTTTTTTTTTCCTTTTAAATCTGTCATTTCTTTGCTGAAATAAGGCATATCAATTCCTTGAGGTGAAGAGATAAATTCCCTTTTTGTCCTGAACTTTCTGAAATAGTCCCCACTCCCAGATGGAGCGTGCAATGGCAGGTTACCGAGTTCAGGGAGTGACTGTGGCTCGTGCTGCCGATCGCTTTGTGCCACGGTTTCTGCATTTCCCAACAGCCCTTTCACCATATGGAGATGAAACTCACTTTCCATCTCTGAACCATCACACCTGCTTTAAAACTGTCTGTGACTTGAGGGCTGGGATTGAGATCCAAGATTAGGACATGGGAGCACAGCAAAATGCCCGAATTTCCATTGTGGTCAGTGAAAATGGAATTGACACAGTCTGAGAGATCTGGAGAGCTATTTTCCTGTAGAGTGCACTCACTCTTAATAGCAGGTTAAATTCCACACAAGTCCCTTTAGCATCTAATTTTTTCAGAGAAATTGATCCAGTGTTTTGCAGCAGGAAAACAGAGCCCTCTTTTCCAAGGCAATACTTCAATCTATGTTTCTCTCTAATAAAATTTCTCCCTAGGGCCACAGAGAAGGCATTGCTTGCTGCTTTAAAGGAAATGTTCTTTTAAAGACCCCATAGTTCCTCAGTTTTTATAAACTCCTCTGCTTCACAGCTCTGCACTCTCAAAACTTGATGTCTCATGGGTGCAGCTACACCATTATTTTTGCAAGCACCATTCAAGAATTAGTAAAACCAAAGCTTTGCATTGATATCAGTCCGCCTTTGGCTTTCTATGAGAATTTATCACTATCACTCCTTACTTCTAGATGTGCCCATTGACTCTCTTGAAGGAAGGAAAAGGACAGTCTTCTCCCAAATGCTGTGTGTGCCATTCCACCTCCAGCTGGGAAATAACATCGTTGGAGCCAGGCTTGCAGGGGTTGCAAATCCCTTGTACCAAGACTGTCCTGCTCAGACAGACAAAGCACAGCCAGCCCTGTCCTGTAGCAGAGAGCTTGGAAATGACAGCAGTTTTTGCTCAGGTCACCCTGAGCCATAACCTTCTGTGTGAGCTCCCCCATTTTCAAGAGCTGGGTGGGAGGTGCATGGCATGAGAATGCCTGAGGGAAGGAGGCACATTTGCACCACATTTCTGATCATCAAGATATGCTGCCAGGAGACTGTTTATGGGTACTCAGTTATCGCACTATGATTTGCAATATTCCAAAATACAGTATAAAAAAGGACCCCAAACTGAGACAATGCCCTGCAGCACTAACTCTGATGGTAGAAACAGATTTTCCACACCTGCTGACTTCACACCCAAACCCACATCTGTTGAATAAACAGTAGCAGGAATAAAAAATACCAGCTCTGGAGTTTCATCAACAATTAGAGTAAACTTGTTGTTATGTCAACAATCAGCTATTTTTGCTTGATGACTGTCATGCACATTCACATGAGAATGTCTCTGAGTTGTTCTTATCTGGGACAAGGGCATGATACAGGTGTAATTTTAAAGGCACTCAGATAACCTGACACGGATTGCTTTAAAAAGACTCCTCATGGTGGAACCTAGGCACAAAGTTATCTTGCTCATATATGTGGTATCAGCACATTTTCATCCCTGATTGAGTTTGAATTTTAATTACATCTAGTTAGACAAAATGAGATTTTAAGTGTGCTGACAGTCTTTTTGCTTCGCGAGCCATGCCAAATGCCAGTGATTAGCACCTTACCATCTCCTGATCTTAATCCTTAACATTTGTCTTCTAAGTCCTGTATTTCAGATTCTTTAGGTATTCTACAGAGCCCTACCTAATCTTCCCGTTTTAATGTTTTTCACTCACCTTCCACACATGCCAAGCATTACAATGCTTGCTGACTTGCTTAGCAATGCTTCCTTGCAAGACCCCAACACACTTGTCATAACCAGGTGTATAATGAAAATACTCTGTGGAAGAAAAAAGAAAACACTTCTTTTTCTTTTTTCTTTCAATTTGCTGAAATAGTGCATTTTAATTTGTTTATTAGAAAAATATTAAGCACAAAATGTTAACTGTTTTTATGGCTCTTACAAGAACATTAAAGCAAGACATTGAGCTGGACCAAGAATGCAACAAAGCATTATCATCCTAATTCCTAAACCCAAATAAAAATTCAAAATCGTGGCAGGAGTCAAGGTTCCTCCAGCTGATTATTACAGATTTCAGTAATCTGAGAACTTTAATGGACCTAGCCCAAACCCTTCAGCTGTTAAATCAGCCTACAAAAGAGAGCCCCTTTGCTGGGGTCCCCACTGAAGCACTGTCTGCCATCAGCTGCGGACAAGTCTTGCTGGGTCCCAGCACTGCTGGGACATGCTCCTCTTTCAAAGCCAGCCAAACCCATTTGTGTCACATGCTCTGCCTGCCCAAGACCATCCCCTTTCTGCCCCTGTGCCCATTTGGCAGAGCCCCCAGCCCTTCCTCCAGCCCATGCTCCTGTCACACACACAGATTGCAGCCTGAGCACCGTTTTGGCACCTCAAATGCACAACACCTGTTTTGAAGGTTAACAGATAGTGACAAGTATAATCACAGCTCCTGCTGAAGTTTTAGTCTGCCAGACAGCCACTTATGCTATTATTTTCAATAGTTTTTTCTCTCCACACACATAACCCATCACTTTTGCAAGGCAATGCCACAGGCAGCTGCATCATTCTCTGTTTTGCAAAGGTGGTCACCTTTCCTTAGACTCCCTCTTGATGGCCAGTGGCTCTCAATGCCATGCCATGGCATTTCTTTGCGATGTAACTCCTCAAAGGTCACCGCACAAGGATGCTCCAGAACCTTTACCCACCTTATGTTCATCAGGTGAGGTCATGCCTAGGGTTCTGTCCTCACATTTCACATTTTGAGGCTCTGGGGTCCGTGGCCAAGAGCAGTCACGAGCTGCCCCAGTTGTGGTCGTGCTGCAGGACTGGGATTGGAGCCAGGGTCACTGCCAGGGCAGGAGGGGGAGGCTCATACATCCTTGTCTAAAGGTTCCCATGACCAGAAAGATCCTCATAATATCAGTGCAGGGGGCTTTCATCTGTCAGTGAGCGTACTTTGACAGAGGTCTTCTCCCCAGGCAGGCAGCTGGGCTCCTCTCTTGTGCAGGGAGGAAGAGAGGGAAAACAGACTTTAAAAACAGGAGTGTAGTAACCCCCCTAGCTCCCTCAGCTCCTACAATGCACAGTTCACTGGTGTTCAGTCCTGCAGCCTCAGTGAGGACACAATTCTTGGCCATTACTGTGTGAGCAAAAACACTCTCCTAAACCTTTATATTTTCAGCATAAGGCTTCCAAAAACTTCAGACTAGAAGCAATTATTCATTTTGCAGTGCACCATTTTGATTTCATCTTGGCACAGAAAGGAGAAACCAAGCGTTCCCTTCCTTTCCTGGAAGAAGGTCTAAAGATACCTGTAACACATCCAAGGTCCATTTCAAGTTCCATCTCTGTTGCAAGCCCTGCTGACATGAACTGAGCAGCACTGACCCAAGTGGGGGTTCTTTCTTCAGGGTGTTTAACACACTCTGCAATTGAATCTCTGGGGCAGAAAACAAACATTGGGCATGGTGGATGTAACCTGGAAGGACAGCGGATATAAAACAGGTGGTTTCTTCACAAAACAGAGGCACACAACTTTTTGAAAAGACCTTTATTTTTTCCATTAAACTGAAAAAGAAAGGAGACTTTAAATACTCATTTGAGGGGTCCTTAATTCTGTCACCAAAAATAAAACAAATACAGTAGCATGGAAAATGGCCATGATGAGATGAGAATCTGCAGCACTCCTCTCCAGTGAAATCCATTGCTCATTTCTACTGGAGCTGATGTGCTTTCTGTAGGACTACACAAAATAGGTAGCCTTGTCCCCATCCCATGAGTGGGGACAACAGCCATGTTTAGCAGGTTTGCAGACAGTGACAGGGACAGCACTGGTATTTTCATTGTGGAAAGTCAGAGGCCCAGGATGTGGCTAGAAATAAATTATATTACTGGTGCTTATGATGTACCAGCATAGGCGAACTCAGAGGACTACTTCCTTTGGGGTGGGAAGGAAGGATACGGAATACGTTTTTTCTCTTTGCTTGCTTCCCTGCTACCTGGGATGCAGATGAGCATTCTCCTAGTTTTTGGGGAAGGTAATGTTTTCTCTGTAACTTTCTGGCAAAATACCAGTTTGGGGAATCCACAGTTTCCCTGCAGAGAGGAAGCTGATGGCAGCCCAGATTCCAGTGGCCTCTCTTACTTGCTCTGAGTTAAGGAAGTTCACAGGCCTGCACAGAGGGGGTAGTCGTGGGGTGGGGAACCTGGAGTCATCAGATGCCAAAACCTTATGCCAGCTTTTCCTGACCTAAGGTTGCACTGGGGATACTTGGAGGCATCATATCCCAGAAGATAAACAGAGGGGCTTGGCATGGGAAGTGGAGCTGAGGTGATAAACAGCTGTCAACAACAAGCCCAGATCCCACCTGCCCTGTGCAGTGAGAGGGCGGGGAGAGAGCAAGGAGAACAGGAAGGTGGGATCAGCTCCTGTGCATTCCAGAGTGGCTTCATGATGCAATTGTCTTCAAGAGATGGGAGATCAGCTTGTCTTACCTGGCGTATTTCCTACCTGGACCACGGGGTGGGAGGGGAGTCATGGAACATGACCAAAATTGCAAATGGTGGGAGGTTCGCAGAAGTTCATGATCCACCTGCCTCTGGTGTGGGACTTACACCCTTCCACATGCTAAAATGTTGGCCACTATAATGTATGCTCAAGTGGATACTGAGAACGAAGAAACAAAGCAGCTCAGCAAAACAATCTGCAGGAGGGAAGAGGTTATTTAAATGGTGTTTGCCCAGGCTCTGCACCAGCAATGCTGTGTTTGGAGGCTGACAACCCTACTGGGGGAGCAGTACAAGGTGAGAAGTTAAGTGCCAAGTTCTCATCAGCCTTTTCCAACCACAACACTGCAGCTAAATTTAAACAAAATCTGTTCCCGTCCATTCTGCCTGCCATGCTCTTCCCTGTCACACACAAGACAACCTGAATTTGATACATCCCCCAGGCATTCATTTATTTATGTATTTTCAACCTGTTCACCTAGTGACCACCCACCCCTCCAGAACACCCCACAACCTCTGGAGCAGAAAGTGTGCCAGGGGCACCCAATCACCACTGCATAGGAAAGGACAGAAAAATGCAGTAAATTTGCTGATGAGGTACACTCAAAATCTTCAGGAATTGTTAAGGGCCTGTAGGTTGTCCAGCTCTCAGATAGCTTGGGTAACCATGGAGTAACTTCTCCACTAAAAGTAAGGCTTGCACTTAAACCAAAGCTGTTCCCAAAGAGAGGATAACTTCACAAACTTTATTTTTTTCTGAGTGCAGATCTCCTTCGTAAATGCTTTTCCTTTTTCTGAGAGAGACAGAGGAAATGTCTGCTTAGACTTCCTGTGTCCTCAGCTGCAGGACAGGTCAGTGAAGAGCAATGAACAACCCATCAGCTGAGCCTGCGCTCTTAAATTCAACCAGCAATACCACATGAGTTTTCCCCATATCATATAATCAAATAAAACCAAATTTCCATTCATTTTTCATCCTGCACTAATGGCACTGGAATGACATGTAGGATCACACCAGGAAAGGTACTGCTGCAAAGTAAGGGTTTACTTTGCACACTGTACGAGATGGGGGTAGTTACCCATTTAATACACTTCTTTTGTCAGATATCAGAGGCAGAGCTTTTAAGAAAAAATCCGTTTACATACTGCCTATAACTAACACTGCCAGTTAAAATATTGTGTGGTATATTGTTAATAGGATACCAGAAAAGCCCAAAACAGGAAGAACGCGATTAACAAAAACATAGAACATGTCCTCAGCAGAAGGAAGAGAAAAAACACACCTATATTCCACAATGGTATCCAAAATTTTCCCGTTTTGCAAAGACAAAATATTATCCTGAACACAGCACTTTTGAATGAAATCCAAGATGGGTGAGTGGAAATGCCAGACCCTTTTGTTTTTTCTTCAAAAATTTCTGAAAGGAAATAATAATTTATTAAGAAACATTTCTTACTGGCAAAAAAATCAGACAAGGCAAGGCCAACAAAAAATCCTAGCTACTTATAATCCTGCCAAAGCAGTTTTTGTAATTCCTAACCCAGGAAAGACCTGGGCTATGAGTTTGGTTTACCAGTGTTGAATTAATTAAAGTAATACAGAACAACATTAAAGAACTTGTTTGTTTTGCCACAGTCAGTTATGATCTGACATGGGACCTGTGACCAAACTATCAGGACTTCCTTGTGTCTGGTCCTGTTGTGCTGGGATTTGGTTTTTATTAAATAACTCTGCAAAATCTGCACGTGCTCTCCAAACCACGGCTGTGAGCACTCAGTGACACTGAGCACAATCCCCCTGATGTGCCCAAAAGCTCCCAAACACACACCTGGCCCAATGCCTTCCCCAAAGATGACATGAGGAGTCATCTGTTTTAGCTGGTTACATTAAAAAGTAAAGAGAATATTTGCTTTTCCATAACTTTCCTCTAGGGTCTACTTAGTCTCATAAACAACAATGGTGGGCTCTGGGAGGATTTAAAAAAAATCTCCTCCTGCTTTGAAAATCGCAAGTGAGACACTGGCACTACACAGGCAAATGTGCAGAGAATCACTTTGATACCTGGACCCAACTTCTTCTGCATTTCTGCTTAGCTGCAACTAATCAGCTAAATAATTACTGGTTATTGTTGAAACACTCTGTGTCAACCTACAAATGATCTACAGGAGCTACACAAGACACATGACCAAAGCCTTTATCCCAGGCTAATCTGGAAGAAGGCTCATATTTCTGATTCAATATCTGTTTTTGCCAGAGAGAATAAATGACTTCTGCAATGCAGACTTGGAGACAGCTCTGCTGATGACAACTTGTCAACAGGGTAGCAGAAAGGCAAGGGCATTAGCCTTTCAGTCACTGTGTATGGAAATGTAGATGGATTTCTGGGCTGCTGCTCAAGCCCAAATACCAGCTGTGCACTGTGTTTGGAGCACCAGATAAATAAAGCCACCCACATCTCTTATGAATAACCAAAAATGGTGGACAACAAGGGAGCACCTCCTCAGGCCTTCAGGCAAGGGCCATAGCTGAGCTGCGAGCAGAAACTACTCCCTGACACACGGCTGAGAGCACTCCCACACCACTGTGTCATCCCCTATCGCCAGGAAAGTGGAATCCATCCCTGGTGACTGCTCAGGACAGGGTGACCCCAGCATTGGAGGTGGCAGAGGGAGAGCATCCACTTTCTTGACCCATCCCTGTGTAGCACTTTGCAGCACAAAGCAACAGTGTGGGAGACACCAGCCTTGTTCTGAAGTGGAGCATCCTCCCCAGTCCGAGGCATGACTTTGCTGTGCCAGGCCTGCCCACAGCCACTCACCACAAGAACACCTCCTATACATTCATTTTAAATACAGAGAGGTGATCCACACCCCCGCCACCGTGCAGCTCAGTGATGCTTAGCCAATTAGACTGATCCAAGTGTTCTAAGTGGGATATAGTCAGCATTTAAGTAGATCATTGACAAAAATAGAAAATCAGAAGGACCTAGGAGCTATTTTGGTCTAGCCTTTGACTGTAAATGGTGTGGCTGATAGCTGAGATGACTGGCTCCATTACAAGTAAAAGCCCCTTCTAGAGTAAACAGATGAACTGACTCAAATAGACCAGCTTCTGTTTTTACATTTTTAAAAGCCTTTTCCTATGAGAAATACTCTTAACGAGGTCTGCAATGCCTTATCCCAAGGTCTCTTACAAGTGAAACAATTAACCCCTACTCTCACCAAATATCTTCTCCTTTTCAAGTGTACCCAGTTATTGATGTACACAACCATTTTTAGATTATGCCTTTTCATTCAGAACAACAATATCCATATATGAAAATACAGCCTATATCTTCTAGTGCCATCAGGGAATTTAGTTTCCACTAGATAAGATTGCTGCATGAAACCATGCATGGGAATGCAATACCCAGCCTCTGATCTTTGACTGCTTTAATACTGGCTTCCCACTGTAGCATCTGAGAAATGTTAATGGTCTCTTTTTTTGAGCAGCCAACACCTGTGAGAGGGAGGGAAGTGGTATCATCTCTGTTTTACAAAGGATTGCTGTTAGCATAAACAAGCGAAGGTCAAGGTTATCTGCAATATCTACAACCCAGCTAGAAATAGTTCTTCTGGGTTCTATGGAGGGTATTAAAAAGGTAAAAAAGTTGGTGAAAATATTTACTGGAAACCAAACTTACCCTGACATTAGAAGAATGCTTAATCCAGAAAGAAAACCAAAACAAAAATCAGCAAACCAAAACTAACCACCGACACAAACCCCAGAGGGTGGAAGTTCGGTTAAAGCACTAAAATAGAGAGTATTTTTCCCAGCTGTGAGGGTAACCCTACCAAGATCTCCCAAAAATGGGGTCCTTCAGTCCTCCATTTAAGAGTTTTAATACAAGCTGGTTTGGGAACTCTGATACAAAATGATGTTGTATGGTTGAACCAAGGGGGAGGTCAGACTGAAAGAACACCACAGTTCCTTCCAGCTTGCAAGTCTGTGACAGATCAGTATCTTTCATATGGATAGTTCCTGCTCCAAGCAGGTGCTGAATTATTTCAGCATTTAAGTGTTTTGCTGCTGGCTCTGATAGGATTCTGTGCTCCTACCATGCTGCCTTTCAGCTCTTTATCTTCAGGAGAAAGCCCTGCTGGTAAGGGCTGACATGAGCTTTGTCTTCCAGACACCATTTTATTATAAAAAGTACCTGATCCAGAAACAGACTGACAATCCAAGATAAGAGAGTGGCAAAATATCAATTTACAGCCTCTTACTCAAGACAGGCACATCCCAAAACCACTATCAGAACACATGGACGAACTGCTTGTTCACATTCTCAAGTCTACTTGCCTGGAAAATTTCTGAACAGTACCTGGGATGCCAGAACTGTGCTTTAGTAGATGACACCTCTTAATATGTCACCTTGGACTCATGTCTCTTGTGGAGGAACATATTAGAGTTCAGCCTAATTGCAAAATCATGGAATAATTTAGGATGGAAGGCACCTCTGGAGATCCCTACACCAACCCTTCCTTAAAATAGGGTCACCTTCAAATCTGTCTGCTCCACTTTTAAGTATCTTCTAGGATGGAGAATCCCCAGACTGAAACTACTGAAAGAAGAGTCATAACTAATGGAAACAAACTCTTCTTGCCAGTGGTAGAGGATACAGCAAGAGGCAGTAACAAAGGGGAGCAGAGGAGGTCCCCAGCTGCAGCTGCAGCTCAGAAGTCTCAGACTGGCAGCTTTGGGATGTGTAACTGGAGATGGGGTAAAAACTCCACCCCTGGAGGTTTTCCAAAATAGGTGACCCAAAGGCTGTGCTGGCCTCACCTCTTCTGGCCTGCTTCGAATACAGGTTGGATTAGAGATCACCAGAGGTCCTTCCCAACAAATTGTCTGCGATTCTGTCAATAGATTGTTCAGTGGATCAGTCAAGCAGAAGAAGCCAACATAGTTTTTTGCCAAGTTGTACCTCAAAACTCTATCAGATATTTTTAAAGGATTGACAGCCGTGGGGGACAGAGCAGCTGGATTCACTGCAGCTGGGTTTTGAAAAATACTGATAATTGGTAAAGTCTCCAAATAATTTATTGTCATGGGCTATCATAAACTCATACCAAATTAAAACATAGGGAGTTAAAAGAAGAAGAAAGGATGGTATGAATGCACACAGACACATATGGGTACATATTTTTGCATGCATTTTTATATTCTGACATAGGTAACAGAAGAAGAATTTCTGGAAAATCCCCCAACACCCTGTAACTTGTGCTGGAATTTCATGTATTCAGTGCAATCCTCGTCATCTGGAAAGAGAAATGAGTGATGGGTGAAATGACCAGTGATCAAATATTAAAAATTATCCAAGATTTTCTGATCTAAGCCTGAATGTGAGTAATTGTGGAAAGATGACAGTGAATAGCCAGGCAATAAAGGCACAGTTAAAAGTCAGTATCAGTAAACAGAGATTAATTTATGTGGGAGAAATCATCCTATCCATACACAGAAAAAGAACTGACATAACTGTGAATAATTGTCTGAAAATTCCAGGCCAGAGGCTTTGAAAAAGAGAGTGATAGGTTTATCAGAAGAGGGCAGAGAACAAAATTAGAAGTCCATTGCACATCTTCAAATTTTGTGGAGGGAAATGCTTATCAGAGACCTGGGGTGGCATTTATGTGCCAAGTGACTGCATGAGCTCTGCAGCTTGCAAATAGCTGATGGTGGGGTGTGTCGCCACATGCAGTGACACCAGAAACTGGCTGCTCCATCTGAAGGCTGACTTTCCCCTGACCCTGGCATAGGTTCCTTGCAAAAAGCATAACTGCAAAATTCATACCTGTGCACCCAGGTGCCACCCATAACATGTCCAGAAGACAGGGCAGTTAGCAGCCTGACACCACTTAAATATTTCATTTTTCATGGCCAAATTTCATATATGTGACAAGGTCCACAAGAAGCCTCCCATTTCAGCTTGCAGGAGAGTGACAGAAGAGAAAAAAGCAAGAGACAGACCTCTGACTCACAGGTGCTCAAGTGTGATAAGAATAAAAGAGAAATGGCTCAACATAAGATGCATCTTTCATACCCACAGGCTCCATGATGGGACTGTAACAAACATGTAGTCTTCAAGTGGCATCAGGAACAGCAGGGATTCCAGTTTAAGGCCACTACTGTTTACTTATAAATAGTAGCAGTGGGTGGAATCTCCTATTTCCAGTTTTGTAAGAGAACTAATTGCTCTAGAAATCTCTGGTCTCTGCAGAAAAATCAGTGTCAGGGCCTGTGGCAGGTTCAACAGCCCAGAGGACAAGGGTCTGGGCACCAAGAGCATTGGACAGGACACGACATTCCATGGGCCAAATTTGGGCTGGTGCACAAAATTTCACTTCCCTGTAACTGTTCCCAGGTAATGAGCCCACTGAAAGAAAAGCTGTCTGTCTCCTGGATCATGAAGAACTTGCTGCCATAAGAATCAGGGACATGAACTGCCAAGTGTTTTTCTGACAGCTGAACAATTTTTTGTCTGATGGACAACCCTTTCTAGAAAGATTTTCACACAAAGTGCTTAAATATACTGGGAGATTTACAACATAGGTTATTAAGAGCTAGGATGTCAAAATGGTCAGGCTTAGAGCTCCCACCGATTCTCAAAACCAGTTTTCCAGACACTACATACAGATCCTTGAGGTCTTAGTATGATAACCATCATCCAGATGGATTTGGGATTCTACTCCCAGTATAGCCAATGTGTGAGTCATGGGTGCAGTAGTATTTTTGGCAGTAATATTTTGACTTCTACTTCTTATAGATTGTTGTTCTTCTTCTTAGAGAATGTTGTTACGGAGTCCAGCAAAACCAAGCAATGCCACTTTTGCATTTTAGTTGTGCCTGACAGGTTTCAGAAATCAAAACTCAACCCCACAAAGTTTTGCAAGCAGAGAGTGTGACAGGAAAGTTGGCCAGTGCCCAAGCCCATCCTGACAGGGGAAACTGGCTCAGCTGTTTCTGAAAACACCTACTCAGTTCACCCATGCATCGAGCAGTTTTACAAGTTAGTCATTAACCACCTCACCCCCACTGAGCCACACAGACTATAATAACCTCATGTTGTGACTCTCTGCAGCCAAGTGCCTTGCAGGTGTGTAATGGATCCAAATCCTCACACACTCTTTTGGAGTCTTGGGCAGGAGGAAAAGAAGAGGTCTTGGGAGGAAACTCCCATCATGGTTTCGATGGGACTCCAGCTGACAAAGAGCAGTCAGGAGTCTCTGCAGGTGCAGAGCCAACTGCTGAAGGTGAGTTACAGAAAGTCAGCTGAAGCATTACAGAACCTGAGAACAGCTGCTGGAAGCTGCATTGTGTGACATTGCTTGCTGGCAGGAACTTACCCTAGGGCATGAGAAAAGAGCTCTTCCACCTGGAAAAAGACTCAAAGCCCCATGGTGCTTGGAAGATGTCTCAAACACAGGGGATCACAGGAAAGAGTTGTGGGGATAGAGGCGGGCCAGGTGTAGAGAAATGAGACCTGGTAATTCAGGTGCACAGCAGAGCCCTCACTCCCACTTCTTGTTCACAAATTAAGGATACACATCTTAAGTTGTGGATCCTTATCACTATACCATGCCTCCAGTCTCCAGGACAAATTCTGTATTACAGAATTTTCTCATTCATTTATATTTTCAGAGGCCAGTTAAATCTGGAAGGGAGAGAATAGATCCCATAGAAGAGGATCAGTCCTTTTTGCTCAATTTTGAAGAAATCTACTTTGAGATCTACTTTCCTGCCATGGCTCTTTGTGCCCTCACTGGCACAGGTGAAGATTTCCTGACCACCTTCTAGTACTCTGGGAGACTGCAATGAAAGGCTGGAGAGGATACTCCATGAACAAAAGGCTTCCCTCCCCTTCACATCAGCAACATTACAGAAGAAAACAAATCAAAAAGTGACAGTGGGCTGAGATAATACCCCGCGCCCTTGTACCCCAAAACCCCATTGCAGACAGCGGCTGTGGGCTGGCAGGTGACATGTCCACAGCTGGAAATGGGGTCCAGCCACAGGCAGGCAGGGAGCTGAGCCCCTCGGGCCTCGCTGAGCCCCACCACGCGCTCCCAAGGAAGGAGTTCCACTTCCATCTGGCAGCCCTCAGAGCAACAAATCAAGCGGCGCCTTGTTAGTTTTAAGACAAAAGGGGAGGGAGAGAACAAAAGGTCAGAGTAGGACTGATTTCCGTCTGGTCGGCCTCCCTGCGGGTCTTTCCTGTTTATTGGAAAGTTTGCTGAGGGCTGCAGATGAGCCTCCAGTGCAACCTCTGCTCCAGACAGCCTCGAGCGCTGGGGAGAGGGAAATGACTCCGGACTTGGCAGCGTGAGGCCTGTCTTTGCTGGAGTGGCCTGCCACTCTCCGGGGAGCAGAAAGCCAAAGGAGGCTTTCAGGGCACACCTTTTTGCCATAGCCCTCCAAGCAAAGGCAAACACCCACTGAAATTCTGGCGCTTAAGAGGATGCAGGCAACCCCTGTGTCCAGCAGAGTCATGGCTGCCGAGGAGCCAACAGCACATCTAGAAATGAGGCCCTTCTGCCATGGGATCACACAGGGCTTCTCATGAAAGTGACTCCAAGAGAATGAAGATCTCACCCCTCGAGGCTGCTGAGTTTGCTTGTCATGCTCATCTGTGAACACTTTTAGCCTACAAACCTCAGGCATGTGGCCAAATAGTTATGGAAGGACATTGGCCTGTCCAGATTGCATTGGCAAGGAGGCAGGCCTTTTTCCTGCAGTAATGCTTGTAGGGCTCTGGTTTAAGGTGATTTTTTTTTTAATAGGAGCCAAACCTCAGTTTGCAAACAAAAGAGCCACTTTTCCCTAGAAACAGGCAAATGTGGTTGTGAGGCCTAGCTTATGAGCATAAGTGCAGACCCTACAAAGTTAAGAGAAAGAATCAGAGGAGATGCTGCAGGGCACAGGTGTTGTGTGATCAAAGCCCAAAGTATCCTGGAAGGTAGGAGCTCATCCTTGCTGGTCTCACTGGTACACAGAGATGCCTCTCAAAATGGGACATAGTTACAGGTCCACTGCATGAAAGGTGTCCTTACCCTAATCAGCTTTTCAGGGTGATTGATTCCTCTTTTAATTAAATCTCTTCCCCAGTCCTGGGCATTGAGGGGCTGTTTTCTTGTGGGGCTCTTCCCACCCACAGCCTCTCCATGGCCAAGTCCCTCTCTGGCCAGAGCAGCAGCCTCCAGAGCAGCTGTGAGCTGGGGACCTCCAGCTCCCCTGGCCCGGCTGGTGTCACCCAGCCCCAGGGAGGTGACACTCAGCCACAGAAGGGCAGCTGTTCCCCAAGGCAAACCCCACAAGTGTCCCCCCGAGGGCAGGTCAGTGCCAAGGGACACTCTTGAGCTGGGGTGATACATCCCGCATGGGCAATGGCCTCCACCCCTGCCAGTGAGCTACAGGTGGCCACAGCAACTGCAAGCTGTCCTGAAACTGGAGCCTTTACAACTAGTTAAATAACAGATATGGTCCATTAGTTTGGCAGGCCGGCAGGCCTGCGTGCCAAAAAGCCCATCTCTACTCAAAAGGGACACTGTTAACAGTAACTCAAGAGGATGCAACAGAAGAAAATAAACAACAGTTGAGGCAGTTGGTGTAATTGGCCAGCAGATGAAAATAAATTTATGCCAGCTTGTGAATACAGCTGCTGAGCATGATTCAGTGAGTAAATTGTGTGGCACAGAGCACAGGACAGGCAGGAATAAAATTAAGTAAGAGACAAAAGCCAGGCTGCCTCTTGGAGAATATCACCCCTCCAACCACCCAGCTTTTCCCATTTCTGCCCATTTCACTCTCATGTGTCCCCTCATCTTATTAATGTATGGGTTTCCCAGCCAGCCATAATGTTTTTCAGGAGGGACATATGCTTGAACCACTGCTAAAACAAATACCCAAACCGCACAAAGCCCAAGCAGATTTTAAAAAAAGAAAATGTTCAGCAGAAAATCCCAACCATTTCAAGTGCTCTTTGAGCACCATACATGAATAACAAAGAGTGAGCCTGCCATTTATTCCTTTGCGGATCACTTTTAAGATCAGCTTTTGTTCTGTGCTTTTTAGAGCAGCTCAAGTCCAATGGACAAAAATTCCATTCCCAGGAGCACACAAGAAAGAACTGGGAGCCCTGGGCTGCACATTTCACCTTTACTTTTTCATTCTATCCTATAATGTTTGGCATGGTCTTAACAAACTGAGCCAGCGTCCTCCTTTATGCAGTGGAGCTGACAGCTTGGAAACTGGAATTCTGCAAGCAGGAAAGGAGGATGGAGGCTGTAGATGATGTGAATCACCTAGAAGAAAAGAGACCTCAGCCAGAGTGGATGGGACCTTACCAAACATTAACATAACTTCTACTTTGCAGATGTTGCTTCCTGATTTTGCAGTCAGCAGAGAGAAGAGCTCCCCTTTCTCATCCTGGCCTAGATACTTAGAAGGCATTTTAAGACACCTGTTTATCTCCTGGTTTAGCTGCAAACCACTCACTCTTATCAGCTCTCTCTGTGAGACACTAGCCTGTTTCGTTTTTTTTCCAGAGAAGCTCCAGTTCTTGCTGGTGCAAAGATGGCTTCAAAGGGTGCAGAACCCAAAAACTCATTCTGTCTTCCACCTTCAAAGGGACATCCCAGCTTGTGGCCAGCTCAAGCCCATCCTTTGCAGGGAGCTGGGGGTTCTACTTCCCACAGAAACAAGCACCTAGCAAGACTCTGTATCTTGCCTTTTTCCTCAAACTAATGGGCTGCTTGTTTACCCCTGGTTTATTCACTCTATCTTTTTCAAAACAATCAACCAAATCACAGTGCAAAGCAATGAGGTCACTATAAACTCCACAGAAGATGTTATCACTACTATCCTATGATTCCCTCACTCTTTGCTTTGACTGTCTTGTTTCCCTGAGCCATATGGGAGGATAGTGCCTCCCAGCAAAATATAGATGTGAGAAGTCTCAAAGGCTCAGATAACAAAGACACCAGAATTTCCTTGACAATTATAATGCTAAGAAATAGAATTTTTCCTCTTTTTAGTTATAGAAGAAATATTTGGGCTAGATTTTCAAAGTGTTTTTCAAGTCCCAGGTAGGCATGGCAAATAAACAGCCTGGATTTTTCCCTAGATCTGAGAGGCTCTTTGAAAAATCCGGTGATAAAAATGAGAGTGGGAGCTGCTGAAGGCAGAGACCTTCCAGCAAACCTTGCCCTAAAGAGCTCCTTGTGCAGACAGTCACTTCACTTTTTAGCCTCCCATGGAGCTCCCACTCCATGAGATTGGAAATAATGTGACACCGGCTGCATCGGACAGCTATAGGGGGTAGGGACCACTGAAGTTAATGTTGTTAGGTACAGGTGACACATTTAAGCAGATATATTTTCATGCTCTGATAGGATGAAACCAAGGCCAGGAAGACCCACAGCAGGTGTCTAGCCTGGATTTGTATGCCCAGTACAAAAACCATTTCCTTCTTTGAATATGACAAATACATCTGTAGGGTGGCCACAGAGTCTCCAGGCACAAGGCATCATAGGGTGAGGTTAACTAATTAACAATGGCCTGTGTTTTGGGCACGTTTGAAAACACAATGCTGCTTTGGGAAAGCTGTTGGTGGGCACGTGTGGTTGTGCAGAGGCACGTGAGGGCACTGGCTGCTGCTCCTCGGCAAGGAGGCTCTGGAGCCTGTCTTTGTACCTGCACAGTCACCCATCCAAAGTCCTCCAACTGCCTTGCAAACATTGTTGGCTCGCGTGTCAGGCATGCAGGTAAATATCAACTGCCCTGTTTGACAGACAGGTCGACCATTGCATAATGTCAGCTGATGCCATTCAGAAACTAAAACCAAAAGGTCATTTTCTGTTTTAAGGACTATATCACCTTCCCTGCATTGTGCAATATTTCTTCATGTTATATAACCATTTTTCCTGGTATTTTACATGTGTGTCTATCCTAAATTCTGCTGCCTTCCATGATTGTCTGTTCTGCAACCACAGATAAATGTCCTGCTTATTTATTGGAGATATCCCTTATCTGCAGGCTTTCATCACATGTTGGAGTCTCCAGCAGCTCCCAGCCCCACAGAGCAGCACCAAGCTCCATGTGCAGGTACTCAGGGAGATTGTTTGGACCCAAACCTTGAGTAGATATCATTGAGGCAGCCTGTGAAACAGACACTCATATATCTAATGACTGTCTAGATACATCTGGAAATCTGAAATCCTGCATCAAGCCTGGGTGGGAGGCACATCTGCCCAAGTAAGAACTGGTAAATTTAAGCTGTCTCTGGAGGCTAATTTTCAGGGTTTGGCACATATATTCCCCATTTATTTGGAAAAATGCCAGTGTGATCAGAGAATCTTCAATTCCCCAGACCTCCTTAGGGTGGTGAGTGTGTTAAACCACACCTTATAAAGGGAAAAGTTGGGATCTCAGGACAGACAGCTACTGCAAAGTGACTCAACCGTAGGGAAGCATATCTCAGTTGTGGGGCGATTTCTGCTTGTATTAGTGGGACCTTTTGCTGCTGCTTCATTATTGAAGTGTGCAATGACTGCCAGCTTAAGAATAACCTTGTTTGCAGCAGGTGCAGCTCCAGATTTCATATCTCCGAGTTCATCTTTTGTTTGCTTTTCTCTTGTTGGCCAAACTTCTGGTAGAGCTCTGCTCAGGGTGACAGCACCAAGTTACAAAAGCTGAGTAGATAAGGAGCAGGAAATGAGTTTCTCTAATGGATAAAAAATTCAGCATCCAGATATCAAGGTCAAGCAGAAAATGAGATATTTTTTTCCCCTCCATTTCTTTTTTTAACAGGGTGAAGCAAGAACAATATTCTTGTCACAACTTCAATGTAGCTGGTGACAAGAGGCATAAGAGGCTGTATTTGACTCTCCAGTGTCCTGCAGAGGATGTTCACAGGAGAAGAACTACCTCAGAGAAGACAAAATATGCAGTCCAGGATGATCACCATGGGAGCAGCAAGACTGATTTCCCAAGGAAAGCCACGGTCTGACATAACTCACCCATCCACCTCCTTCATTGTTTTGTTCCCCTTGGACCTGAAGCAAGCAGGCCTCACATTTCCTCTGCCCCCACACTGCACAAGGTGCTATCATTCAAAATAACTAGGCAAGACACCACACAGCCTTTGCATCTTATTAGCATCCATTGTGGAAGTTCCATTTTCCTCCCGCCATAGTGGCAGATCATGAATTTAGACCTGTATCTACCAATCCAATATCTATGGTGGTGCTTGAGGCTAAACCATCATCTTCTGGGCAAGTTAACTTCAGCTTTAAACTGATTGCTCTCCCATAAGGACAACATGATGTTTCTGTTTGTGATGACAATGACATAGAAATGACCACATTTCAGCACAAGTTAGAAAGATGAAGAGTTGGTACCACTTAGGAAAGGCACCCTCCCTGCCCAGCAGCAGTTAAAGTTATGCAACACATTCTAGGTTTCCCAAAGGACCATTTTGCTCTTAGACAGGCCCTTAAACTTTTTTCTTTTTCTTTTATGCTGCACAGAAGGGAAAACACTAGCCTTGCTGATTGAAAACTGTGTTTCAAGCAGTAAAACTGGCGATGCTGAGAAGAAACATAAGCTCGAGAAGGAACTCCAACGAGTGCCCTGTTGTGAGATAAGTTTTTCTTTTAGAGATGAATCAACATAATAATCCATCTGTAACACTAGATGCGTCTGCCTCTACTACAGCAAAGGGCCATCTGCCCATCTGCATATATGTTCAAAATGCTGCTGGGACAACCACGATGGTCTCTTAATGAAAGGCACTTGGCAATTAGTACTTCAGTGAAATCGTGCCTGGGTGGCTCTGAACCCTCATTTGTCCTACCCACTCCAATGCAACAAGTGTCTGTAACTTTTTCTCTTTGTTTTTATTCCAGCAATTTCTCTTTAAAGCCCGGTGAGGAGGGGTGGACATGTTCTGATGCCTGCAACAGCAGGAGCCGAGGCAAGTTGTAATCAACATATGTCCTGTGTGAGCTGCATGGTTGCGAATTAGCGGGACAAACCGCTCCTCGTTTCCAAAATACCCACCTGCTCGGGGGCCAGGCTGCAGCAAAGCCATCCACTACGTGGCTCCATCTGTCTGACAAACAGGCTGAACATTTGCTGAAAGCTGAATCATTTTGCCTCTATTTACTTCCTTTCTTTTCCCCCCTCTTCTCCCCCGCTCTTCTAATTGGGGCTGGTTTGAAAGGTGCAGACACCCACAAAAACAATGTGGCACAATGAGGCCACGGCTGACATTCGTTAAACTGCTCCAACTGAAATCCGCTGGGGCTGAGCGGGCAGAAAGGAGACAGAGCTTGTCAGCCTCCAGTCAGAGCGGGAAAATTTAAAAAAAAAAAATTAGTCAGGCTACAAAACGGTGCAGAAAATCCATTCGGGAAGCCTTGCGTTACAGTTAGAGGAAGTAGCTGCCACCAGGATGCCAAGGGTGCTGTAGCACATGGGTCCTGCTGGGAAAACCAGGGGAGAGAAAACGTCAGATGTTAAAAGTCCTGAGGGGACCTGCTCTCCAGCACCTCTCAGCAAAGGGGCAGCACAGGGGGGACCAAAGCACCCTTGAGTCTGCCCCCATCTTTGCTGCAGCTCTGTCAGGAGTTTTAAGGTAAATCCCAATAATTAGATCAAGCACAGGCCTTGAACATAGTCCTCAGGGTGTACAAGAAAATATCAAAAACTGTGTGCATTGGTATTGCAGTGACTAAGCAGGCACAAGCAAGGAAGCACAGCCTCTTGGAGGAGTCCCTCCCTGGGCATCCACAGCCAAGAATCATCCTGACAGTCCTGTGGTCAGTAAAATAGGCATATTTCTATCCCTGCTACAAAAACCCAAATTATGGCCAGGAATTGGAAAGCACAGACTGCTGCACGGAACTTCTAGGCCAGGACATATTGTGGTCATGAATTTCCTTCATCTAATCACTTAAACTCATTAGGGAAATGACAGATTTCTCCACTAATCAGACCTTTCATTTCACTAACAAAGGAGAGACTAAAAAAGGGAACTAATTGTGATTCTGAAAGACATTTTACTAAAAACTTTCAACAGTTTACTAGGCATTATTTTCCCAGTAGTCTGGACTATCTCCATAAGTAATCTGTTGTGTTTTCAGATGGACTACTCATAAAATGCATTAAAATTAGACTGTAAGCGCTATTTGCAAGGATTATCATTGGTAGAAACACCAACTTTCTGGTGAGAGAATGAGACATGGAGAATGAGTCAGGTTTCAAACAAGATCTTGACAAGTCAAAAAGAGTGTTTCTGGGGAAAGCACCTACTCTTTACAGATGATGGTGAGTTTTTTCTTCATTCTTTGCCACTGCCTCATTGGTTTTCTCCCTAGCACAGCATAACGAGGATCTGAAAGATGCATCAAGTTAATATTTATGATAGGAAGACTGTGGGAGAATAAGGTTCACTGCACAACTGGAAGTGTTGATACACGCAGCCGATAGTGCTGCCAAGTCCAGTAAATTTCTCTGTGGGTTGTGCTGCTGAAACCCAGCTCAATGTCTTTAGAGGTGGAACTCCTCCATTCTTTCTCCCTGTGACTGGCTCTTTTCCTTTGGCTTTGGAAACCCATATACTCACCTGCCCATCCAAGACAACCTTCTTTCCTCACAGACTTCTCACCATGATGAGCAGCTTTTCCCCAGCCCCTCATGAGTCCCCACTGCCTGTCTGTCCCTCCTGATTCCCCCTCTCCAAGGAATGAAGTTTATCGTTCAAGAACCCAACAATTTACATGGCAAATTGCAGTTCAAAGTCTGCATGAGTGGATTTCAACACCTGAAACGGTGCTTGGCCTTCAGCCAGATGAACTGCTGATACTATTTTCCCATCCTTTCGCCCACCTCTGCCCAAAAAGGAAGGTGCTGAATTCCCTGCATCCATGTGCCTGGTGCCCTGGCTGCCCAGAGGGCAGAGCACCCCTGCCCTTGTCATCCATTGAACTATGATGGGGATTTTGATGTCAGTGTGGACACATGGAGGGCTCTCCAGGAACAATGTTACAGGAGTGTATGTCGTGCAACCACTCACATGCAGTGACAAAGGGAGAGGTGCTGGTGCAGCTCATCCACTCACAGTGGTCAGCTCTGGAGAGATTTTGTTCTATGGCTTCAGTGGGGAGAGCTCCCAGGCACTGACGTGTGTTTGCCAAAGGTCGAGAAACACAATGACTGAAGGGAGCCACAAGGTAGGGAGGAGGAAAGGGGCCTAGCCCTTTGTAAAAGGTCTGTGAGGCATCCTGACCCTGTTTCAGGCCAGCCCAGGGCCACCAGTCCCTGTCCCAATGATGCTGTAGGGTGCCAGATCACAGCTCCTCACCATAGATGCTCCGTAGCCAGGACAGTCATGGGGGCTAATGTCCTGTCCCATCCAGCCCTGTGCCTGGGCTGCCCCACTCCCTGGCTGAGGCCACCAAGCCCTTGCTCCCCAACAGTGATCTCCAAGCCTGAGCCCCCATTTCATAGCCAGGCAGGGGGATGTAGCTGGAACCCCCACATACCCCATGGGAGCTGAGCTCAGATGGCACAACCCACCCAGATGTCTCCCAAAGTTGGAACTTTCCACCTCCCTGCAAAACAAATCTGACACCAGGGCAATGAGAAGAGGTGGGCACAGCACCCCAGGAACCTCAGTACATGGTCAGAGGGATTAAAACGGGGTAAAAGCACGGGACAAGCCAACTCCCTGTGGCAGAGCCTGGATGTTTGCTGAAGCATCACAATTTTTCATACCCCTGTGCCCAGTTTCAGACAAAACCTTTCTCATTGCATGGATGGGATGAGGGTAAGAGAGAGGAGCAGGGCCACAGGCAGGGGAGTCGCCCAGCCTGCTTTACAAAAGCCAGTGCACCCACCTTGGGAATCCAGCATTCCTCCCCTGAACAAGAGGAGTTTTGGGGCGAGCCATGGGTCTGAAGGTAAACTCTCAGCAGGCAAATGGCAAAGCTCACCCCAAAGCACCACGGGCACACACAACGGACTGGCTAAGGGGCAGGCTCATCATACAAAGCCCAGCTTCCAGCCTCAGCCGTGGTCCAGCTGCCTTCCTGTGCCCTCCTCAATTTGCATAACTATCCATGGGAGGAGCGGGGCAGCCCCGCAGCCGAACAGCTGGCCATTGGCAAAATGGATTATACCACCCTTTTGTCTCCATGTCTGGCTCGCTCCGTTTGCATATTCAAGCTTTTCCCCCCCACCCAGGCATCTCCTGTGCCGGGAACTCGAGGTGCTCCCGGCTCAGCCCCTCGCCAGCAATTCAGTTTGTTCGGGTATACAAATATCCCGGTGAGGAGAATGGAAACAGATCCACTGGGACAGAGCCCTCACTGTGAGGGAAGCTGGGAGCGTGGAAATGAGGTTGGATGTTACCATTTGCAAGTGGATTTAGGAACAGGTGTAACTCTGAATACTGGAATCTATGAAAATGGAGCATTACACAAATTTTTTAAAACCCTCATACATTTTGAAGTTGCTCTTTTCCTGTCTGAGAATCGCTGTTACCATTCTGAACAGCTCTTGCTGTGCAGGATACATGCATCTTCAGAAGTTCAAGGTCTAGACAGCTTTGTGTATGCACAAATAAGATGAACAGCCCCATGCTTTCCTGCCTATGGGCTAAATTCACATTCTTTTCCTCAAGGGCAATAGTTTTAGGAAAATTCTCTTGGCAAGAACTCAAAGACATCAGTGCCTAAAGACTGTCCCAGCCATTCCCACTAGCCCTGAGTAAGGCTGACTTCAAGAAATTCCTTCCTTTAGAATGAATGTGTGTTTCAGACCAAAAATATGCTGGATAAAATAATTTGCATTTGCCACAGTGGAAACATTGTACCACAACAATTTTGGTTTAAATTATGGTTGCCTATATTGGACTTTTTTTCCTAATAAAATTTTGCTATTTCTGTTGAATTCTGTGTGTTTTCCCTCTTTGTTTCTGTCACTATTTTCTCATCTGCCTAGACAGACTGCAATATAATTACACTTTAAAGCAGAACATCCACATCAGACAGGCAAGTTAGACACACTCACC
The DNA here is from genome assembly GCF_009819655.1 of Sylvia atricapilla. NCBI lineage: Eukaryota > Metazoa > Chordata > Aves > Passeriformes > Sylviidae > Sylvia > Sylvia atricapilla. The sequence goes on from NC_089143.1 coordinate 27,333,549, forward strand.
CTGCCCTATATGATGGAGAGGAGCTCCCCGACTAACAATATTTTTTGTCACGAGGTCCTGATTTTAGAGTTGTTTCCGATGATTTAAAGGTGTTCAGGCTGAAGTTTTTCCTTGACGGGTATTTGCTTTGACTTAATTCCTTCCATTTGTTGAAAAAAAGCTAAACTGGTTCAACACCAAAACCAAAACAAGCCACACCCATCTTAAGGTAAGAAGCCTTAGCATCTATAGGGACTCACATTCCTGTGATCATCACTAGTAACACTAGTATCACAAATCAGCATTTGCAATTCCTATAAAGTTTTGTTCAATTTTGACCTTTCCTTTAAGGTGGAGAAACACAGCAGTTGTAAACTCTTATTTGAGATTGGAAATTTCAGCATCTCAGCTCTCTAAACATTCACACGGGATGGGCACACACCTTGTTGTCCCAACCCTCTCTCACTGCCCAGGCAGCCCACACACCACCCAAATCCAACCAAAAAACTAGCTATGGACATAATTTTCCAACTGAGGGAGGATCATGGTTGTAATTGAGCAGTACAGAGGATAGAACAGAATGATGGGGAGGAGGAGACATTAGGGATGCCTATGACTCAGAGGGGAAAACCAGAACTAGATCATCTTGTAACAGCCAGACTAAATTCCAGAGTAAATCCTATGCTCCCTAGGCATGGATGTTGCTTTCTTGGCAAGTAAAATGCTATGAAGACATCTGCAAAACATGTATCTTATTTCCTCTCTGGTGGATCCATTCTATCAGACAATAAATGCAGCAGTCTTAGGCTGTATGTTTGCATAGAGACTGGCTCTGATGTGGTCCACACAGAATGACACACAGTCATTTGGGTCAGAAAAACTTCTAAGATCATTGAGTCCAACCTTCTGACCAACCACCACCTTGTCAACTGGACCACAGCACTGACTGCCATGTTCAATCATCTCGAGGACACCTCCAGAAACAGCGACTCCACCACCTCCCTGGGCAGTCTGTTCCAAGGCTTAACAACCCTTTTTTGAAGAATTTTTTTCCTGATGTCCAAACTGAACCTCCCCCAGAGCAGCTTGAGGCTCTGTCCTCTCATCCTCTCAGTGGTTGTCTGGGAGAAGAGGAGGTCCCCACCTGGCTCCGACCTCCTTACAAGGAGTTGTGGAGTGATAAGGTCTCTCTTCAGCCTCTTTTACTCAGGCTTTTCCCTCCAGCTCTCTCAGCTGCTCCTTATAGGACTTACAAGGGTCAGGATAATGCTGATGGCCAAATCTGGACAATTAGCATATTTTCCTAACTTGTTTCAGAGGAGGATTTATATCACATAATGTTTTCAAAATTGTGCTAGAGGCAGATGAACATTGAGAAGTCCCCCAGAATTAGCAAACAGCAGAGTCAAGGCTGCCTACAGACTCACAGTTTGAGCTCATGCACCCTTCTGGATTATACAAGATTGCCCATTCATGTAACAACATGCTCTATTTTCGATGGGAACATGTCTCAGTGCATGGGAAGAGCTTTAAGAGAACAAAGCAGAGACATGCAGCAAAATCTCAAGCAAGGGCTACAGCACTGACCTTTTCCTTGCTGTACCCACCTCATCAGGAGCTCTCACACTTCCAGAAACCTGTTCAGTGTCCTAAACCCTCACCTGATGCAGAGTAGCTGTAAGATGAAGTGAGGAAAAAAAAAAAAAGGAGCTGAACATCATCCCAGCCCATACCTGAGTGCTCTGGGAGTACATCCTCACTCCACGCTGCTGCAGAGAGGAGTTCAGCCAAGTCTGTTTGGGAAAGTGGAACACAAGCTTTGAGTAGTCTACAGAATAGCCCTCACTTCCAATTCACATCACTGCTCACATCACGCAAACTTACCTGAATGAGGAGACCACAGCGCTTCATCCAAACTGAAGCATCATGAAACATTTAAACTTATGGTTTGGATTTTAAAGAGTTTAAGAAATGAAATGCTGCTCTAAGGAACTTTTAAACTTGTTTCCATGGAGTTCATGCCACACTTCCCTGGCGCAAAGCATTCACAGTGTAGATCTCAAAGGCATTTTACAACAGCAAAAATCCATAAAGACAGTACTGCTGATGGGTCCAAGAAGCTGTAGATAGTGAAAGCAGCCTCATTTTCTCCTAGTAAATATCCAGCATTGCAGCATGCCAGTGACTATTGAGATGACCAGATGGTGGTGGGAGCAGTAAGCTGGATGATGTTAACTACACACAAACTCCAAAAACACTGATGTCCAAACTCACTTTGAAAACACACCGAAATGGGCTGCTCAGCATATGGCAGCAACGCTCCACTGAAACTGCATTTTGTGTCCTTTAAACAACTAACACACCCCACCAAGGGGTGCAGGCACGAGCAGCCACAGCAAGCAGGGCCACACATCCCAAGTATTTGATGCTCATCCCTTTATAATGGTGACGAAAAGTGCAGAGATGTGGTGGAAGTGTCAGCCTGCAGCTCCTGGACCAGGTCCAGGTAAGGTGAGCATGTGTAACACATGCCACCAGCACAGCTGTGTCTTCTTCTAATGACAAGACCTCGAAGGAAACATCCCAAGTGATCTGCTGAGCAGCACTGGATGATTCCTAATGAAAGGGTGAGCCCTGCTGTGAGAGCCCACTGTGCAAGCACACAGATCTAGATTCAGGTACTTTTAAAAACAAACAATATGTAGTTTGCAAAATAAACACAGTGAACAGATTGAGAAAAATTATTCTGGCATCTGCCAACCTCCACTGAGGGCTTTCCAGCAAACCTGTGAGTTTTCAGAGGAACTGCAGAGACCATCTTTACACCAACAGGTAAGCAGCGACTTCACCTGTGATTTGAAAGCAAAGGTAAATTCACTAGGCACCACCCCTCAAAATGGACCTGCATACACAAAAATACATCTTCATGTTTTTCTGAGATGATTTAGCCCAACATTATACCACAGAGGTCTATATTCTAACAATGTCAGCTCTGAGCAGGATCCACAGATCCCAGCTGAACTATGCATGGGAGCTCCTTCCTTTCTGCTCGAGTGGCCACCCGGCTCTCCTGGCCACCTTATTTTCAGCTTCTCTTCCTCCAGCAGTTATTTACCTTGAAACTTCAAGGCTTGCTTGAACATGCAAGTTACACAGATCCAGAGGAAAATGGGACAGCATCCAAAGCAAAAGGACTGTGGAAAGTCAGCCAGCCGTGTCCCCTGCCCCAAAGCAAGCTGTAACACAGCTATTGCTTCTGACAGATGCTTGCTCTTAACAGATCTCCATTTGTGGAATGGCTACTACTGGCTCCCCGCACATCTGTTCAGTGACTCCCTACCCTTCTTTTTAATACTTGGCCTTAGAAGAAACTACCACTCAACCTAGCTACAATTTAAGCCCCATATACCATGATTTCAAGCTCAGTCCTTCTACTGCATCCTCACAAGTGCTTTTTCCCACATTTTCAAGGTATCTGTCACACCACTCTCCACCGCACTTTCCTGCCCTATGTGCAGTGTCTCAAGTTGCATCGCCAAAGTACAGTATTATCTTGAATCTCACCAAATGCATCACCATTTGTGAATCTCAGCCTGCTACCACCAGCAGGACCGGCTTTATCTGAAACAGTGCTTACAAGTTGTCACAACTCAGAATTTGTGCAGTTGTTTTACCCAACCTAAATTTAGTACCTTGCTCAAAAGGATCTTGTCTTTCCCCACCATCTCCTCCCTGCTGCAACCTTTTCTACAACTCGCCAAGATTATTTTGAATTTTAATGCTATCTTATCTTTCACATCTGTCCAGCTTCCTGTTGACTGAAGATTTAACGTGCATACTACTTTGTTATCCAGGTTGTAATAAAAATGAAAGATAAGTGACCTAGAGCAACTCCCTCAGCCCCACGCAACACAGCCTTCCGTTCTGACACTGGGTGCAAGATGGAAGGAAACCACTCCCAGAGCAGAGCTGCTTACAGCACACTCAGCTGCTTCCAAGCACAATTCAGTCTCTGAAACCACACTTTCCCTTCTTGCAAACCATCCTCTGTTTGCCCAACAGCCATTACACCACCCTATAAGCAAGTGCAAAGGTGCTTGTATTCATCATCTGTGATTTTGTTTTAGAGCAGGACTTCAGATCCCATGGGGCAGATGCAAACTCCAAGCCTGCCCCATCCGAAGGAAGTTTCAAACAATTCCTTTTGCTGTTGGTTCTCAGGGGGGATTACATTGGAATCTGCAGACAAAGTGAACAGATTCCTTCCAGCAGATTTCTTCATTTGCCAGTGTCACTGCACAGCTGTTCAACTGCTTATTTTCCTGTCACTGACTAACACGAGCCTAAACTAGATAATTACTACTTCCTACTGTCATGAAATTCATTCTCCAGTATCCAAATCCACTCCATTCTGTTTGTTTCCATGAAAGGGCTATTTAGAGTTTTAACAGCTGACTTAGCAGGAGACTGAGTCCTGTGTTACCATGAGCAAGTGTATCTGTAACTTCCCTTGGGAAACCCCTTCCTACTCTAAGGATCGGGGTAGGAATGTGGCTTTGTGTTGACTGAAAACAGCACACCTACAAAACAACTCATCAACACCACAGGCAGGCTGTATTTCAAAGCTTATCTGGTATATTATCTGGTTGTCTACCCTTGCCTTTGCTTTATCGCCATCTTATTGATAGCTTCAGCTCTTGTTATTTTTTCATTGACAATGCACATCTTAACCTCCTCCTATCTGTGTCCTCTGAGGCATTTTCTTCTTTTACTTCTTCCAGCAGCTTGTCTTCCTTAGGGGAGGAAGAGCTAAATGGATTGCCATATTAGCTTTCTCATTCCCTGCCATTACACTTTTAACTAGTGCTTGCAAATAGGTAAATTAGCTTTTAAGTGATCCCAGTTGTACCATTGGCCTTTGCTACAATCCTGCATTAAAGCTAGATTCACTTTTACTTACCTCTATTGCTCAATTAAGAATACACTGAGAGGAAAAGCAGTTCTGCAGCCAGCAGCTGCAGTCCAGGAGTGAGCTGGGTTGTTCCATCACCCACAGTGTCTCATCACCACACGGCAGCACTTTTCCCATCTACCCACAAGGGGAACAGGCTGTACCTCGCTCACTGTTTCTGGAGGAAGCACCAAGAACAGAGATCCTCCATCACATAAGATTATTCCAATGACAGTATGTGCCAGCACCTGTCTGCTCTGTGCTGCCCTATGGCAAGCATCTGCAGGGTGAGACACTCCCTACAGGAGCTTCTGAAGGAACTCAAGACTTTGCTCCAACAGTAACTCCTTTATTTACGCATCTAGAAAAAGGAGAATGATTTCCACCAACAGTGAGTGGCTTCACTGCTCCCACACAATACGCAGTAACACACCAAGAACTGGCAAGTCTCTGCAGTGCTCTTGCACTTTACTACGCACACATGCCAGTATCAACAGCACAGATCATTGCCACTTGCAGTGAGAGCCATAAAAGGAAAAAGAAAAATGTTTAGAGCATCTTACGGAATACCCTTTTAAAAAATTCTTTAGATTCTGAGTTATGTGCACTTGTTCAGTAGTTAAGGGCCAATCTCTGTATGATCAAAGGCTGACCCAAACCACACACATGGCTGGATCCTGTATCATAGCATGCCACAGCCTTTGGCACATCCCTCATGATATTTTTTTCATATTTAATCATGTTCCATTAGCTGACTGGTTGCTGCATTTTGAGTTTATGGCACAAGTTCCAGTAGAAGTTGGCTCATTCAAGCATGATGGATTCAAATGCCTTTATCTCAGTTTCCTTTTCCTATCCCATTTAACACCATTTTGAGATCAATTTCTCCCTCACTGAGGAAGTTTCTTAGTGTAGCTGAACTGAACAAAATGTGTTGCAATAGTCTGCAATGAGAGCAGTATGACATTTGAGATGATTCCAATGGATGTAATCATAGAGACACTTTCGGGATCCAGCATGAGTTATTCTGCAGCTCTCCAGATAAACCTGATGTCACTTTTGTTTCAGATGACCAGAAACCTGCCCTTGCCCTCCACCAAATTCCACGCATAAGTACCACATTACAGAATCTACCACATTTTTCACAAGTAAAATCCATGAACAGACACAAGTGCAAAGCAAAATGTCATTTTATTTAATTCAAGGACTATTTTCCTTCTAGTATTGCTGAAGGGATCACCTCCTGGGGAATTGATCATTACAAAGTCCCTGTCTAAAAGTTCAAGTGCTCTTGTTGTACATTCTTTTGAAACACAAAACATAATGACCAAGTAGGTGGGCAGCTACTTGCAGTTTTAGCCCACCTAAATTAGCATTGCTTCAGGCTAGAAAACAATTCAAGTAGTAAAATAATGAAAAATGTTAACCTTTAAGGTCACTACCATATTTTGATCAAAAAGTCCTGAATGTATGAAAAGAATATTTGTACATGTTATGAAGTTGTTTTTTAACCAGACACTGTCAAAGATGGCAGTTAAGTATTTTGGACCAGTTGTCAACCAGATATTTAGGAGTTCTATCTGAAGGTTTATTACCAATTTCATAATGCAATTCACTTTTCACATTAAGCTCTTTAACAAAAGCAACATAGACCCGCACCAGAATCACTGTAGACAGATTTAGTTTTAGAGAATGCCCTTCTGAAAATTCATTTCAAAATAGAGATGCTTTTTCTCCAGAACTGTAAAAGCCATAAAAATGCAAAATATTTGTTAGGAAATTTTTAATCAAAATTATTCCTAATGTTCAAAATAACATTTAACCTCCTACTTTTTTGTTGTTGTTGTTGTCATCCACATATTGACCAATAGACTAAACAGGTAACAATGGTTCACGTTTTTTCCCCCACCTGAAACATTTCTTCTAACACAGGCCCAAAGATAGGCAATACAGAGATTCAGGGACATGGATTATGCATGGCAAAGGTAATCCTCTATCACTTTAATTTAGAACAATTCTGATTCTAGCACACAACTTGGAGTCTCAGTTGTTTTCGATCTGCTCTAGGTCCAAGTCCCCACAGTCTAGAGGGAAGATTCCTTCTTCAGTGCTCTCACAATCACTCGTGTCCTCGTCGCTTTCACACACCACGTCTGCTTTCTTATAATCCCTTGTTTTGAAGCTACGTTGGCATGACCCGTGGTGCCTCCCTTCATCCAGCTGCTCTTTCATCGGGCTGGAGCCAGGGGTGATGATGTTCATAAGATCATTTGAGTCACATGGGGATGACACAATTGTCTTCATTTGTGTGTCATCATCATCATCTTCATAGTCAAGGGAGCAAAGACTTTTGGAATTTTTTAAAGTCTGCAATTAAAAAAAAAAGAGAAATCATGACTATATTAACCATGACTGGACAGGAGGAACAGAATAAATTCTTGAAATTCTTGAACGGTTTGAGCATATGTACTCAAGAGTGCCACGTGTTTAAAGTAATCCTGGAAATGAGAGGCATGAAGAGAGAGGAAGAATGGTATTTACTTACTACACAGTCAGGCTTTGCATGGATACTTTGTCTAGATTCCCATTTGTGAGAAAAACAGTCCCCTTTTTTATGCAGGAAGATCCAAAAATGTACCCTACATGAGGAAAGAAAGACACCCACCCAGCTTGCTGTATTGGGTTTCTGGCAGATCCAGAGCATTTGGTGACACCAGCATTTAGGTCAGACAGCTGCACTGCAGCCTGGTCAACAATTAATTTCCCCTGCAGAGAATGAATCCTCAGGCATCACCTCAGTGAGACTGCCAGGACAACTGGCACATTTGGGTAATCTCAAACAGAGGAAACCCAAAGCCTCTACTGGGAGCATCTTGCTCCAAAGTTTGTCTTTCAGCTGGGTACTGTCTTGAACAAGAGCTCAGGAGCAATTCTGTTTAAATTCAAAGGATATTAAAACTAGAGTGACACTCATCTTTATTTGTACAACAGCGAAAGAAAAACTCAGTAAATGCACTACCTCTGTACCAGAGATAAAGGAAAAATGCCTAAGCTCCTCATGGAGATGTAAAGGATCCTTGGTAGAATCCAGAAAGAGCATTCAAGAAAAAACAAATACACAGAGAGCAGAACTTACACAAAGGGAGAAACTTCCAAATTGTGCCTCATGCAAGCACCTAGTGAGAGGAAGGTGAAATAGCCAGGGCTCCTCTGAGAGGTGGTGCAAGACAGAATAGTGTCCCACTCATTTTCAGTCTCTCACTGGTTAAGTGACTCCAGTCTCATACATGGTAATCATTGTATTACAAGGAGATCCACAGGGAACAAGACCAACTTTCACACTCATTTCCAGCTTCCTCCCCCAGTTTGTAATTTTTTAAGTATTTTATATTTGTTTATTTGGAAAGGGAACACTGCAACATTCCTAGTCTGCTGTATTCCAGATGCTCTTCCAGAAAAGAGTGTAATGGTTCCTACTTTACCAATGCACATCAGCACCCACATAAGGGGGCTTACCAGTATCTTTGGGTATTTTTAAACAAAATTTCACAAATCCAGAAGAAATTTGAATTACCCTTGTCTGTATACAGCTGGTTAAAAGAGGAAAGCTCACTAGGGTGAGAGAATTAGCCTGATCCCTTAGGTGATGTTACATATGGAACATCTTGCAGACAATCCCACTGCCATGCTGCAAGGTCACACAGCTCCTTGGACATACCTAGATCAAATCTACACAGAAAGGTCACTGGAGGGAAAGTTCAGGTAAAGGTAAAAAGCAGAGCACTCAAAGTTTGGGGCTCAGTCACAGAACAGGCAGGCTGAGGGTGATCAGCACTGGGATGGGAGCCCCATCACTGGTACCCCTCCATAGGGAAGGCAATGCAGCAGCATTCCCTGAGCCTGCACCACATTGAACACACCAATGCAACACATTTCTCTACTGATCAGAAGTTTATTTTGCTCTTCCCCTGCTCAAACAGCTTTCATATCTCACAACACACATCAGAAAATTAGTTAATAAGTCATTCATTTTCAGCCAGAAAGATCTATAAGGGATAATCTCGTTTGTTTGAATAGACAAACAAGACCTCATCTAGGAGCTGATTTATGTAACACCAAGGCCTGCATCAGAAGAGGAGCTCTCAGAAAAAAAAAAATTACTGCTGGTCACAGCTCTGTCAGGAGGGATTCTAAGTCTTTGTAAGCAGTGGTTAAAGCCCATATCCAATTTTGCATGTGACTAACACCAACAAGATAAATAACCTTGCATGATCAAACAGATTGCTATTTTCAAATTTCACTCTCCTGTGAAAACAGCTTGGGTATAACATACATTCCTGTTTCCAAAATGCTTCTTTATAGAAACATTTGAGAACATCTGAGTTTCTGTGACTAGAAAGAATGTTTCTATGACTAACAAGTTCAAATTTCTCTCATATTTACTTAAAAGCAAACCAGTATATTTTTAAAGTAAAAAACATTAAGTATATTTAATCCTTAGTCTATCTCATTGCTTTGAAAAACACAACAATGTGTGTTCTATCTCCATATACCGGGGACAATATTTTCAGTTCTTTAAACTTATAGTAGGTACTGGGAGGGAAGGGAACCAAATAAAGGGAAGCTTTGAAAGTTCTTCTTTCAGTGCTTTAGAAAGGAATTCCTGAGTCCCCCTTCAAAATATCTTTTATTCAATTTACTGCTAGAAATTAATCCAACCACACAGCTGTCTTTCTAGAAGGTTTGTGTACATAAATGGAAAATTGCCTGTTAGCTTTACTGTGCTGAAACCACTTGAATGGGAACTTTTAGCCGGTTTCAACACAACAGCAAGTGCATTCAACTGGTTCTTTGTTCACCCACTTGTCACAACCTCACCAAACTAAAAATAGGTGGATTTATTATCTCGCAGCACAATCCAGCTCCTTTCACAAAGCAAAAGGTAGAAATTGCAATGCATTCAGGCCCTCTGAACTGCAGCTTTCCATGTTACACTGGTACAGTACCACACCTTTCAAGAACAATTGGGCTCAGTGGGGAGCCTGCGAGTACTTGCTCAATGGTCCTCATTTTATAAAGGATGCTGGACTAGCAAGACAAAAGAGTCCACAGTTGGCAATGGATAGAACTCAATCAGCTAGAAGTATTCTTTTGTATGATGGAAAAAAAAGGGGGAAAAAAAAGAACCTCAGTTTTAAAAGAAGTGAGGCGATAAAATGTCTGAATATTAAGAAAAAAACCCCAACTTTGTACCAAAAACAATGGTGGAGAAGGAAATAAAAGAAATCTCTCTAGACCCTTGCCATACAAAGCAAACAAGAAAGGCCCAGAGCAGCTTGAAAGGAAGCTAATGTCTGTACTCTTTATAAAACCTTCAGTTCAGAAACCCGTAATACATCACTTTCCAAAAATAAGAAGCAATAAAAAGGTTGTTTTTGTTTTACTAACAAGACTGGAGCATTTGCTACAGTAGTCAAGGGAAAAAAATAAGACACTTAAGTGCATGAAAACCTAGTGTATAATGGGAGCAGCAGTTCTCATGCTTCTCCCCCAAGCCCCCATCATCCTCCAAGTCCACCCCTCAGCTTTGAGTGGGGGTGAAGATCCAGCTGCTCTGAAGTAGTGCAGCTGCAGCAGCTGGCACACACTGAGGAGCAGAGGAAGCCTGAAACCACCATCCTATTGCTTTCTCAGCATCCATTATCACCTCGGGATGGGCTGCTCCCTGAAGGCACAGGCTTAGGAAGAGAGGGAATTCATCAAACTAGTCAGACTGGTTGTTTGGCTAGATTTCTGACCCATCCTAAGACTTTTGCCTATGATGGCACAAGAGATGCTGCTTTAAGACTGACCACAGGACTTCTTCACTGTTAAAGTCTCTCTACCACTAATATGAAATATATTGATGGTGCAGTGGTCTTCATGATGAGGTGATTCTGGAATTTCCTGGAGTATCAGCATCTAATCCAAGAGCAAAACACTGAAGTAGCAGAACCCAAGCATGGAGCAACATGTCACTTTTTTGTTCCTTCCCCGTATCTAGCCAGTTCAGAAGACGGGGCAAGTTAGATGAGCTGCACTTCTCCCTTTGAGAGCTTCCTTACTCTTATGAGTCCTTCCCTTACTTATGGGTCCTTACTTCACTTCCTTGAATTACATTTCCTGTAGATTAGTGAGACTGGCTCAAAAAATGCCTTTACTCATGGAAACTCATAGTTAAACTTCAGATCAGAAGCACCACAAAGAGCACAATGCATTCGTATCTCAGACACCAACCTGCCCCCAAAGTGGTCATCGTTGAGTCTCAGCAACAACAGAACTCAACTATGGTACAAATTTGTTATCTGTAGAGATTCCACCCTTGGAGCTAAGGAGGAGGCTTAAGGAAGGACTTTATAAGAACTGACACAAAAGTTCTGGTGCTGAGCAGCTCTCAGTCACACAGAGAACAAACCATCACCTGGCTGACATCACATCCAACCACACACAGACGGGAAGGGTGTCCCCTCATAAACTGAATTTTCACTTCATGTACCTAGTTACTTATATTAATACCTTCCCCTCTGACAAGTGAAGTTGGAGATATGTACAGTGAATACTGTGAATGATTAGAAATGTCAACTGGTTGTGTAGATTAAAAGTATTCCATCACAGTCCTAATCCCTGCATCTTGCACTATGCATGAAGTCAAAGTAGTGAGAAAAAAATGCTGTGTTTATGTAACAAACTATTAATCTTTCTGTAGAGTAAATCTCTTGACATCTGACTCTTGACTTTTCTGTCTTGAACTGCACTGTGCATTTTGTGAACACTCCAGTGTTTGCAGATAACCTTTGCTTTCAAGAAACTTGTAGCTGAGTAGAAACACTGCTTCACTGGTACAAAGTGGTGCTGACAGGAGGAAAACAATGTAGTATTCTCCATGATGTTATGTGCTGGAGACTTGCTGATGCACTAGAAGTTAAAACTCAAAGTTAAGTGGGAAATAATCTCTCCCTGTTCAAACAAGAAATTAAAAGGTGTAGAAATACATTAGATTTTATAATTCAAGTGTCTTGGAAAATACTTCAGGTCCAGAACCACTGCGGATTTTCAAGTTATGCATCTGAAGTAAATCAAAAGAGTTGTAATTATTTTTCTTGTACTAGGTTAAAAAACAAGTAGTGAACAAAACCATTTATCTATTTATGTATTATGTAGGAACCATCAAATCCAAAGAAAACTCCTAACACCTTCATGGGCAAAATCAAATCTCTGTTCAAATTTCTTTGGGAACCTAAGATGTTCTCTTTTTTAAGCTCTGCTAAGTTACCTCTCCTTTTTCTGGAAATCTGACATGTACTTTTATATATTAAAAAGGCAATGGTTATGTAATCATCTATAGCTAGTAATCAGAAAAGGACTGGAATACTGGATATGAATGAGAAAGAGCAAACAGCCCCTAACATTCTGCCATGTAATTAGACACTGAACTATAATAACCATTTCTTCCAGCAGAGAAAGAATTACTGCTGCAATTCTTCTAGTCAAATAAGGTAAAACTCTATTTACAATGCCAAAGACCCAGTTAAAAATCAATACAAGCTGACAGCAATACACAGCAATATGTCTACACCTTGAAATGATGATTGTTCAGTGCTTTGTCTCTGCTGTGTCTTCAAAGATTATTTCAATTTTTTAGATGTAGGTGCCCAGGAAGGGAAGGAAACTGCCATCAACTCATTTCACATCAGATGCTAAACAGCACCATGATGTAACAGGCTTTCATCTCCCACTAGCCAGACTGTTCTAGATTTAAGTGTGCAGTTTTCTGGTGTAGTCTACCATGAAAGTTGATCTATTTATTGGCCTAGATATTTATGCTCATATTCTAAATTGTGCCACAGTGTCCTTATAAGTTTTGTTTATAAGCTGCAAGAACCTGTGATTTAATTTGGCTTTCTATTTGGTGCCATTTGTTGAAAAAAATAATATGACTTTAAGAAATATTTAGGTGAAATGCTGAATTTATCTGATTATGCTCAGATATGCCAGAATACAAGACTGCTCATTATGTGAAGTAACTGAGAGAAACCACCAGAACAGTTAAAGAGGCCAAGTGAAAAAAATAAAATGCACAAAGACTGGGGGACAGGAGGGGAATTCAGGGTCCAGTTCCCTGACTGAAGATCACTGCATCCACACAGGGTCCCCCAGCACTGGGGAGGGCATCTCAGAACTCTGGCACTGAAGCCTTCAGAGCTGTAAAGCAGCCTACTCACCTAGCTAGGAAACTTGTAACCAACTGGCATCACCACTATCACACCACAACCCAGTCAAGTTGGAGGCACGGCAGATCCCAAATACATCAGGGATTACAAATACCAATAGATTGTGCTCAATCTATTCCCCCTTGCCCCAAACTCAGACTTAAAAATCATCCATCATGGGCACTGCACGTACCACAGTAAATTTCACAAACTAAATATCCTTCAAACAAAGCATCTTTTCCTTTGAGTGGTTTACAAAGATGATCTGAACAACTGAGAGCATCCCCAGCCCCCCTCAAAGTTATCAGTTCACCCCTCTCCTCCTTACAGAGTACACGCAATCAGTGAAGTTTCAACATTAAGTAATGTAAAAAATTAAGAAATTTAGCAGAATAAAGAAAAATTTGTCAGTCTACAAGTGTTTAAACTGAATTTAAGCAGCCAAACCACTACTGGCATTTTGTCACTATATACTGTCATTATTTGTCACTATAAATTTTGGTCAGATGGGGCATTTTAGTGCAGGAAACTCAGTGCTGGGGTTTCGCAGCTCCTACAAGTTCAGGACCATTCATCTCAGGGGTTAACTTTTGTTTGCTTTTAAAGACAAACTGAAAGCTAAGCAAATTAATGCAGTACTTAATGTAATACAGTCAAGAATATGATTCACCACTAGTGCTAACATGGAGAGGGTGAACATATATAGCAACTTTCTCCTTTATAAAGCCCAGACCAACATTAAACCACGTATTTAAAAGTTTACAGTATTTTAATCAAGATGTTAGCCTCTCAGATTTTCTAATTCAGTGGATTTGTGAACTGAAACCTTTTACCTTCCCTAAGTATAAATCATGCAAGTTTTTATAGTTAAGAATGTGGAATTACACTCTACAAACATCAGGCCTACCTATTTCACCTGCATGTAATTAAGCAGAGAAAGTTTCAGCTATTCTTAGGACCAGTCCAGCAGGCACCTACAGATGCTATGAATTATACCATTAGCTACAACAGAGGGGGCTCACACAGAGGCTTTAACCCTTCTGAAGTGACTAATAATCAATACAGTGCCAGAGTGGAACACAGTGACACTGCTTTGTTCAGCTGCATAACACAGCACAAAAGGCTTGGGCCAGGGAGAAGGAGGTTTAAGCCAAATAGGACAATTCCTAGATACAGCAGCAGTGTTCATATGAAAGGCACCCATGCATTAAAACAGAGGTTTCTTCAAAGGCAAAGAAGCACCACAGGAAAAAAATTATTCCCAAGGGCACTGAAAGAGCAAGGAAAGGGCCTGGAGGATGGGTTCTTGCTTTGGTCTTGCTTCAGCAACAGCTGCAGTCAGGGGTCTCTGCAGTACCACAGAAATCCTTCTGCCTTAAGGTAAACCACTGTCTTTGCCCACCTTCATCCAGATTGTTTTCCTACACACTGCTTGACCCTAAGCACATCTGTATTATGGACAGTGAATTTATTCACCTTATGGATAAGACTGAAGAGCTGGACAATATGGAACTGGGCCTCTACTATGCTTGAGCTGCATAAGCTCAAGAGGCTTTGGTCTGGCAAATCCAATCAGCCAACAGCACTAATGAGCAATAGTGTGATGAACAAACAGCTGCACCACTTGTGTGCATACAGGGATGATAAACACATCTGGTTTTGTAGTAGAAGTACACAGAGGGAAACAATGTAAGCACATGCTCTCTCCCAGCAGAAGTGATTCATGCTTTGCCAGACTCATTCCCTCTTTTCCTATTCAAGAACTATTACCTTTCCTTTCAGAAAGAAAACAGGCTGCAGAAGCAAGAAACAACTTAAACTGTGTATTACCATCTTCCTTAGTAATACAACAAAATTTTACAAACATTTGGTTTAAATCAAATCAAATTAATACAGATGAAAGATGCAGCTATTTTTCCACATTTTAGACTGGGAAATAAAGAAGGCACGCACACATCGTTAACATGAGCTACACACACATCCCTGAACAGAAACACAGACACAAAAGGAGCAGCACAAGAAAACTGCTTAACAAGACTATGATTGCTTGCAGTACCATCTCTCAGTGTTCAGCATTCAGGATCCAAAAACAAAGACCACCCTGGGTAGTCAAAGCCTTCTGATGTATTATTCCTCTGACAGAGGAATTAACAGACTACAATCAGCTCTGAAACAAAATAAACAAAAAAGTTACCTCCAATCCCAGGAGTTTTAATAAGTTTCTCCCTTTCTAACTAGATACATTTGGAGGAGAAGAGAAAAAGCAGTACCTGTGCTCCCACAAAACTCCAAATAAAAAGTGACATTTCAAAGTTTGCTTTGCCACGCCAAACTCTGCTCTCAAGTAACAAGGTTTAAGTTGACTGATTATGCACTGGAGTAACACAGGACAGGATTTGACCCTTGTGGCTTCAAAACATGACCATATTGGCTTCATTTCCTGCCATTTGTGTGTCATCTATTTTTATAGAGAAGTTCTATTCCTGAGAAGTTTAGCCAAGGTCTTATTCCTTCATGACTTTGCTATGAGCTGCAAACAATTACTTTAACAACTGATTCACATATGCACTGATTGCTGCAGTGTACATCCATATACCAGCTTCTCTTAAAATTCCTGCATGTTCTCTTTTCATTTTATTTTTATCCTCAGGTCCAATATTAAGTTGATATGACGGGTCAAACTTAGGAGAAATTAGAGAAGTAAACTCCAAATTCCAATGCTACCCTCATTAGTTACTGACAGATGTCAGACTCGCCTATGTTATTGGGTTATGCTGGAACTCCATCATAACTAGCATTTTAAGGGATTCTATAATTGGGCCATAAAGTTCACTTCTGCCAAGGGAGGGGGATGGAGGAAAAAAAAAAAAGGGAAAACTACCCCATCAGCTTGGGAACAGTTCCCCCTTCTTCAAACTGATTTTCCACTAGAGAAATACTTGTCCAAAACAAAGCCCTAAGATCTTGTTATGCAAGGGCACAGAGGGACACATGGGCACAGACACACAAACAAAGCACAAGTGCTGCTATGAATCTTTTGCTCAGCTCAATGCAAACCCTACAATTTTAACAGTAAATTTTTCCAAGAGCATTAATTCAAACTGTAGGTGGACCTTTACCACTAATTATTTCCAGCAACAAGTTAAATTGAACACAATGCGTTTGTTTGAGAAGAACAGAATTAGTACCAGAGACTGAAGGTGAATGGTGCAAGGACTGCATTTTTCTAGTTCAGTATCTGATTTTGCACTATTTCAACATTTTTGAACTCATGTGGTTCAGGAAGTGTTCCTGACATTAAGTGACAAGACTACTATATATTTTTAATACTGAGTCAACTTGTACAAGTTCTGTTTGGTAAATAAAATTCAGACATGCTTCTTTATTGGTTCAAATACCAAAGCTGACAACATGTCAGCAGTTGATGCTCAGTATCTTTTCTTAAAAAGTCAGGAAACCATATATGTGGGTCCTTTATCCTTCAGTGTAATGCATGTTTTAAACACATCAAGTAAAAGGAGAAGCAAAGTACACCCAACTTGTGTAAGGAGAGTCAACACTCATTTCTAAAACACTGAGGTGACACTAAAACTGAGCTCAGCCTCTCAGTTTTCTTCTACTGTGCAGAAAATTCAGAACTTGCATGAAAAAGCTGCAACATTCAAAAAACCTGTACATTCAATTATTACATGTGCTTTGTTTTAAAGATGAGGATCTGTTTATGCTACCCCAGCGTGCAAACTTCCTAGCATACCATGAAGGCCTTTTGAGTTTTAGTCACATGTTTACCAATATAATGAAAACTGAAATCAGGAAACTCATCAGAGGTCTCATTTATTTACAATTCTTTTCTGTTAATACTTAAGTTTTCTTGCAAAGCACATGTCATCAGAACAAAAATAAGTACTTCCAAATACAGAAATAGATGAGCTATTTGATGATAATGCAGCTCGCTTTAACACTAAACCATCACCTCCCAGATCACTTATGCAGAAAGGATCTCCTTATTAACTATATTCCATTAGAAGTTGCATCTAACAGCAACTTAAGAACAGAACGAGCTTCTCTTCAATTTGTCCGTACTTGAAAAAACTTGTAAAAAAGTCAGTATTTCCCATCCTAATGGAAAAACTAAGTGGACATCACTAAGTGAGGTAGAGAAATACCAATCAGTTCATTCTCACAGGCTTGAGGTATCTGTTGTGCTTTTATCACACCTATGCATCAGTGCATACATGCAGCAGGAACTGACCAATGCAATGCAAGATAAACAGAAGACCAAGCGACAGCTAAATTTAAGAACTTTCCAAGTAATTTTAATAAACCTCTCTGCAGAGAAAAGCCTCAGATGAATCAACTTGATTTAAGGTCTCTTTTAGCTGATGATGCTGCATCAAGTCTGAAAGTGACTGTCAAAAAGCAAGTGAAGTTTCACAACAGACAACAGAGTGTAGAAAAACAAAGTCTAGTTTCTGAGTTAAATCCTTGCATTCAAGTACCACAAAGATGTACTTATTTATTAGTTTGGTAACATGTTATTACAAAAACACTGAATATTTAAAGAACCCTCTCCCTGAATTATTGTGAGTTAAATTCAAAGATGTACAACTTCTTTTTGTAATAAATTACAAGAATTAGAAGATTACACTGGGATTTTATATTTTAACAAAAAATCTGGGAAAAGTTCCTATATCAATGAGGAAACACTACTCACCACTTCTGCAAAACATCATCTCCTGCAATTTAGAGCAAAGGAAAAAAAATAACTTAATCCTCTGCCACCTGCCAAAACCCAGATGGTAAAACCTGAGAAAAGTGCTCTCACCTCTCTTTAAACCCTCTGATGCAGCTTCGGCACATTAACTATAAGTACACTATATTTAACACTGAACCATAGCTCTTAACTCAGTACCACATTGTTTTCCAAACAACATGACCAATAATTTTAGTATAATCCAATTTTCTGATGGGATAAGTAATAATTAAAAAGAAAAATCCATAGCTGGCTGCAACCTGGCATGTGAGTCAATAGATGGCCCCTTTCTTTTCTCATAATGTCAAATGCAGCTGGTCTGGTACTCATTAGCTCTTTCAGCGGTGAATACTTATTGTATACAGGAACTTGCAAGAAGGGAAAAGCAACTCTGCAGCAGATATTTAGCTGCCTCCTCTTCTTCTCAGCACATTGCTTACAGGAAAGTACCATAAACATACACACAGAGCTGACTGCAGGTGTGGCAAAGCAACACAGCGATGAGCAGCTCTGATATCTGTAAGACATTAGTTACAGAATCCATTCACTGAGAGGGGGAAAACCTCCATCCTTAATGAGATTTTCCTTTTCTTCACTCTCCTCAGGGCTTATACTCCCTCACTGTCAGAGCACAGGGAACCTCCAGCACAAGGGCTCACTTCATTAAATGCCATTTCAGGCCTAATTTCGCATTGTGACCCACTCTGCCGAGGCAAAGAAAGCAAAACGCCAGATGCTCTCTGGGCCTGCCACCTCAGCAGCGTTTCATTCACTGCTCCAAAAAACTTCCAGGCATCCATTCAAAACCAAGTACCCCCAGCCTGGTCTGTCCTGTCACAGGACAAAGTGCTGGCTTGTCTTCAGCTCACTTTTTAAGCTTGCCTATCATCTCCCAGCCCAGCCTACTCCTATCTCCTTTCCTTCTTCCCAAGCCTGCTGGAATTTGAACTTTAAATGGACACCCTCCATGGCAACAATAGATAAAAAAGGAGCCTTTGATTGTTCATGCGTTGCAGAAAAGAAAGGAGGAGATTCATCCTGGCTGCGACCTGGCAGAAACTCATCAAGCACGGCTCCCCTCCCATTGCAATGGGATGCCTGAGCCTGTAGCTACTCATTCAAGCTATGTTTCCATTCAAAGAGGATGAATTCTTCAGGTTTCCCCTGTTAAGGAATTAAATGTTGATCCTGTGAATGAAGGGCACCACCAAGCTTGGAAAGCTGCCAAAAGGTTCTGTAACACTCAGCAGTTTGGAGTTAATTCAATATTTATTGATACCTAGTAGGATTTATAGCTGCATTATTTATAGGGGGGGAATCACAGAGCCATATTTAGACCTTGGTAATAAACTATTTTTAGCACCATCTGTTTTTCTAGTTTGTTCCTTTGCTTAGGCAAGAGCATACTTTTATCCAGCTCCCTTTTCCTTGCCCATATAAAAGAATCCACAGAGTCTAAATCTAAGCACAAGTTAGGATCACTCAGAATATTTATTGTGCAGCAATCCTCCTAATCATGTTCTGGAAATCAAACCTGCTGACTAAGGACAGTCTTGGGCTGATGTAACACTATATGTTGTCTTCACAGAACTGAGCAGATTTTTTTAATGTAAGGGGCAATGTGTTTCACACAAAGGAGGTTACTATCTGGAAAGAAACAACTGATCATTAACTGCATTAAGCTATCTGAAAAGTGGTTCACAACTTCTGGCAGTGCTTTTCTGGGACATAGTTGCCAAGTTTCACCCTCATTAAACACTTAGATTTTTTTTTTTTTTTTTTGGTCACAAGTACATTCTGCCATGCCAGGCTGCTGTTAGAGCAGGAGACAAATCATAAGCAGCTGCTGCAAGCACCTTGTTTCAGAGACGAGTTTCACGCTGCAGCTGTTACCCACTCAAAAGCTCCCTCAAATTACCTCTGGAGTTTACATTGATATTCTGCTTTTAGTATGTGACACAACATTGGTGTCCTCTACAGCATGACAAGGGACAGAATGAAGGGACTGCTGGTTCCTTGAGCTCTGAGAGAAGCAAGGCTGTGGGTAGTTCATGCTGATTTAGTTCTCAGAAATGCACTTGATATCAGCAATATATTCATTTTACCCTCCTGGCTAACAAAAGCTTTGTTTTTACCCAAACAATAGCACAAATATTCCAAAATTTCACTGTTAACTGTGTCAGGCTAAGAAATTTTACTGCAGACCAAGGCAGCAAACTCATGTAAAATATGAGCTTATGGAGTTCTTACTTGCTACAAAGGGCAGCAGCAATAAGGGTTGTAAGCTGGTTTCCTAGGCCTTGCAGCACAGGTCAAAGCATTCCCAGGAAGCAGACTCTGTGCAGCACAAAACCAAAATAACTCCCAGCATGTAGTACATAGGTCAAAATTAAATTCTACAAATGCACAACAGAAACATACAGCTATAATGGGTTCCAGCAAAGTCTTGAGGGCTTTGAAACTTTCAAGCAATCAATATTATTAATAGAACATTCATCTGGCACTGGCAAATTATGCAACAATAATTTCAGTGTGAAGGAAATATAACAGTGCTGCCCACCCAGCAGCCCCTGGGACGTTTCCTTCCACTTCACTGCTTTATTTTTGCTTTTTTAGCGGAGGAAACAGGACACAGCACTTCTAACACCAAGTACAACAAACTGCCAGGTACATCCTTGGCAGCACAATACATGGACAGACCATTCCCAGGATCAGAGCCAGGATGGTGAAGTCTGCTCCTGGTGAGAAGCATCTCCACAAGTCCCAGCAGCAACCACTGTGTCCCATCTGCCAAAGCTCCCCACTGATGTGACAAGTGGTCTGTCTCTCTCCAGGGGGAAAAAAGCTCCGAATCATTGCTGCTTGGAGAGGACACCTCTCAAAGGGCAGTCTGCCTCAACTGAGAGAGCTCAATAAAAGCTGTTCAAAGGACAGAATAAGTCTGCAGTACTTCGAAGTGGCCACACAAAGCACATGGACAAAAGCCAGCACATACAGTAACTGTCGCAATAAATGTAAGATTCATTGCCAAGTATGTTTAAGAGTAAAAACTAAGATTACAACTTGTAGTTCAGTTCCCTAAGGCTGTTGCATAACCTGCAAATACATTACAACATGAGAGCAAACTAATACTGGGGATTAACCAGGAATATAATCAGAGGATCTGGAAATCTTCAAAAATGCACCTTGTTGCAAGCCTTAGAGCAAAGCATCCAGTGTTCATGGGGGCAAGGATACTCACTTGCTTGCACATAAACATACACTTTTGTGAAGATTTTAACCTACTTGATTCCTTTTACAAAGCTGACACCTTACAAGCTAGTACATACGCATATTTAGTATGATTCTGCATTCAGACAGGACTATAGGGACAGATGAATCACAGTCTCAGAAAGCAACTGGTGAAGATGATGGCAGAAAGATCCAGGATTAGGCTCGCTAAGATCTGCCAATGCACCCTTCCCTTATACACCAGATGGCTCTGGAAAGACAACAGTTATATGTCCTTAAAAATCAGTGATCACAAAGAAAGGGCTTCATGATTAACTTTCAAGTCCTTACCCATTTGAGGAGTGGCTGGGTGCCAGTGAAAGGAACTGTAGCAAGTGAGAAGAATGTGTACAAACTCCATTTATATCCTAGTCCATTCAGGGATCTCTCCCCTCCACCCCAGTGACTAAGGGATCTGAGCAACCAGGATCCACAATGCTAACACTGAAACTCTCAGTCAATATTCTTACATAGTAAGCCTATGGGAAATTGAGCTACAGCTAGTTCTAACTCTATCAAATTATACATTGGCAAAAAACAGGAACCATTAGGAGACTGGTATTTTATCCTACTTAAGCAGCCAATAATCTGTAAGCGAAGTCTGATCTTATCTTGAACCTCCAACTTGAAAAATAATGCTCCAAAAGCATTGAGGTAGTTTGAACAAAATGTGACGTTTTTAAAAAGTCATACAATCATTCTTTTTTTTTAACCTCAGTAAGTTTGTTACCACTTCTTAGCATTTTGAACAGTATTACTTCAGCGCTCATGATGATCAGTATTTAGCAACATGTTTCCACCTCAAGGCCTCCAATGGCAGAGCACAGGGAAAAAAGTACAGAAAGGCCTTTTAATATATAAACGGTGTATCTGCTCTGTAAGCAGCCACAAACCCATCTTTGTCTCCTGACACTAATCAGAATAAACATATCAATACTAGCCTACAAGGTCACTAACATTAACTTATTCAGTGTTAACTCCTCCTGGTTTGGAGTGGTATCACTCTTATTCCTCCCAGCAGAAACATTTTATTGTGATATGTACACAAAATTCCCTGACAATATCCAACAGTTCACCATTTTCTACAGTTGCTGTATTTACACAAGCACATGCTGGCTTATGTCCACTACAAATGTCTGGAGACCATCTGAACGAGTGTTATACTTTACTCAAGCTAAAGGTGGGAATCCAACTCTTTAGTTGTTAAGATTTAAGAAGTGGATACATACTTCAGGTACTGGAGTATACTTTACAAAGGATTCCTCCTACTCCCATCAAACCGAGAATAACATTTACCAGATTAATCACATCCTAAAGTTTAATCCAATTTTTTTTGAATCAGACTGTATCACTACAAGACACAACAACAACACTACAACTTGACATGCAGGCACCCCATTGACTTAAGGACCTATTTCTTTTAAAACTGAATTCTTTCTGCTGCCCATTCCTGAAGGGAGATGACACCTTCCGCAGAGCTCAACCACCACATAACACAGGTAAAATAAGCTGAATTTAAACCAGGGTTTTGTCCAAAGGAGTTGAAAACAACCAGACAGTTTGCATCTTGAAGCCTTTCGTTGATGCCTCAAAAGATGGAAACCAATTAGGTTCTTTCCAGTATACTGAAGCCATTCCAGATTATGAATTACTACCTAACCACTCAGGGTCCGTGCTTGCTGCTGTTAAAGGACCTTAGGCTCAATAACAAAGGACAGAAAATTCTCACTTCTTATGGTTATTCAAATTCTCCACCAGGTGTCCTCTCCCTAGGAGAGCCGAAAGAATTCTGTTTTTAGAATATGAATACCAGAGAACAGTATTTTTCAACATGGAGCATATATTTATTTTAGTTATAAGTCTGAGTTGAGTCTGCAAGTGAAACACACTCCACTGCAAAGTTAAGTATTTCTGTTCATATTAAACTCCATTATTACATTCCTACTCACCTGACAAAGTACTTCTATTTGACAAGCTTAAGGGCCATTTACCAACCCAACTGCACACTGAAAACACACCTTACTGTGCCAACTATGTGAGCTTTGCAAAATTGAAAAAAGTAAGTTTATTGCTCTGGGACATGCAATTTTAACAAGCCCTGGAAATTCAACTAAAAAAGAAGTTTTGGTTCTATAGTAATACAGGCTCAAGTTACAAGAGTTACACAACCAAAATAATATAAAATGCTTAACACAATGGCCTGTGTATTGAGCACTTCAGGACAGTACAACCACTCTGAAATCCCTGAAACCTTCATGTATGTATTTTGAGTCAGGAAAAGTTTCCTTAAAATAAGTATGATTCTCAACAGTAACATTCTCAAAAAAAAAAATCCCAAACTTGCTAGGCAAGCTTTTATGCAAAAGTAAACTTTAATTAAATGCTGAAAGGAGAGAAGTGGAAAAAAACCCGCACACTAAGTTTGTGTTTGAGGGTTTGGAGCACATCAAGAGTCTCAGCTTCTGGATCAATTTTGGTTTTGTGCACTAGTGAAGAATTTCAGTGAGGCTCTATGCTGACTACGCTTCAAGCACATCTGATTTCTGCCACTCTCAGCACACACTACAGCAGTTACAAGTAACCTTGAAGCTCTACAAAATAGGATATGACAGTTAAGCCACAAGCACCTGTCATATGTTTTAAGATCTTTCATATTATTTGTACACCATAACACTGCTTCATATCACTTATTTTAACCTACTAGTTCAAACTTAAATACCCTTGTAACATAAATCTTCTAAAAGGGGTGATTTTCAACACACTGGTTGAAATAGAGTTACCCAAGACAAGCTGAAGTTCAGAAAACTTTCAGTCCTGCTAAGCAATTTAAACCACAGTGTTCTTGTTCCAATGCTACAAAGACTACAACGTTCTCCTGCTCTTTACTGGTAATATAAATGAAGTCTAGAAGACAAGCAAAGCACACACTGATGAACATAAAACAGAACTGAAAAGCGAGATAGTTAAAATATAACCAGACAAAGGAAAAAAGTCTCATACAGTACCAAAAGCCACACCTGAAGAACACTGGGAATATGCAAAACCCTTTCCCAGAAGGCCAACATCTTTGTAGAGCTTAAATTACTCAACCTCTGGTCTTAAAGGCTCTTTTAAACTCCGCATTTGTAAAAACTTTAGAGGCCCAAGCAATCATATACAGAATTTTTGAGTTGTGACAAACTAGACTACCTCTTACATGGAAAAAAGGACCACTTAGGCTGTATGCCTTCTGGTTTTACTACTCAGGCTTGGCTGAGGGAAGGCAGTTTCTTTAGTAAGGAGCTAGAGATGTTATGAGTGTGAAATTGCAGCCACCTGCTACATGCATCTTCCTGGGTGAGGTGGAAGGAGGAGAGACTCCTGACCTACAGCAGGCAGCAGTGACCCCAGAAGGGCCACACTGAGCCAGGCCTTGGTTCTAATACAGACCTAAAGACCTACCAAGAGTGAGATCTACCACTTCTCCTTCCCCTTTCATTGACAGACACAGGATGTTCTTCTCCTATTGCACCAGAACATCTTGTTCTTTTGAAAATGAAATACTTACATACAAAAAAATCTGCAAGAATTTCAACACTTTGATATTTCTGATTAAGGCAGACTATGCAATGATACCTGGAACAATAGGGTACCACAAATAATGAATGTTAAAATTTTTCAATAAGCCTCCAAAATATAACTCAATATTTTATCCCACTGAAACACATCATGAAAACACTTCTGTGCTGGAGATACTTCATGCTCAAAACATCCTACTGACTGAGCAAGAGGGCCTATTTTTGCAACCCCCAAAATACAAAGATATTCTCCTGTTTTAGAGGAAAACAGAAATTATTAAGGGTTTACATGTACAAAGAAAGAACTAGGAAGAGGCACTAAAAGAATTCAGCTATTCTACAACAGTCATTGTCCTTCAAACCTCACACCCTTCTCACTTGATAACTGCTACATAGGCAAGCCTCAGCTCACTCATTCATGGGGCCCTCCTACAACTTGTCCCCTTAAAGTAATGAGTTGTCAAATTGGTGGTATGATTAGGGACAAAAAAAATTAAAAGTCCAGGATTCCTTTGGTTATACTGCAAAATAATTCACGTGAAAAAATGTTAGTGCTGTTTTCAAATTAAAACCAGAGGATGTTTCCCTACTACAGGAGAACCATGTTTGACAGACTGAAGTTAACCCTTGTCAAATCATCTTGCATACCTTGTGTTAATAAAGCACAGTTCAATTAGTCATAAGTACAGTTGAGTACACTGCATTTCATATAGCTGGAAACAATGGTCCTAGGTCACAGAAAGACATTTGTACAAACATCTGCAAAAGAGTTCAATGAGTTGATCCTCTCTCCCAGTTTCCTAAGCACTCTGCATTTTTGCTCCCCCATCATTCTTCTTTATAATGTCTTGAAGAAAGGCTATCCTTTTGGATCAAAGAAAAAAAAAACTACCAAGATCAGCTCTAAAATGCTTCAGCTACACTTGACAAAGTAGTTGCTGAAATCGTTTTAGTTTACATCAGTTTATCCGTTTCTATATCTAATTCGAGTACTTGAGTACTTAGTCACTTGGTTGAAGTTTACAAGGTTACCACATTAGTAACTGAATTATCAGCACACTGCTCAGCAATACTGGAAGCAAGCAGAAGCAGTTGCATTTAAGAACTGAGGATGCATTTGCTATTTTCTCAAAAGCATAGGAAGACAGTTAAAATGGAAGAGCTGTTAAGCAAACATCCGGATCGATGGAACAGTCATTTCACAGAGCACTGAATGAACCAAGTTATTTTTTAACTACTGCAAGTTCAAGATTCTTAAAAAAGGCTGTTGGGCGGAGAAGTGTGTCAAACCAGTACTGCAACAAGAACAACTAATGGAAAACTACCCAGGCTTCTGTTTCACACAAGGTGCTGCAGCTCAGACTCCAAAAGGTTTGGGCTAAGACAAGCTCTTCACATTTCTGCCATTTTATTGTTGAAATCAGAAGGTTTTAGCCACCATAGGTTTATCAAAAACACCCTGTCAGCAGCATACATCTTTTGACATTGCAAATAACACAAAGGGACCTATCTACTACTTATCCAGTTGATGACTTGCACTAGAAATTTTATTTCATCCCTGATTACCATCTACTGCACTTCAGAGTTAAGATCTGTTCAGGAGCTGCATTTTGTTCTCTATCACTTCATTATTACAACAGACCTAAGCTCCAAGGTACCTCCTTATTTCCCAGTTAATGCAAATATTTACTTGAACTATTTAATTGCATTTTTAAACCAGACAGCTGATGTCTGATCAAAGTATTTTCCTGAAAGTCACATACACAAAACAGCAGATGTGTTCACGTGGCAAAGCAACCTCAAAATCTGTGGTGGGATCTCCAATACCAGGAACAGCGCAGAGAAACTATAACCATGACAACAGCAAATCACCTACAAAAAAAGGCTGCAACACCTCCTGATATCAAAACATCACGAGTCCTAACTTCATCCTACGTTGCCCAAATACAAGCAGTGCTTTTCACTCCAAACTGACATTTTCAATCTTGATCTCAAGAGCAAATTTGAAACCTGCTCCTTCTGTTACCCAAAAATGAATAATTTATATAAATAAAAGTGAATCAATTTTGAGAATTATTCAGAAACTAAAAAAAACAAAGACTCCAGGACCTAAAAGCATGTTAAAATAATTCATTTTTTCATTTCTGCTGGCATAGAAAGCTGGACAACTCCAAATATCTGGATATGAAGAAACTAGCAAGAGTAGAAAACTCTAGTCTCATTTACTCCTGATTTTCTTTAGACTCACATGAAAGTAACTGTACTAACTGTAGACTGCCTGTAGTTACTAAATTCTGCCATAAATAATTTTTTCTTCATTGAACAAAAATTCTTTAATTTTTTGCTTCAAAATGCACAGTAAAAACCTCATACACTTGACCACTTGAATGCTGGTGAATCCCCACACAGATTCCAGGAAAACTCAAAATCCATAGCAGAGTACTGCCTACCAGCACTGAGTGATCTTCCTGTTGCTCTCTCCCTTCAACCACACCAAAAAAAGTCCTCAGATTTTAGAGGCTTCTTGGCTTCTTATCTATTACTGAGTAATTCTTCTAAAACAGACAAGATTCCCCTTGCTTTTTGCAAGCTTAAACCATTCTCATTTCAAAATGGAAATTCTCCCCTACATACACACAAGTCCTCACCCCTGTAATTTTTGCAACAAAAGCTCATTTCACATCAGGACTGCAGCTGCATTTGTTGTAAGCCAATTTTCCTCCTTCACCAAAAATCCCCAGCAGTCATTATACTCAAGTAGTCTTACAGATGCAAGTTTGAAGCAAGTTATTTTTCTTAATATGTTTATATACCACACTAAAGTTAAAAAGTCTTTTTGAACATCAAAAACCCCACAGAAGACGAGTCTTCTCCACTAATCCAGTTTAAACCTACTACTTTCTTATCTTCTTCTTGTGTGCACTGATCTCACAGGAAGCTTCTTGGGTGGAGACTTGAGAAAGTTTTCAAAAGCCTCTGAACTGTATCTGAATTACTAGTTTGGTTTCATCTCACATGCCCACTTTCTACCATCCAAACAGACCTTAAACCAGAATATAGTTCTAGAGAAAAACCTCTGCCCTGGCACATCTTCATGCCCTTAGAGCTGAGGAGATCACACACCCCACTCAGCAGAGCAATTAATGCCATATTCTACTCACCCTTTCTGACATAAGCAAAGCAGGTTAAAAGATCTTTTCACAAGTAAGACAGGCAAGGGAGCTGAGTGGCCAGACTTCAGTCCAAGGGAGCCCAGAACAGCAGCATTACATAACTAATCTTGGAAGTTACACCTTGTCCCAAAAGGAAAAGTGTAACTTATCCAAAACCATGCTATGACACAGCACTTGGAATAAAAGTTATAGGCTGTACTAAAGGCCCCAACAGCAACAAAGTTGAACCGCCTACAAAAAAAAAAAAAAAAAAAAAAAAAACACCACAAAAACAACTAAGCATTGAACCTCAGTTGCTTACCCCAGGAAAGACAAGTCCAGAAGAGAATAATTGTTTCTTCTTTATCCTGATCAGGCAGTTTTCGAAGAACTGTATCTCTTCTAATTTCATGTACTTAAGAGCACTTGTATGTTTATTTCAAGCATGGCACACAAACCTATTCTCCCTATTCTACCGTTGTCCTCCACGACCAGCTAAATCATCACTTGAGTTCTTCAAGACACAGTGCAACAATACTGAGACACTGAAATAGAGCAGAAATCTAATTAACACACAAAACAACTGCTCAAAGATGGAGGTGGCAATATATCTTTGTGACGATGTATCTGAAGATAGATTAAAAATGGGGAAAGTATGCCCAAAAGAGTACATTATATTAACATACTTCATGAATTAAAGCTGAGTGACATCAGCCACATAAGGGAAGGCTGGAATATTCATGAACTTGATTGAAATGATATCATGGACACATTTATAGAAAAGCACAAGATCACGCCATCAAACCGCATCCCGAGGAATTAATCAGTTGGAAGGGTCAGAGCAGGACAAGAAAAACAAGTGACTGCAGTCACCAACACAAAACAGCCGTAAAAGGAGAGAGAATAAAAGAAAATAGGAAAAAATAGTAGTCAGAGATAGGCGAGGTTCACAGTCTGCTTCAGCAGAGCCTGGTTCACTTAGCATAGCAAAAGAGACAATCAGTGGTAACTTTCTCTAAAACAGGCACACTGCAGAGGGATCAGCTGCAAGGAAAAGCTAAAGAATCAGCTCCAGGGCACAAACACATTTGATAAGGACATGTGATATGATCAGTCATGAGTAAGTTTAAGAAACCACCTTCTTCATGGCAGTTTTCTAACATAAACAAACCAAGTTGGGAATGAACAATAAAATCCAGTTCCAATTAAAATCCAGGTTAGATGGTTCTCATGTGCTAATCCTATAAGTAAAACAAAACAAACGGCAGGAACTTCTATGATATTCACTTGAATTTTACAGGATATTGAAACCCAGGATCCCGTGCAATCTCTTTCAACAAGATTTCAGCTTAGCTATACATCTGACAGTTGGTACTTCTTGGAAATCGGTGCTTCCACAGTATGCAATCCTAACGAGGAAGGTTAAGGAAGAGAAACTAGCAGGGTGGGGAGTGTTACACAAGAACAAATTTATCATAAATCTCTGGACATATTTAAATAGATCACAGAAAAGCATTTTGATCACAAGCTGGCCAGTGAAGGGTGAAAGTAGCTTTACTCTGTGTACACAAAACCTTTGCAGACGGAGAGAAGAAAAAACTCGAAGTAGGTATGAGTCACATTAAAGAATTTAAATATGACTGCTTTGGACTTGACGTGCAGAAGGTAAAGGAGGTTTAAAGCAGAGGGAGTTAACAGCAACACTCAGTTCACTAACAGTTCCACTGAGGTTTGTTCTTACAGATTAGAGGTTATTACAAATACAATGTTAGCTAAAAATGCACTTCAACATCCTGCCCCTCCTTCATTTCCTCTCTGTAATCCTTTGGTTTACAGTTTCCAAACACGGACTTCAAGGATCAAGTAATTTCTGCTGCAACCCAGAGGTAAAACCACTAATATACATTACAAACCATATTATCATTACAAAACTGGACATGACCCTCAGTCTGAATGAATACAGATCAAATGATCCCCCGTGGAAGACATGATGAAGTCTGTTCCACGGCAAGGGAAAGATTTCACCACAACAGAAGAAAAAAACCACCCTGGTATGACAGCAGCTAAGTCAGCCAAGCAGTACTGCTTGCAACATCTCCTGTAAGATATCAAAGCAAAAAAGGTTGTTTTGTTTTAGATAAACAGAGGAGAAACTCAAAGTGTCCCAAACCTGTCACTTGTTACACTCTACAGACTGTATGATGTAGCACTAGTTTGAATCTCCTTCCTATTTAGGTCACAGTTCCTGCTACTCCCACAAGTTACTGTAGGACAGAGAAGCACCTCAAATCACCACTATTAGTTGTGGTGAATGTGGCAGTATATTGATTTTTGCTTTGTGTAACTGGCAGTTGGTTTCATTACTACTTAAGAACAGGAATCTTAACTCAAGTTATTTCACAGGTGCATGAGGAACTACTACAGTAGAAGATCCAGCATGTATCAGTAGAGCCATACCTGAAGAAGAAAATAGCATTTATGCCTAAACAGACATTTCGAGGCCAAAGGCCATCTCAAGAACATCAGCTTTCCAAACAGTGCTGCTTGGGAAATTAATAATTGGAAGAGACAGGCATTGAGAGCTACTCACAGACCTAGAGCATACACTAAAAAGGTTGCAGAGGACATTCATTCCTTCCCCCTCAAACTCTGGCATCCCCTCCTCAAGTACACTAGTATTCTTTTTTTAACCCATAGCTTTAAGGCACTAACTTCCAGACTATCAAACTACTGACAGTGGCAATTAAAAAAAAAAAAAAGAAAGATATTGCCAAATTCTGCTTGGGAACAGACCTTTTGGGCAGTTTCCACCTTTCTGCCACCATCCTCTAGCTGCTGACTGCCACACATGCAACTTGTCTCATGGTTCCTCCAAAGGTCTTCATATTTTTCAAAATATGTATTAAGACAGGAAAAGCCAAAACTATGCTAAGTGGATTTCAATTTAATATGGTAATGTTAAAGATTTGAAACCACAGTCATTGATTGCTGAAGCAGATTCACTAAAAAAACACAAGTACAAGCCACAAAAAGAGTTGATCACATTAGCAGAAGGATGTCCTGTCTGTCTGGGAGCAAAGAGTGGACAGGGAGATGTTTGAGTGTGTTCACATGGCTTCACAGATACTGGACACTCTCAGATACGCCATGGCTACAACACCCAGCAAACATCAGGGTCACTAGATCCCAAACCTACCTCATCAGGGAATGTTTTGTACAAGGCAGCTTTGACAGTAGCCTAAGAATAGTTCAGTGTATTTATACAGGACTAACTATGGGTCATGCCACCACACAAGAGGAACAGAGAACTCAGTTCCGCTACATCTCTCTGCTACAAGCCTTTGAATATTCCTTACTGCCATAATGAAGGTGGAGCAGGACTTAGCAATGCTCAGCGCCAGGAAAGACAGATGGTTTTCTGGACAGTTATTCTCTACAAGGATCTCAACAGGATTTTGACATCAAACCAAAGAACTTGAAAAAAAATCCCTAAACAGAACGCAGCAGAGCAGAGCTGCAAAAATAACTCAGAGCAAAGCCAAAGGGACTCGTAGAACAGCAATGTACATGAAGCAGAACCCAAGGAGTGGCAAGCTGTGTAAACTTAATTCTGCACATGCCCTGTTCTCACACAGTAATAAAGTATCACTCCTGCTTCCAACATTCAGTTCTACTGTCCTCCCTCCAAAAGACAGAGAGCTTACAGCAGCAAGTAGTATTCCATAACATCCTTATAAAACATAAGCACATGCAGGGACACACAGACAGTAATAGGGAAAGAAGCTGGCAACACTTAGGAGGAAAAAAGGTTTTTTACCATGTAAAATTAGCCAGCAGACATGCTGGGATGGCAATTTCCAGTAAACACAGACATACATTTTGTAAAGATGCTTAAATGCCATCAGAAAAAACATACTGACTCTCAGTAAAACGGTTCCATCTTTAGGTTTGTACCATGTAAGATTCATCCTAGAAGAAAAAGCCTTATGTGCAGACAAACATTTCCTTTTTCAAGGTCTGTTACTGAAGGATCTTTTCAAGTTCAAGAACCTTACTTTTTTTTTTTTTTTTTACGAACACAGCTGGGCAGAATAGCATCCAAATTCAACAGGATCAGAGGCAGAGACTAGAGGTTCTCCAAACCCTGTGTCAAACCATCAGACTAACCCCTTCAGGCAACAATGTTCAAGGTAAGAACAACAGTCATCTGTCTTTGAAAAATAACTAGGTCAAGAAAAGACTCTGCTGTGGTTAGAAAAAACCCACAAGGCCACTTCTTGACAAACTTTATGACCCGTGTAACTCCGGTTTGGAATGTAGTTATCAGTTATGCCTTAGCACAGAAAACTTAAATCTGTTCATGACAGCAAGATCACTTTAAGGAGTGAGACTGGGGAAAAAATGCTCCCCCTCTGACGCTGCTCAACTTAAAACGTTTTTTTCCTAACAAATTAAGGACTCAATTAATTAGAAATTGCAGCTATAAGTAAAGGATCTTTTTTCATCATAACAAAGGGGGGGGGATTCCACAAGATATGGATTAGCCAGATTCAGATGCATTTGAAATGGAGCCTTAGATGGACAGCAATTCTCAACCCCCTTCCCTACCCTTTTTTAAGTTACCTAGATACTCATCCTGTTCGTGGCAGGAAGAGGTAAAAGCATCACATTTAAGTCTAGCATCTCCATCAGCTTGGCAAACCACAGAATAATCCTCAGGTACTTACATTAGTACCAGAATCAATCAAGTCTCAGTTAACTAGGCCTATTTCCTAAAATGGGATTGGAAAAATTAAAAACATGTTTGAATTCAAGCCAGGTAGAGGCTGAAGGTAATGGGACAGGACCTCCTAGTCCTGCCTGAAGGATCTGTCATCAATATGAACAATTGCTCCCATAAGTCTGAGACTATAGAAGAAGCCTCAGATGTGCCCTGGAGCTCGTGGGAAAAGCTTTCCTGTTCTACAACACTTATTTTGAAAGGCCTTCCTTCTCAAAAATGGCTGTTCCTTGGACAAGGTACAAAGACTAACAGCATTAGTGTGAAAAAAACATCAATAACCAAAGGAATTTCACTAGTTTTGCACCAAGCACAGAGCTATATAGGAAGAACATGAGATGCATGGAAATATCAGGGATTTGGAGACCACTCAAGTTCAGCACATGTCAAATGCTATGGGCAGGACTCTCACAAGTGTGAGCACTGATGATTAACTGCCCCAGGCTACTCTCAGAGGAAGCCAAATACTGGCAACTAGAAACTTCTAGCTTACTGCAGTAATTATTTGCAGTACTTTGAACCAAGCTAAAAATACATAGTCTTTGATATATCAAGGATCCTTCTCATCTAAATCAGTATGAAGCTAGCACTACACGCACACCAGTACAGGCAAAATGCATCACCTGTCCCCATCACTACAATAAATTACTTTTTAATAGACTACAGTTTCATACTGAATAGATTATAGCTTAATCTGTGATGCCCTAAAAATATACAACAACTAAGCAAATAAAAAGTCCAGAAGGTAACCTTGTGAGATCAATTCATATTGGTTTTATACCACAATATAGAAAGTTGGCATTTAAAGGCTTCACATATTAGATCAAATTATAACTTGGGTAGAGAATGTTTCTCTAAACCATCCCACTAAAAGTAAAAATACCTGTCAGATGATAAAGCTTTGCAGGACCAGGACACTAATTATCCATGATTCATTAGCCATCCCACAAATCTGTTACTGCTTCCTCATATGGAAAGTTCTTAAGGACTGTCACATTCTCAAGCCTGGCAGTCAGAAGATGACTCACTCCCTTTGAGACAAAACATTATTACCAAAATATAATGCCTGTTTCATACAGACATTGTAATCACCATTGTATTTGAAAGATGAAAACAAGGAAAAGGAATTCAGCTTCCCCCTTCCTTTGAGTCCTCCTCATACAAACTCAAACCACAGGGGTGGCAAGGGGAGGGGAGTGTAAGGAAGGGAAAAACAAATGCTAAAGTGGCTTCTATAACCAAACCTTCCATAATTTCAAAGCATGTATGACACTAACATGTTGCAGAGTGACCACAGGAAAGCAGAGCTTCAGGGAAGATAATGTTTTATACCAGTGCCTTGCACACTGCCATTTGCTTAAGGACAAAAATTCAAGTAGTTGCAGAGCCCAAACTTAAAATTACACAATAGAGGTTGTGAAGTTTTTCCACAGTTAGCATATCTTCATCCACATAAAATAAAACGCAAGAAAACAAAAACATCCAGTGATGGAGGAGGATCTGTAAATCAGGAAAAAAAGGATACAGTTTAAGCTACTTTTTTTCACCTATAGAACTTACTCGAAAAATTAATGTAACTTCCCTATATACACTTTATTGGATGGGGCAGGGGAGTCAATTACATTCCAGATTCAAAAAGAACTGGGAGGAAGCTGAGAAGCAGTAGTTTCGACATCTCATTTCATATTTAATTACGTATGCCCTTGTTTCTAGCTTCATTCAACTATAGAATTATCTGAACTGTTAAGTTCAAGAAACTGATAGAGCAAACATTAATTGCTATCAGAGATGCTTCTACTTGATAAAAAAAAACACCACAATCTTTTTTTTTTAAGGAAAATCAAAAATACTGTGAAATTCAAGTCTCCATCAGTTTCACTGATGCTATACCATCAAGCACAGAGGACCCAAACTCCTCACACACCAGTCTGCTGCTACAGAGTCTCCTACATCTCCCTCTTGCAATAACTACACTCTAAAGCCAGCACTGCTCTGCCAGGAAGCCCTTAGAGCTTGCTTACACCAGCTATACATGTTGTGCAGTCATAAAGGTACACATAGACTGTTCAAAAGGAAAATGAATTCCACAGAGCAGTGTCTCTGACAATTAAATCCTTTGAGCTGAGTTACATGTTACTTGGATAGAGCCCATGAGTTTTATGATAAAAGCTCAGACAAGTAAGGTCAGTAGCTACACACCATTGACACCATCTGGGATCTCAAGCCCTACAAAATTCATTGTCAAAGTTATGACCTGTCCTGCCTTCCTTATAGGCAGATGTTGGAAGGTTTATACAGTGCTTGCCTCCTTCTGAAAAAAGGTGTATTAGATTAGATACCATTCTTCATTTTAAGAAACTGTTCTTCTCACTTCCACAAAAATCTGTGACAATGTATTAAAGAACTAAAAACCACACTTAAGTCTCTGCACCTCCCCAGTAGCAGAAAAAGCTCCTAATGTTTGCTCACCAAAGGCCCTTTAAAGTCAGCCATGGCACAAGTGTTGTCCTTAGACACTGCTGCTATGTGCGGCTATGCACATTTTGGTGAAAATCCTCAGCTCTTTGTACAAGAGTACTTCTGTTTTCACCTGGTCCAGTGCCTGAACTAATTTTAAGAAATTAAAGCTTAATTTTGCTATCTTGCTATGCTAGTTATTAAGCATAATACTCAGTTTCAAAAAAAAAAAAAAAAAAAAAAAAAACAAAAAGATTTTCACACGCTTCACATTAAAAACCATCTGGGAAGGGATGGAAATGAACATCAGTTTTGCAACACCACAGTGTTAATAGGAACTGTGTAATTATAGATAAGCTTTTTAACTGATGTTAACAAAGTCACTCTTGAAATAGAAAAATTTAGAGACCTCCTACATTACTTTCACACAACAGATGTGCAGTTCATCTGTTTAGGATTAGAAGGATGAAAGAGCCATACAACTATGCCTGAAATGACAAAATTCAACTCAAAACTGATTGTCAGATAGTAACATAACGCCCAGTGGAAAATACAGTTTTTTGACAAGGTTAAAAAGCTGTTTTTAGGCCTAAGTCAACTACTTATCCCACAAATGCATACTCTAAAAATAGTTTCATATCCCCCTGCAAATACTACTGTTATTTAAACAAATTCCTGCTCAAACAATGGACACAGCAAGAGACGAGCACTAGCTGCTACATATGATTAAGGAGTTTAAAAGAATGCTATACTGATTTATAATGAAAAAAAAAAAGTTATGGTGGGGTTGTTTTGGTTGTTTGGGGTTTCTTTTAAAGATTTGGAGCTTAAGTGCACTTACAGGCTTTTTATTCTGATGCACTACACATTAAAGAATTTTTTTTTTAGTTCTGAAACCAGAATTTGAGTATTTCTAACAACAGCACTTCAACATAGGAAGTAACATCTGTATCACACCTTACAAAATAGGGTAAATAAGGCTTAAGATGACTGAAAAAGGTTCATCACTTTCTACAAAATAGTCATTTCATTAACCTATTTTACTGAGTACTTTGAAGAGGTTTAAAGGAAGAGATCTAATTATTAGGGAAAGTCTAAATGTTTGACTGGAAAGGAATAGACTGAATGTTTGACTGGAAATGGAGATCTAGCTGAACACTTCAGATAACACTACTCAAGCTCCACTGTGGAGCTCTTGAAACTCTGCAAGAAGCTCTCATCCCTGGCTAATGCTTTTCAGAGCAAAAACTCCTGCTCATGTACAAGTCTCTAACTCATGGGAAAAAAAAAATTCCAGGCCAAAAAAGTAGAGTCATTCATAAATTTTTCACAATGCAGAGAAGTGTAGCTGGATACAGGCTCCCAGGCTCTAGGTACCACATTTAATATCTCTATTCCTACTCTTGTTCCTGCAGAAGTTGCTTTCAAACAGAGACTAAAGACACCTCACTAGTTTTCATTAACTAGAGGACCAGGAAGATTTAAGTTCTATTTCCACGAAATATTATCATGGCAGTAGGAAAGAGATCCAAAAATACATGAGACTATCTTAAGTGAATCTGAATAACTGTTATAGCTTAAGCAAAATTGCCCCTGCTTCCCACAAAAGATTCTTTTATCTGCTAAAGCAACCACATCCCTGGAGGCACTTAAAAGGCTACAGTGGGCCAAACACTAGAAAAATACATACTGAGGGAAGTAATCATGCCTCAACAGAGAATGAGACAGGATGATTTAGGACATCTCTCCTCAGCCATGACTTCCACAATTGCTTTTTAGAGACTGATAGCCTAACGTAAATAGCTACTCTCACAAAACTTGATTCCAACTGCTGTACACTACTTTTTAATTTGAGAATATGGGTGATTTAATCACACTACATAGCAGATGCATATTGCTTAACTTCAGAGAGGCAAATCTAACACACAGTCTAAGTCCAAATACTTGGGAGACTTGTTAGACATCTGTTGTCCAGAGAAATGCAGAGCTCAGGAATACCTGTGCTCTTCCAGCACTGACAGTGGTGGTGGGACTGCCACCAGCCACCACTGAAGTTTGCTCAAAAAGTAAATGCCACAGGAGAAGGCATCTCAAGAAACTGCTCCTACCTTCAACACACCTGTCCCTCTCCAAAGAGAATTTCTTCCTGATCTTCACAATACTCTGGCCTCTTAACTGATTCACACCAAACAAGTATAGCTTGACCAACCTCTAGCCGACTGAAGCCAACTTGTTTCACTGTTCAAAATCCTGGAGGCATAGCAGGAGTTCATCTTAACTCTGCTGAAGGTTAGAAAACCAGCAAGTATCTTACTGTACTCGTTTTCATTCAGACATTGGTCCTCCAAGACAAGATTACTGTTAAAAAAAAAACCACACTGAAATATTCAAGTATTTAGCTTCTTGCACATAGGGGGACATTGCATGAGCAAAGAGTAGAAAAATTCTCCTTGAGATCCATGGTTCACAACTTATTTTCAGCTATAAATTATGCTTATGCCTAGAATTACACCAAATGGATTTAAATCACTGTTTTACTTAGCTGGGCAATTTTGATACAATGTTGATATTTGATATACAAATCAAGTTATCTTTGGCTCTCTTGGTTTATGATCACTTACAGAAATTACCATCATAGGAAGAAAAAAAATAGCCCAACAAGTCCCTGGAGTGTTTTTTAAAGTAAAGGCAAACCAGAATTAGTTCTATTTTTCAAATGTTAAGTTAAAGGCTCCCCTGGTAATAAATTTTCAAAAAAAGAACTAAAATTCTGTTCCTGGCTCAACTGCTTCATTCATAGCTTTTCTTTTCAGTCTTAATCTTATACAAAGGCAAACTACTAGTGTTATACATCTATAATTGCTACCATTTTTTATTGATCCCCATCAACCCCAGCCCAATCCTTCTGTACATATACTCATCTATATCGTATTTTCCACAAACCACATTCCAAAACCCAAGGGCATTGAGGGTGCCCTGCAGCACAAGATACCCACACATAGCGCAAGGCCATCTACCGTCTATTTTATCTGAGCACTGCTGAGCCATCAATGCACCACTGAATTGCAACATGTCATACACAGGTAGAAAAAACAGACCTACATTCTGACACACCAAGATATGCTGTACCACATCTTGCAAGTAAATCACAAGAGCTTAAGTGATTATGTGCTGCAGTTGTGTCAAAGACCTTTCCCAAATCACACTCCACTCGTGTGCAAGGCACACAACAGCCTTTGCTGACTTCACAAGCATAAATTACACCTACCCTAAATAACCTGTTTGTTCCCATTTAGACAGAAGGCTACAAGAGACAAGCTTTACATAAGCATCTCAAGCTATTTAAAGTAACATGTTTACTATTTCCAGTACACAATCTGAATGAACTTCATGAGCCAGCACTTAACCTACTTTAGCCAGTGCAGCCCTGACTCATAGGGCAGGCACCCTGTGAGCTTAGTGAGGGACTTGATATCACTTCTTTATCGTGCACATGCTAAAACAGCAACCTGGGAGAAAGCTTGACAAAAGGGAGCAGCTCCTTCAGTGCACTAATCACAACAAAAATTTAACAAAAAAAAAAAAAAAATCAAGAAGAATGCTTCCACATTTTCTTTACTTAAACTTCATGAGGTCACACATAACATGGCTAATTCATAAACCTGCCCCCATAGTAACCATTTTAGTAACCTCAAAGGGCAAAAACCAGCCATTGCCTGCTAGTTCTCAGACTGCAACCACACATTTTGTTACCCTGGCTTATATACCTAAATAAAAAATTTGTATTACAGCTCACCCTTGTATCTGTTCACACTGGCTTCAACAAACTGGCCCACAAAAATTGAAATAAGTAAGTGGATGCAGAGATTGCACAACAGAGATCAGGAGTTACCAGGAAAGTCTCTGTAATAAAAGCAGCAGCCACTCAACCCAAGTTCAGTTGCAACACTGCTGATGTGCTCTGCCCTAAGAACTGCCTCCTCCTCCCACCCGCCAAGGACACATACCTACCCCCCCTCCATTCACCTTTGTTTTGTATATGTTTTTAAACTGCCGTGGAAATCACTATCAACTAGTCCTGCTGCTTATTGTCACACGTACTAATTTTGCTGCTTTGGTCAAAGTTGAACATATTTGACTCATTTGTTCACACTCACCCTGTGAGGAGCCCTTGTTACTATACAGAGCCATTACATCACTGCTATCTGCATCATAAAGGCAACAGTCATAAGGCAATTTTAGCTCAATTTACTTTAAGGATCAAAGTCATCCAACTGTTTTGCCTGTTGAAGAGCTGAAACTTCCAAGAAAGACTTGACCAAGCATTCAGGTGTTGCAGGTGATGAACTGTTTACAAAAATTCACCTGTTGTGTAACACTGTGGAGGTCCAGGATATGATGTTAAAAAAGCTCATTATCAACAGAAAACAGCTCTGTCACTAGTTGTCAGAGTTTGAACCACTAATGCACACTCTGAAGCCCCCAATATGCACACTGGCAGGAGCCAGGCCATGCTGGAGGAAGTATCATATTGCATATTCATTGTTCCTGCATCCCTCAAAGCAGCTGTTGTGGTTGGGCAGGGTGCCAGCTGCAGCTTTGGCTTGACCTGGTGTGGCACTTAGGATCTCTCTCAGTACCAAGAAAATCCAGTAGCATAAAATCCAGATG
The DNA here is from genome assembly GCF_009819655.1 of Sylvia atricapilla. NCBI lineage: Eukaryota > Metazoa > Chordata > Aves > Passeriformes > Sylviidae > Sylvia > Sylvia atricapilla. The sequence goes on from NC_089143.1 coordinate 27,373,368, forward strand.
ACTTGAAAGCATTTCTAAGAAAAGAAGCACCCTGTACTAGGAAATTACAACTTCAGTCCCTGAGTTATTTGACTGTTTAGAGACCCTTAGAACACTTCACTGTGTTGCCTTATCAGTCTAATGTTAATTAATGCATGAGATGCCCCAGAATTCAGTAGTTGAAACTATTACTTATGTGAATGAAGCCAGGTATTTCATATAAACTATTTAAACAGACCAAGCACCACTTCACAGAAAACACAAATAGTTTGGGATTTTTACATATGATACCAGGGTCATTACTTTCTGGAACCTCATGCCTCCACAATGGGGGAAGAGTAACACAAGAATGCAGAACACCAGAAAGACTTCAAACTACAGTGTTTTGTTTGATCTAAAACAGAATTAAATCTCCTTGTCACAGTAAAACTTGCTTATACACAAAAAAACATGTGCAACCTCTTGGCTGCTCTTTCCTTGTCGCACCTCAGGATCAACCGACGTGACTCACGAAGCATAACACTGGAAAAAACTCAGCAGTTTCCACTTCAGTAAAGAAACATTTCTCTCCTCATAGTGCAGTCAGCAGTCTAAACACCACCTTGACTCATTCTGTGGCAGCCTCTGATCCAGAGTGGATCTGCTGCAGGAGAGCACAGGCCCAGAGAGGCTTTGCCACACGCAGGCATCTCCAAGCACCAGGGTGACAGGATGTCTGCTGCCATGGAGGAAGGCTGACACTGCTCACTGCAGCCAGCTGCTGACTGGGGCGCCTGTGAACAAACGCTCAGTGGGCACAGACACCACGTTCTGCTGTGCTGCAACTCCTACAGCTCTTCTTGCACACAAAACTGAATGGAGAAAGTAATTTTGCGCCTTCAGGGGCTGAAAACAGCTATCATATTTTGTTATCTTTTCCTACAGTCTCTTCTACTTGTTTTTACAGCTGTCTGCATGTCCTAGAAGGTCTGATGTTTCACAGGTTTGTATTTTCAGCTTCTAGTCCAGAAAAAGACCCTTCCAGAATTTAGCACTATGTGAGAGCTAAGCAAGGGTGTACAGCAATCTGCCTGAACACTTCAGTCACTTTCTACATACATGAATCACTCACTTTACTGGATATTAATTAAGCATTTTCCATGAGAACTGAAGATAGGGCATATTCCTTCCCAAGAGGGCATGAAAACCTAAACCAGAAAGGGAGTGCAGTGAGGTGTGAAGGTCTGTGGAAGAATAAAACAAAGTCAAAGTACATAGAAATAAACAGTTTATGGTATTCAGAGCTGCCCAATTCTTTACCTCCTCTAAAAGGCACAAATCAGAATATTAAAGATGCAACAGTGGAAGGAGCAAACCATGAACAAGGATAGAAATTAAGAACAAGCATGAATAAATTAATAACCTGAATTTTCTCATCAATGAATTCTGAACATAAAACGCAATGACAATGGAATCTTTGCTTTCAGAATCAGACTTTTGATTTTTCTAGCACTAACATTTATCAAATTATTAGTGACTGAAGCAGCAACCCGCAAGTACATTTTCAGAACTCAACTAGCAAAAAAACCACTTCAGGAATGAAAAGAAGCCCAAAACAAACAACTAATACCAAAACAAAAAACCAAGAAAATAAAACACATCAAACTAGAAAACCCCTTTCATGCCCTTCTGCCTCCAAAGCTTCACCTAACCACAGCTATTCAAGATCTTTATTCAGAAGTAACAGCCCTTGCTTCAAGCTGAAGTAAATAATTCATTTAGTGCTGATAAATACTGATTTGAGAGAACTCTTTGCTGAGAAGCCTTCTGCAACTTTAGCAGATGTTTGTTTCAACCTCTCAGGACATCAGAGCATTGGCAGAAATGTCTGCAGCCCCAAAACCTTCATCTTCAAGCAGTTGTGGCACCAACACACCACCTTCGAATCTATCATATATCATATTTGACCCATGTTAAGTTCTCCACAAGCACTATTATCTAACTGCTGACCTGGTTTGGAGCAACGACTTGGTAAGTTGAGCTTTTTGGGAAGATTTGAGAACATCAAAATATTTGCAATAAAGCTTAAAACAAAAATCCTTAAAAGTGCTTGTTTTCAACAGAGGTCTTTCATTAACTGACTTGGAAGTGAATTTGAAATCACAGAGAAAAAGTATTTTTGGAAACAATAAGGAGTCATCAAGACACATGAAAGGAAGGTCTTACTGAACTTTCTCTGATGGTAGCCCTGATCTTCACTGAGCTCTATGCAGATATAGGACACCTTGTATGACACTTCAAAACAAGCCTTTGGTAGTATTACTTCATGATATTTTGCACAGCAGTAATTTTGCTTAAGACCACAAGTTTCAAAGCATACATATATACATATTTGCCAGAATTTGGAGCATGCAGAGAAGTTAAGATATAAAGACTTCCAACAATAAAATGGGTAAGCAAGTTGACATTCTAAAAAAATCTGTTATTTCTTGGAAACTTAATTCAATTCTTACTTCATATGTTTCCAGTATTTGCCTAATTTTTAAACAGATGATTTCACTGAAGTTTAGCATGTTTGGAAGTTGATATATTTCCAAGCTATAGTTTGTGCCTTTGATTAAATACACAGCAGTATCTTAATAGGAAGATTCTACTCAAATAGCTGGAAAGAAAACATCAGGCCTTGATACTGCAGAATAAACTACTTATCATAAAATCATCACTTCAAAATAGTTTTACAGGAAAAAGCAGTCAAGACTGGCTAGGTATTAGTGTCAGATAAACTTCTGCAGCAAATCCAAACAGCCAAAAAACTTCCTATAGACATGGGCTATAATACGTTTCCTCCATACACCCTGCTGTATGGATTATTTAAAAGGGTAAGATCTGAGCAACTGAAGCTACTCAGTGGCCTGAACTATTGCATCTCACCTCCAGAGCCTGAAGAATGCAAGCATCTAGTCTAGCCAACAAAAGGGGCAGGTTTTAAATTTTACATAAAGAAACCTGCATTAGACCACACAGGCAGTTGAAAGGCAAATCCAATAATACTTCTGGTCTAGATTAGCAAACTAATCTCAGCAGTGATTAACACAGAGGAACAGGTAAGATCTGATTAGCTAACTAGCAAACTTGCATCTTAGCCAAAACTCAGAACACTGTCTAGTCATACCTAAAACAGAACTGGTTACCAACTTTGTCAGGAACTAATCAGATTGTTCTACCCCCACAGCTTCACCAACAATGTATTTTTTAAAGAACATCCCTTAAGATATAAGGAAATTGCTTCACAAAAATAGAAGGGAAGGACAGTTGTCATCGTAGAGACTTTTAGCCAAGTGGATATAAACTGGATACAGTTCCAGTATCTGTCTTTCTGGTATTTTTCCCCATGTATTTTGATGTAAAGCCTACTGATACTGGGACAAGCTGCATGTTTTAGCCAACACCGTGCTCTATTTGGCTTTCCTTTTGCACAGTGCATCACATACAGGGACACTGGCGCACAACTGAGTCTCTTCCTTACAATTTTACTGCTACTTTTACAAACTGCCTCCTCACCACTAGTCATAACAGATCTATCACACAAGCCTGCTAAGTCTGGTATCTGTTGAAGGCAGTAGGGTTATATTCACAAGGACAAAGTGTTCTCTGACCATAACGTTAGATTCAGTTTTACATTTTGAACTGTATCGTTCAACTCTATGGACAAAGAACCTCAAAAAAAATGAGCTCTGTTACATGCATTTGTATTACATGTAAACTATAGGCACGAACTGAAGTTTTCTAGTTTCTTTTTTAGAATCAGCACCTCTACTCTCATGAGGAGGGAATTCTAAATGAAATTCTGGAGTAAAACACCTCTCCATTGAGCTGGAGCACCTGGAGTTGCCATATTAGAACACTATCTCTTTCCAACTACTTATTAGCAGCTTCTTCCGTTAATCCATTTATACAGGGGCTGCTTGCTCTTATTTAGCTTTATGGAATTACTCAAACTAAGGGGAGGCTTAATGAAACAGATTTGCACTAAGATTACTCAGAAATCATTGCATTTGGGAACACAGTGGTATAAATTCTTTGCTACTGTGTCTACTCCATTCCCCATGGCTTCCTTGCTTTACAAAAAGCAAGCCATTTTACTGTGGCCTCTGCTTTAAGCATCTTTTCAGAGTCCTCAGCACTCTATACCAAGCAGAATGGACTTCAATAACTGTGTTTCACAGGCAAAGTGTAAGTTGCTTTAGGGTAAAGTGCAAGCAACCTGCTCTCCTGCCAAAGGTGATAGATACAGGGCACAAGCAAATCTGCAACAACCACAAATTAGTGCTGCTGATCTTAAGCCAGCCCTTCTGCAAGAGCTCCCTTCCCACACTGAGGAAAGTAAAATCTCACCCGTGTCATTTTAAAAAAGTCTAACGATGGCCTGTTCCATCGTACATCCTCCTCCCGTCTGCGCTTCAGCCGGCTTTTCTTTTCGTTCAGGACGCAGGGCTGCGAGCGGCACCTCAGCAGGCCCTGCCGCCGGCTGAGCTCGGGTGTGGAGGTGGGAGTGCTGTTGGCTGAAGGCAAGAGATTTCCCGTCTCGGTGATGTGCTCCTGGGAGAGGGACAGGCGGCGCCTTGGGTTAAAGTCACAAGGGCCTCCAGAATTCCAGCGGGTGCTGGAGCTCGTGCTGCCCTCGCTGCTGTCCACAAACCCACTGCTGGCAGAGGAAGGTCTGGGTACTGGAGAGGTGTTGAAGCTGGTGATGGTGAAGACGTTGTTTAGGGACAGGATGTTTTGTGGCAGGCTGATGCTTGTGCTTCTCTGCAAGGTGGCACTTCCGTGGCTGTTGCAGCGCTGCAAGGTCGCGCTGCCACCGCTGTTACAGCGTCTCTTTGACACAGGAGTCCAAACCTTGGAGCTGCCGGGCTTCCAGGGCGACCGGCAGCGAGCCAGCTCGTCCGGCTCCGACAGGGACCTGCAGTGGCGCTTGGTGGGCGGTGCCAGGGGCTGACCCGAGTTTTCATTAAGGTTTAACTCACTGATCCATCCTGACACCATGGACGTGCTGGAGGATTCCTGCTGCCACGGCACACTGCCATTGCTGGCAGCGCTGGTGCTGAACGGGCACACTGGGAAAGGGTAAGCTGAATTCCTTGTTGTGTCAGGCTGGATTGGGTAACCCCCATTTAAAGCTTTCCAGGGACTGTCTTCTGAAAGCAAAAAAAAAAAAAAAAAAAAAAAAGAAAAAAGAAAAAAAAGAAAAAAGAAAAAAGGAAAAAAAAAAGATACAGGTGAAAGATGGAAAAGGGAAAGAACAATTTGCCTAGTTTAATATAAAGCCATCAAAATCACCTTCAGAAGGATGAGCCATAATTACCCAGCTCTCAATCAAAATTTCACACAAAACAAAAGGTAGAAAATTCAAAAAAACAGAAAGACCAAAGTATTTCATCAGGGACCAATCCAGGTATTCCAACATATATGTACCTTAATACTTTTTCCTCTATACTGAATAATTTCTATATTTTTTTTTCAGTGAGCAACAGGGACAGTTTCCTAGTGTACAGCACATACCACAATTAAATCATGTAACAGTGAAAAACCTCAGGTACAAGCCATCACGGAGCTTTCTATTTTTATTTTTTTATGCAAGAGCAGGATAATCACTTCAGACTGTTGTTCTTCATTTAGCTCTTACACTTTTCTATTAAGAACACTATATTAAAGAAAACTTGAAAGGGTGTTCACATCCTCTGCTCAGGAAAGCTTTACTTTAAATTAGAATCAGTATATAAAGTTGAATCAGACTGAAGACTGTTGCCTTCCCCCCTTACATTCTGAATATTAAAAAAAACCCACAGATCTTAATTTAATGCATAAAATTAAGTATCCGTTAAGAACCTCCTGCAAATTTTACTGTGAATGCAGACCTAGTGCACAACTTCTCATCTGAAGTGGCAACGCTGGGTTAAAAGCAGTCTGCCAGCACAGCCTCTCACTCTTTTGTGAAGCGTTTCTTTGAGAACATTCTGCACATTTTACAGCTGTTCCTCCACATTATACAATGAAGTGTAAGAAGAACTACAGCAGACTTTGGATTTGCAAATTGAAAAGCAGCAAAACTGTTGGCCAGCTAACAGTGCTTCATGCTTGGTTAGAAAATTTGCTAATTTAAACCAATTAGCCCAATAAGTTTCACTTATCCTGGCTTTAAAGAAAGAACATTTAAAATACCCATTTTTTCCCATACACCTGTTTTAAGAAGCTAGATAGAACCTAAACACTGAATACTAATATATTCTTATGGTTGACTTTCTAAACTAAGTTTTAGAGTAATCAACAGCTAAAAGATTTGCTGAGTAGCTTTAAAAGCTGCAAACCCAAATAGTTGTACATGTTCCATGCCCAAAGTATGTCATGGATTATCCTGTTTATTTGGATCTTATTTAAAGAACACCCTATTGTCTCAAAATCATTTAACTGCGCAGACAGCTGGCCTATTCAAACATGTTTTATTAGAATTCCTCTGTCCTTCCTCCTCCATTCTTTCAGATGGGTACAACCACATACTGTGCTTTGCCTTAAGCATGCAAGTTCTTCAAGGCAGGGACCATCCATAATTCAATGCAAGTAAAAGAGCCAACACAAGAGGATCCAGCTAATGTTTGAAACTCCTAGCATCTACTGTAGGACAGTTTCCTAGCTGGGACTCACCTTTTTTTTTTTTTAAATCATTAGGAAGCTTTCTTCCAGGCTAGGAGGCTTATTTAGAAGTTTAATGTACAAAAGAAAAAAGCCCAGAGTCGAATCTATGGTTCAAGTGTTTACATGGCAGAATCACCTAATCATTTAGTCTGGAAAACAGATCAGAGTCCAACCATTACCTTCACCAAGTCCACTGCTAAACCACATCTATGTGTCTTTTAAATACCTGCAGGGATGGTGACTCCACCACTGCCCTGAGCAGCCAGTTTCAATACTTGACAACCCTTCCAGTGAAGAAATTTTTGCTAACATTCCAGTCTAGGCCTCCCCTGATGCAATTCGAGGCCTCTTGTCCTGTCACCTGTGGTTCGGGAGAAGCCTTTCCCTCATTGCACAAGAGAGGTCAGCTTGTTAGAGAAGGAGGATCAGGTTGGTCAAGCAGGACCTGTCTTTCATAAAGTCCTTCAGGCCCTTTTAGTAGATGGGTGTCACACTTGGTGACCTCCAGTCACCTGGGACCTCCCCAGAGAGCCAGGACTGCTGGAAAATGACAGAGTGGCTCACTGATGCCCTCCACAAACTCCCTCAGTCCTCTTGTGTGGATCCCATCCACCCCACTTAGACCTGGGTGGGTCTCAGTGACATACCAGATCTCTGACCACTTCCCCTTGGATTGTGGGGGCTTCATTCTGCTCCCTGTCCCTGTCTTCCACCTCAGGGAGCTGAGTACCCAGAGAACAACTGGTCTTACTGTTAAAAGACTCTGGCAAAGAAAGCATCAAGCATCTCAGCTTTTCATCATCCTTTGTCCTTATATTCTTCCTTGCATTCAATAAAAGATGGAGATTCTCCTTAGCCCTCCTTTTGTTGCTAATGCATTTATAGAAACATTTTTTATTATTATTTTTATGGCAGTAGCTAGATTAGAGTCTTGCTGGACTCTGGCCCTTCTAATTTTCTCCCTGCATAACCTGACAACATCCTTGTAGTCTTGAGTTGCCTTCCCCTTCCTCCAAAGGTCAACTCTCCTGGCTTTTTTTTTTTTTTTTTTTTTTGCCTTGAGCTCCAGCCAAAGCTCTCTGTTCAATCAGGCCAATCTGATTCCCCACTGGCTCATGTCTCAGCACATGGGACAGCCTGCACCTGCACCTTTACCATTTCCTTCTTAAAGCACATCCAGCCTTCCTGGACTCTTTGGTCATTCAGGACTGCCTCCCAAGGGATTCTGGTAACCAGCCTGCCACACAGGCTGAAGTCTGCCCTCCAGAAGTTCAAGGTGGCAATTCTCCTAATCCCTGCCTCTTTCTTTCTCCAAGGACCAAAACCCCCAGTCACTGTACCCAAGGCAGCCTCTGACCACCACATCACCACCAATCTTCCCAGCAGGTCCAGCAGGGTATCTCCCCTGGCTGAGTTCACTCATCAGCTGCATCAGGGAGTTTTCTTCCACGCAGTCCAGGAACCTCCTAGGCTGCTTCCTCTCTGCTGTATTGTATTTCCAGCAGACATCTGGTAAGTTGAAGTTTCCAGAACAACAAGAACTAGCAATTGTGAGGCTTCTCCCTGCTGCTTAAAGAATATTTTCTCTGTTTCTCTTCATCCTGGTTGGGTGGTCTATAACAGACTCCCAACAGGATACCTGCCTAGTTGGTAATGCTATTTAAGACAAAGCACCATTTGCCTTTGAAACCTCACAAACCAAAATTCACGTTTTATGGGGAATCCCACTGAGCAAATAAAAGTCTCTCTGCTCAAAGAAAACATAACATGCAAAAGTCCATCCCTTAATAAGGCAGTACAGTTTACAAATCAATAACTGGGATTTTTGTTTTTGCTAGATAAAACTAATTCTAATAAGACCAAGGGGGAATAAAAGTAAATAATCCTTCTATGAGAGCACCTGGACTTCAGCTTATGGTTTGCATCACGTTGGATGGTCTGTGTGGCAAAGAATATAATAAGGTGTACAAAGATTTCTACTAGCTGAGAAATCTGAAGATGTTTAACATGAAAAACAGCATTAGTGTGCTTCTGTACACCAAGGCAGATATTGAACAAAAAAAGTGTTACAAGGGCTTTTTACTATGCAAAGCAGATCACAAGTACAAAACTAACAACCAGCTATTCCCAGTATTGTTCAAAGACCAGCTTAAACCAGCAGGCTCTACAGCAGCATGCTCCATCCCCCTCACCTTATTTACAAAAGAAAGGCTGCTTGCTATACCAATTACCTCAGTAAAACGCAGCTAAGGTTTCTGAAGAACTTACCATTGATTTCGAAAGGGAACAAGCTGCCACTTTTGTTCAGCTTCTCAGATGAGTACTGAAATCAATCAGAAAAAAAAAAGTTTTAACTGTGGAAAGAGTCAGCATTCACTTAAAGGAAACTGCATACAGTTTTTAGTTTTTCTATATGTGCACTTAACAATGCCTTTAAAAAGATGGGGTTTTCCAATGTAACTTGAAGAAATTCCTGAACAGCTGATCTTTATAAATAAGCCTCTGGCACCTAATTATTTGCAATGTTTTCTGATATATTGCTAAGTATCAAACTGTTTCAAGAGTTACAACATTAGCCCACGTGAACAAACTGGAAAGTTAGGAGTAATAATTCATTCTTAATGAAAAATCTTTGATCCAATTCTCATTTCAGCAGAGAGGAAATTACAATCTGGTAGCTTGGTTTCCATTTTCAATCTCAAGGCTAGAAGGCATAACACTTCATCTTCAACTAAGGGCCAGGAATACCTTTATCTAATTTAAATATACATGGTCCTGAAGTTCACCACCATGAACACGGTTCCAATGAGGCTTTATCAATATTTTACATTTTCTTATAACCAATGCAGTGATTTTTTTTTATTTCTTCTAAGTAGAAAAGCCATTGAAAAAATCTTTGCTATCATCAAAACATCTTTAGCAGACTGACTGCTTTTTAAAATCTCAGTTTATTGGTGAGAAACAACGTACTAGCCACACCACAAACAAGGTTTGTGTCTAAAGGCCTTCAATGAAGCCTCATCAGTAGGATCTGCACAGTAAGACAAGTTTGTAACTAATTTACCTAAAAAATATTACTGCAAAGACACTCTTAATGGTCTAGGTTTCTCAGACAAAGCACAGAGCTTGCAATCCAGCCTCCTATAAAGGAGGTATAAATAAGTGGCTCACAGCTCCATCAGCCCAAGGGTCATTATTCACTCCCCCACCACCACCTCAGGATGGAGAGGAAGATGGCTTTAAAAAACAGCAACACACTTTATGTGAACATTGTTCTTTGTGTATAGCCAAAGAAGATAGCATTGTATATACACTTCCTTTCCAGATACAAAGTCAATTTTTAAACAAACATCCTTGGGCTACAAAGCTTTTTTTTTTTTTTCCTCTGTACAGCAGCACATAGTGCTAATGACAACTTTATACCCTTGAGCCCCACAGAGACAAACACTGAGCTGTGGTAATAGTCCCTTGGTGTTATTGTTTCACAGGTAGGAAATAACAGAACAGATGAAAGGATAGGACAGCAATGAGATTTTTATTCTTATTTTTTATCAGCATCTGCATATGAGATAAACCATTTTATTTTTACTTGGTAAATACATCTGTAGATGTATTTATAACCTCCTTTTAAAGAAGCTACTTTATGTAAAGAGCAGAACGCCAAGTTTAAATCTCCACTGGATCTGTTGTCAATTAGTCCAATTCAAACTACTTGAAGTCTGTAACTTGCTAGTTCTACAGAATTACACTTAAAAAGCCAGTATCCATCGTTTATTTTAGTCAGGTACTAGCTTCATGTGAAACACAGAAGCACATTAAGGTAACAGCAGTTACATTTCAGCTGTCCCTGAAGAGGAAATAAACAAATTATTCTGAAGACCTGAAGATAAGAAAATAGACAAATTATTATGAAAACTTGAAGATAAGGTCTTCCAACAAATTCTTCCTTCCCAGCATTTCCCAAATGAAAGGCAATACCAACCTATTCAACTATCAGACAGTAGCTATGGAAAAGGTGTTTCTGTAACAAAATTCTGCATCAAAAAGTCTCACAGATTATTTATCCTGAGCCAAAGGAAAAGGGCAGCAGGATGAGTTAATATGAGCAAAACAGTTAGGGATATTTAAAAGATTATTTATTCAGACAGGCCAAGATATTCAATGCTTACAAGGAAAAGAACCTCATGGACAATCCTATGTGGCAGTTGACACCTAGTTTTTACAGTTTTCAGGCAAATGCATCTTTAACAAGGTTCTCTTCATGAATGTCCAAGTTATTTGATTACCTGTACTTTTACCACCTTAAAAAGCCCTGTCCATCAGGTAGAGACTAAACTACTTTATCTTTCACAGCTGCAGAGCACTGAAACCATTTTTCAGGACCATGGAAAAAGCAGGATCACATACACACAGACAATTTGTCCTTTTGTCCTCCAGAGAACTGCAACGTTCTCTAACTCAGACAGCAATCTTGTCCTTACAGCTATATCTGACCAGGTTCTGGAGAAGTCAGTGCTCAGTTCCATGACAAAGCAGACACATTTCCTCTGCAACTTGGGATCCTTTTTTACAGAATCATGCTAAGTCACAAAAAAATTTTTGCTAATTCTTTGGAGATTCAGACCAAAAAACCATAAGAACATGCATGACATGTGACATCACATGCTGAAAAGGAGAGTAAGCTGCACTATTTCCAGCAAAAGCTCCAGGCACTGAAATAAAGGTTGAGTGACTAAGAGGACAGTAAGTAACAAATCTCCTTTACAATACATTCTTGGCTTTCTAGAACTGAAACTAAAATACTCGGAAAAAGTGTCTGCTGGTGTACATTAACCAGGTCTGAAAGCCCAAACTTCAGGAGACCCTGTCAGGCTGTAAATTCTTTATAGGAGGGAGGATTTTTTTATCTATACAGCACACAGCACAGGTCCCACTAGATATCACTGTAACAGGGCAGTGAACCAGTTTATCAGCTCTCCTGGGCCAGCCATACTCTACCCACCCCCACTCATTCCCTTTGTGCTATGATCTACCTGAAGCTTCCTCAATGAATACTTTATTTTGTGATTATGCTTGAAAAGAGCTTGCAATTGCTAAGAACCTTGACACAGAAGTCTGCTACCCTCTGTGTGAAGGAATTTTTCCTTAGAATAAGGCCAAATTATTCAACAAGGTCACTTTCCTGAAGAGGAAACACATCCATCTTGCAACTACTGCTTTTTGAATAGATGTTAAAACATTCACCAAGATCTCATGCCTCTGGAGAATTTATTAGGGAAATAAGGCATATTTTAAGATAGACACACAAAACAATGAAACTGTAAGTTTCACCTGAGGTTAGAATTGTTTGCCTCATGCCAAGAAATGGATCTACTTTGAAATGCTTGTTCACAAATAGAATCTCTTTTGTGCAGCTGGAAAGACTATGCTCAAAAGGAAAGGAAACGTGTGGTACAACATTTAGGGTAGTGCTGCAAGTTTCAGCTAGTTTTTTGAATCTTAACAGCTGCTCTTTCGTTAAAATACTCAAAAAGACACCTAGTCTGAACTGAGTAAGTGGAAGAGCTGTGCAAGTGAGGCTGACAACGAATTATAATCTACATCACTAATTTTAAGTGTTCTTTGCTAGCAGAAGCCAACTGTAACAAAAATAATTCTGGTTATTCTACACTCCAATGTACTGCATTGAGGACTTCAAAGCCTGTACTAACTCTCCTCGTTATTCTCAGAATGACAACTTCATCTTCATACTTTAAAAATTAATAGCTTTAATTTCAAGGCATTTTTTCCAGTTTCCAAGTATATTTGAGTTCCTCCAATTTATCAGCATCCTTTCCAAACCACAGGGAACCCACTGTTTATCATTCAAATACTAATTTAACCACCACCACATAGATGTGACTCATTGAGTAGGCCATGCCAGACCTCCATTTCTCTACCAAATATCCTCCAAATGTGACTGGATATGAAGCAGTGATGAGGAACACTTTGACCTTTTCTCAGGATGTAAAGAAGTGATTAAGATAAGTAGTCTGACCAGTGGCTCTTCCTCTGAAGAAGTCAATCGAATTCTACATCTTTCAACATAAATAAGCCTCAGAAACTGAAAATAATGAAACCCCCACATGCCTTGAAGGAGTTTTACAGTAAAACTTGCTCCTTCCACAAGTCCTTGACTGGCAGTGCTCATGTTTCTTTCTTAATACCACATCTTGAAGTCTTACAGCTCACATGCTGTTACTTCACAAACCAACATGAGACTCTATACAGGAATATGGAAAAGGTACAAGTTTAGTCGGAATATACAGAAAAATCCAAGACTTTTGAGCTCTACGGAAGTTCTGAGAGTTCAAAAGAATAGAGACCAAGTATTTGATTTAGTGCTGCTGTCAACCCATGAAAGCCACAATGCACTCACAGAACTTCTCATCTCTTTTGTGAGGCAGCATTGAGCAACCAGGGACACTACCTTGTGAGCTACAGTACCCAAATTGAGGAAAAAAGCCTGGGACAACCTTCCTGCTTCTACAGCAGGTCATTCAGTAATTTTCCTGAAGGCAGGTGCAGGACAAGGCTGTACAACATAACTGAGTATGCACTCACTGGCTGAATTACACCAGCTTGGAAAATTAGCATGTCATTTAACAGAGCAGTAAAAAGCTGCAGCCAGTATTTTACAACATAAAAGAGAGGCACTTGGTCAGCACACAGCTTACACAAGTGAAAAAGTGTACTATGTCCTGTACATGTTACTTTTATGCCTAGTTCGGCTGCACAGTAAATAGCTTTGAAAGAGCTATTCCTTTTTCTTTTACAACCCTCATTCATGAGCTGTATAACAGAATAGCTTTTCCCCAGCTATTTTATCTACTTGTGCCAAGACACTTGTGCAGATGCACTGCAAAAGATATCACAAAACAGATAAGGTTTAACTATATTAACCCAGGCAAGGAAAGCTGGTCTCAATCCTCAATCAGCTCACAATGAGGTTGACCACATGGTGTCACAGAACTTTGTGCCAGCACAAATAACAAAAGATGCAGGCAAGATCACTTCAGAATTGCTCCAAAGTGCTGCTGCTATTAGAAGAAACTACAGCATTAACCTGAACTTCTTGCCAAAAAGCCTAAATGTGCTAGCAGTGATATCAGACCATCACCAGTGGTCTTTCTCTCAATAAAATTTAGCAATTGCCTCCACCAGAGAAAAATCACACTTTTATCATCTTGGGTTCACATTTTAGTAAGGAAGTCATTATTAGCTTCCATTAATCCTTTTTAGTAGGTAGGGAGCAACCTACTTGCACATTTCTTTCACACTTGCTTCTCTATTTCCACACCTCACTACGCAATTTCCACACTTTTTCAGGGTGCCATTGTGTACAAACAGAACCCATTCCTGTCCTCAGAACCTATTTTCTGTAAGAACTAAAGCACTTATAAAGCAAATTACTTGACAGATAAAAGGAGGAGATGAACAGGAGAAGGGTGAGGAGGAAACAACTGATGAGACATCGTGCCATTTTCCGCTCCACTCGCTCTTTTTCATGCTTTATTGTGAGTCCAGATACGGGCAAGAATAAACAACAACCAACCTACAACACACTACAGCATGCCAGCACACTCCTGTACTGACTCCACACAGTGTCAAAACAGTAATGTGTCCTTCTCTGCTATTAGACACCTGTGGTCCAAAACCTACAGTAGTGACTATTGGTAAAAAGACTAGAAATTGCAAGGTGCTGCTGCTACATGTTGATAACTAAACTGCTACTGGTTATAAGTCATTATTGGCTCACAATTAGGCTCCAGAGCTTAGTCGCAAATGGTGACTTTGCCAATTCACAGATTCAGCAGATTCTCCTACAAACTGCATGTCCTAAGTGCTTCTTCAAACCAGACAAAATAAATGCAAGCTAAGTACACACTTCTCTTGAGAGTTAACATCATTTCAACACCTTAAATCTGCCTTTCAAGAATAGCACATAAGGGAAAGGTGAAATATAAGTAAAACCAGTTACTGGAAGAACTCTAAATGGACCTGCTACAGTTTTGAAAATAAAACTGCTTGCTTAACATCTACTGCCAGGTATCCTTACTAGACAAGCAATTGCATACATAAGAATTTCAGGTGCTTCTGCACAAGCTCCATCACATTCAAGGTATGCTTCACCTGCTTTGAGCTCGTGAAATAAATAAGGAAGCAGTTCAATTGTTTAAGTAAGTTACAACAGAGAGAATTTTAAAGTAACTGACATACTTCAGATCCAATATTTGATTTTAAAAATAAAGAGAACTAGAGTTGAACAACACTTGGCCACTTAGTCAAATTAACTTTTTGTGTCCCATTGGAACATTAAGTTTGACCTACAGAAGAGTGACACTGTCATCAAAGCCAGTAAAACAGAATCAGTGTATTCCATACAGAACATGGTTTCAGGCTTGTCAGGTAGGCACCTAGAAGTCACAAGAGACTGTTCTGCATTACTCACTCTGGAGTAGATATTTCATTCACAAGAGAAATGTGAAGAGAATACATTCCTTCATGCCTGATTTGCATGCTTGAACCACACAATGTACCCAGATATTCAAACAGCAAGAACAGCACCATAAACTACAAAGTGTTTCAGAACACCAGGCATCTGAGATACCGAAAAAGCAAGGATCCACTCTACCAGCATCAGTAACAGTCTGGTAATAATGTGACTTTTAGTTTAACTGTATTTACTTGATGACCTGTTCTCCTTCTGACCAGCGCTGATAGTTACCTACATGGCAGTAGGGATTTTTATAAGTAAATATTCTTGTCAGATATAAAGATATCAGGCACCTGGTCTATATGGGGTGAAGAAAACTTCAACCCATACATATGTGTGCATTTCGCTGGCAAAGAAGGAATCCTGAGAAACTTGGATAATCCTTTTCAGTCATCAGAACATCATTTCAAGAAGAAAACAGGCTTTTTCTACTTAAAACGCAGTAGCAAGGTAAAAAAAATTCATTAAAATAAAAAAAAAATCTTCAAAAAGGGACTAAACACTGAAAATCCACTTCTTCCCTTTAAAACTCTCACCCAACCTTGCAAACCAGTTCTAACTTAAATAGCTGAATTCTGGCTGATCTGCATTCTTGAATTTGTTATGCAGTTGTGAGTTACTTGGCATTACACATTTATATCATGTTGTTTTGGTAGATCCTTACCAGATTAATATTGTATGTTTTACAGGTCAGATCATCCAAGCTCTGGTTCTGCAGCTTTTCTGTTATTAGTGTTACCATGGTAGTTGTTCCTTTTCCACTGCTCACACAAGTGTTGGAGGCTCTTCAGTCTCTCCTTTTAATACTCATGAGCCATTTCTGTTTTGGTCTAGAATCTTGAGATTTATGCTTCCATCTTACTGCCAAAGTTTATTTCCAAATGCTGTCAGTGTATCATGTCTGGTTTCCTGTAAAATTGGATTAGAAAAAAGGAAAAAGTCAGAAAAACTCTTGCATATATCATAATAAGTATTGTAACAACACAACTCCTATTTGGACTATTCCTTCACACAAATATATCACTTTGTAAGCAATGCTGACGGCCTGCTGATTTCAGATTACACATCTCTACTCATGAAAGAATACTCCTATTTGAGGTTTCACCAACTAAAATTTCAGAAAGGAGATGAGACTCATTAATGGTGAAGATCAGAGTACTATGTGGCTGTTTCCTGCTACTGAACTGCTTCTACCTAGGAGTTTAATCCAAGGCAGAGGGAAAGCTTTCCCTCATTTAAACTACTGAAGCCTAAGCCAGGTATATTAGAACAGCACATGACACAGGCACTTAGCCACCATATTGTTCTGCACATTTAAAACTATTTGGCACGCTAAAGCATTCTACCATATTTTTTCATCACCAATTCCTTCTTAAAAAGAAAAGTGAAGCAGTGAGTAGCAAATACTATACCCACTTCCCAAACCCTCAGCTACTTTTAATATCTTGCCCTGAGTTTTTTTCAGCTTTTTTCTTTAAAGGTTACATAATTGTTACCTGTCAGCAAACACCAGATCTGGTAACCAGGACATATTCCCATACACATAAAAGCAACACAGACAACACCTTTGATATCTTCATTCTGCGAGCAGTCATCTAAATCAAAAGCACTAGTTTCTTCAGCTACCTCTTTTTATCCTAAACATCCTCTGCATATTTTCCTTCTCTCTGGTGACCTGCATTAACCATGCTTGATGATTTAAATTGGCCAAGCATATTCAGGGACCACTTATGGAATATAAAGTGGGAAGAGATCTTCACAGAGATATTTCTATTTTTAAACATGAGTCTTTGGGAAGGAACATTGATGCTACTAGGACCATAAGTTTACTTATATTTTCTAGTTTTAATGTCTACAGTTTAAAAAAGCCCTGAAAGTTATTTTCAAGTAATGTTTCCATAAAAATATTGCCTCTTCTACACTACTAATTAGCTGTTTAAATAACTAGTAGTAGCAAGGGGGAAAAAAGGCAACTTGAGGCTATGAGTCACATTAAACCCACTTAAAACTAAGATATTAATAGCAGTAATGGTGATGTTACACCATCTTTTAAACCTGCTGCCTTTAAGTACATCCTCAAAAATGATTTTCACATGCTAACCATGCACTATTTCACCTTCACAGCAGTCTGCTACACACCAGCCTCCCTCAGCCTGAGAGCTGTCCCATCAGTGTCACTTCTGCTCAACTTCTGGCCTTGCTTTTTTTATTTTTTCTTTTTCTACAAGATAGGATGCTTAGAAATGCTCTTGCACCACAAATAAGGATACCCAGATAGCTGGAAACTCAACTGTCTGGTCTATCTTGCAGGAAAGCACACAACTTTCTATATTTACATCTTGTTCTGAAATTACACCAGGTCAAGTATTAAAAACCCCTCAAGTTCATACACTCCCTGGTAAAGCCAGCACATACACTGTTCAACTTGAGCAGTCAACGCTAAGTGTGGTTCATGAAACACTGAAGCCAAGTTTGAGGGCAAGCATGTGAACACAGCAGTATCTAGAGCAGCACAATCAAACATTGCTGTTTTAAACCTGGTGGAGTTTGAAGTAAATCTGGAATAGAAGTCACAAGAAAGGCTGACTGGAGGTCAGATATTGCTCCTTCACAGATTGAAATCATACTGAGGAGCTTCATAACTGGTGCAAAGACTTTCAGATTGATCTTAAGGATGAATGTTTCCACTAGTAAGAGGCTACTGCTAAGAACCAGATGAAAAGTTCAGCATGTGTTTAGTTACTTCTATTTGGAAAGGCCATAGAAGAATTTGAGAGTTTTTATTTCCCCCAAGGAAAAAAAAAAAAAAAAAACTCAAAATCCAATAAGACTACCAAAGATGGGAGAAAAACTGATCTGTAATCAGTTATTTATAGTTATATTTTGCTTAATATTTCAAATCTCCAAATGTTTCACTGCAATTTTAAGTCAGCTTAACGTAAGTTAAAATAAGGAGAGACTAGACAGAATGACCTTAGACTTTAGTTAATGAACCAACTGAAACAAAGGATAAAGGGAAGCAAATGAAACCATGCAAGCATAGCACTTCCATGCTGAATTGTAGTTATCCACACTCCTAAATCCTACCAGCTACTGAGAAGAATATTCAAGCACTGAAACCATTCAGGCCCTTTCTGACAGCATGGAACCCAATCAGTTCTGAAACACAGGCAGTGTGGAAAGCCCCAAAAAGTTTCATTTTAGCAGTTCACACTTACAATAATAATTTTTCAAATGGAGACATGCTGCACTGACAAATATTTTATTTTTAAGTGCGGGGCTGGGATGAAAAGGTGCTCTTAAGCCCAAAAAGCCTTCATCTATCTGCTCCCACTTTTTCCTGCTCCCCACCACAAGTAAATTCCATTTCTCAGTATGAAGCACAACCCTGATAGCAGGGTTGTAGTTCAGATCAGAAGCACACTTTACAAGTGAATTCCCTTCTCACCTCTCCTAAATGTGTTTGATTAGTACATTGGCATTAACTGTTTTACACTAGAAATCTGTTCTTACTGGGCAGTTCCTGTTAAGGACAACACAATGAATGTTTAAGTGGTCAAAATGTCACCACCACACTCCTACCACTAAAGTGTCACCATCACAGTCCTACCACTGAAAGCCATTCTAGGTTGCAGTTGGATCTACCTCAGCTGCCATCACAACTGCCAACACATTCTCTTCTCTGGCTATTTGTGGCCCACAGCAGTATGCAAGCACAAGTGTTTCTGCTCATCACAGAGAACTAGATCAAGGAATTTTTATAGCTGGATGAAACCAAAACACTTCCTATTGTTTCTGGGAAATGCTGTTTTCCAGCTGGATCAGCTCCCCAGCCTGGTTTGCCATGAACTGGACACAAATGCTTGCGTGGGCGCATTGTGGGATGCTGACATCGCTTGTCCAAGTACCTGTGCAACTACAGCATCAGAAAAAAAATTCACCACACAAGAAAGCCGGTTAACATCAGCATTTCCTACACTGAGCCACACAGATCCTTCTTTAATTAGAAATTAGGCATCGACTCCTGAAGCATGGTTTGAACATGTTTTGCTCCCATCTTCCTTTCCCAATTTGTACTCCTTTGACTGGTCAAACTCACCAGCTCAAAGGGATCTGAAATCCTCCCTGCAGCCTCAGCACCTTAACTCAGTGACCAAACTCTTGGTTCACTCTGATTTGAGCTATGTATACTCTACAAGGAATTATTTCTCTTAATTTAATATTGGCTGACAGGAGACAAAAGATTCTTCAGAATGACTTCACTGAACTGTGGTCATTTTAAATTTCGTTCTTATGTACTTATAAGCTTTTTGTCCCTCCGTACCTCCTAGAGGGAAGCTCTTCACTTAATTTTCCTATTTTTGAGGGTTTAGTTTATAGTTTATTTCAAGACTCTCTGCTATGGTATGTATTTAATGGATCCACAGAGAGAAGAGACTAAGCTGTTTACTTTACACACTTTTTCCACCATGCTGTTTTTCTAGAGCAGGTTAAAAGCAGCCAATTTTATTTTTCAGTCTCTCCTTATCGTACTCTTTATGCTTATCAGGCTGAATCCCTCCCAAACTGCTCAGCACTTCATACTAATTGGATTTCCAGTAACAGGTACCATTTGACCGTCCCTGTTAGTGCAATGAGGATGCCGCTGAATTATGTTTTCAGCTGCCTCATGACAAAGATCTTGGCACAATCCAGCCCTGCCTCAGTCTCCACAGAGCCTGAAAGCACAGCCCACAGGTAACACACCTCTGCTGTCACCAAGTCTCCACAGACAGCAGCAGAGCCAGGAGCTGCCAGTTCAAACAGGAATATCCTCCAAGCCTTGAGCTAATCACAATAGGCCTTGGAGCTCCAAGTTGGATAGAGTCCTACAAGATTATGGCCATCTTTCCCTTAACACACCATTCTTTGTGGAGCCTGATTAGGTAGGATAGAGAGCAAGGTGAGACCTCCAAGATAAACACACACAACAAAAGATGTTACTCAGTCTCTGTCCTGGGAGAGACTTAATCTTCCTATGATCTCCTTGAGCTGGGGTGCAGAGGTGAGAGGTGGGGGAGGAAAAGAAGCTATTTTTTGTTGTTGTTGAAAGGTAGACTAATCAAAAAGAATAAATGGAATATAAAAATCAAACTCAAAATGCAAGCCAAAGCTAACACTCCTCAAAGCTGGAGAATGAGCTGTGAGGGAGTCAGTATCACCATTGTCTCTGATTTAAAGTTCTTTTCATTCTGAAGGCTGAGAAAAGTAAAGATTCATTATTATATCTCTATAGTACTACTAAAGGAGAGAGGGATTATTTTTAAAAAAACTTAGCTACATGTAGTAATGACTTGTAAAATCTCTGCCAAAATTAACAGCAGAGATAGAACAGAAGTGTTCATGTCACGAATTCTGTATCTTCTCAGTGACATCACTAGGGTCTTTTTTGGGGAAGACTACTATAAATACAGATTATCTAACCTCCCAGTCAATTAAAGGATGTCAGAGGCTCATTCAGTTTGACAAGTTACTTTCAAAGAGATGAAGAGTCCTGATGAAGAACACAAAGCCAACAAGAAAAAAAATCATCTCTCCTTGGCTCTAAGAAAGTAAGACATCCAGACTCATTCCCAACCCACTCCTCCTCCTCCTCTGCATCCTGCAGGACAAAATGTTCCAGCAACAGCTCATCTCGATGGGAAAATTTACATTTGTTTGAAACACTTCTAACAAATTCTTCTCTGTTTCTGGAAGCTCTATCTTGGATAAAAAAGTGATCACAAGATTTTTAGATGATTTCCGCATAACTCAAATGTAGGTGTTTCTTGGTGATCACTATCCCATTATTTTTCTGCCTATGGCATTAAAGTGGCCTGTGAGAACAGAGGATTGTTTCCTCTGTTACCTCACATTATTTCCTACTCTTTGCTCCAAGTGCTACATGGAACCTTTATTACCAACTATCCTATAAATGCACTTAGCTTGCTCCCAGCAGAAGAAAAGGATTAGCTGGAGTCAAAATTCCAATTCGGATAAGTAGGTCCTTTAAAATATTATCTCTGCTTCAGCAAGCCAAAGGAGCTAATCACTGCAGCAGTACTAACTCCAGATCTAGATTATTTTGCTGCTAGACTCTAGATGAAAGGTGATGTGATTTTTTGCCTCCTGGCACTTTCTGCAGCATCCAAGAAGCACTTCAAAATTGAAATATCACACAAAACAGATCAAGTTTTAACAGGGCATTGTCTGTTCATTCCCACTTATCCTTGAAGCAACACTAAGTTGGAAGATCAGCTTTCCTGAGACTGCCAAGCTAATACTTTATGCCATCTAACAAAAAGTTTAAAAATTAGACAGTTTTCTGCAATGCAAAATTCCAACAACCAAAAGGGAAGACAACATGCTATTTCTAAAAATACATATTATTTACTACAGTGCTAAGAAGTTCACAGAGAGGCTAAGCATTCCTTACAACATAAGTCTATTATTAATAACTTTTAGCCCAGAAAAGTTGTTGATAGCGGGCACTTAAAAGAGAATTATTTGGACTCTATCCTTTCCAGCACTAATCTGCAGTGTGGCTATTCTGCAAACCTTCCAGAATTCCACATGAAGTTTAAAAAAAAAAAAAACAAACCACAACTTTTAAATTAGAAAGTTTCCTACAGCTATAAAGTTACTACTCAATGTTTTGGGGGATTGGTACTAAATGAGGATACCCCCATTTCCAACATATACTTCAGGAGTCCTTTCAATGCCATTAACTAGCACCTCTTTACTTTCTGAGGTTCTTTACAGAAAGGTTTTTAACAGTGAACTAGAATAACAGTTTCTGACCAAAAGGGACAAAGAGAAGAGAGTTTATAATCCTAGTTTGTATTCTGTAGAAACTGTTTCACAGCCACCTAAAAAATACTGTTTAAACTGTAGTTGTTTCTCCCTGGCGTTCGGATGTGACAAAATGAAGCCTTAGCACCACACCCTACACATTCTAGAACCTGAACATAACAACCAAAGAAGCCAGTTTCAACGTTTGCAGTTTAGTTTCTCTAAAACGACTGAAGACGGAGTCACAGAACCTCTTCACTTTCTCCATGCAGTGCTTTCATAAGCCAGCTTTTATTAAAAAGAAACCTTCAACATTATGAGGTGTTCAAACTTGGATTCAGGCTGACTCAACTCCAGCACAGAACTCCAAAAATGGACAAGAAAAATAGGCTAGAAGATATCCTTTACATCAGCTTACAGGCACTGGAGACAAAGCTCAGATATTCCACAGGCTCGGGAAGCACAAGGAATATCAAGAGCTCAGTATTGTCTGCTGAAGAACATATCACCTATTGTGCAAGGCAGGACTACAGATCAGCACTATAAGGTTAAAAATTAGGGTTTGGGTTGTTCATGCCTCCAGAGATAGATAATAAATATTAGGTCCACTTACCTAAAATGCAGAAAATCACTCCAGAATTTGACTGTTTTGACCCTAAAGCATCATCAGTAAGACCAACTGGTCACTGAGGCAGCAGAAACAAAATATAAACTGCTACTAAAATAAAGCTGCATCCTACAAATTCACTTCTACTCCATCTCCCACACTCCAGATCCAAGAGCTCCTATGAGAAAGAAGGGAAGCCTCAACCATCACACACAGCCTTTGGATTCCACTTTACTTAAAAGACAGGTGATACACTGGAAAGAGGTTAAAGGTAATACTTCAGTATTACTTTTGATGGTATTGTTCCCCATCCAACAATTCACCCTGCTTGGCTAAGGAACACATACAAAACAAAGGCCTAAAATAATTTAATACATTTTTATTTAGAATCAAAATATTTTACATGCTGAGCTGTTGTCTGTAATAGATATACCCCCTTTTATTTCTTAAGTTACTGTCAGTGGTTTGGGTTTGGTTTTAAAACAAGATACTAGAGAGTCTCCTTCCAGAAAGGAAAAAGAAGGGAGATAGGCAATGTTACACCTTTGTCACAGTTTATAAAGTACACTTCTCAAAGCAACAGAAGTGCTGAATTAAGCTCAAGAGACTTTTTTGAGGTCATACCTAATTAAAGCAGGGAATGTATCACTACAGAAAACTGGGGCTAAGAACTCGACTCAGCCAGAGGTTAAAAGCATTTTTTATTGCAAACTCAAATCAATAAGTCAGTCTCTCAGGTTTAAACCTGTCTTACAGACCTGACAAAGACCAAATACTCATACCACAGACAAGCCATCCTGCATCTTTTAACATGTCTTTGTCAGACAGGACAACAGATGAGCTGTGCCTTGTGTCTGATGCTGTACCAAGACGGTCTTCCAAGATGCTCATGTTACTTATGCTCTTTCCTAAAATAATCCACCACAATGACAGGCGAGGATTTCATTAATTTTGCTGAAGAATATTTACATATACTGTTTGGAGCTCCATTTGAATGAGGCATCGGCACTGGCCCATGACCAGTCATCTCCCTGCAATGTGAAATTTGGACTCTTTCTCCTCAGCTCGACTGCAGAAAGCCCAAGGCTACAGTGTGATGTTGAGGAACAGAAGTCTGATCTACTGAGGCTTGAATATGCGAACACTAAGCCCTTGGCTTTTGCTGTTGTTATGAATTAAATGAGCTAACAGTCATTATTTCAAGACTACAATACTCAAACCAAGAGCTATTGCCTGTTTAAGCAATTCAGAACAGAACCTAGAGGGCAATCACCACTTCTTTACTGTAACTTTCAGGGTATATTACTAAAAGCTCAAAGCTCAGGTCCTACACAAATTACTTTCACCTCTACATGCTGCTTTTATAAATATGCTATTTAAAACCAGCAGAAGTATTTACTTCATAGACTAAGCCTCCAGTAAGATATAAAATTCAGACTCAAATAGTAATTTATACTGATAATATTAATATTTGGAGAAATCTACCAGACTTCCACCAAAGCAAGTGATCCAGACTGTATGAGACCCATGAGATTTTTTTTCTTCAAGCCTTAGAATAAAAACAATTATCAACTGGCCCTACTACCAAGATATTTGCTCCACTCCACTGGTTAGAAAAGCCAGAGGAAAAAAAATAAAATAAAATTAATGAGGAGTATCACCTACTTTCTCTTAGTGTTTCTTAAAACTGAGAAGTGAAACAGGCACATATGCATACTTTAAAAATACCCTAGGCTGAAAAAAAATAGCACTGACCCTTAACTTGTATAGCAGTGACAACAATGATTACCCCATGCATATCCTGTTTCGCTGTGATAGAATGGAATAATACCAACACTGAAGTACTGTTCTATTACCAAAGCCTATGGGCTTGGAGCTGAGGGATTATACAAATCTCTTCCATACATTCTGCCCCCAAAACACACACAGCTAATAAACCTCCTCCTGTTTGCCTTCAGGTTCATTCTGAGGAGTTTTAGACATCTGGTTGGCTTGTTTAAAACAAAAAGCCCAACTAGTAGGTTTGTTTTTATGATCCCAAGTGTGAAATGTTCTTGCTGGAGGCCTCAGGCCAGGTGAAAAACACTTATGTTAAGATGCTACTTCATGGCATTTCAGGGATCTAATGAGCTATATAATCTGCACACAGCAAAGTCTCCCTTCATTAGTTTGCATAATGCATATATGGAAATTAAAAATGAGGAACCTATGGTAGTCCAAATATTTTTCAGTAAATAGTACAGCTGGTGAGCTGCAGATAGCACTAAATTTAGAACTCAAGTTCCAAGCAGTATTCTGTAAATATCCATATATCTCAATGCTTACAGCAATATGAAGTACGTTTCTCCATGGCTCACTGTACTTATTTTTCATACCATGAGTAATATTTCCTTCTCATGACAGAGTATTATGCCCAATTTAGCAGTTCAAGGAAAGTGTCTTTGTCTCAAAATTGGAACTCTGCAGATCATTGTGCAACTATACTGAATAAGCATTTGGATGTGTGTACTCTTATTTTAGCAGTCCACAAGTACACTGTTTATATATTTTCATATAAAACCCTAAAGTATAAAGAAAGCAAATTACACTAAGAATTTACACAACAGCAAAATTCTATGCAGGCTTGCATAAAGTAGCTAAAGCTTGCTGCTACATTATCTGCGTGGAAAGAGCATGGAAATGCACTGAGCAGATATGAAATATGGTGTGTAGCTGACAACCAAGTTCCATCTCATGGTCCAAACTTCTTCTCTATCATGGCTCACCATCCGCAACTTGTCATTGAAGAAACCCTAATTCATGTGGCAGGAGATACCACCTCAAGAGGTGGCACACAAAGTTCTACAACACACAGCTGGTTACCAGATCCACCAAAATCCAGAAAATAAACCCCATGTACCACACAGCTTTCAAGCAGCAAAAATTTTCTTTTAAATAAAGAAAATTTGGGTATCACACTACAAACAGCAGAACTGAGTGGTAACTTAAAGAATTTCTTCTTGTTGCTCTTTACTCTGCTAAACTATGGTTCCTATCAACTTAATAGTTGGTTTCCAACTTCTGTTTTTCACATACCGCAAGGTTCTGAATGGTGAAGTCTCTGAAGGGATCTGCACTACATGTAATCTGCTCTACATGTGAGCTCTCAGTCCACAAACGACCCAAGTACGAGTAGACCACAAATTTAAGCCCATTAAAATAATGGAATGAAATACAAAGACAAAGGCAATATACATCAATACCGTGTGTGCTTCCTTCATTCAATTCAGATGTTACTTCAAGTGTCACCAGGGACATCCCTCTTGCCAGGCCCTATTAAAGGTACTTCAATAAAATTTAGTTCAGTTGAGCTATGCAGCTCTTAGTAGTTCACTAGACTGTTTGAAAAGCCAGATAAGTACTTTGTCTCTATGCAGCCAGCCTTGAGCAGCACACTGAACAGCTGGATTCAGGAAACGCTGTGTTAGAGGTCAAGACACAAACCAAGGGGTACACACTGCAGTAGGTATTTAGGAAAAGCAATTGTAACAATTACATCAACTAATGAAATTCCATGAGACAAAGTTACACCATGTCAGAGAAGTGAAAAAAAGTGAACTACTTTAGCTACATTAGTATGATCGTTTTTTCCTTAAATAGTGGAAAATCACCTTTGCTTGATGGAAAAGCTCCGTATATTTTGTGTACTTCCTCAACACTACCTCAATGTAGTGAGTGAACAACTCATTACTTCTACAAGAAAATTCTATAGAAAGATTCACTTGTCAAAGGGGATTCACAGAAGTCACCAGAATTCCAAATTACAGTTTACTCACAGAGGATGAGCTAAGAAGCCTTAACGTAAAACCATGCCCCTGGTACAGGAAGCAAATAGGCTCAAGGTGCCAATTAGTACACAAATACTATAGACCATAGTTCAGTCAGTATAAACCAAAACAACTATTTTATTTGAGCACAAAAATGCCAGGAGAAAAAAATGAGTGTTGAGGAAGGCCTTGACTTTTAATCTTCCCTGACTGGGACAGAAATTTAGCAGCTTCGAATGGCAGCAGGTAAGTAACTCGGCAAGTCCAGCACACAACATTCACAGACAGCAACTGTGCAAAGCAGGACCAGACCAAGAGCGTTTGGAAGGGAAATGGGATCTCACACTTGGGCAGCCATCTTTACAGAGGACAGCATTCTGACAAGATCAACTTTGGTAACCAAGCTGAAGCACAAAACAGAAAAGATTTATCTGCTTAAGTCAACAGTAAGAGAGATGTGGTCTTCCAAATGATTTTTCAATGCTGACAAAAAGTGTACCCTATCTAAGCTTCCTTTAAAATGAGCCTCAGATTACATCTGGGTTCCTGGCACCTTCACACATGCAAAGGTTAAGCACACTATAATCTGCATAAAGCAGTAACATCTTTTCTGCTGAAGATCTGAAACAAATAACTCTGTTAGGGGAAGTCACTGGCTGAGCACCTGGACTCAAGAAGTACTGAAGTGATAAACAAGTTTCTGACAGCTGCAGCCTTTTGTGCAGGTGCAACAGGCATTTACTTCATTGCAGTTTGGCTCAGTTCAACAGCTACTTTAGAACTCTGAAATAGGTTTGGTAATATTTGATCAGTTTGAGCTCCAGTGAGAAAAGGACAAAGGGAAGGTCCCAAACTAGTTCCAAAGTTTAAGACTGTATATTTAACAGGACTATAAAGTTTAATCTCAAGGATACTTGGCATTTTGCAGTCAACTATGTTAGTAAAATTGGAGTATCACAATTTACATAGAAAAACCTGCCACAACCATGAACACATCTTGAAAGAGCTTTTCTGAACAGAGCTCCTCCATAATTCTATTTATGGTCTGTAATAACTTACAAACAACTATTAACTTGAAGTACAAATTTCACCATCCACACTGCCTTTAACTTCCCAACACCAGCTGGTGCTGCCTTACTGTTCTGGTAGCATTTTGGGTGTTCAGAGTGGTCACAGAGGTAATCCCACCTAACAAACATTCACTATCTTTAGGAAAGGATCAACAGCCCTGCTAAACCTCTGCTCAATTTAACATTGCAGCATGATTTCAAAGCATATCTGTCCATCTCCTTAGAGCATCCAGTGGAAAGAATGATTGGAAGATTAATTATTCCAGCTTGTAGCCAGGCACAATAAAACTCTCAGCTACACTCAAATACATCTGTGTGATGAGAATAAACTGCTACACATGCAAGGACTGTAAATAAGGCAACAATAAGAGCAAGTCTAAGGGAATTACTGAACGGCAGAGATGTAAAGAAAGTTTAGAGGAAGAGGCGCTGGAGAAAAAAAAACAACAAATAGCACTTACAGAACTCTGTCAAACAACCCCAATAGAGACAGGGCTCAGAGAAATCCATTTCTATGCAGCACAGGATTCATTATGTGCATTGAGTTCGACAGGGGAGATAATATGAGAACTAAGATTTCAAACAGAGAACATTGCACCTACAGAGATGTCAAAAAATACTTACAAATACAAATCCAAGAAAAATACTCTAAAGAAAAGCTGTTCCAAGTAGTAGAGCCTATCCTTCGACATATGGCTTGCAATGAAAGAGCAATTTCATCTCAAGAATGGACAGCTTCAAAGAACTCTAACTACAGATGACTTCAGTCACTCTGTAACACCTGGAATTATTTGCAAGGTACTAGATTTAGGCTGTTATGTGATATATTTAAATACAGACAGAAACACGACATGGCTGAGGCTTTTTAGAAGCAAAACAAATGAACAAAAAAGGGTTTGGACATTAGTTTGAGACTAGGCCTGCCTTCATTGTATATCTGCATTAAGAAAAAGGTCAAAATTCATGCAACCAGTCTCCAATTCCCCCATAATTTAAGTAGAACCTCTGGGAAGAGCAGGAATCTTTTGTGAGCACTAGAGGTGTGCAGCACCCACCTGGTTCACTGGGACATCAGTGTAACAGGGTTTAGTGACAGGGAGGAACCTGTGAGCTCGCACACCTAAATGTTACAGACTTGTCTTGATGGGAGGTGACCAAAGGCAGTCCTTGGGGGACAACCACAGCCAGAGAGCAGTTGCCAGTGGTGTGTGGGAGAACACACGGAGCTGGAACCCAGCTCAGTTCCATTTCTGTGCTTCCCGTGATCTGCTGCTGGCAGAGGAGGCTGGTTATATGTAGGAGAACAGCAGGAAGGACTGCAAGACAGCATTAAAATCCTGCATAACTTTGACAAGCTGGAAAACTGTTCTGCAAGTAAAAGGACACAAGTGAGTTCTGAAAGGCACACTCAGGCAGGATTAAATGAACAAACAGAAGGCAAGTTCTTCGGAAGAAAGCTGTGAGCTAGGTGGGATCAAGGCCCTGGACCTTGAAATGAGTGTTAAGCTGGTGTAAAAAAGTCCAATGTATGGGGATGCATAAACAGGAATATCAGCTCCAGAGCACATGAAGCCACTTTTTCACTGTACTCAGCACAGAAACTCTCAGCTGCAGCAGAGACTTGGGTTTTGAGCACCACACTTGAAGCCTAATGTGAACTAAATTGAGAGAACAACAGGAATGATCAGAGCTGAAAAAAATGACCTCTCAGGAAGACCTGAATACTTAAGTTTTACTTAGGACAAAAGTATCACAAGGGTGGAGGGCAAGACACAAGGAAACAGGAACATTGCAAAAAACAATACACATTTTTTCAAGTTTACTTACTATAGTGGAAAGAATAGCTGTCCCTTATGTCCAGGTAATTAGGCAATAAGCTTGACCTGCAGTAAAAAGATGTCTGGTTTCATATTCAGAACAAGTTTTAATACTGAGGACAGCAAAGCACTGGACTAAGTAGAAAGAAGAGCTGCTCAGGTTTCTGTTATGAATCACATTAGATGTGCAATACCAGTATGGGGGCACAAGACTCACAACCAGCCAACATCTTTCAAAGCCCTACGTTTTTTTTTTTAAATGATAAATTCAGTTTCAAGTCCCTGTAATGATTCTGCTTATCCTCCTACAATGTTTTTTGAGTTTCAATGAACTAGATGTTACTCTTCTGATTTGTCAAATTAAAACTTTAGGATTTGCATAATCAGGTTATTTTATTATTACAAAAAAAAAAGTCACAGCTGCCCCATACTATCTTCACACAGAAATAAATCCCCTCCAATCTCCTCCTGTGGCAGCATGCAAGTTTCAGCAATATTGCAGTATCCTGCTGCATCTTTCTTCTGACCAAGAGAAGCCAGAAGCCTATTACTTCAGAAAGACAGGCGTGCTTTGCCTTCCAACACCCCAGCAGGGTGATGTAATGGCTTTCACTGATGTGGTGTCAAGGCACTGTCACACAAACATCTGTGTGCACCTTTTACACCCACTGCCCCAGGCTGGGTTAGGACTTCCTGAAGATGGAAAACGCTGCACGCAGCAGCCAAATACTGCAAACCAAAAATTAAGATATGCAGCATTTTACAGATGGGGAGTTGAAGCAAAGAGCATTAGTTACAGCCAGAGTTCACACTTAAAATCTGAAGTCACTAAAGCACAGAGGAATTAACTCTTAAGAGCTCAAGCATAAATAGGCCTAAAAAGCATAAAACAAGACAAAGTACTATCCTTTTTCATCCCCTGTAATAGTTTGGTACTACACATGTTTATCCAGGTACTTTGCTGCTTTATAAAATGACATTCTTCTGATTAGTGAAGCATGAAAACAGAAGAGCAGCAGCAGTCCACCTTACCCTCCCTGCAGTTCAGCAATTTCTTATCCAAATATTGAACCAGAAAGGTCTGGTCAGGATGGGGTGCTAATGGAAGAAGAGGATGAAGTCAGCAGCCACATATGCAGCCAAGCTCAAGAGGACTGCTATGCATCCTGAGAAGGGAACAGGCCAAGGACCAGGCTGGCACTGAACATGCTGGCTCCTGTTCCAGTGCCACCACAATCTCCAAACCAGCGACACCACTGCTGTCTCTTAACCTCTGGTAGCCCCTTACAACAGGCAGCAGCACTTCAGTTTAGCCTCCAAGTTACTCACACTTCTCATATTCATCAAGGTTCAATTCTGTTGTTTCATTTCATTGTTTTTAATAAATGAAAAGACGAAGTGCTGGGTACTTGTTCCTCTCCCCCTTCCCACTATAACAACTACATACTGTACTTTAGTCAATTCATGTAAGTAGTTCTTGAATGCTGCTTTCATTACCCTTCTCTCATTTACTAAATACTGCATCAAATTACACTCTGAAGCAGGGCAGTAGTCTTCAGGCATGTTCACACACCACTATCCTCCATTCCAACAGATAGCAATGAATTATTTGCCACCACTATTACACTGGGATAAACTGGGCAAAGAGGTTCCTTTTTCTTTTTAACTATATATTCTAATTTTAACTGTCAGTTCATCAAAAACACTGTTCAAACATACGAACAGGTCTCAGGCATCTAAATGGAGACCAGCACTCAATCAATAAATCACACCCTCAAACAGTCCACAAATCAGAAGTTTGCTACCTTATGAAAACATAACACGATACAAAATCCACCTGCAACTTCAACAGCCATTTACATATTGAAATGCTGAGCTGCAGAAGGCAGAACTCCAGATCCAGACCCATTATCCTGCCTCAGCTATGTTCCCACAATTCTGTTTCATAACCTACATCAACACCTGAGGCTCCAAAATTTAACCTCTTCCATATTGTGCATACTCCTTTTGGATAGTGGAAGCTGATAAGGCCACAGGGTTTGACAGATCCAAATGACACACAGCTTTTGTCACTTGCCCTCTCCCTTAAACATGATAAACTTCCATCCCTCTAAAACCAAAGAATTTTCACTGCAAACAAACTTTTGAGGGTAGAATAAAGAACAAAAATATCAGACAGTATCTAGTAGTAAACTGTATGAGAGGGACGAATACGTGACCAAGACAAAAATCTAAAGCCACAATTAAGAAGGTGAAACATAACACATGTGCACAGCACTGAAGGAATGATTTAGAGCCACTGACATCAACACAAGCTGTGCAGAGCAAGAATTAAACATGCTGCAATAATAATCTGGACTGCCCAATTAGGTTAAAAAATACATTTACCCTACAAATTAAAAAACCTCCCAAACCCCTCGAAGGCATTAATGCTGTTCACAATGTTATTTGAGATGCAAATTAGGGACTTAAAGTTAATATAACACCAACAGAAGTTTCTATTATTCCTATTAATGGCTGAAGGGGAGGTGACAGTAGAAGAAAAGCCACAGCCCTGTTACATGAGGTCTTATTAGGACAGTACACGTTTCCCTTAATTTTTAATACCTTCACTTTAATGTAGAACTGGGCAAGGTGAAAATGTGATCTTCCATAACCCAAGAAAACTGGAGTGAATTAACAAATAAACAGCCAGTTGGTTGCCAAGGCTGGCTGGATGAGGGGAGTCTTAAGGAGAAACAGGTATTCTTTTAAAAAAATGAAATTCAGATCTTGTCTTCCAGTATCATAGATCTCAGGCTAAAGAACAAAAGTAAAGGTTTAGACAGTGGTGCTCCACTTATTTCTTCAACTATTTCCTGTACCAGCTGGGTGTTCCAATTTTGAAGCTCAGCAAATGCAGAAACAGCTTTCTTGCAGCTCAAATGCCCTCCTCACAATGACCTGTAGGTCTTGGTACACACACTGTCAGATTCTGCAGATGACACTTCTAATGAAAGCTGCAGGCAAAATACAGTTTGATTTCACACCCTTGGCTCTATCTGCACAGACAGACCCACACACACTGAAGAGCAGTTGCCATCACTGGCACTGCTGTCCCAAGCTCTGGGCCTGATACAACACTGACAATTCTCCCCAGTGCTTTCCTACAGTTTAACTCTCACAAGAACTTAAAGTTGTCATACCAGGTTCAGAGCAATGATGTGAACATCAGGTGATCAGAATCCTCGATCTTACTGTTAACACCCAACCTGCAAAACGTGGCAGCTGCATTTTACCAGAATACACTCAAGTTCAAACAGTAAAAAGCCAATATATTAGTTTTGTTTTTATAACTCAGTAAATATCCTAACTGAAACATTTCATATTACCTTAAAGCATAATATTCAACTGCTTGCTTAAAAAAACAGTGCTGTCAGTAAACTGAGAGCCATAACCCAGATAATGTATTTAGTAACAACCCTGCCTACTTCCTCCCCGCAACCTAAAAATTAGCAGAAACATGGCCTTCAGAAGTTATTTACACCCACTGCAAAGCATTAGCAGTTATCTGAGCAGCTTCTTGTCAGCTTGCTAATGATATTATTCCTCAAAACAACCAAAAAAGCCAAAACAGCAAGCCAACACCAAATGTAGAAAGGGCTATGTTAAGAGTTGACAGATACCTTGATTTCAAATTTCTCTGTACTTAACAGTACCAAAATATCCAGTTGGATCATCACAAAAAAACCATAGAACAGCCTAGAAAGGAGTTAAAAATATGCCACACCTCCTTTGTTTTTTTACAGGCCTCCTCTTGAGTGAGAAGAAAATCCTTAAAGAAACCATTTTCTGAAAATACGACTGTCTCAATTCTTCTAACAGTCTTTACAGTTAAGAGAAATGAAGAAAGTGGAGATGTTTTTCGGTTTTTTTAAGACTCATCACTGGATTGCAATACTTTGCTGCTAAGACCTCATTAAGGACACAAACTTTATGACAATGAAAAACACACTGTCCACGTAAAAGGCTCCCTCACAGGTTACAGAATCAAGAGATTAAGCCTTACCTACCAAGAAAATACCAGACACTGCACTGACTTCAAGTACCTGTATTTCTAGCTATGAACTTCTTCCCTAGAACTGAACAGGGGTTCCCTGTGCTGATTAACTCTTCCTTCAGGAGTGCTCATAAAGCCCTCCACAGGTTTCTGTG
Organism: Sylvia atricapilla; assembly: GCF_009819655.1. Taxonomy (NCBI): domain Eukaryota; kingdom Metazoa; phylum Chordata; class Aves; order Passeriformes; family Sylviidae; genus Sylvia; species Sylvia atricapilla. The sequence continues at coordinate 27,406,859 of NC_089143.1, forward strand.
AGCAGTTTCACCCCTCCCAGTAAGGTTATGTTACTTAAAATATCGAAAGTAAAAGTTGCAGATAATTCCACAATGGGCAGGAATCTCTTGCATTTTGAGAGTGAAAACCTGCAAGATAGTTTTTACATGACTATCAGATCTCAAGAATGTAGTAACCATAAAAGTCCAAGTTGCTTATTTCACAAAAATAAAAATTACAGTTTAAAGCAAGCAAAATTTTGTCTAAAAAGAAAGCACAGAACCTGTAAGCTTGCAGGGGAGAGAGAAGCTCCCTGTTGCCTAAAAACAAAATTTCTGCTTATACTATGACCATCAACATACAAAGAAGAAAGGTAAATCATAACAAATATTAATATTGTCCACAAAAGGCTTAGAGAGACTTCTTAAAGAGACTTAGTTTTTAGGACAACTCAAAGCAGAACCACACAAGACAAACTTTTAGAAGAAAAATCAAAGCCAGCATCAAAAAAAGTGGAGGAGCAAGGAAAGAATTGTGTTTGGAAAGTTTTAAGTACACCATGATTCTAAAGGGAATAATCTATCAAACCACAGGAGGTGACTAGAACTGCCATCATCACTGTTTAACACAAAGGAATGTAGATTGGGGGGAGGCAACAGAGGAAGGGGGAGAAAGCACAGAGAAGGGAAAAGAAGGAACTAAAAAAAGGGAGCCACAGTAATGGCTACCAGACTCTCAAGGAATTCCTAAAGGAAAGAATAAATCCTTCAAGGTTTTGTTTTAAATAAAGCAATCCATGCAATAAATTGCAGTCGTCTCAGTACAGTCAGGCTTTCAGTTTATCTGCCCACCATATTTTCATAAATATAGTTTTACACCTCTACTAAACTTCCAAAGCTTAACACAATGGTTCCAAATATAAATATTTCTTCTTTCATCCTCCTCATTCTTCTGAATCATAGCACCCTGCAGAAAAACAGCTTTTTGAAAGGAAGTAGGGAAGCTTAACCATCCTGAATTTAAAATACCCCTTTACAATTATTCAACCAACTTTAATTCCCCAGTTAAAGAGACAGTAATGATGGGTTACGCACTGGCAGGTAAAGGCCGCTAGAGGACTGCCAGATTACCACAGGAACATCCCAAAAGTGTATCATACCATCAGGGGGCTGATCTTGCAGATCACTAATTTGAGTTTATGTCTAATAAGGCAGCATTTACTTCCACATGATGAAGAGTAGCATCTTGCTACCGATGCAAAAAACCAGGGCTCATTAAAAATAGCAGATATGTTAATATGGACAGTATTTCAAGGAGATTCAAAATGACGGAGTAGTGAACTCATTTTCTAGTTCAGAGTTCCACCACCTTACAAAGAGCTACTTAAAATATATGTTTTTGTCTCCTGCCTTTGAGCGCAATTCTTCCAGGCATTTCTGGAAGCTCAATAACCGTAAGGATACAAGCACTTTGGGCTTGAGCAAGTACGCTGCATCTCCAACAAACCCAGATCAAGTAACATGCTTCATCAGGAAAGTTTTTGCTATTCAGCAAACATTGTGCTCCACATTTCATAAGCCCGACTAGAAGCATGCAGACCATTCACAATTAAAACACACCCAGAAACACTTCAGCTTGCCACAAGAGATACAAACTTCTGGTTCTTGCCAAAAATGGCAAATTTTTCTGACAAAAGTGTTTTCTATCAGTCGGGCAAATGAACGGGAGGCAATGCAGTAATGGCTCTAAAAACTGTTCTTCTCAGAAGCTGACTTTAATGTAGGCACAGCGAACCAGAAAATGGATTTGACCAGCTGGCTCAACTCATCCCCAGGTAGAGGACTTGGCACTCATGGTGAAAGCCAGGGACAGAACCACCCAGTCCCTCCCAACCTTGCAACCCAAAGCTGAGGTGCTGCTCCAAAGGTTCTGAATGCTGGGATGGGGATGTCCATCCCTAAAGGGGAAAACGCCTGAACGTTTCCATCCCAACCCCAGGAGTTCAGACCCCTCAACACCAACCCTGAGAAGCCTCTACAGCGGTGGCTGCTCTGTCTCATAAGACCTAAAGCGACCTCCTGAAATAGCACCCAGAATTTCAACCACACATTTCTACCCTTCCAGCAGGCCAGAAGACATTGAATAAGCCAAACAACCAGAACAAAGCCATGTTATTGCCTCTAGAAAAGCTGAGATAATACAAAGAGCCCATTCACTTGCCCACTGAGCCCAACTGGTCCTTACACTCCGGAGCCATAAAAACTAGAAATCAGCTTTCCTATTGCTGAGGGGAGGGGAAGGAAGAAAATAACCACCCTTGCCACCCAGGAATCATTATGGAAGGCAGCTATCGTGGAAAAATAGGCACCCCCACAGAGGTAACGCTATCCTTGAGCCAGACAGGGGGGAATCGCCTCAAAATCGCCAGGGTACGTGCCTGCAGACATGTGTTTGCAGGGCAGCGGCACAAAGGAATGTCCGAGCCCCGCCGCGGCCGGGCATCTTCCCTTCCCCGCACGGCCGGGCCTGGCCAGGCCCCTGGGAGACACGGCAGCGCCGCGCAGCCGGCCCGGATTATTATTAACGCTAATAACTTCATTTTCGGGGTTATGGGTTTTCTGCCTCCCGGCGGGGTGGCCGCCTCCAGCTCCCAGCGGGCGCACGGCAGCAGCCCCGGCGGTGCGGGGGGAGCGCGGCCCGGGCCGAGCACGGACAATAACAACAAAATGCACATTTTACCACACCGCTTTACCTATCTGTTGCGGTAACCGGAGGGATGAGCAGCATGCAGCCCTGCGGCAGCAGGAGGTGCCGCTGCAGGGAAGCGCAGCCTCGGGGTGACACCCCCGCCCCGCAGGGTCCCCCGGGCCGCGCTCACTGCCCCGCCCGCCCGGAGCTGCGCGGTGCGCACGGCCTCCGGGGCTTCGCGAAGGGGTCCGAGGATGGCCAGGCCGCCTCCCCTCTGCCCCGCACTGCCTGCGGGCCGACAGCGGGGCTGCTGCCTGTACGGCTGCTACCTGCAGGGCTGTTATTACCTGTGCGGCTGTTGTCTACACGTCTGTTACCTGTTACCCGCCTGACTGTTACCTGCCGGCCGCGCTCCTTACCCCCCGCCCCGCGCCCCCCCCACCCCACGGCGGCTGCCGGTACCTGAGCGGCCGTGCCGCCTCCCCCGCGCGTATGGACCGGGCTGCTCAATGGCAACCGAACAAAACACCGCCGGCCACGCCCCCTCCACCGCCCGCCCGCGCCCATTGGCCGCGCTGCCCGCCCGCCGAACCTTGACCCGCTCTGCCATTGGCCGGCGGTGCGGTCCGGCCCCGCCCACATAGGGGCGGGGGGCCGGCGCTGTCCCGGTCGCAGCAGGGACGCGCAGCTGTGGTGCCGGGTGGGGTGGGGAGCGCGCGTTGAACTACAGCCCCCAGGAGGCTTTGCGGTGACGCGCCGCTGTCATTGGCTGGGCAGCGCGCGTGCGGAGGGGCCAGGGGCTCCCGGCGGGGAAGACGCGCTTCGCGCGCGGGGGTGATGACGTCATCGCGTGCCCGGATGGAGCCGCAAGGGGGGTGCGCACCCTCCTCCTCCTTTTCCTTCTCATCTTCCTTCTGGTCTTCTTCTTCTTGCTCCTTTTCCTCTTCCTCTTTATCTTCCTCCTCTTCCGATTTCCCTTCTTTCTCCTTCTGGCTCTTGGCACCCTTTCTGTCTGTGCTCATTTTGCTCCTGGCTCAGTTGTGGATTCTGGTGCATGGGAAATTGTAGTTCATCTGCTTCCACGATCCTTGTCGGTATCCTTGGCAGGGATTTGGCTCCATCCTTGTAATCAGTTTTTGTTCACAGAATTCCCCCTTGAAAACAAGCTATCCCTGAAGCATTTCATTGCTAAATCGTATCCAAACTTAGGATTTTTTAAAAATTTTTTTTAATAAGGATGAAGTCATGATAATGTGTTTGCCTCTCACAAGCAGGCCGAGGTGCGGCGGGACACCTGAGGCTGCCCCCAGAGCCCCCCGGCCCGAGCCGTTCCCTCTGCTCCTGTTCCCTTCCCTGGAGCCGGCGCTTCCCGGCGCTGTGTCCGTGTGCTTACACTGCCCTCTGCTTGCCCGGCCCTGCTTCCACCCGCCGGGAATTCCTCATCGCCCCCAAAATGCAGGGCGGAAAGCCGCCCCACATCTGCTGCTCGCCCCACGAGGACCGTTCCGATGGGAGTTTCTCAAGGCGGCCGTGAGTCAGCCGGAGCGAGGAAGTGGGATGTGTTTGGACAGCAATTACGCCGTGCACTTGTCAGGGCAGAGGCTGCTTTATGTGGGTGCATAATCCTTAACGTCATGAGAAACCAAACCCTGATTTACTGCTGCCCACAGGCCTAACATTACTGTGGTGCAGGTATTTCTTATTCACGGTAACTGTTATCAAGCTCTTGTCCCTGTGACAGCCATCTGTCATTTCAGCCTTCTGCAACCTGTTCTTCTGTTTTTGCACATGGAGTTGTATTTCACTCACCTTTCCTTCGACCCACGAGGTTTTCAGCTGAATTTACCTTATTTCCCTGTGAGATTCTACTGAATTACAGGACAATGCAGCAAGAGATACCTGAGTTAACATCACAATGCAGAGTCCAAACAAAAACTGTGTTCCTGGGAAATGCATAATTTGGCTAGCTTACTTTCAAATATGAACCTCAAGAGACCAATAAATTAAACCAAATTTTATTTTAAACAACATTACCAGGTTTTACTGCTGGTCTTCATCACTGTCCTCCCGTGTTTTGCACTCTGTACAACCCCACAGTACTTTTTTCACATAGTTTTCCGAGATTCCTTCCCCTGATTATATAATGAATATTTAAATCAATGTTCTAGTTCTCTGTAAGATCAACACATACCTCTCTTCAGAGAGATCTTGCAAGAGATTACAGGTACACAGAAGAAAGTACACAGCTCTCTCCCATTGCTCAGTCCTGGCTCTTGAAATGCTTTGTGATTGTGCTCACTTTGCTCCTGGCCTTATTGTGGATTCTGGTGCATGGGAAATTGTAGTTCATCTGCTTCCATGATCCTGTCGGTATCCTTGGCAGGGATTTGGCTCCATCCTGTAATCAGTTTTTGTTCGCAGAATTCCCCCTTGAAAACAAGTTATCCCTGAAGCATTTTGTTGCTAAATCCTTGTCCAAATTTAGAATGAACAATTTTGCTTGTTTGTTTGTTTTAAATGAAGTCATGATATAATTTGTCTTTCACAACCATTTTAAGTATTCCACTGGACTAGAGCAGCTCAGGTGTGAGAGTTTGATGTAAAACTGGTATTCCTATACCTATGACTTTAGCCATATCCATAGTTTGCAAACATTTGTGTTTCCATTATACTTTCCTCCGGACTCCTATACTGTTTCTGTATCGAGCAAGGTAAAACCAGAGGGAACTTCATGTATCTGAGATTGAAATTTCTTGATTGCAACTGTTCAGTCACAGCCATGGCTGCAGCACTGGGGGAGGCATGTGAAAAGGCACAGCTGCACTTCCCGAGCAGCCAGTGCTTCTGCTCTCAGCTTCCACAGGCTGGGTATTTCCATCTAGGGCAAAGCTTTGCAGGAATTAAACTACCTTATGCATTAGATAAATCCTTGAACTTCTTTCTCATCTTCTGTAATGCTCCCCTGTAATTTATCCCCTGATTTACCACTTTCCATTCTCCTCTGCAACTTTTTCTGTTTTTTTTCCCAGTGTGACAATACTCTACACTGTCTTCTTTTCAGATGGAACTGCTTTTACCTCTCTGTAGTCCAAAACCAAGTGGGAAGATGAGCCTTTAACTAGAGATGTTACAGAGGTGGTGCCTCCTATGATCCCAAAACTTGTCAGATGGGGAAACCACATACAATGGTCAACGAAAACTACAGGACAGAGTGGGAGAGAGGAGTGAGTGATCATGTCTGAGACAGGGCAGGTGGTAGCTCTAATCAATGTCACTCAGTATTCAACCAGAGTCTTCTTTCATTTTATACCCAAGAGTAAAGCCCTGGCAGGGATCCAGTTTATAATTCGGATCTTGGTAAACACAGACCTAAATTTCCCTCATGACAAGGTTTGATAGTAATTGTCTAGCACTTTAAATATCTAATTACAAACATGCTACCACATGGTAAAGTGGTCCGTGTCTGTTCACTCAACTGTGTGTCTTCAGGAAGGGCCATCTGTTTCCAACAAAACAGTGAGACACAAATGTAGGCAGGTTTCTAAATTAAAAAGAGAAAAAAAAAATAGAGAGGGGGAAAGAAAACAAACTAAAGAGAGACACAAAGCTGTCTTTCCAATAAAATACCAGCTGAAATAGGTGCAATCAGAATGAACCTCAGGAGAAAGTTTTCACCTAGGGAATCAATGGATGATATGGCTCCTCTAAGATGTCCTTCTGAGAATTATTTTATGCACCTAAACTGCTGCATTAAGAATATGTAAGTTTTCACTGCAGGATGAGTTTGGCCCATCTTGACCCCCATGTTCCATAAAGAAATAGCAACTCCTCTAACCTCCTGTCTCCACATCCAGGACATGGATACAGATATTCAAGAAAGGGAATGTTTTCCCCTCCTTAGAGCATGACAGGTAGACATGAGTGACACTCTGGTGGTTCCTCTCAGGCAAAAACAACAGACAGACCTGAATGCTATGGGTGTGTGTTACAACTAAGCTGCTGCCTATCTAGGCAAATTACCACCTAAGATCAGGAAGGGAAGCAGAGGAGACTGTGCAACTCAGGCTTTTTTTTTTTGTGGTGTTTTTTTTTTGTTTTTTTGTTTTTTTTTTTTTTTTTTTATTATTTTCATACTGTTTGTAGGCAAAGAGCCCAGCAGCTATTTGATGTAAGGTCATGAAGAGCAAAAATAGTTCAGACACCCTGTAACATGTGCAACTGCTCGTAAAGGTCAGATGAGCATTTTCAACACTATTTCAAACTGATTACACAGTGTTTTGCTGTGGACGCTGATTAGGTCAACATTGGAACACCAAAACTTAGTGTATTTACTGCATACTTTAACAATATTCTTTTAACAGTGAATTACAGAAGCACAACAAGCAGGTTGGGATAGCAGGTCTCAGCTGAGATAGCAAGTCTTAGGTAAATTTATCTCAAATCATGTTATTTCTCTTCTTGTAACAATCACTGTTGGCCATTCATCTGCTTTTCCATAAAATATAAATAATGGCAAAGGAGCCTCTGTTTTAAAAGACACATGTATGAAGGCCTGTCAGAAAGAGTCCAGATCCAAAATCCTTCACTGATCATGTTTCCCTCATGGTCACTTTGCACTCTCCCTGAGGAGCAAGAGGGCAATGTGGATTCCATCTCCCAGCCCAGGGAGTTCCCCACGCAAGGGGTGAGGAAGGGCACTGGACTGACTCTGGAGTCTGACACAGAGCAGGTACAGGAGACACTGCTTGGCTACTGAGTTCACTGTGATGTTCTTCCTGTTTTGAGGGGATGTTCGAGCATGGCTGAGCCCCACCAAAGCTGCTTTTCACACTTCTCCATTCTCTCTGTTGGGCGGTTTCACAGGTTCTGGGCACAAGAGGAAGTTCTGCCACTAATTATATGTATCAGTTGGTGGGTTTAATGTAGACCTTGCTCAGACTGCTCAAATAGATGAAGTTATTGTTTAATGTATTTTTCCTTATTTACATTCACAAGCTTGCTATAAATGAGATAAAGCGATAAGAATGCTAAATAAATAAGCTGTAACTGAGAAGCAGAGCAGTGTTCAGCATCAAAATCTGAAACAAGCAGAGGGCTGACATCCAAGGATATTAGAGTCAGGGGTCTCTCACATACCACTACGAGCTGGCTAGATATTATGTTCCTTGTGAACTCTTAAAAGGATTTTGAAAATGTTGAGTTAATTATGACCAGATCAGTTTTTATTGGATTTCATGGAAGAGTGACTCCATCTCCCATGCCCCTTGCCCACAGCTGACTTTTCCTACACCCAGCCTTTCACCTCCATTACCTGCTTCTCCAGCTACACACTTGCCTGTTGCTTCTTAAATTGAGCCAACTGGCCAGGATAAACTTCCTTCTTCAGAGTACGAATTAGCCACCGGATTTCAAAAAGGGCCAATCAGGCTCCATGTGCTGAGCCAATACAGCATTGTTCAGCTTTTTGCTGCAGTCCCTGAGGAACAGCCCCACTCCTGAGAACTCTAAACCACTAAGAGTTCAGCCAAAGCATCTTCTGCCTACTCAAGTTTCTAGTCCTTCCTACGTTTCCAAGTGCCTTGTTCTTTTTGCTTTATGCAGCACTTCCTTCCTAGACAGTTGTCTGCTTTTCCAAATGGCTTGTTCATCTCTTGACTGAGCTTTTTCTCAGCCCAGAACTTTTACCCAGTTTGTGTCTCCTTGAAAAAGCCAGGGACAGCACAGGTGTATCAGGTACGTGCAGCCTGCTGCTGGAGATCTCAGGTTTGCAGTTTTTCTGCCAGGACAGGGCTTGCAGAGTTCATGCAAACTCCTCCAGTGAGTTCCAGTACAAGGCATAGGGAAGGCATATAATTAACAAATAAATTTGATTAATAAACCCTGTTAGTTAAAGCCTACTCTGCACAACATATCACACTTGTTATGGTTCACCATCCTTAATATAGTATTTCTGTATGAGCCTTTCATTGGCTTCTCATTTTTATGAGTTAAGATTGGGGGGGGTTGTCTGGTTTGGGCTGGTTTTGGTTGGTTTTACTTCATTTTGGGTTTTGTTTTGTTGTTTTGGGGGGGGTTTTTGTGGGTTTGTGGGGTTTTTTTGTTTGGGTTTTGGTTTTGGTTTTGTTTTTGTTTTGCTGTTGTCATTTTTTGGGTTTTGTTGTTGTTATTGTTGTGAAGTTTTTTGTTTGTTTTGTTTCATTTTGTTTTTTGTTTCAAGGAGATGGTAGTTAGCACTGTTCTGATACTTTTCTGCTTTTACTTACCCAGGAATCTGAGAGAGCAATTAGCAAATTAACTTTCCTGAGGAAACACACTGGATAAATATTTTGTTAGTGCTAGAATTGTTTATACCTGCATAGGTATTATTTTCTTTTATTCTGCATCAAACTTGGCTGTGAAGTGGTAGATGTGCAGGGGGCAGTGTCACAGTGTCAGGCCTTAATATCTTTTAAAACCTCTCAGGAAACAAAGATCTTTCAAACATGAAACTTCACTGGAGAACAAAGTGATTGCAAGCCATTAATATCTGTATGTCACTTCATCTCATTCCTAAATTGACTGTGGTTAGATAAAGCAGGGACTATTTTAATCCTCAAATCAAAACAGGAATATAGGGATTAATTTTCTTTGTGTTTCAGCCAAGCAGAGTGATATGTACCCAAGATTTTAACCATGAATTCTTCACATAGCTCTGCACATACTAATCGTGGGGGATATTCAAGTATTGAAGGGTTTTCTCTTACATCTTATATTTCTGGATAATTTCCCATGCAGAAAGCAGTTCAAACACCACATTTCTACTCAGGCTCCCAGACCTGCCTGCTCTGCTCCAGGTGAAATCACAGCCTGTAAAAAATACTGTCCCTGACATGTAAGTGAGAGATTGAGCCCACTGTGACTCAAACAGAACTTTCCATTTTCTCTCAGTTTTCTCCTCAACTAACACAATCTCATCTCATCTCATCCAGACCCACCCACTGCTGCTGCAGTGGCTGTCCAGCCATGTCCTTTAGCCGCATGAGCCTTCTCCTCCTTCTTATTCTGGTGGCTCTGTTTTTGTGCTCTGTTTTAGTTGTATCAACCACAAATTAACCATCTTTTCATTCAAAGCCACTCAAAGCCTGTTGTGCCTCTGCCTACCTTTCACTAAAGCAAAGGCTGCTCTGCCTCTCAAGCCCCCCAGACACTCTGAACTGCACCAGTGTGACCTCTACTTACCTCAGGCCTTTACATTTAACAAAGGTACTCACATAGGAAGCCCAAAGGTTTCAATTAAACTAAAGCATTTTCATTCTCAGGAGGGTAACCTGTGTTTCACAAGCACAAAACAAGAGTGATCACCATGGCCTGAGGCTTTTTTATGATGACCTGAATGATTCAGGAGGTCAGCCAGGCCACTGGCTGTAGAGGAAAGGGATAGAAAAAGACAAATTAATCTTCATGTCCCTTCTTCCCTGTCTGGGAGGGAAATGTCTTCCTGACCCCAAATCAACCCTATGAAAGGGAGCAAGAGACATCCATCAGTCCTGTAGAAAGAGGGGTTTCCTCATTCCCTTCTAAGCACCCACATGAACTGTTCTGTGTTTTGAACTATCAGACATCTAGGATGTTTCTGATGGGGGAGGAGATAATTTTGGAACTAGTACATTTTAAAATCTATTTTAATGAAACTTGGTGTCTTTTGAATGTGTTTCAAGGCTGACTGACTAAGATGCAAGTCCTGGCTGAAACTTTTTCTGCACTTGGGGTAGGAGAAGGCCTCACAAATTTGGGTGTTTTTTTCCTGTGTTCTCTGTTGTCTGAGACCACACGAGCTGATTAAGAAGCCTCGTCTTCAGCAGAAATACTTGTGGGGTGTTTTCTATTCAGTTGGGTACTTCCATGAATTTTGTGCAATCTCCAAAAGGTCTCTGAACCTCTACCAAATTCAGTTGAAGTTGCCCAACTGGTTCTAAATCTGTTACATCGTGTACAGATACGCACAGACAGGCACAGATGACACGCAACAGTGGCTGTGTGTTATCACAGAAGCACAGAATGGCTTGGCTTGGAAGGGACCTCTAAAGCCCTCTAAAGTTCAACCTCCCTACAATGATCAGGGACATCTTCAACTTTATCAGGTTGCTCAGAGCTCCAGCCCACCTGCCCTGAATGTGTCCAGGGATGGGGCATCTCCCACTGGATAACCTGAGCCAGGGTTTCATAATTAAAAGTTTCTTTAAAAAAAAAGAATTAAATCTATTCTTTTTTCCTCCCTCATCTCTGATACTGTTGATTAAAGGCAGAAGATTTAATTATAGCTGTCATTTGAATACCAAACAGCAGTTGTAACAAGTCCAGCAAAGGCTGCCCACGAAGATTTACTCCCAGAAAGAACGAACTGAGCAGGAGGAGTGTGGCCCAGGTACTACTGGGCTCAGAAAGCAGCAGTGAAACCCTCCAGCTCCAAACCCACAGGGCGAGGCTCCATGGTTTCCTCTCAAAGCTAATGAAGCATCTCATGGCCTAGTTTAAAGCAAAGGCAAGTGCAGTGCATTGCTGTGCAAGCAGCAATAATTATTTAAAATCACAAGAAAATGTCTGATTTCAAACATTAATAGATCAACACAATGAGGACCACTGGAATTACAATGAAGATCAGCCATGGTACCTCTGTCTTCTTTTTAAACTAGGAAGAGACACCTCTTGGCTTCTGTGTGCTCCTTGGCAAGGATTATACACTTATTCTGTGTTGATGTACTGCCCAGCACAACAGGGACCTGGACCATCACAAGAGTTCTTAGGTACTTTGGGTAGATAAATAATAATGGTAATCTACAAGCAAGAAATTGTTTTGAGGGGTCAGGGCAGTGGAGTGTTTTCTGCGAAGCAAAAACATGTAGCTTGTCCTCCCAGAAAAATCTCTTAAAAGATTCTGTATACAGATCTGTAGATCCCAAATGCAGGGAGGCACTGTAAACAGCTAAAAGAATTCCTCTCTCCCCACCTCAAGAGCTATAATCAAATATGTGTTTCGAGGGAGAAGTGTAATCTTTGAGTGTATTTTTTCTGTTTCAGTTCTTTTTTAATGTTCTAAAGACAGCAGGTACTTATTTAAAATAAGCATCTCAAACTTTATCATTAAAATAGCTGTTCTGATTTTTTTACATTTTTAAACTCAATATGTATGTCTGTATGCTGAAGCTTTCTGTGAAAAAAATTAAAGGCAAGTTTCAATGTATTTTTTCCTGGTTACCAACCTTGTACAAATTAAAAGCACATTAGCCACTTTGAAAATAAATCCAACTGCAGTTCAACTTCTTTGGAGTTTTAGTTTGAAGATAGCAGTGGCATTCCACTGACTAAGCCACTTGAGTGAATTTCCTGATTTTGCTTAGTTGCTTAATTTCCTGTTGGGCTCACATTTTGCCTAATTCAAGACAAAAAGACCCCTATAAATGGGATAAATGATTAAAATTGCAGAGTTGGACGTAGTAATTTGATTGCAGTTCAACATGTGCCTCTCTGAACAGAGGTAGGATTTCTGAGACATGCATATGAGTAACTCTAAAAATGTCTTTAATTCAGCATTTTCTCCCCTTATTGAATTACCCATCTATGTATCTGAATTTCTGTTATCAAAGGTCTTCTCCTTGTGTCCAGGGTTTAATGTGTGTCTGTGACAAGTTTCCCCCTGTTATGACATCACTCTTGAGGCTCTAAAACAGGACAAAGTGTAAAACAATAGGAAGTGCTGGGGTCTGTTCTTCATAAAAGCTCTCTAGCAGTAATTAGGAGTACATTTAAAGCAGACCTCCTTGTCTGCATCATTTTTGCAGTGATAGGCTTTAACTTTTAAATGTTCAGGGTTATGATGGGACAAAATAATGCCTTACCCATACCTTATAAATCATGGCTATATAATACATAGAATTTAATTCTCTGACCTGATGGTTCCACACACCTTTCCAGTATGTATTGCCTACCCTGCTGTACAAAATTACTGGGCTATAAAAACTTAAACTGTTGGCTTTTTTCCTTGCTTCCTTCCTCAGTGAAGAGCACTGCCAGTTTATGTGGGTTTATGTATCAGTTAGGTCAGGGGAAGACTTTATGAATTTAAAAATGCACTTTGCAGCTTCCCCTGAACACCATCAGCCTGGGCTAAGCCAGATCTTATCTGGGAAGGCTTTCCAGGCAGCTCTCCCTGAAAACACAGTTTCCACAGCACTAGCCATGGTTCAGGAGCTCCCAGCATGTCACCTGTGTGGGGCTGGAAGCTTCAGGGATCTGAATCCTGTATAGACTAAGGCTAAACTACAGTAATTGCTACGCCCCATTACAAGGTCAGTTTCTGTAATATCTGTTCAAGTATCTTTTTGGTCAAGGACTTGGTGGTGGACTGAGTAGCAAATTAATATAGTTAAACTGAACTCTCATATTTGTTAAACTAAAATATTAGCTTGGCTTTAGGTGCTTGAGCCTGATGATTCTGAAATGTGAACCACATTTCCAGCAGCTGATGTGCTTCAAATGTGACAGACAGATCCTTCAGGAAATGAAAATTCTTGGTCTTCTTTAATAAATATTATTATTATTAATAATAATAATAATAACAACAATAATAATAATAGCTCTTGTATCTGTCTTCTTTATCAGATGAACTGTTAGGGGCAGGGATCTCGCAATGTTAAACATCTGGTTAATGGCCTAGGACTTGATGACTGTTTACAGAAATTTTTAACAGGAACTGAGATCAAAGATCAAGTTAATGGAAGAAAGAACAATGAAAGATGAGAGCCAGTCCTCTTTTAGGAGAGAGCAGATTCTGCCCTTGTAGAGCTTTGTCTGATAGGTATTTTTCCATCTCTGATGACTGTAAACCAGATTCTGTGATCTTTATATTGACTAGCTTTGTGTTTAGAACTACGTCAATAAGAGTGCATTTAATTTGGGTGCATTTTTAAGGCACTGCTCTTTCACTTCTGAAAAATCCATTTTACCTAGCAAGAGCTATATAATACTGCCTCTAAAAATGTTGTGCCTGGGCATCCTTATGGCCATAAACCAAGGGTACTGGCTTTTTTGTAGTTGTGGAATTGATCTGAAGGTTGCGTTACCTTCTGGGTTCTTTCAAATAGAAGAATGTAGGTTGAGAGAGGAAAATAATATCTCAGAAGAACCAACTACACACGGATCCAATAGCCTCTTGAAACTTTACAAACTAGGTAGCTCTGAGAGTGGGCTTCAGGTTTCCATCTATATAGGAGAAAATTTAAATATATATATATATATATATATATATATAACATAAACATGACCAAGATACTATGACTGATTTGGGTGGTTCTGTTTTTATGTTATTTTATTTTTAAGCTTGGTGGGAGCAACCATGGTTTAAATTAAACCCAACACTTCCACATAATTGAAGAGGGATTTACAGAAGATGCAGACACTTTTCTTGCCAAATGTTGTGCACGTACAGAATGAAAACCAACAATTACAGTTAATTTCTGAGCCCACAGTTCTATACACAAGAAGCAGCAGCGCGCCTCCTTAGCACAACAAACGCACGGGGGAAGGGGTTTTATAGGGGTTTTATGCATTTTTCTCAATGCTGTCAGAACCTGGAAGTTGTGAAATGCCTCGGATTTCTTTTGCATGCGTTTGTCCAGGCTGGCAGGAAAGTCTGCAGGCTGGGACAGCAAAGGGCCCGGCAGCATCCGAGAGCTTGAAGTGCAAGTTATGGCAGACAAAAGCAGCGCCTGTTGCATTCCACCTGTTATCTCCGGGAGTCAGCAGCGCTGCCTTCCCCCTCCAGCTGCCGGCAAGTCCTGGCAGCGCCGAGATAACATTTAGTTCAAGATCTGCTCCTGCCAGGTTATCGATGGAGTGAGGAAAACGAATACCTGGAGGGAGCAAGGCTAGGTTTTCAGTGTGCTTAATTTATGGGCCAAGTCTCGCCTGGTACAATGGAAGTCCCGCTGTCAGTGCTTTCACCAGCTTTTACAGGATGTCGTTTTGGGACATGAAAGGAGGTTTGAAGAACGCTTTGCGGTGATGGTGGCTGACCTGCTGCATTTCTGGTTACAATTAACAGCACATTCTCACCCACTCTCTCTGATTCTACTTGTTCACAGGCCCGCGGGCAAACCGGAATATCTTTCTTTTGTCCCACACTCCTTCATCACCATGGCAACAAATGGGCAAATATTATAGTGTTTTCGGGTTTTTTGGTTGTGTTTTTTTGGGTTTTTTTGGGGGTTTTTTTGGTTTTTTTTGTTTTGTTTTGTTTTTAATTTGCAAGTAGACTGGTGAGTTTCCAAGACCACACACATACACAGCTACACAGTACGTGTAGTTCACACTCGGGGATTAGCACATTAGAACCATGGGTTTAACCAGTAACTCGGGCTGTGGCCTGGCTCCAGGCCAATGCCCACTGGAAAATGTCGTCACAAAGTCACACAGCACAGTGGTGACAAGGCAAGAATGTGGGCCGTGTCCAACGTGGCCTGTGGTTGTTGTCACCAGCAATTACAGGGAGGCTGAGGTCCTCCCCAGGACCCCCCTGGGTCCATCCTAATTGTGCCGCTGGTGGAAACAAAGGTCAGCTCCTGCGCAGGGGTTTGAAAGTTGAATTTGCACCCCCAAGAGTGTAGCCCACTGTAGCCCAGAGCCCACCGAGACACCACAGTCACGAATCACTGTGGCCTGGGAATCAAAGTCACCATAAGGGCTGTCCCAAATGAAGGGGCAAAAGGAGTGACACCAGGAGTTCATCGTCCACTGGGAATGGAGGGAGGGGACTCACCTCTGCCTCTGTGCCCACTGAAACCCCCATGTCACCAGGACCCCCACCAGGCAATGCTGGTCCATGCAGCAGTTCATTACAGCACTGGGGCTAAAGGCACACGTGGAGTTCCAGTTTCTGGCTTGGAGTCTGGGAAGAGACCCTTGTCAGCTACAGCTGCTGGAAGGTGCCGCGTCTTGGCATGGCTATTGGGCTGATGGATCATCTGGCATCCAGCTCAAGGGAGATTGAAGGCACTCATCTGCAGCCTCTGGATCCAGAAGCCAGCCAGAAGAGCTGAGTCTTTCCCTAACCTGCAGTTCCTTAAGTGCCCTGCAACATCTGTATCATTTGAGTATTTCATGGGAAAGTTTTCTTTTTGTTGGTTACATGTTGCTGCTTGCACAAGGTTTTTTTCCCCCCATGTATCTAGACCATCTATTCTTTTCAAGTGACAGATACTAAAAGTAGTAAGCTGTAAAAACACGTACCACCAGAGCTATAAAGAAAATCTCTTGGGAGACGGTAAAACAAACCCAGTCCCAAACACCCTCCCCTGGCCCACGTTGCCAAACCACCTCCTCTTCTACCGCCCTGCCAACAACTCAATTCTTCCACAATACCTACAGGGAGGGAGGTGGTAGCAGATTAAAAAGCCAGGTTCCTCCTTCGCTGAGGTTTCCCAGCACGTATTGCCGGCCTGGGGAATACGGGGGAAGGGCAGAGGAAAAGCTGGCTCTGCTCTGCGTAGGACCAAGCAAGTTTTCAGCTGTATGAAATATATTAAGTCCCAATCGCGCTGGAGCCGGTGTTGAAAGATTTCAGCAAGGCCAGCACTTGACCTTTCGCAGACAATAGCCCCGGCCCTAATTGGCAAGTGCTCATTGTGCGGCTTCAGCTGTGCTGAACAGGCGGGTTTCATGCTCATTCCCCCGTGGGCTCAGGTCTGGGGCTGCGGGCGGGAAGCGGCCAAGGTTTGGGCATTCCTGATTGTTCTATAATGCCACCTGCTGACTCGAGGGCGACGGCAGCCAGTGTATCAAAAGTCTTTTCACGGAGCCCTGCTTTTAACTTTAGTGCTATTTATATTAATGGGATCATTCAATGCACTTCACTCATGTCCTGATTTAGAGTCCAAGGACAGCCCCGAGTTACAAATCCTGAGTGAGCACCGTAAGATATATTGGACACAAACTATACTGGCTTTTTGTGCTTCAGCTGGGTTGCGACTACGAAATATAATGAGGAGGTGATTGAAAAGGCCCTGAAACTCAAAATATTAACATGTCTGTTTATACCGCACTCTGCTTGGTCGTGACTGAAGCAAGCACAAGCATCTGTGTGCCAGCAGTAACTATAATGTGTCTTCACCAAGTGGCCAAGGTGGTAAGAGGGGGCAGACACAAGGGGCTATTCTGGGAGGCACAGATCTTGCTCCAGCTACAGGCGTCCACAGCAATTCACCCAAGGATATATAGAATAAGGAGGCTCCCATCCAGAAAAAAGCTCTGTACCATTTACTTTTGCAAAGCCTGGGAAAATGCAAACACAGACCTGGAGTGGATGATACACTGCTAATTTAATCCTTTAGCAAATTGAAAAATCATGGCCCTGTTACCTGACAAAATTTGCACTTCCTGAACTCATCCAATTATGCAGTAAGTCCTTGTTCTTCACTTTCTTGTCTAGACCAAAATTCTGTTTTCACCTCCATCTCTGGGTGAACCCTTTTACTGAAGGATCCTCTCTGTTGTAGGGTGTAAGAGCTCCCAGCACCCTTCAGCTACTCATACAGCTCTGCCTGTGCTCTGCTTGTCCCCTCACATCCACTCTGGTTCCTTTTCCAGGTTTTTCTCCTGGCACCAGCCTTATTTATCAGCTCCATAAATAACTGCTCATCCAGGTCTCTACCAGCACCTGCAGCAAATCGTTGTGTCTTTCTTATGAGCTCCCGGCTGACGCTCAGGGTACAATTTTCGGAGGACTCCAGACACGGGCAGCTTGGTGCTCTCTAGCACAGCAGAGACAGGCACTGCAAGGCCTTTTCTCTGCTCTCCTCCTTCTGGCACCTTTTTCGGGGTCTAATTTTTTTGTGCTGGCCTCCCACGCACTTCATAAAAGACGCACATTCAAGCAGGCTTTGTGCCCGGAACGCAATTAAGCATCCAACTGTCCGATCTGTGTGGCCAAATCCTCGGCGTTCCCGGGGCTTCTCAGGTGCAGGTTCACACTGGTTCATCAGGTTTCCATAGGCGAGAGGAAATGTAATTTAGCTCTTTCAGTCTTAGTCATTGAAAAGAAAAGGGGAGTAAGTGAAGCTTGTCTCTGGCTATAGGAATGGCAAACGAACCAGCCATGATTCTTTATCTTAAAGTGAAATTTGCAAGTGAACAAGGCATTATAATTGATGCAGATTTAAAGATTTAAGGTGAGGCTATTCTGTGTTTCCTTTGAATGACAAATCTTATCTCACTTTTCCCATCCCCTCCCTTTTTCTTCCCTTACACAGCAAAACGCTTAACAATGTTTTCTTCAGGCCCAATCCTCAGAACTGCCATTCCCTACGACTTAAGCAGGTTTTTTTAGCAGCTGGAGGTGTTTAAGCAAGCCTGAAAAAATCCCTCCACCAAACCTCTCTTCCATCACAAGCTGACCACAGAAATGTCACAGTACCTGCGATGAGCAGTTTCACTCTGTGCTCTGGGTCAGTCTGTACCCCGAACAAAATATTGCATGTGATGAAAACAACCCAAAATCACAACACAGAAAACAGCTGTCATCTCTACTCAAGATAGATCAGGTGTGTTTAATTCCAGAACCAAATCAAACTTAAGCTCTGGACTATCAGCTGTGCACCCTGCTAAACTGGCAGAGCCTTACATCACAAAGCTGTGCCCTGTACCCATCAGTATCTTCCCAGAGAATGCCTGGCACGGCTTGGGGAATAGCAGGCATTCCTAAAATTCAGGATGAATAGTACAGAGCAAACCACAGCACCATAGACCTTCTGTACATAAATGGCCGTGCCACTTTTCTTTGGGGCTGAAAACAACATCTGCTCTGTTGTATTTAGCAACATAGCTGTCACCATGGAAAGGAACAATTTCACCTAGGACTTACCAGGGGGCAAAGTCTTAAGCTATAAACTCTGTTATGAGTTTAACTCTTGAATCTGAAACATTAAAGACTTGGTCTCTTCTGTTGGTTGAGGCAGAGGGAACAAGAAGTTTAGAAGATGGATAGGAATGGCTGATGGCACAAAAGTAAATCTTGAATGAATGGAAAAGTAAAAAAAAAAAAAAAATAATGCTGCTACTAAATGACAGAGATCCATTAGCATATTAATGCCTTGTGTGATTTCTGTGTGAGGAACACTGCTCATCCATCCAGAGATGGATCTGTCTAGAGATGGGTTGTAACCTTTTTCTCTGTCACACCTGTTCCTTTGCATACACTTGGGCCTTTGCCCTTCAGCTGTAACCAGGCAAGGAAAAATAAAGTGTGTAAAGCAATAAAAGGTGCAAACCCACTCAGATTTCAATCAAAATAAGAGACCACAGGAGCTCTAGGTTCTCCTGTTTTGATTTGCATTTTCCAGCCACTGCAGAAGAAAATGAGATCTCATCTGACTGAAGGCAACACTGGCCACTGGAATGTTTGACTCCACAGACACAGATGAGCCTTTGATGGATTAGCTCAGGTTTGAAAGAGGTGCACAAAGAGGGAAACAACACATTGGAGAGCAAATGGAAGCTAAGTAAACCTTGGCAAACTGAGCTCTAGGTTTTTTTTCTTGTAACTAGGAATTACTGAAGTTTCTCTGAAAATGTTCTGTTGTGTATAATAAAAGGACAGTTTCACTAACTGAGTGGGTCAACCTTACTAGGTCATATACATTAAGAGTAAGAAAGGCCCAAATCACAAGATTTAAAACAATCCATCTAGGAAAAGTCCTTTCTTTTGGTCAGTGCATTCAATGAAAAACAATTCCTATTGCACAAGAGCAGGAAGAGGTGGAAGTGAAAAACAGTCAATGAGGAAAGCATGTTTCCTATTGTTTTAAAATCTGTCAGCCTCTGCAAGGATGCCCAGGACCTGCATCCAGCTCCTCACTGGTTCCCCAGCTTGCAGTTTTCCAAATGACTGTCATCTTCCTCCTTGCTTTGCCCTCCGTGGCTGTTGGGAGCCCATTCTGTCTCATTTCTCTACCCTCTTAAATGTCCCTCCTTGCCCTGCCCTCTCATTTACCCAGAAATATAATCAACAGGTCTTTTTCCACTCTTCTACATCTTTAATAATACCAAGTAAACCAAATAGACCAAGTGCAGCATCCTCACTGTCAGAAGATCTGAAACACCTGGCCTGGGAGTCTGAAGTGCTATAGGACAGTTATACCACAGAAACAAAGAAAATAAATATCAGACTGTAAAGATTTTAAGTAATTCCTACATAAAAACTTGAATTTTTAAACTCTGGTACACTTCTGTACAGCTGTTTAGCATTAGTTGTTGAACTGTGTGATACAAAATGTAAAGATGAATTTGCTTTAGTGGGCAGATCTCTTCTGAGTAAACCAGAAGGTTATAGGTTTAATGAGGAGTCAGTTTTTAATTATATTTTCTATTTAAATTGTCATCTATTTATTATGTTTTCAATGCTTGAAATGAGAGTGAGAGAGAACATGAGAAAAATGTGTTTTGGGTGTTTATCTGAAGAACCAAAAGTCTGAAAACACACTTTGAACTAACATTTGCAGAAGTTTTGCCCAATCTTTCAGCTGCAGAGATTATTTATGAAAATTAAAGCAATACTGCTATTTTCATTCCAGTTTGGAAATAAAGGCTGGATGAAGAGACCCATTAGAGACCAAAAGTAGCTACCTACTGTTTGCAGGAAATACTAGATGGGATATTTTTCTGAGAAAAGAGAAACCACCAGTACAGGACAGCCCGTTCAGTGGTCTGGTTTAGAGCAATCTCAAGCCTTTGCACACTGGTAATCTTCCCAACTGAACTCCAGATGTTAAGGCTGGCTGGCTGGAGAGAGGAATGGAAGATATGGAGAGGAAAATGCACCAGATATCCAAGATTAGAAGTTATGCAGTCTCAGGCATTCATAAAAGATGGGAGTTTGCCAGTTCCTCCACATATGGGACGGAGATTTGAAAGTGGGAAACAGCTGCTGCTGTCCTGTGCTGCCTCCCAGGCCATGGAATTTGTGCCAGTGGTCCATCAGAGGCAGAGATGGAGAAAGACCCTCAATGCAGAAAGCCAGCTAGATGATGGAGTTAGAGGACAATTGATAGAGGACAATCTCATCCAGGAGAATCATCCCTGGCCACCAGACTACATCTGACCCCTGAGAATGACAGCTCCGGTTACACCCACTGGGATGATGTCAACCACCTTCTCGGGGAAGCACTGCTTTGTAAAACCCACATGTGACTGTCACATGTCACATTCATTAGAGCAAGAGTTCCCTGAATCCCCCTGTATGACTGATGAGGTTTTACATTTCCCCGGACATCTCCAGAAGGAACGTGGGCCTTTGTCCGGCTGCAGTCCCATATCCCAGCTCATTTCACAGGCAGCTCAGGCTGTTACTGTCTGCAACCCCGGGATGCTGAAATCCTGCACCACACTCTGCACTTTGATGTGGCATTGGCAAAGGGAGGATGCTCCCCTCCAGCAATGCAGAGTGAAACCATGCAGTGAAATGCCGTGTCCAGGCAGGGTCAGAGCAGATTCCATGGCTTTTGTGCTGCCTCCTCTGCACTTTTCCCTTCCTGTAGCAATTATTGCTCATCAGCACAGATTAACAGTTGCACAAGCAAACCCTCAGAACAAATGAAATCAGGGCTGAGGGACAATCTCAGTCAGTGGAGTTCTGCCACTGACTTTAAATGGGATTGAGATTTAGCTCTGCAGCCTTTCCCTGCATTTCCTCTTTTTACCCAGTCATGTGCTGCACATGTGTAGCTCTCTGGCAGCTTCTCTGGCTTTGTTTGGGATGAGGCACTCACAGGTACAAGTTCCAAAACTTTCACCCATAACCTTCTGGCATTCTTCTCCACCCATTCCCTAGCCCTGGCTTTCTGCTAAGAGTTGGTCCAGCCATTTTATGGTATCTTTTAAAAGGTAGGAGAATAAAGACAAAAATAAATCTCAATCCATTCATATGGGTTTCTACTGGGCTGTGAATAATGTAAAGGTCTTCTCACCTCATCTCTTGTTTATCTCATAGCCTCAGGCCTCATCTACATGAAAGAGTTGCACTCATTCAAGTAGATGTTAATTTAAACCAATTCATTAAACTAATAGAAACCCCCGGAGCGAGCAGAGGGAGGGATGCTCCGGTGCTAAACCCGGGCTCCTATCGGTTTGCTTTAATCTGGTGAGAAACTAAACCAAAGTAAGGAGCGCCCATGGACAGGTTTGCTCTGGTTTTACAGAACCCATGTAACAGAACAATGCAAATTATGCCAGGGAGTTCTCACTGGC
Organism: Sylvia atricapilla; assembly: GCF_009819655.1. Taxonomy (NCBI): domain Eukaryota; kingdom Metazoa; phylum Chordata; class Aves; order Passeriformes; family Sylviidae; genus Sylvia; species Sylvia atricapilla. The sequence goes on from NC_089143.1 coordinate 27,428,778, forward strand.
AGAGCTCTTCTGCTCACTCCCCGCAGGGACAAGCTCAGACATTCACCAAAAAAAAAAAAAAATCGTCATGAGTCTCCAACATACACCCCGGGCCATGAGCCTTGAGCTGGGCTGTGTTGTGGGGGTGTCACACTTCCCACCCAACCCAGGGGCTCTCTTGCAGGTCTGCACTTTTTGGCCAGTGTCCCTGCAGGTGGTAATGCAGCCACACAAGTGTTTTCATACCATGGCTAGCAGGGGCTATATGAGAAGCCAGGTAAAGTGTCAAAACCTGCAACTGTAAAAAACCTGAAAAAAAGTTATGTCAGTGGGAGCCAAAAATTGAAAGAATTGCAAGGAATACCACCCCAAAGTCACACAGAAAAATTTATTCAATGAAAACAAGCCCAAAAACAAAAGAGGGGAGGGATGGGATGGGAATATTTTTGCTTCACAGTTCTGCCCTCTTTTCAGTGAGTGTAAAGGACTAAATCACCTGTTGTCAGTATTGAATGAGGACTACGAAGAACACAAAGCCAGACTCCTCTCACGTGTGCCTAGGGGGAGGATGAGAGGCAGCAGATGCAATCTCCATCAGCAAAATTCCAATCAATTAAGTAACTTCCAAGAAGTTACTTAATGAGAGCAGTTAAACAGGAGGCCAAAGAGATTGTGGTATCTCCATCCATGGAGATAATCAAAACTAAACTATACAAGACATAAAACTACCTGATGTAATGTAGAAGCTATCTGTCTTCTCAGTAGGGTAAAGGTTTGATCTGGTAGTTTTGAGTCCCTGTCAATTTATTCTGATTTATTCAAGTAAAATACAGCAGAAATTTCTTTTCTGAAGCCAGCTTTCCTGATGTTCCAAAGTCACACAGCTGGTAAATTCACCTGGCTATCACCCAGTTGCCCACTGTTCCTGAAGAGAGAAGGCAAAAAAAAAAAAAATTTAAAAAAAAAAAATTTAAAAAAAAAAAAATTAAGAGACCTGTGTGTCTGCAAAATGGTGTCAGTTGGTGCAGTACAATTCCATGGGGCAACACAGAAGATCTTCCATCAGGAAAGTGCAAATGGGACACTGGAAGCCTACAGAAAGCTTCTTAGCATCCACTTCCTTGCTGAGTGGGTCACACCGAGATGTCTTGGCTCCAGGGACACCCCTAGGCTTGGGAAGTAGCTGGAAGTTCTGCTGGTGGTGCTGGTATCCTTTGGCTTTCCCCAGCCTTGGTAAGCACTGGGAGTCGGCGTGTAGGTGGCTGGTTCTGGCACTTCAAAGGTACACCTGTAGCACCACACCATGGTACCACCCCTCCTCTAGCAGCAGCCACAGCTCCTAAATTTCCATCACTGTGAGTGCTCAAGGCAGGAAGAGGGACAGAGTCACTGTGAATATGGGCAAAACCCCTTAGGCCATGTAGGGGCAGCATAAATATAACAAAATCCTCATTATTTCAGTGAAGAGAAAAACAAAGGAATGATTTTGCAAAAGGTATATGGATTTTGCCAACATTTGAATATTTTTGGATTTGTTTTCCTTTCTATATATATATACACACATACTCTATGAAAAACATTTGTGTTGTTTACATGAATTTTTCATCATACTGGAGAAATCCTGCAAGATCCGTTTTTGTATCACTGTGGTTCTTTTCATCCAAGGATCTTTTATCAATTATCATGCTGGAACTTTCATGGGTTCAAAGACATGAAAACTAAATTTCCAGGAGGAAGGCATGCCAAGGGCCACGAAACAAAAAGGCATGATGTCTAACTCAGGAAGCCTTTAAGGCATGGATAGCTGGAAAGTGGGATAGTGTACCAGAGAAATCCCAGCACTTAGTGCTGTCCTTGTTTTCTGTTCCAGCACCCAGCACAGATGGGACACTGGCTATGTGCTGCCTTCATGTTCTCAGCCTGACCCTCACATCTCTGGTCTAAGTGATGGTGCGTGCTCCCTTGGATTCACTCATTTACTCTCCCTGGGAACTGACTCCTGGGCTTTGTCCATGCTGCAGGACCTTCCCCTCCCACAGACTGAGGGTACAGCTCTCCCTGGGTCCTCACCCTTGCCTCATACTCACCCTTTGCTGCACTCATTCAGATCCCTTCGAGATGCACACGCCTCTTTTATTCCCTGTGTGCTTTTCTGCCTGCTCAGCCAGTTGACTAAGTGTGCCAGAGCTGGCCCACAGGAGAGGAAGGGAGAACACAGCTGGAAGCAGACAGAAGAACGAGATTTTCCTTCCCCATGACCTGTTCTCTCTGCGTCTGCAATAACACAACTTCTGCCTTTGGGCACAGCTTCACCACTCCTGAAGATCTCTGGTACATCTTCAGTGCAGTCTCTCAGCCTCCTGCCCCCCCATTTTTCCACAGGCTCTGGATCTTTTTGTGACCTTCACTGAGCTGAACCAGCTGGCTGATGCACCAGTTATTTGGCCTAAAGAAAGGTCTGACAACTACAAGTGATGGTACAAAAATAGCAGGTCCACGTGGTTGTCTTGAGGTCTCCTCCAGCCTTAAATTATGTTACTTAGACCTTGTTGCAGCTGTTGAATTTGACTCACCTCTCCCACCCCACTCCCCAAAACAGATGTGGTTGTAAATTATAGCCAGATTAGAAGCATCAGTGAAGACCATAAGAATGTAAGAGCAAATAACAGGTTGTAAATTCTGTTGGGTTGTGACTTATGTAAACAGTTTTCAAGTGGCTCTGACCTCCAGCACAGCACAGTCCTCAGTGTCTGTGCAACATGGACAGAGGAGGAGTCTGCTCTGCTGCACTTCTTTGACAATCCAAGATAACTGTGAAGGATGAAGGAGCAAGTGCATGTGGATCTCACAGAGCTTCCCAGAAGCCTGCTGATCCTCACCTTGCCCCTGGACATTCATGGGAGATGCTAAAGTCAATCAAATCACAACTGTAGATGCAAGAATTCACATCTCAGCCCCCAGATGGGCCAGGTGGGTGCCTGGTGAAGCCCTGTGTTCACAAACCATGTGCAGTAACTTCACCAGAAAAGCAGCCCAGCAGTTAACACACTGCTATAGCCTAGAATGAGAAGTCACACAGAGGCAGAAAACCTGGCATAACACCACTTGAATTATTTCTCTGTCACAGGTGGTGTTTGTGGCCTTCCCATACACCTAATCTGGGAGCCATCTGAAGTCAGTGGGAGGATTCAATTTACTGCAGATCTCATATCAGACCAGTTATCTAAAAAGCATTGGGATATGAGTATCTTTCAGTTCTTGAAGTTGGTAGAACCTTGCCAAGGTTGCTGCCTTGGTCAAATTTGTACAGATGTTAAGCTGATTTCTACTATGATGTCTAGGCATAGTTGAGGGGAGAGTGCTTAGAGAAGAAATTTTAATAAAATTACTTTTAAAAGTATAAAAGTGATCCTCTTATTGTCAGTAATAGTTTTTGTGCTCCATTGATCTGAAGACCAGTTTTTATTTGCTGAGAAAGTACTGCAGAAAGCTGACAGAGGCTTTAAGAAATTATACTGAAGCAGGTAGTGTAGTTGTCACTGGGCTTTGTCTTTTTTTTTTTTTGGTAAAGATTAGAACTCAGGAAGTGGTAAGTTTTGCATGGCAAAGAGCACTTCAGAGTTCTAGTCAAAAGAGACCCCTCTCTATTTCATGTCTGCTCCATTAAATATGTCCACCTCAATACAATTGATTATATTATTGGACACAGAAGATAAAATATATTTTATTTGTATTTAATATCTGGTACAGGTATTGCATACTCAAAGCTGTAACATAAAGAAAATAAGTGAGAATATAAAAAGTTCCTTCCAGTCACGTGCTGACAAAACAAGAACCTGTATCTCATCTTGTTTGGACAGCAGCGAAAAGATGAGAGGGGGGCAACCAGAGCAGCTGCAAATAACTATGTCTGTTTCAAATTCAGAACCAATCATCTTCTTGGTGTAATTTCTGACAAATAATTTTCTTGTCCAACAATTTTTAGGTTGATCCTGCAGGACTGCTGGGATAATCATCCTGACACTGCAGATAACAGGATTGTGATCATAAATCTTAAGATTCAAGCACATTCACCATGGTTGAGTGACCATCAGCATTTTGAGGGAGTGAGAATACTTTTCCCCTGAAAAGATGACGGCATGAAGGGCACATATGCAGAAAGTGAAGCCTCAGAAATACAGAACAATGCATCATTTTTATTTCTATTTGCCATGCACTCCTTATCTCATTTCACCCACATTCTGCCCACTAATTAAGGGGAAGAGGCTTGGCTGGTGCAACTGGTTCTGGGTAGATCTATTTGTGGCTGTTACTATTGCAGCAACAGCAAAAGTGCATTTTTTATAGAAGAATCTAGGCTCTGACACAAAACGTGACTTATTCTGTGAATGATTATTTTTATCTACAGAGTGAAAGAGCCTTTACACCAGACTGGTGGTGTGTGGGGCTATTCCAGTCATGCACATGTAAGTGATGAAGGGAAATACACTTCTTTTCATTATTTGGAGCTGCTTGGTACAATTCTGCTTTTTCTGCACGGAAGAGGAGAAATCAGGCATTTAAGTAATATTAATATTACAGAACTATGGAGCTGGGTTTTTTGCCTTTTAAAGATAGTTTGTCTTCTGCAAGCAAAATGAGAAAAAAAGTACAAAATAGCACTGGGTTGCTTATCAATATAAAACACTCAGCTGATGAGATGCACTAATCCACAGCCAAACCCTGGATAAAGGCCCAGCTGACTGCTATTTTGCCACCACCTTACTCCACAGCTTTTATATGTCAAATCCCTGACAGTACCTACAATTTGAGCCAACTCCACAGTTAACCACAGCCCTGCATATCCATGGTGATCAAACAAATGCTCGCCTTCCAAAATGTGAGGAATTTGACATTAATAAAGGCATGTTGCTCCCTGCTAGGCAATGTATGATCTGGCCAGACGTGCCACATTATATCCCTTGCAAACTGGCAGCATCAGGGGGCAAGTGTGTTAACTGGCATACTGCTGTGAGAAGGGGAACGGGATGTCTGGATTTACTTTCTTCCCCAAGGACCTTTCCAGCAGCCAGCATCTTCTCCATTGCACATAATTCTCTTTTACTAGAAACACCTGGTAGGCCTTGTAATTCCTGTCCTCATGTTGCAGAGCGTTCTCCCTTCTCACATCACTGTCCTCAGGCTACACAAGACACCCTCTTTAAAGGAACACAGAGCTAAGAACCAGAAGAGGTGGAAGCAGATGACTCCCCCAAAACTAGAGCAAGGCTATAAGCTGTGCTGCAGCCTCAGCCTCAGTCTAACAAGGAGTCCCCCTTTGTTTCCATTTCCCCTGGACTGCAAGCTGCTGGTAAAGCAAAGAGAGCACTGCTGCTGCACAGGATGCCCAAGTTTTCCTGGAAAAAGGTGGTTTATGTCAATGAGTTAACAATTTGTTTCAATTACAAGAACAGTGGCCTGGAGTACAGCGAAAGTTTTTTACCTTCCTCTCTGTAATTGCAAAGCTCACGCACCAAGACCCTCTTACCCTTGCTTCATGGTTTATATATTCTGTGCGCATGGGAGTGAGTGCTCAGGGATTTGGGAGGGGTGGGGGAAAGGGGGAAGAGTCCAAACAATACATTTAAATGTAATTCCTTTGATGGTGCAGCTGTGAGAGAGCAACTGAGATTTTGCTGTATTTCAGAAGCTGTAAGGTTTTCCTGTCCTTTATTAATTAGAACTCATGTTTCCATGGCCAGGCTCTTCTCAACTCAATCTCTTCTGCCTGCACAGCAGACCTTGGTTCTAAATTCCCACATAACAACAACTGATGTTTCATTTCCCCCATCTCCCACCTTCTCTCCCAAACATGGCATACCGGAAACATTTCCTAACCAGTGCAAACACAACAGCACAAATGAACCCGATTTGCTTTGCGATAATACGGCGGAATAGCGCCCAGATGAGAAAGATGAGTTGGGGCATTGGAATTCCTTGCAAGGAAAGTGGCTTCTTGGCACATTCTCAATTCCTTTACGTGCTTGTACACTCTTTTACATGGTGCCATGAATCCTGGTCTCTAGGGCTCAAGGAACACGGAGCAGAACTAGCTCAGGGTGATCCAGCAGCACCAGGAGTAGTGGCAGGGTGCGTGGGTAATGCAATCCTGCTTCCAATCCATGCAACTCCTCCAGGAGCCCAGATCCCTGATGACTTCAACACCTCCATCCCAGGCTTTTGCATGGAGCAGGGACCTCCTGACCTGCTCTGTCAAACACTTGCCCTGTCAGACCAAAACAATGGCACTAAGTGACATCACAGGGGGTGTTTTCAGAACAGAACACACTGCAAGGCAGTTCTCCAGCCTTGCCTTCCTTGACCCTGCACCCCCAGCTCAGAAACCATCTAGCCATTTCTCTCTAACCTTGGTTAAATCAGGAGCTAGGGTGGCAGTGCTGCAGCACTGGGCTGGTGCCACTGGACAGCAGATAAATGACCACAGAGAAGGCAAGGAGTCAGCACCTGCAGTGTTCTCTGGTTTTATTGTAGCAGCAGGGGTGGAGACAGGGGAGGGTTGGAATGCTGTTTTACCCTCCACATTCAACAACATACATGAAGGCTTTTCAATCCCTCTTCAAGAATAAATAGTGCAGCTGAGCCTTTCCTGGTGCCTGGAAGGGATGCCAAGATTTTTTTTTTTTAATTTTTCTTTTATATGCCTTTTATATAACTTTTATGTATCCTCAGTATTCTTAGCATGCATATTTGTAATGCTTTAAGTCTGATAACTTAGCATAGCCCTGGTACTTTGTTAGGCCAGGAGACCAAACATCCTAAAGGCCTCGTAGTAGGAGGCCAGAAAATCCTACACTATCTTGGGAAACCAAGGTCCCCTCTAGAACATATCCGATAAACTGGGGTTTTGGCCAATCCAGGGGGGAATTCCTCAGATGAGGGAAAATCACACCATTGATCCAGGCCTCCCATTGGGGCATCCTTGTTAGATATGTTAATTTATAAGGTCTATAATTGTATATGTGATCTATTGTGTGAGGGCACTGCAGTGTGTCCCAGCTTGGCAAAGTGGTGCACCAATAAGGATCCTTATTGAAATACTGAGGTAAAACCCCCTTATCCCTTAACACGTCTGACTCTCAATTTTTAAGACCAGGAAAAGGCATCAGAAGGGCTAAGCCATTCAGAAGGAGCAGAGAAAGGAGAGGATGCAGAAGCATCTCCTCAACTGCAGACAAACAGTGGCCTGACACAATTATTGAGCTCTCAAGCTGGACACCCTCCCTGCCAAACCATTCATCCTCATCTTCCCAGCCCAGCACCTGGCACCCTGGCTGAGCTCACCACCACCTCTGTTATTTGCAGGGTTACTCTGATGTCTGTGAAAACAAGAAACTTGTGTCACACTCCAAGCTGCATCTCAGAGCATCCCGAAGCAGGGGGGCGCAGGGAGGGACAGGGTTACCTAGGAGCTCTGGGATTTTCTCCGAGAGACTTGGTTCATTTTCTCTGAAGCTTCTGTGTTTTCTTTTTTCCCCTTTCGCCCCACTTCTCTCAATGGTCTGGTGCCCTCGGAGAGTCCAGGAGCAGACACCAGCTGGCCCTAGCAAAGGCCACATCCCCCACTGCCTGTGTTGTTCTCTCCAGCTCGCCTATATGGATCCCTTAATTGCATGCATGTCTTTCAGGCTATTCTCCATGCATGAGCTGTCAGCAAAACCTTGCTGGAAACACTGGAATTTCACATTTTTCATGGAGATTTTCCATATCAAATGGGCAGTTTCACATTTTCCATGAAATTCCTAATGACTACAGAAAAAATACAGCCCCAGTGTTTGGAAGGGCTTGCTCAGCTTGCCTTCGGGCACCATTTGCGTGTTAAATGCATGTGTGTGAATTTACTTAGCATATCATTTCAGGGATGGGATTGGAATATATTTTTTGGTTGTTGTTGCAGATGACAGGAAAGAAGCATGCATTCATCCATTCATTCATAAACCCAACTTGTGGCATGGCATGCTGAGGAAGGGATCTTTCGCATCATTTTTAAAACAGAGAGAGTGCAAAGCCCTGTCAACTGACAATATCCATCCAAGCTGTCATTGCCAATCACTTGAATGGACTGCAGCAGAGAGTATTTTCCACAATGAGATACCAATGGGGGTGACCATTAGGTCAGGAATCTTATTTTCTCAGCTCACCAACCCCTGCAAATAAATTCTCACCAAAAGGAGAGAAAAGCCTCATTGATTTGACAAGCGATCAGACACTGCAGTTGTCATTTTCCCAGCAGTTGCTGGCATATTTTTTGCCTGGTGTGTGAGATATGAATTTTGTGACTTAACCTATCCAACTCTTAAAGGGATCATCCCTTTTTCATCCGCATCCTCATGAAAAGCAGAACTCACAGCAGCAAGACTCTGAAAGAAAAATACTGTTTCAGCTTTAATATATTATTAGCTAATTTACAACAAAGTTCATGCAGGGGCTCTACTTTGTTGTTAATAGTCAGACATACTTATTTGACCAGCAAGAATGTGGGTTTTTCCCCTCACCAATACCCATTTTAATTTGTAAAACACATTTTTCCAGCGTTGCTGGTATTGTTCCCTTATGAATTCATCACAGCCAAACCAAGAAAGGCTATGAAAGCAAGAAAAACCACATTCTTCAATGAAAGGAGTCACATTTTCTTGGAGTTCTTAGAGACATGAGTTTTCACCATTTTTAAAATACTGCATTAATACTAAAACAAACAACTTTATGCTGAATTCCAGCAAACAGCCTAAATTCTAACTGTGAATCCAGTGAAACAGATCTGTGCTGGCAGACAAAATGTATCTTCTTCCACACTACCCAAATCTACTTCACCTAGTCAAATTAAAGCTTGAAAATTCATCTCAGATTTGCTGTGGAGTTTTTTTAGGGAATATCTTAGCAAAAATAATTTATTAACTGATGTAAAAACATAGACTTTGTGATGTTTTTACAGGCAGGTTCTTTAGGAAGATTTTCTGACCCTGATCCTGGTCCTCAGCTATGAGCCTGCAGGGAAGTGAGTCCCTGGTTTAGCTGCCTTCCCACAACAGGCACAATAAGGATCTGAATCCAACTTGCCCAGTGATAGTTTTGCTTTTTTCATGAAGAACAAAAGTTTTGTCTGCAGATAGTTTTTACACCATGGGAAGCTTGTCTCTGCCCAGTTGTAGACACTTTCTGAGGAGCTCACCCACCGTCTGCTTGAAAATAACTACTTCAACCAGACTGGATTATGATTTGCAAAACCTGAGATTCCATCCATCCAGCCCTTTAGTTCTCCACTGTAAAACTGCACTAGGTCTTACTTAGTCTATGGCATTATTATAATTCAGAGAAATAATGGGATCCACTTCAGAAAAATAAAGAAAAATAAAGAAATCCACTCATTTTGGAAGCACTTCTGTCAACAATTTGGAAGATTTATAAATATTTTAAATATATAAATAGTTTAATTCCAATAACTGATGTATCTAAATTTACTATTTGGAGGAGAACACGACCAAATCAGAATGTTTCTTTACAAGTATTCTAAGGAATGGATTCTAAGAATCCATTAAAAATGGGTTAAGGATCAGGTAAAGTCTCACCTCTGTGCCTTACACATGGTCTAGCATCAAGATTGTTGCTGCCAGTTTAGTTTCTCTAGTAAAAATGAGAGGAAGCAGTTTTATTCTCAAATGTCAGAAAATAATAGTTTATTATTTTGGTAAATTGACAGGTCACTGGACTCAGCATCAAATTTGTCTAAGCACTATGCGGCCATTCTTTGTTAATCAATACTGCACATTTCTTACTAGTCTTATCATTGGAGTACATTGTTCCAGAAATTCTAGCAGCATATTGAGGCATGAGTCTGCTTCCAGATAAGCCTGGCTGGCTTAATTTTTTGCCTTTTTGTTTATTTCAAGATAAGTGCTCTAGTGCAGGGCAGGGCAGAGCATTTTATTCCTGATATAGCTATCAATTCTAGCTTTGCCATATCCTTGCAATACAATATTCAGCTGCCCAGGCTGTGAGCCAGTCTCTAGGTGGGACTGACTCTCTCTGTTCCTTTTTCTGAGGTTCTTTCCTCTGTGCACACGTGGTAACCTCAGCAACACGCTCCTTTCAGTCGCTGCTAATTCCCTGCTATGATTTCACATCCAACACTCCAACTACGAGGTGTAATTTTAGCTCAGACAGCAAAACTTTCAGAGCAGTGAGGGCTTGGTAGGTGTATGAGACAAACACTTTCTAACACACGTCAAGGAATATGGATTCTATATCCAGGAATGTTCTGAAACTGGCCAGCTGTGGATAAAATCCAGAAATTAATTTTCCCTGGGAAATCTCAACTCCTCAGGAAAAAATAGTTTTCTGTTCTTCACAAAAGTGAAGTTCAAACAGTAAGTATTTTCAGATACTTCCACTGTAGATCACTAAGGATTTTAAATGCAAGCAGGCTCTTACTGTTTGTCAGGAGGACCTTTTCTCCCCTCTAAAGTCCATTTTTCTTCTGTCTGCTGTTAAGTTACTATTATCTTCCATTCCTTGTAATAATGGGCTTAAGATCAAGTGAAAACTGGAAATGGAAAGAACAGTGAAAGATGACAGATTTGAAGGGGCTTTATTGGAACTATGGGCTGCTCCTGAGGTCAGAATCAGTAAGTATAATTAGATTCCTGGCATTTACAACAAATGTAAAGCAACTCAGAGCTCCCTTTTGTGTGCCTGTAATTAAACATGCACTTTTACTGCCCTCTGCAGTGCTCCAAAGTATCTTTGATTCCAGCACATGAAAGTGGAATGAAAGAGCTGGCCCAAATCTTCATCTCTATATGGCACTCATATTTCTGAAAACAAAGTATTTTGCAGCAGAAAAGGAATAGCCTCTTTCTAAAGGAACACAAAAGGGAACATTGTTTTTTTGCTAATAATTAGAGCCACTCCTGTACCTCCCAGAAACTTTCTTTTTAAGTTCTAGAGACTTGGATAGATAGAAAGGTCCCACCACAGACAGCTGGGCCCCACTTTAACCCAAGTGGGTTAGAACGAGTTCCAAATTTCCACTCAAAGTGAAGTTATTTCTTGAGTGTATGAATGAGCATTTTTTGGATAAACTGGTTTTCTCTTGTGCTTGAACACAATCCAAGAGGTAAGTGACAAGCTCAAAGTATACAGGACAGGTAATGAAAAAATATGGTGGGGGCCAGTAGTGGCAGCTGCTAAACCTTGGTTCCTTGCATGTTTTGTGTTTAGGTATTACCCAGACACCACAAAACTAAACAGTGCACAACTGGAGTAAATTCTGCTCAGCATTACCACTTTCTCTCACTAAAGTGTATATATTACATTCTAACCACACTGTTTTCCTTGAAAGTAAAATGGATTTTTGACACTTCACAAAGTAATTTCAATCTCTTAACTATTTTTATAATATTTTGGCAAATTTATCCCTACTTGTCAGGAAGCACTCAAACTTAGTATTCAACAGCTAGCAACCAATCTTCTCACATAAGAAACCATATAGAAAAAACCACATCAGAGCAAGAATGTCTAGTAAGGTCAAAATTCTTTTAAAAGGGGTCTTTTACTAGCCCAGTTTTGATAAAGAAGTGCGTGATCTGTTTCCACACAGATCCATCCTCAGGCATATGTAGTTGCTCTCCACATGCTCTTATTTACATCAGGAACACAGTAAAGCAGATAGTCCTGAAAATAACTTCATTAAATACTTGCATGAACAGAAAAATGTTTGAATGGTATTTTGGACCTAAAAATGGATTCCTGGAAGAAGGCTGGTTTTAGCTTGGCTTCCTTAAGAGGATTAAATTGTTGTACTGGCAAGTCTTTTCCAAATTCTCTGTCCTGTCACCTCTAATTTTTGAACTGGCTGTCCAGGTACTGGGCAGAAAGGTAAATATGTTCCCTTATGGTTTATGACAACAGCTGAGTAATGAAGACCAAATTAATGCCCAAGTGAAGGACAAACTGGGACAGCTCAGCTCTTTAATGTTCTGCTTGCCACCCTACCCACACATGTGTACCCATGGCCCAGCCAAAACAGATGGAGCTTTAAATTAGCCACAGCCACGACTGCTGTCAGCCAGCCATGGCATGAGGGCGCTGAAAGGGGACAGGGCTTGGTGTGAAGGGAGTAAGAGAAACACAAACCAGAAGGCACAGGTCTATAAAAAGCAGGGTTGACAGGTTCTGCTGCCTACAGAACAACCTGCTCAATTTTATTTTTAGAGGAATTTAACCTAATAAGGCTAAAATTTGACAGCAGTACTTGCTTGTTATCCATCTGAAGCAGATTCCAGTGTATGCAACTATGCACAACTCTACATATGGACATTGTTTTTCCATAAGATTCCTCTATTACCCTACACTGCCCTAAATGGATGGGGTTAGCTCACATTTAACCACTAGAGGGCTTAATTCTATCACAAAAAACCTCCGTTTTTTTCCCAATTTGGTGTTCACTACCTTTGGAAAAACATCCAAACTGAGTGCTCTCTTTAAATACCAACCACAAAAACTAAGTGATCTAAGTAACTGAGACAAAGGGAAATTTTTGTAGTGAAGACATTACTGTGGATGGCCAGCTCCTTCAGGAAAAAGTAACAAATCTGAGCCTGTTTCACAGCCAGCTACGGACCAACTACATTTCTAGTCTGGATCATACCCACCTGGTTCCTGGGTGAGTGTGCTGCACAGAACTGAAAGCTGAACACCTCAGATTGCTTTTAATGAGCTCAATAGAATTAAGATATCTGTAAGCAAGCTGGAGCACACCACAGAAAAGGAAAACAAGGGATAAATTAGCAAAAAATAAACAAACAAAAAAAACCCCAGTGACAGAACCTTACAGAGTGACAGAGCACACTGACAGGATAGAGCAGAGATGGAACAGAGTGAGTGAGCACAGTGAGAAGCAACACCCATCTCAGCAGGGCAGGGTCATGTACAGGAGGACACAGGCAATGCAAGAGGGTCATACCCCAAGGCCTGTGCTGAGAACCTTGTCTGAGTAGTAGCAGGTTAGCTGGATTAATCACATATTATACACCAGATTATGGACTAACCACTGAGAAGTTACTCTGCAGAAATTTAAAAGCATCTCAAGACATTTGCCAGAGGAGAATTATTTGTGTGCTCCATTATAACAAAGAGGTGCATCCCAGTTGTTTGCCTGAACACTGCCCAGGAATTAGTGTTCTTCACAATGTTTTCCCCACATTCCACCCCAGAGCTGGATGCAGCACTCAAGGTGGGGTCTCTCAAAAGCAGAACAGAGGGGCAAGCCCCTCCCTTGCCCTGGTGGCCACGCTGCTCTTGGTGCAGCCCAGGACACAGTTGGCTTTCTGAGCTGGGAGTGCACATGGCTGAATCACTTCAAGTTTCTCATCCACCCACCAACATCCCCAAGTCCTTCCCCTCAGGGCTCCTTCTCCATATGTTCAACCCCCAGCCTGTATTTGTGCTCAAGAGACTGTCTCAACCCATGTGCTTCCTTATTTCAGTAACAGGTGTAAGTAACCTTACCCCTCAGAAGCCTCTAAACAACCTCCTCAACATCCCACCGATCCAACCTGTTTGGGTAGCTATAGTAGGACAGAAAAACCTCTTTAAAAAAAACCAATTCTACTGGCAGTTCTGATACTCAGCTACAGACAAACACACCAAAAATACTTAAGAACAATCAGGAACAGGGTGGCTAAAAAATGTGACATGAGAAGAGCAATCTGGGAAGGACAGAAGCTGCTCAGTCCAGGTAGAAAGCAACTACCATATTGTTGCCTTCTCTGGAAAAAATACATGTTAGGAAGGCTGTCTCCTTAACATCAGAGCTTCCAGCCTCATCCCAATGCCACTGCTTCTTCTTGGAAGTTTCTCCATCAGATCAAGCTACCTGATTTCAAAAGTGCCTAACAAATTAGACAGCTGTAAGCAATATTACTAGCTAAGATACTCCCTTGAGTTGATGATTTTAAGGGGTGTAACATCAACACCCAGAAATTCCATTTTAAGAGATAAAACCAGGGGAGGTGACTGTAAAAGATGTCCTGTTAGTAAAGAAGAGTGAAGGGCTCAACAGCTCTTCTAGCAATTTTCCCTAGAGAACAGAACTTGGCAACCAGTTAATGGACATCTAATAAACTAACTTGTCTCAAATCCAATCCAGTGGCCAAGTAAATAGATTTTAAAGCCTCTTCTGAGTCAGAGGACAGTGCTAACAAAGATATATCCTGGCTTAGTACCAATATCAGACACTTGGCTTTCAGTATGTCCCCGCATTTCAATATCCACATAGCACTGCTAGCAAGAAATGAAGAGTCATATGTAAATGTAAATGCAGTTCTGTTTATTTTCCAGCAACATCCGATGCAAAGGCAATAGAAACATGAACTGCTCTCAGCAGAAAATCTGTACAGTTGTTAACATTTACAACAGTTTTACATTTAAAATCAGAAAACTGAAAGAATCAAGCACTTTCCCTAGACATTGTTTTCTTAACTGCATCAATGAATGACTGATGACTATTTACAAATTTCAAATTAAGGCTACTGCTTCTACAAAACCACCAACATTATTGCATAGACTTTACCATGTTGACTTCCAATTTTTTGATTGACTTCCAATGTTTCTGAAACATTTTTGCAAAATCCCTTTTTTTTTTTTAAGGTAAACTAGTTTTTCTATTGAAAAGGTTTATAAAAAGAAATCTGATATACATAAATTAAAAGTTAACAACAAGTCAAACGACTTAATTGCAATTTTACATAAGTCTGGTCTGGAGAATATCTAGACCAATCACAGTTTGGAGAACAGTCTTCAACTTTGCTTCAGCTTTCTTACTATCAACAGGTTATGGATCAAGCTAACCCCCCAAATTTAAAAGAAACTCCTCCCAAATTTAAAAAAGAAACTTTCTCTAGAACAGCTTGCATGAGACTATTTAACTCACAGTATCAAATTCTTTCAGTGGCTCACTCAAACACACTTCCAAGTCAAATTCTCCTTCTGCTTGATAGTCAACATGTCTAACTTTGGTGGGAGTGCCAGAACAGGTATCCTGGAAGGGAGAGGTAATTAATAATTACTAGTTAAGTAGAGGTTAATAGTACAGGTAATTCAATTAACTTCTGTAATTCATTTAGACAGCCCTATAACAAAGGGTAACAAATGCTTAAAAAGCCATAAAAACTCAATGCTAGTCTTAAGATTAAGGAGATGTAGGCTTCTGCCCATCCAACCACATTTGAAGATACGTTGCAAGTGTTCTAAAGACTTATGTATGCAAACATTAAAACATTATACAGATTTCAAATTAGAAAAACAAATCAAATAAGAAAAGCATTCCTAAATCTTTACTGCTCAGCTGCACCAAGTGCTTTCTGGACACAAAAGGAGCCTACTTCTGTGTGACAAGGAAATCCCACCTATTTTAACATTAGATATTGCAGTCTAAAGTAGTATTTCAACCATACGTTACAGTTCATAACTGATCTGCTTTCAACAGATAAATTTTCTTTTGTAGGCTGTGAAAAAATGGGACATTTTTAATTTGAGATGATCATTTAAGATCTAATTCTCTAAACCCAAGACAACAGACAGATAACTGCTATAGCCGGAAAATACCTGAATTTCAAGATTGATCAGCTTTATAAACAGTCCCTAAACAAAGTAGATGATAGGATCTGTGAGGTATTCAGGCCATTCTGGATATAATTCTAAGCAATTAACCAATTATCATCAAATAGTTATGCAAATGACAGATATGCTTACATCATTATCTTGACAGCTCGTTTGAGATTCAGTAGAATTGCTTCCAACAGATTCTGTCTCCATCTCACCAAGGTCAACAGGACAACTGTAAAATCATTTAGAAGAAGATAGCATAAAACAAATTTGATTTTTCAGTGTTAAGATGCACTTTCTTGTGCAGTTCTGAAAAAAAAATGGTCAGAGGAGAGAGCAAAGAGACATACAGAGATCACAGGGACAGTGGTGGTAAACTGGGGAGAGCAAACAGAACCGCAGGATAGCTCAGTACTGCCAAAAAGGACTGAATTAAAAGTCTTGAGACTGAATACTGCAACATGCCAAAAAACAAAAATCCAGTGCCCAAGCAATGCCTCAATGCAAATGTTACAGGAGAGGAAGGATTTTTTTTTTCCCAGACAAGGTTTTCACCCATCTGTTTTGCAAAGATTTAATATCCATTATACACAGACCCAGACCCCAGCAACTGAAGGTCAACACCAATGCACACGGCAGGGTTCTGGCTGAACAGGACATCTCACACTGATGGCAAGTAAAGGGAAGCTAAAAGGAAGCTTTGCTTTTAGATCTTATTGTTCTGCACTAGTTTTAAAGTTAGCATTCCATTAAGGAAAAACACAACTTAATTACCACAAAACCGCTTGCTGAGGAATTAAGTTCCACCTTTGGCACCTTCATTCTCTACTACCAGTTTTATGTCACATGTTGCTGATCAGCTGTATTGCTTTCTGCAGAGGAAAATAACTAGGGCATCACTCTACATCTTCCAGAGCTTGGACTGTGAACACTTGAAGCCATGCTTTGAGCTTGGTGGTACCTTGGGATGAGTTCAAAATTCTCCCTCTGGTCAAGAAACATATTATACCACCGTTCTTGAACTAGCAAGCGATAAGGGTGAGGCAGGCTCGTGTACACTGGGTTGGTCTAAGCTCAATACTCAGGAGACCTGCCATTAGTGAGCACTCCCCAGCACTGCTCCTACCAGATAATTTGAAACTGGCTCATGTAGATGGTGTGGTGATTGTTTTATAGAGCAGTGCAAAACTGGCTTTGTTTTCACCTTTAAAAAAAGTGAGGGATATGTATGCATGCCTTTCCAAGGACACTGGGCAAGGACCAGGAAGCCACTGGATTATTTTAATTGCGAAGGAACTGAACAGCACTAAGTGTGGATTAATAATTAGTGAAAACAGTCAGCACTCACTGGCTTGTCTCAAAAAGAACTATGCTGGGGGTGATGTTTATTTCTCAAACATGAGACTTCCCATCATAATTTCTATAAAAGTATCTTAAATACTCTGTACATACATTTCCTGCAGATCACATCCTCCTTCAGTTGGAGGATCCCAGGAATGCAGTGCAACTTTCCACAGTTTAATTTGCTGGTCCCACGACCTCCGGCTGTACTTCTTAAATTTGTTTGGAGTTCTGGGATGAACTCCTGGAATGCGATGGCATCTGTTCAGACATTAGACATGAAAAAATGATCAGTGCTTTATTCACACATACACAACATAGATTTAAATGTTAACTGATTGTATCATTTATGAGAAAAGACCAATGTGCAATTCTGGCACTCAAGCAAAGGTTTGCCAGCAATGTACAAACTTCTTAGTTTTTCTGATTTCAAGTCAAATGAAATAATAGTAATAATAATAATAATAAACAATAAAAAGGATTATAATTCCTAGGTCTGAAAACCTCATTCCAAACTCAATAGCAACTGCAGCCCATATTTGTCTTGTAGTTAACTCACAAGAAAATTGACAGCAAAAAGCAGTTTCATTTCCTCTCATTGACAAGCACATCCAAAAGAACTTTCATTTCCATTTCAGCAGCATGAGGTATTTCTTATACACTGACTCATTAAAATAAAATCTCAAACCACACCTCAGTTGATTGTGTGATTTAACAGTCCAAAAATATCTTAAAAGTCTAATTTGTAGATACCTTTTTGTAAATTAACGTGCTTATAAAGCACTGGTATGACTTGTAGGTGGACATTTAGTTTTCTAGAAAGTCAAGCAGCTTACCTGGGAACTTCTTTAATGTATCTATCATATGCAATCGTGTTTTTTCCATAATTTATCTGTTTTTGTCTTCTCAGCAAAACCACCTCATCTGTCTCAAGTTCTACTGTCACCGTGGACTCCTTTGAATCAGAACTGAAGAAAAAAAAACATTGTAGGTTTGGGACTACTAGAAAACCACTGACACTCAAACCCGCTTGTAAAAGGCTATAAATAAACATGTTAAAACTTTTCACACAAATGCTCAGGGTGTTACTAAACCATGGTGTTGGAACAAACTTGAGATGAACTATTTTAAACTGTGTGTTTTAAGAAACCAACACTGTACAATGAAAATTCTATTTTTAAGATTTTCCTCAGCTAAGCTAGAAATTTAACCTACCTTCCTGAGGAGGACTTCCTTTCTCTTGAAAATTCATTTATCAGGAGTTTTCTTCTGTGTCTGTAAGAATGCAAATCAGTTTTAAGAAATTATATACATAAAGAGGAACATGAAGTCTGCACTGTCACAGCTCACAGCTGAATTAACTTCTCAGAAAAGCAGCAGCATCCCAGACACCGCAAAAGTCTTTTTGCTATGAAATGGATGTTTCAGTTTTCCCTTAAAAAACAACAAAAACACAAGCACTTTCTTTTCCTGACTATTTTCCCTAAAGCAACTTCTTATAGCAATGATATGAAAAAACAGTCATTAGTGAGAGGGTATTTTAAGTATTCAATCTAAGAGATTCAAGAAAAGCTTCTTCCTAAAGGAAGGTATTTAGGGACACACATCCAATCTCCAGAGAGTATCCCATGACATTCCTGCAGGACTTAACCCAAAGTTGATCTAAAAGCAGCAAGCAAGAGGCTAAGGTTGGCCTGATTTTACTACAGTGGTGAAGTTAAAAATACAAGTTGAAAGAGATTCTACAAGAGAACTTCCAATTCCCTTCCTTTTACTACTTCATCTTGAACACCCAGGAGTACCTTGCAATTTCTTTGTTAACATTGGTCCTCATTTCATCTTCCTCCACTGCAGTTCCCCAGTCTAAACACCGGGAAATGGGTCCAGGACCTTCTGGTGTTGTAAAACTAGAATGAAAAGCAAATTAAGACTCTGTGTTAAAAGTCTGGATTATTGTATTTATCTCCCCCACTCACACCTTGATTCCTTAAACATAATTATTTACAGTACTCAAAATGGCCGTGAAAACCTTTTATTTTATTAAAATTTTATCACTGTAAAATTCAGCATCAGTTGTGAGATTCACCTTGAGGCTGTGTGGTTTGTGTTGGGTTTTCTTAAAATTTATGTGGGTATCTATAGAAACATACCACTATACCTTGATAACCCAGCCCATGCTTTCAGTAACTTCCAGCTCATGTTCTTCAGGAAACGGTACATGAAATACCAACTTTATTAATTTACTCACTTGTTTTCACTCCACTAAATAACTTAGCAATTATTTACTCTTTGTTGACTGCAGACTCATTAGCTGTATAAGAGGTAAAAGCCAGAACACAGGATTAAGTTGCAAAGTTAATTAATTAAAATTACATGATAGCACCAGGAGTTGCTCCACGTAAATATATGCCTCTGCCTAGAGAAGGCAGAGGCACAAAAATGTCCTATTTCAGCTAGGAAACTGAGATTTGCTATGACTTTGCAAACTGGTTTAACAACTTTACTGCAGTCCATTAGCATAACAAGCAGGTTCAGACTCTTGAAGGGGAATAAGGTCATATCCCTTCCCAGACATCTATTGCTGCCTGCATTCGGATTTTTGATGTTTCTCCTGCCTTCCTGATGACCAATTTTCCCTAAGTAAAACTCAAAACTACCCTTCAGAGCAGAGCTTTTTCAGTAGATCTGGAAATGGTCTGGAGCCTTTCCAAGATTCTATGCAAACATGGCCCTTGGAGTCAGGGAATTAGATCCACCTGCATTAAAACCAGCTCCAACTCCCTCCCTGCTCCCGAACTGGTTTGCACAACTTGGAATGTTTTGTTAAACTCAAACTAAAAGTTATTTTTAGATGAAAACCAGTTAGAAACTCAGCAAAATTAGAAATCCATAAAAAAAGGTACAGGCCCCTGTACCAAGATCTGCTCCAAGGATTTTTAACTTTTGCTTATACCAATTTCTAGATTTGCAGAGAATATAGGCCACGTTCAATTATTGTTCTCCTGTGGTAGACAGCAAACGGCAGAATCCCTGTTGGTCTCAACTCCTGAGCCTTTTCCTCACTGTGATGTACCCTTTTATACTTGTTTGATTCTGCACCTGTGCTTTGATTATGGAGGCGACCCAACCTCCATCCTGATCTTTTTTAGTTCTGAGAACTTTAATTTCACATGGTTGGATTGGCATAAACAAAAAGTAGTTTTGGCCGAGGAAAAGAACAATTTCAGTCAGAGCTCAATCCAAACAGAAACCAGGAAGCATTCTTGCACAATTCAATACTGGAAGACACACAGAAGTGCTGCTTATTTATGTTGAAATTATCTGTAAAGTTTCATCCTTGTACTGCTGTTCAACCATGCCTCCTGGAATAAGTGTAAGCTACTCTGGATAGTGTAACTTGAGCCACTGACCCACGTGTTCCCTGCTAATTGTCAGGAAAAGGAAAATGGGTGGGCACCACCTACCCCTTTTTAGATTAGAAACCTTGATTCAATCAGCTGGGCTGTGGCCACAACTCCCACCGAAGATCAAAGTGACTAAAGAGACTGTGGCATAAATAGCTCAGACTATAAACGTGGTATTTGAATTTTTGTAATTTCTTTTAACTTTACCACAACTGTTTGTACAGCCGGTATTTACAAACATAATGGGCCTGTACAACAGTAGTTCTTAATAAATGGCAATAAACCAGCATGAAATAGGACATAAATTATCAAGAACGTATTTCCCTCTTATTTCCCAAGAGGTAAGAATGAAAAATATTGACTTTTAAGACCTGACTCCAAGATAAGAGCACTGCACTCGATCCTTTTTCCTCCTTTGAGACCAGCTATTTTTGGCTGATTGATAAACAGGCAGGGCTTGGAAAACTGAGTAGAGGGGTCAGTTTACTAGCTCCTGTGAGCAAAAGAGCATGAAGTCGCTGCCATTATCACCACTGCTCACCTGTCCAGCCGGCCGTCCTCAGGCCTGCCCTTGTTTTCCTCAAGCACGGAGGATCCGGGCTCGTTCTGCCTCCGCCGCCTCCCATCGGCGCCGCGTTTCCGCGCCTGGGCCCAGCGCGGGGGGTGCTGCGGGGGGCTGGGGACAAACACAGCGACACGGGAGCACCGGGTGGGCTTTAGCACTTTAACCTCCCTCAGAGACCGCGCTTACTGACCGATTTCACCGCCACCAACGCAGAGAGGCGACGCCACTCGCTGCGGGCCCTCTGAGGGAGCCCTGCGCCCCCCCATCCCCTCAGAGAACTCCGCCCGCGGGACGGCGGGGAGCGAGGGCCGGGAGCACCGGGGGAACGAGGCCCGGCGCCGCCATCCCCCGCCTCAGCCCGGCGGCCTTACCTGCTCTTCGTGCTGCCGTGCGGGCTCCTCTGGCGGAAGGACATGGCGCGGCGTATCCTCGGGATGGAGGGCTGGAGGCAGAGCCGGGCACGGGGAGCTGAGGCGGGCGGTGAAGCAGAGCCGGGCGGTGAGGGACTGGCAGGCGAGAGCAGCTGAGGCGGGCGGTGCGGCAGAGCCGAAAGAGTGCTGCCGCCTTCCCGCTCAGCCCCTTCGCATCTCCCGCCGGCTCCGCCTCCCCGCGGGGCGCCTCCACGGGGACAGGTGCGGAGGGGGGGCGAGCGGGAGAGCGCAGAGGCCGCCCCGCGCCCGTACACGCTCGCACACATCCCCCACCCCCCCGCCAGGATAATGGTTCAGCCCGCTCCGCGCGGCCCCGCCCCCGGGGCGTGTTGGCGGGAGAATCGAGCGCGGCGGCGCGCGGTTTTGGCGCGCTGCGGCGGCGGGACTTACTTGAAACAGGAAAAAACCCTGGCCCAAACAAAAAGAAAAAATACACATCCCAGCGATTTAAAAATGAAGGATGACGGTGCCCGCATGGCTGTACAGTCGATGAAACGCACAGGGTATTTTAAGGGCCAGTTCAAACCCGACGCCAGACGGTTACCATATACATTTCCCAATGACACGGCATTAAATTTCGTATCAATAGTGAAGAAGGTTGGGTAATGAAACGAGGTGGCTCTGCCTTGGCTCGTGGACCTTCCTGGGGTTTTTACTTGCACATGCATGCACAGTGAGATGCCGTTTATCCTGCTATTGGGCATATATTTTAGAACAGTAATATAGAAACAACATAAAACTCCAGCAGAAGAGCTCCAGCAGAACAGAAACAGCTTTAAACAATAATACATTTGCAGCCTGAAGGCTGGTGGGGCACTTCAGTGAGATGGCTTTCTTCTGGCCTTACAATCGCAGGATTACTGAGGTTGACAAAGCCTTACAATAACAGGCTCATTAAGGTTGGAAGAGCCCTCTAAGTTCATCAGCCATAATTAACAAGGCATGCTAAGCCCATCACTAAACTATGCCTCCAAGTACCACATCTGGTAAAACAGATGTCAGAAGTAGCAAACAAAAATTTGTTTGGTGGGTTTTTCTAATCACCTTAAAGCACAAGAGCAACTATCGAAGTGCAGCGATGGTTTTGGAGAAACTTCCTGAGCACACAGTAACAGGTGGTGTTCGGGTTTGATTTTTTTTTTTTTTTAATAAAGATACACTTCAGCCTTGCTATGCATGAAGGGATTTACTTTGAAAATTCCATTTTTCTTGTCTGGCCTTACTGCAGTAAATTTTGTACAAACACACATCTTCTGTGTGGCGTCTGCATGAACATCCACATTCCTGCAGAAAAGTCTGCTCTGCTGGCACCTCTCCTTTCCCACACACTACTGTGGAAAACAGAACTGTGTTCTTGAACCAAGGTCATGCTTGAAGTACAGCAGAGGTTCAAAACATGCACAAACAAACTCCCCTCCCTTCAGCCTGGCACTGGCATCAGCTATAACAGCATGTTTACCTGAACACACCCAAGCAAGGCAGTCAGAGGAGAGCTACAGTCTGGAAGCCACACAGTACTTTCAGCACAAAATTAGCTACAAATTAAATTCAGTTTATCCAGCAGAACTATCTGCCGGGACACAGCTCAGGGATTACAGCTGCATTGCATCTTTCTGTCCTCATCAGCAACAAAAATCCTTCAGAAAAGCAGTTTCACACCACGGTGGGAGTTTAAGGGGAGGAGATACTCTCAGCTGTGACCTCAAAGGAGTTTACAAACAAAACAGAGTAAGCACCACCTGTGGCCTTCCAGAATTGCCAGTGAAAGATGGTTTCCACAAGCACAGATAATGTATCATTGGTAAGTAGATTATCCCAGTGGAAAGCATGCCAACAGAAGATACTTGTCACTTCTAGAGAGAAACAGAAACCTGTCTGCTGAAGTTCAGGGTATATTTTGTCTTAATTACAAACTGAGCACAGATTTGTGCAGAGGAGATTTAATTAAGTTGGGTGAAATTAAAGGAAAAACTGGAGGCGGAGTGCCAGACTTCTGCTTTGCTTACCTCAGTTGTAAACTCTGTGTCAGACAGCCCTGGGTAGGTAAACAAGTGCATGGACAGGCTGCATTCCAGTTTTGACTGCCCTGTTTAGACTAATGAGGTTACTAATTAGAACACAGGATGATTCTACATCCAGTGGTAGCACTGCATGAAATTACTTTAGCAGATGTCAGACTTCATCTGCTGTATTCCTTCCCTTGTGCTACCATATCTTGTTCATGCACACAGAATCTGGACTAGGGAATAAACCTGCCCAAAATTTAACTGCCACAGGCAGATTGGTTATGCTATGTCTAGTCTAATACCTTCAACAAAGAAATACAAAGATCTTCCAAGGATTGCTGAATTGCAAGTCCTATGGATGTGTCCCTAAACCCACTGCAGGCCCTGTCCATCATAGGCAAAATCTTAAAGGCTCTTAATATTCATAAAATACTTCAGATGAGTTTAAGTATTTCTCAACAGCCTATTCTTTTCACCTAGGAGTTTCATCTTCTCTAGCAGGACACCTTTCCATGGCAGAATGGGTGCTGGGACTTCAGCTGCTCCCTTCCACTAACCTAAGATTGCCCTAAACAAACTGAGGGGCTGGACAAAACCAGAATTGTAAACTACCTTCAAGAGTCTAATTCTAACCTCTGAAGACTCCTCCTTTCCCCTTTTAGCAAGGGCTAAAAATCCAAAATCACCACACAAACCAAACAAAACATGATAAAACAAACAAGAAAGGAGTACTGAACCCACATATTTCTTTTATAATCGAACCAGCAACATAACTGGAAAAGCAGACTAACAAGGATTTTTAAAGTTAAAGTCTTTAATTCTTCTGCATAAAGGCAAATTGCCAAAAATGTAACACATTGCCTTATTTACAATCATCATAAATCACAAGGAAACATGCACACTGGAACAACAAGGTTCTAAATATTACATCTTAGAAAAGTGCTGTACAGATGTGTCCCTTGTACACACACTCACTGTGCTCTATGGTGTGTGACTGATACACCCTTGTGTTGGGTAAAACGCCTGAGCATGTCTGGAAATAACATTTTGGAAGTGAGAGTAGTTTCTGAGGAAGCAGCTTTCTCCCAGTCAGCAGAACAATGGGCTCTTGGCCCTGAGGACTGCCAGCCCCACAGCAAGGGAGAGCAAAACCAAACTTCTGCAGAGAGACAACTCCCAGGCCTAGCAGACATTGGTATCCCAGTACATGCCACACAAGGACTGTAAAATTCTTGTAACTGGCATATTAATTTAGTCTAAACCCCTGTAGCCATAGCTCTCCCTTTAAACTTCTGCACACAGTGCTAGCAGAGTAAAAGGAGAGCCTATCCCAACACCATCACAACCCTTAGTCTGGACAAGAGCAGCTCCATACCTGCAAATACTGCTAGTCATCCCCCACAGTTGTAGGAACAACAGGCACTGAATGCATCCTCTCCTACTCTTTAATCGTAGTGCGGCTCTTTGGCTGCAACACACACAAAAGTAAAATCCAGGTATTTTAGCTGTGCTGCTGCTCTAACAGTCACTCAGCCCCTTCAAAAAAATAAAAAAAAAGAAAAAAAAAAAGGGATCTGATTTTGATAAACCATCTACCTTTCCTTTCTCTTCTCTCACCTGGCTTAGGCAAATGCCAGCTTAATACATCTCAGAGAACAATAAATAGGCCAAATGGGTGATCACCCCATCCAAAAGTTATGAACGGCTTGTCTTTAATGACTGAAGGAAGGCTGAAATTATCTATTCTTTTGAAGCAGTTCTTCAGGCTGGATGTCCAGTTCTGGTCCAGTGAAGCAGAGGAGTTTCCTTGGCTGGAGGGGTTCCATTCTTCAGTCTGACTTGACACTGGACCAACTCACTGGTGAAACATCGGCACACTCTAAGGAACAAGATCTCCAGAGGGAATAGCAGGATCCATCACCTGAAGCAGCCTTTGAAATATATAATGCATATGTCACCTGCCAAGGCAGGCACAGCAAAAATGTCCTCACAAAAGCTTTAAGAAACATCCACTGTAGTTGCAGCACAGGCTTCATGAAATCTGAAGTTTTACACTTGAGGCACAGCTTGCAGAAAACAATCTATCCTTATAAAGATCTGGAGAAACCTAAACAAAACAAAACAAAACAAAAGGCAGGTAACAGCATTTTATAAGTGTGCTATATCCAGGTATTAACAACAAAACATTTCCTCTTTAAACCTGTAGTGTTACAGTAGCAGTAAAAGGAAGAGAGCACAGCATATTGTGAGTTTACAGCACAGTATAAAGAAGAAACACAATATCCCTACCAAAAAAAGGTGTTACAGCTAGTATGAACGTTTTGAGAACATAAATTACTGAAAAAAAAAATACAGTAGCAGATACTCGACATTCCTAAAGTATTTGGTATTTGTTGGAGAGCAAAGGAAGCAGCTGAGCATATTTTTTTCCAAACCCCTTGCATCGTTTTCATCTAAATGTCATTATTAATTCATAAGCCAGACTTTTATCTCAATTCTAACTAAAATTTCTGCCATATTTTAAGTATTATATTGACTCAGGTTTTTCCCTAGAAAGCAACCAGATACATTCCCATTTATTCCTGTTTAAGACAGAAATTTTCTTTTAGCAAAAAGGAAGGTAGTGTGGAATTCTACCATGTAAACCATTATCTGGTTTTTCTGACACTTGAGAGTGAGAGCTCATCACACCTAAAAATCCAAGGTTAAAGGTAATGCTGCTCTAAATGCTGATCTTTCCATACCAGAAAACCAATGTGTTGATCCACAGAGAAGGTATTTAATTCACTTTGTACATTCTACATCTAACAGAGCTTTTTTTTTCAATTAGAACAAGTGATTACAAACCCACTCCTTAATACAGACTTATGTACAACCAAGACCACTGCAAAAAAAGCTAAGTATCAACTATGTGGAAACCAGAAAGGCTTTTAGCTGTGATGTAGATGCTTCTTTTACCTGAATAATTTCACCTTATGTTGATTGCACATATGCTGACTGTAAAGCTCTTCCTCTTTCAGTGCAGATCCTACATGACAGCACCAGTTTTCCAAGACTTGATCTGCTGATCTCAGACTACATCCCTATTCTTCAAGTCTTTTTCTGTCACAGGAGAAATTCTTTCTTCAGTACTTCTATATACAAAGAGAGACTAGATATTTTCAAATATTGAATTAGCACTTCAGAAAAGTGAATGAATGCATGTTAAATCTTATTCATGCTCAAAGAACTTAAATTTAAAATCAATAAAGTTGAAAGAAAAATGCCAGCTGCACAATTTTTTAAATGCTCTAGCTACCTTTTCCTCACATTGCTATAATCCAAAATCTAAGTGTAGAACTAATTTGGCCATATTCTGAATGAGTTTTAAGGCAAAATATTCAATTCAAAGATCACTGTTTAACAGGCAATTATATCCTAGTCTATGTTTCAGAGCCTGCATCAAATGTGTATCCAAGACTATCTAATTATACAAAAGACTAATTGCTAATAAAATCTGTTTGACCTGGATTACCACCCATCCTATTAATGCACCACAGGAATCTACAGTCCAAGAGAAAATTTTCACTAAAATCTACTGCTGCAAATGCCAAGTTGTGACTTCTTCACAAAAATATTAAGAGGCAGAAAAGGTGCTATTGAAATACTAAAAAAACTTGGCACTTTTCATTTGAGAAATAAAAACACATTTTCTGGCTGACAGGTAACAATTTCAATTTAGCAACAATTTCTGAAGCATTGGGTCTTTTAATTAAGGTGCTAAGTGCAAGAGGATGGGATAAAACACTAATAAAATGAAAGAGAAACTGATCTGCCTGAACTGAACAGTTGGATTCTGTAGAATGACACCGTGGATGGGCTACTGGAACAGAACAGATCAAGCAGGTAGTCAGCATAAACTCACCTTGATATTTAGATTTTTTTCCTCAATATTGTGTCTTCAGCATTTGCACTTTCCCATCCTCTGTCAGGGTATTCTGACTGATGCCCTTCCAATAAACTGCTACAAAGTTTAAGCCTAAAATAAAAACAAAACAAAACAAAAACAAAGATGAAGTGACTTTGTTATGTTAACTTTTAAATACTAAATACAGCTACAATTCATTTACATTAACACAGACTATAACATGAAAACATAAGGATACAATTTTACCACACAACATATAAATATTGATCAACACACCCCTAAGACAAATAGCAAAAAATAGCTAAATAAAAATTAAAAGTTAAATGTTTACAATAAATGCTTGGATTGAATTACAGCAAGAAAGCAACTAAGCTTCAAAAATAATATGCAAAAATACCCCTCAAACCCCAACTGATGAGCTGCGTTTGATACCTCTCCAGCCTGCAGTCTGCATCTCTGCAAGTCTTGCTGTCAGGCAGAAAGAAGCTGGATTTCTTCTGTTTTGGATTGTTCCACCCTGAAGAACAACTGGCTGGAATTGGGTCACTGCATAAAAACAAACAACTATCACTGTTGTCACTACAAAACAACTTAATCTCTAGGGAGACAGAGAGGAAGCTTCCAGCTCCTGGGCTGAGGAAGTCAGAGGCAAACTTCCAATTCTTTCCACAAGACAGAGTGTGAAAGGGGCTCATAATTTTCTAGCATTACCTGGGATGGCAAAGGCAGCAGAAAGCAACAGATGGAGAGCTGGATTTCAAAAAGTCAAATAAACTCAAAGAACAGAAATAACAACCAAACGTATCACATGCTGGAGGAAATGTAAGAAGGCAAAAAAAAAAAAAAACCCCAAAAATGTAGTAGTAACTAGTGAAGGAAAAGATTAAAAAGAAAAACAAGGACACCTTTACAGCATAAGCAATAAACAGAAATTAACAACATGATCACTGGGGTATTTACCTTGGTATTTCTATACTTTGTTCTACTGTCATTACTTCATCTTTTTCACCAAAAGCTTCCCACTCTGAAAAAGCCTCCTTTTGTCCTGAGTCAGTAAGGCTGGAAAGAAAATGAAAATGTCTGAATCCATGCACTGTGGTAATACAGTTCCTCTTAATTTTTCGGAAGGGGACTATGTAGAGAGAAGAAATAATACCTGTATATATATTTTTACTAAGGTTAGTGTGAAATGTCTACTAAACTGGCAAAATCCTTAGTGTCCTAAGGATCCTTAAATCTACACACAAAATACAACCTGTGCTGTGTCTTCTGTCACATTGCAATGGAGCACTGTAAATATTTGCTATCATACAGCAGAATTATTCTGACACAATTTCCCTTCTTCATTAAATTGCACACATTTAGATAAAATTAAAGCTACTAGCAAAGGGAGAGGAAAATACCAGTCATATTCCAAAAGTCAGTTCATAATATCAATGAATTCCTACATGGAGAATCATGTCATACCTTTCCAGTGTGTGATACATCTGCAGATACTGGTTTTTGCTCTCTGAAACCACAGAGGAGTCAGAATTGTTTCTTTTTCTGCGTTTCCATGCTGGAGAAGAATCGGGAGAACAGGAACTACAAAAACAGATTTTACACACGTAACATTTTTTATTTATGTTTAAATGTTTATCAGTGTTCTGCTAAATAATAGCATATGCTACAGAGGAAGTTTTCTTTTGAGGTATAATTCTTCAGTCACACAGAGGAACACTGAGCCAACCACTCACATTTTGAAAGCAAAAGCATTTTGAGCTCCACGCACATCCCCCCAGGACAAGGTATTTCAGTAAACAGGGAAGTACATGTCACAGTCAGTCTCCCTGCTGTTCTGCAGAAAGGCACACTATTATGGATGAGGACTCCTGCTACTGAAATAGCTCCCCTACTTTCAGAACATTCCAGCAATGGTTAAAGAAACCTCAGTACACCACTGTATAAACTGAGAATCTGAAAAACCACTGCATTTTCCTTCTTTTAAAGCATGTCATTCTGTAATGCTGGTAATTTTTCCATATTCAGTGTTCTGTACCATTGATGGACTACACTCAACAGCAAAAGTGTCAAACTTCAGAGCTGAGTATTAACTGCCCTTCCACAATAAACATTTCCTACAAAACCTGACAGCACTGACATGTACTGAATTACTTCCCGAAGTTAAGCACAGAAGTTTTCTCTCATACCTCTCAGGTGTGTAGTACGCAGTCTGTCTGCATTCATCTTCACACTCGTTTCTCTTCTGCTTTTCATCAAACACAAAGCAGCCAGAAACATCCTCATCTTTGCAGAACTGTTCCTGGGAACTACCTGAAGGTTCTGTACTACTAAACACAGGAGGAAAAAAAAAAGCTTTAAAAAATTACCCATCTGGCTTATTGCTCCAAACAGAAAACAGTTCAGCTGCAGTAACAATTAACGGTTTATCGCATATGACACCCAAATGATGTAAAAACTACAAATTCTACCACACACCAGTTACAACACAGGTAAAATTATTTACACAGTGCAGTAACACAGCTAAGAGAATTCCATTCACTTTTCTCCTCATAATTTACTAGTCCAAATCTTGTAAAGTATAAGGTGGCATTAAGTAGCAGAGCTAGCCTTGTTTCAGAAATACAAAGTTGTGAAAAGATAAAAATATTTCCTTCTTGAACACAGTTGCCACCATCCTGCAGAGAGCAGAGAAATCTCTCTCATCTTCTTAAACATCTCAAATCCTATAACGTATTGTCACTGTAAGAGACATGTGGTTCCACTGACATCAGGAACACTAAAGATGGAAAGTTATTAAAGTCAAAGAACAGTAATCACCAAATTTCTGCTTATGTCTCTCACTTTCCAGAGAGTAATCTTACCTTGTGCCCACCAATGTAAACACAGAAGGGAAGGGAATGTACTACTGCAGGCACACCAAATGCCTTTCTCCCCATAACACCTGACTGCAGATTAACTTAGACTAAATAACTGGAATATCTTGAAGACAACAGAATTCAAATGGAAAACAACGCATTCAAGAAGACTCCTATTTTTAAGTCTGATCTTTTTTGTCCCAGTCAGGAATACTCTAAAGATGCTACAAAGCCCTGCTTAAATTCCTTAAAACATACACGGGCTGCAGATCCCACGTTTCTCCAGCAGGAGGATCCCAGGCATGCAGTGCTATCTTCCACAGCCTGATCTGCTGGTCCCAGGACCTACGGCTGTACTTCTTAAACTTGTTGGGAGTTCTAGGGTGAACTCCTGGAATTCGCTGGTTCCTGTAAATGCACAGTAACATTTATTATTTCAGACCATAAGGAGATTTTTCCTTAAAAAGGATCCTAAGTCCATCAGGTCACACAAGTATCAGTGGTCTAATAAATAAGATGTTCATATTTCTAAACACTTAACTGAAATATGTATAAGATATTACAAAAAATAGATCACAAAAGCAACAATTAACCATAATGTGCTGAGTCTGGATGAGCCACCAGTCTGTCCAGCACTCTGACAGCTGCCAAAAGCAGATCCCTACTGCCCATGAACAAAGATGAAACAGAAGCGTAACTCATACTGCTTCAATATTATCCTAACCTTCAGCTCCTTCTACTTTACTCTTCCTGGGTCAAGTGCAGCTTCTTTTATTTAGTATTGTGGTGAGTCTGTCGAGGATGGAGTTACCATCCTTCACAGCAGTCCCTGTAGTGCTGTGTTTTGCATTAATTGCTAAAACAATGCTGATAAACACACTGGTTTTGGGGCATTACTGAACAGTGCTTTCACAGCTTCAAGGACTTCTCCTTCCCCCCACCCCAGGGACATTGAGGTGAGAACGAACACTAAGTTGAGAGGGAAAAGTGCTGGGACAGCTGACTCAAATTACCCAGAGATATCACACATCATATAATGTCACACTCAGCAATAAAAACCACAGGAAGAATTTGTAGAGAACTAAGGCTGTCTGCCATTCTACACACACATACACCAGGAACAAATAAGAGTTCATTTGGAAATCTGCAACACAGTGCAACTTACTTTGGAACTTCTTTAATGTATCTGTCATACGCGAGGGTATTCTTTCCAAAATTGATCTGTTTTTGTCTTCTCCTCAGGACCACTTCATCAGTTTCCCTTTCAGCTGGATTAGCAGAGTAGCTTGAAACACAACTTCAAAATAAAAATAATAATTAAGTTGAAAAGAACCTTAATAGCTTTCTAAAATTTAGCATAAACACATATTCTAGAACTGCCCTGTATTCTTACTGATAGACAGTGAGCACAACTCTTATCTCACTAGTTCACAGAAGTGAAAGCTATGCTAATTAAATCTGAATTTCATAAACACACAAGTAGCTTTTGAGATAAAAATTCTCAGTGCTACTCCCTCCTTAAGGCTTCCTTCAGGCTTGACATGAAACAGCCTGTCTGTGGTTTCAAGTCTTCATTAATGCATGTAAAGCAGTCAGAGATCATCAGATGATTATTGCTAAAACCAATGCAACAATAAGCAGTAATAGTTCAATACCTACTTTGTAATTTTTTTATTTGATGTCCTCATTGTTTTGCCTTCTTCGAGTCTACCTTCCCAGCTGGGGTAACTAGAAAGCAGCCTAGAATGTTCTGATGTTGTAGAGCTAGAAAATAACGAGAATTCAACATGAATGTTGGCCGCTTGTAACACATTTAATCAACAGAAACATCAATAATGGACAAAAACGGCTCCACAACTCTAAACTACAGACATGTTCCTTCCCTATTTCAGTTCTAACCTTCAGCTTGCCCTCTTCTGTCAATTCCAATGCCTCAACATTTAACATGTCATGTAAGTAATACAGAATCAGATTTAGCTGATAGTTTTACTTTCCCTAAGTGGTTTCACATCAATAGATGAAATTACTATCCAAGCTGACAATGTCATTTTAACACAGGACAAAGATTCCACACTGAAAACATATCCACTCAGCAAAAGAGAAACACAAAACACTGCTGGCACATCCATTTAAGTCCCACACTCATGCCATACCGTTAGTATTTTTTAGGACTATATCAAAGACATAGAAAACACAAATACAAGGCCTTTCCTAAGCTCTTCAAAAGATTAATTCATTAACGAAGCAATATTAAACATGCCATCAGAAATTAAAATCACCTTCATACAGTGGAATACTCAAAAATGTATGACTTATATAAAAAAATATTTTCAAGTACCCTTAGTAAAACATTTCCTCTTACATTCTGTTGCTTTTCCTGCACATATCTCAGCACTCACCACTTTATACCCTCACTATCAGACTGAAAGATACCAGTCTCAACCACTTCCTCCACCTTGGGTCTTTAGTCTAGAACATACAAAAGCTAAGCAAAATATCTATAGAATTACCTAAGTATAAAATTCTATCACAACTCAAACTGTCCTCAGTAATGGACTGTAGGAAAAAAAAGGTGCTCACTAAAAACTGCAGTACAGCTGAATATACCAAGTGGACTGTGAAGAGAAAAAGATGGCCTGCCCACATTTACACATAAAGATGCATAAGCAAAGTATGAAAATAACAGCAAATGGCCTCATTGGGAGTTTTAGACTAATATTGAAGACTTCAGCAATAAACAGCTTAAAATACTGCTTCAGTACATACATAACCTGTCTCCCCTTCATTTTGAATACTTGCTAATACTATGGCACATATTTCAATGAGACAAACTGGATGGTCTTCAGACATGATGCAGGTATCGTCTTCCAACTCTGTTACTCTGTTACAAGAAAACACTAAACCTAAACATGAACAAGCTTTTCTTGGACTCCTAAAGAAGAGTACAGCAAAGTTGAGATTAAAAAAAAAATTACACTTATTCCTTACCTCTCCAACCAGCGCTCTGAATGGTTACAATGATATTCCTCAAACACCACAGAATCGGAATCATTGCAGCTCCTACGTTCCTGTTCTTGATGCCAGCACTGTGGATGTTGCACAGAACTAGAAAACAAGAATTTTCATCTGAAATCAAGTCACTGGTAGTCAGTGAGTGGCCAATAAAAAGCAAATATCGTCAATCTGATTTGGCATATAAATATGATATGTGATTTATATCAACTTATTCAGGCAACACATACTTAACAAAGGTGTCAGTTGAACTGCTGGGAAAATATCTTTGACTAATGCAATTAAGAACTCAAAATTTTCAAATAAACAGTTAATATTTAGATAACCAAAAATGCAATTTTGCAAACAAAATGGTGGGGAAGAAAAACCTGAGGACTGCCACCAGTGTTTATGGACTTATGGACACTTATGCCAACATCCACAGACCATCCTCTGTCATCAGTGCATTATTCGATATTTAATACTGCCCCATTCAGTAGTAAACTCATAGAAAAGACAAGTCCAGCAACTACACTTCAGCCCAATGGCTAAGGAGAAGTAGGTCAAATGTTTATGTGGAAACACTTTTACGTCTTGACCAGACGCAGCTGTGGAGCCCTCGCAAGGAAGCCAGAGACAAGGTGCTGACTGTAGTGCTTATGACAAACTGGTGGGTCAGCCAGGGATTGCTTAAGGGTTGAGTTCTCTACATTCTCCTCCTCGGTTCTGGCGGCTTTGACTTCCCAAATGACTGGTTACTAAACAAAACACAATTGTAGCATCTACTAACACCAGACCTGGCTTCTGGGTTAAGGCCCACACCTGCAGATACACTGTCACACCTGCCCAAGAGACGGTCTGCAGTGCAGCCTCTGCTCTGTAAATACGCCGTGTTTCTGTGTGTGTAACAGCGAACACACTGCTCCGAACGTGCCAGGTCTCTGCCCTTCGCTCAACAAAGGAGAGGGAAGGATTTCTGATATTTTACTCCTGTGTTAACTACCCATGTTTTCTTCTTTCCCTTCCTCCTCCACCCTGCCTGGCTTTGGGAGTTCCCTGCTCCCAGAGGGCTCGAAGTTACCAACAACACACAGCACAAACAGCTGCCTCAGAATCACAGACGCAGGCAAAAAAGTCCGCTTCCAAACCCGGTCACGGTTCGCTAAGGCAATGAACGAATAAAACCCTTCTCTAACCACCTTAAACAATAACTCGGTTTAACGACTTGAAATTTTTTTTTGAAACCACCTTAGGTACACTACAACACACGCCATAACTACGACACTGTTTGAAAATGAAAGAGGAAATAATAACCGAAAACTAAGTCTTTCAGAAACAGTACAGTTATTTGCTTTGCGCTGCCCACCCCCTCCAGCCTGATACCAAGCCCCGGTGCCCCCAGCCGGGCTGGGGCGTCTCTCCCGTGCCCAGGGCTGCTGGTCCCTCACTCGCCACAGACACGGGAGGCCAAAGGAGCCGCCGCACGGGGGCGAGGCCGCAGGAGAAGGGGCCGCTCGCCGGAGGAGCACGGGCTGCACCGCCAGCAGCTGCCCCCGGAGCCGCCCGGGCACAGGCAGCGCCGCACTCCCGCCCGCCCAGCGGAGCGCTGCCCGCCCCGTTCCCCGTCCCCCCGCGGCCGCTCCCACCTGCTCAGCCCGCCCCGCTCCGCTGCGCCCGGGCGGCGCGGCCCGCCGGACATGGCTGAGGCGGGCGGCGGCCCGGCCGAACATGGCCCCGGCCCGGCCGCGGCGGCAGCGCAGGCGCGGCCCGTCCTCCCGCGGGGAGCGCAGGCGCGGCCCGGCGGCCGGGACACCCGGGACGGTGCTGCCCTGTGGGAGTGCTGTTCCTGCGGGAGTGCTGGCCCTGTGGGAGTGCTGTCCGTGCGGGAGTGCTGTTCCTGCGGGAGTGCTGTCCTGCGGGAGTGCTGTCCGTGTGGGAGTGCTGTCCCTGCGGGAGTGCTGGCCCTGAGGGAGTGCTGTCCTGTGGGAGTGCTGTCCTGTGGGAGTGCTGTCCTGTGGGAGTGCTGTCCTGTGGGAGTGCTGTCCCTGCGGGAGTGCTGGCCCTGAGGGAGTGCTGTCCTGTGGGAGTGCTGTCCTGTGGGAGTGCTGTCCTGTGGGAGTGCTGTCCCTGCGGGAGTGCTGTCCTGCGGGAGTGCTGGCCCTGAGGGAGTGCTGTCCTGTGGGAGTGCTGTCCTGTGGGAGTGCTGTCCCTGCGGGAGTGCTGTCCCTGCGGGAGTGCTGTCCCTGCGGGAGCGCTGGCCCTGTGGGAGTGCTGCTCCGTGCGACTGAGGAGAGAAAAGTGTCCTGCGCCCCGTGAGGGCCAGGGCTCAGCTTCCCTCACACCGAGGGCACCACTGCCCTCACACCAGCTCACTCCGGCTGCATCCCCCGGCCCACTCCGCTCTCAAATGCAGGGAAAACCCGGCTCCCACATCACGGCGGTACCCCACGCAATAGCCAAGGATTTGTTTCGGGACAAGTTATTTTCCTTCTAGACGTCGTGAAGGGGTGGTGGCCACCACAATGCAGACACTACAGGAATGTGTCCCACATTCATACCATTAATGGAATCATAGAACAGTTTGCCTTGAAAAGGACCTTAAAGGTAACTTGCTCCAATATTCATATCTCAACTCCTTAAATAGCACAAAGTCAACAAACATTTCTTAAGAAAGGCACTCAGAACTTTAGTCTTACTTAGGTTATTCTGACTGGAATGGTACTTAGCTGCAGGCTAGCCAGTGTGATGAAACCACAGAATGGTTTGGGTTGGAAGGGACCCTGAAGCCCATCTACTTAGAACTCCCGTGTCATAGGCAGGGGACACCTTTCCCCAGAGCAGGCCCATCCAGCCTGGCCTTGAACACGATCCCTTCCAGGGATGAGGCATCCACAGCTTCTCTGGGCAACATTTGCCAATGCCTCACCACCCTCACAGTGAAGAATATCTTCCCCTGTATCGAACCTGAACCTACTCCCTTTCAGTTTTAAGCCATTCTCCTTTGTCCTGTCATGCCACAGCCTTGCCAAAAGTCCCTCTCCAGCTCTCATGGAGACCCTTTAGGTAGTGGAAGGTGCTCCAAGGTCTCCCTGGAGCCTTCTCCAGGCTGAACAGCTCCTACTCTCTCAGCCTGTCTCCATAGCAGAGGTGCTTCAGCCCCCTGAACATCTTCATGCTTCTCCTTTGGACACACTCCAACAGGTCCTTTACTACAGGGATGTGATATAGGAATATGATTGATTCTTTATTGCTGGTGCTTAGTAATGAATCCGAGCAAGGTCACAATTAAATAAATGTTTTATATAGGACACACCTATTGCTACATGCCAGTGCTTTCTTGGAAAGACAAAATTTTAGTCATTGCCCCTGCTGATGTGGTGACATCCCGTGTCACCCTTCATATCTGGTAGTTGTGAAAAGTATTTGGAGGCATTTTTTCCCTGGGATTCTTACAGAGATTTCATACACACCTTCTTTCATTTATGCAACCCTCTGCATTCAGGCTGAAGTAAGAAAATCCATCCAAGGAAGACTTACCATGTACACCTTCAGGAGGATTTAAGCCCTATTTGTATTTATTCCCATGTTCTCAGGTAAGACAGTGCATACAGATAAGCCAGACTGATTTCCATATAAAGTTTTATCTGATAAATATAACTTTAAAATTAAAACCAGAAGTCTTACAAAGAATCAACTGTATTTTTATTCAGCTCTTCAGAGTTTTAAGATTAACTGCATGTATTTATTAAACCTTTTCCTTAAGGGCTATCCAAATAACTCTGTTCATTTTAAACAGGTAAGCTATCTAGCAAAAAAACCCCACCAACAAAAAAACCCCAAAAAAAAGAACCCAAATAAGAAATCTTGCAGTATGTCTTTGGAAGAAAATGTCTTGTAGTCCATGTAAGAGCTTGAGTATTTATATCTCAACTCCTTAAACAGCTCAAAGTCAACAAACATTTCTTTTAAAATGACACTGAGTACCTCAGCCTTACTGAGGTTTGTTCTGACTGGAATGGTGCTTAGCTGCAGTCCAGCAAGTTTTACAAATAAAGGTTTGAGTTGGAAGGGACCTTAAAGATCATCCAGTTCCAACCCTGTGCCACAGGCAGGGACACCTTCCACTAGACCAGGTTGCTCAAGGTCCTGTTGCTAAAATTTCTTTAGCCCTTCCAAGAATGAGGCAGCCACAACTTCTCTGGGCAGCTTGGTCCAGTTTCAACACAATAAAAATACTTACACTGAAGAGATCACATGTAACTTAGCATTTTGGTTTCAAGCGATGCCAAATGTGATGGTAGAAAAACTGTACTCATATAGTGGATTAAAAATATCTCCTGCTTGGAAAAAAAAAGTCTTTTTTGGGTTGACAAATTATGTTAACCTAAAAAAACACAGGTAATATGCTATACAACAGGTACCATATTTTCCCAATATGCTCTGGAACACTACAATTACAGAAGTAATACAACTGTGGAAATAAATTATATAGCCATGACCCATGTTTTGAGAAAGGCCTGTTGAACTGCAGCACGCCAGGAAATTTGGGTTATACATGATACACTCATATGGAGTATTTGTATTGACTCAATGCAGTCACAGACTGTCTTTAGTTTAATGACATCACATTTATATAAAATACTTCAGCTTACCAGCATTGCCCACCCACAAATCACTGATGTGGAAAAGCATACACACAGCTGGAAATGCAGAACTGAATCACTATTAGTGATTTACACACAATAATAAAAAAGAAACTTCTTTTAGTAAATATTTTAGCCACTTGCATTACTTAATTTTTCTGGTTTGTTTTTTTTTTTTTTTTTTTTTTTTCTTTTCTTTTTTTTTTTTTTTCGTTTTGGTTGTTGTTGGTTTTTTTACAAAATGCTGTAAGAAAACTGATTCTAAACACTATCCTCATATTTAATGGCCCTGTGTGTACATATGGCTCTTTGGATGATAAGCTGAAGCTATCACATAGAAAAATGCCTATTTTTAACTCTATTATTTTCATATTCATATGGAATTTTAACAAGTTGTTTCTCTAACACAGCCTTTAAGAAGCTCACAAATATTGGAAGCATGTCAGATTACTTTGAGAATTTAAATTTGGGGAAAACTACTTGTTTTAAGGAATATAAGTCAGGTACTATAATTAACATAAACTGTAATTTTGTTTTGGCAAATATTACTAAGTTTTCTAAGAGGCACTTCTGTAGATAGAGCATTAAAAGATGCAAGGGTATAAAACATTTATGACTGTTACTCTGTTGTACTTTTACATTGACAAAAGAGGTAGGATGAACAAAAGGTTAAGTTCCACTGAAGTGAAAACTTCCAGTCAACTCAGAGGAGATTTCACTGCAAGAGCAATTAGGAATCTAAAGCTTTTATTATGTGAGATGCTATTGGCATCTGACCTGGTTTGTCTGTAAATCATCTGCACCTACATGCATCTAAGATTCTCAAGGCCTTTACAATTTTAGCTTCTCAAGGCCTTATGATTTTAGCTTTACATTTGTATTTTTATTCCAAACAGCCTAAGTGTTGTAGGAACTGAATGACTGGGGGTGGCAAAACCACAGCTCCAAAATCCTACCCTCTCTTCTGCAACTATTTCAAGGGCCACATCCCTTGTATCTATGCCACATTATGTAAACTTTCCAGAAGCAAATGTTACAAAATGCTTATTTGTGAAGGCTGCTGTGTAGTGATAGGTGCATGTCAGACAACACCACCTGGGTGGCCCTGTAAGAACCTTCCAAAGGTTAAAAAATCCTGCAAAGACCATTTGAAATCTGAAAATAACTTTCCCACAGAAGTACTAGAAAATATTTTTAATTCAATCACTGATCAGCTCCTAGATTTTTTATTAGTTTTCAGACTTGCCAGCAAATCTGTCTGAAACTCTGGAACTCGATTTAATTCTATTCAGATGAAGAATGACATGCCAGTGAAGATCTCTTTGGGAAAGAGAGAGAAATCCACAACACCATCTCAGTGTCAAATTTTCACTCTGTACAATCCAAAACAGCAGGTAATGGAAAACAGAAAAGCCACTGTTATTAACAGGGAGTTTACTTAATTGCATAGGAGATGTTGTATATAAAGCAACTGAGATATGCTGAAGCAATAAATGTTCTTAAACTCCACCAGTTTGGATTTTTATAAATGAGTATTATTTATAAGTTTCAAAGTTAAAAGCCAACACCAACAGTTAAATGTTAGTTTTCAAGCAATGCTGTCAGATTTGTCTTCAGTTCCTTACCCCTCTATCAATTCTTGCTTGCAGACACATTTGTAACCATTTCCTGGCTGGCTGCAAGTGCCTGTGGCTGCATCCACCACCTGTAGCTCATCTGAGACTCATGAAATGTTTTATGGTTGTGCTTCCAATATTTGTACCATTTTTACATCCTGCCACCTGTTCCTGCTCAAACCAGTTGCCTGTCATGGTAATCAAGAGGCTGTCATGTAATCACTGGCATGCCACCTCTGCCCATCATTTACTGCTCAGATCCTTTTCATTACTCAGGTGGGAGGTATTAAGAGCTTTTATTCTTGTAGAGCAAAGCTTTAAAGCACTCCTTTCTCTATTAGATCCACTTGCGATTTTAAGTTACAAATTAAGGCTCAGATGTTTGCTGCACTCCCTTCAAACGTTTGTAAAAAAAGTTCCATCACCTAGAGAACATTGATATCCTAAGCAATGTAGCTCCTGGAAACCAACAGATTTTAACCATGTACCAGCAGTGTAGGTAAATGGGTTGACAGATCCTTCTGTTATTTGAAATAAAGACATCCATCAAAAAGTATGCTAGAGGCAAATTAATGGAATAAAAGGTCCATACAGGACTTGTAAATCTTCAGGAATTACACTTCTTAGCCTACTGCAACCCTTTGTGAGTAGATGTAGTGGAAGGAGCTCCTTCCAGCTGAAGGAGACTAATACACTTGTTTGAAGAACAACTGCAAAGGTTAATAATAACTTTACAACTGGATTAAAGAATAACAAAAGTATCAATGAAGTCTAACCAAAGCAATTTTCTTAGTTAGCCCTTTATTAAAGAATCAAAACCCTATTTAAATTTAAAAATGTAAAGAGTTTAACCTACGTTAAAATTGAAAAAAACAACAGTAATGAAAATATAGAACAATAACCTTATTCTTTCCAAAATGTAAGAAAGGAAAACAGAGACTTAAACTTAATTAAAATCCAGAAGCTGACATCAGGTGAGTAAAATCCACAGATACAGGTAAAAGTGGAAAGGAACTGAAAAGATTTACATCTATTTTCAACACTGTAAAAGAAACCTTTACAGTTTGTACCCTGGTAAAACATGAAGTCTCAAAAACAGATCTAGCAGGCCTTTAACCAAACCCACTATGAAACACAGTCAAATTAAAAAAGTTAAAACATACCCAAGTTACTACTCATCGTATTAGGCAAACATCTAGAATGCAAAATTTGGCTCGGCAAGTCGGGCAAGGCACTTGGCTCGACAGCCAGGTCTCTGGGTGCTGCTGGTCCTGTCTGCTGGCAAACCACTTGCCCATGCAGGTGAGACACCACATGGGCCGGCAGTAGCACTGCTGGCATTCCCCCTCGTTGGGCTCCTGGCAGTTCTTGATGAGCTTGATGTTGGCAATAGTCTGCATACACCCTATGCATGGCTCCAGCTCCTGAGGGAGGAGAAAAACCATCAAAACTCTGAACTGCACACAACGGTTCCTGCAACTGCTTTTCAAAGGCTTTTAGAAAATCATCTGTGGCAGAATAATCAAAGCAGAACTGCCCCACCAGAGGATATCAAATGGTTTTATTAGAACTCTAATGAATGACAGCAAAACTTCTCTCTGAACTGAAAACCCAGAACTGCTGCATGAGACTAATGATTAAACAAAAATGACTGAAAAATAAACATTATTTCACTCTCTGAAGAGCTTCCAGCAGCCACAGCAAGGTAAGCAAGCAACCACCTTTGTCATTCACACTATTTTTCAAAAACCATACCAGTATAAAATAAGGAAAACAAACCAAGCAAACAGTTCTTACCACTTAAAACAGCAAATGGCTGTTCCTACCTTCCATCTTTCTAAGTAAGAGACATAAACGAGGACACCAGGGCTGTACTGGACACAAGGATGCCCATTATGAAGATCCAGAAACTTACTTAATTGTTTTTTTATAAAATTGGAATAACTGATTTTTTGCCCACAGGTAATTACGCCACATCTTGCTATGAAGTATTTTATAATTAATAAACAATAATTAGCATTTCCCACATTTTCCAGCTGTCCAAGAACTTAACAAAGTTCAAAAGACAGCATACTGAATACGCACAGAGACCTGAATCTGTTCAAAATGCTCCTGGTGGAACAAAAACCAGCTCTCTCTGTGGTGTCTAGTTCCCACCTCCAGTGACTTTTCCCTTGTCGGCTCTAGTGTCTGCTCAGCTGCACTGTCAGCTGGGCTGTGGAGCAGATCCAGATGAACACAAGCCACTCAGCTTTAACTTGTGAAATTAGGTCTAATCTCCGCTTTTAAGTAGGAAAAATTCTAGCATAGAAAGATTAACTTTTTCAATGTAAGAATGGAGCTCCAGAATAGGGAAAAATTCAATGTTGTATTTTTAACATCCTTATCATCATCTGTGATGTCATTTGTCACTCAATGTCAAACCCAAGTTCAGTAGCTCAGCTGCCACTTAAATGTGTCACAAACTGAATGCTTTGCAAGAAAGCAACTTTAATATCTTCTCTTTATTGTGACCATCTTTTCACTGGCAGTGCAGTCAGAGCACACAACGTAATGTGCAGACACACCTGATCCTGTTTTATTTTAGGTAGTTCATAAACCATATAAGCTGCACAACAGTACCAAAAATACCAACCCCACACTCCATTAGCTGAACCACTGGACACAGACTCCCTGCAGAGTCACCAGTACTGGTTTAATTGGTTCCCTCTGGAACGCTGGACAGTGCTCCAGTCACACTTCCAACTGCTGAACAACTAAAATAATGACCAGATCTCTCTGAGTATTACTGGAGGTAGGACTCTGTGCTGTTATAATCAACACCATATAATAACAACCATAGTAATTATAACTAAAGCAAACTCCAATTAAGAATCAGTTTATTTCAGCAGAAGATCCAGCAAAACCTGGCTGTCTAGAAAAGCAAGCTGTATTGGAGCAAACTGCCTGAAGAACAGCAACAGCAGCTGTGGCTCTGGCTCCCCATAAACTTTCTGCAAGTGCAAGCAACATCATAATTTCCAAACATGTTCATGTAACATTTTAGTAGCAATTATTACAGGAGATTTTATTTCACTATGTTATTTCTCGTGTCTCAAAACTGCAATGCTCACAATACAGTTTGTTCCTTGTAGCAGGAACAGAAGCAGCAGCTAGAGTTACATTTATGATGAGTTTACTGACACAGAAGGTGAGCATTTGTGAGGGAAGCATCACCCTGACTGAGCAAAGATTTGGGTTTCTGGCATCACTGACCAGGAGGCCTGACTGCAGTCAGCCTTGTGCAGACCCTACGAAATTGTGCTGGGCTGTATCTTCTCAGGAAGTTAGGGAATCTAGGCCATGTCTTATCAAGAGCCAGTGATATGAAACTATAGGTCCTGCAGCCACACACCCACACCAAGGGGCACTTTAACCCCCAGTCACTCTCTGGGTAAGTGACTGCAGCCCCCAAGCCATGGAGCTCTCCTGTAGGGCAGCCTCAGGTAGGTAGGAGACCTCTCAAAGGATCTCTTGAGATCAAGAGATCCCTTACTTGGTATCTGTTATCTACAGCAAGATAAGTAATAGTCTATATTAGATCTAAAACAAATTGTATGCAAGCTAGCAGAATTATTAGAAGTGTAGCAAGTAGTAGGATGTTTAACTGCTGTTCAATTACCATTTAATTACTGAATACTGCTTAATTATTGAATGATAATTATTAAGCAGTAAGCACATGATAATTATAATTTAATCATAATTTGTAATTTAATCCACATTTTTAATAAAACTTTTTTGTTAACCTCACAACAATGAATTCTCTTCATAATTCACCTGAGATAGCCCTAGGTAAACATTTATCATTTACACAGTAATCACAGGCTCATCTATATTCAAAGTATAATTGTTACAGTCTCACATGGATAGAAAGTTTCACCTGAGTGCTTGGAACATGGTATGTCTGGTTTATTTCCACCAGAGATGTAAAGGTTTCTAAAAATAAATCACTAAGGCTTTGATGGATCACAACATTAGCTGCATTGCTGATAGGAGCACGGAGCTTCTCCCGGAGCTCCCCATACTCTGTGGAGTTCAACCTGAAGAAGAAAAGATGGAACAAAATGTTATCACAATTATGCACCCAAATACCTTGATAGTGTCTTGCAGATGTTAACATCAAGGAAGTGAATC
This sequence comes from Sylvia atricapilla, assembly GCF_009819655.1. Lineage (NCBI taxonomy): Eukaryota > Metazoa > Chordata > Aves > Passeriformes > Sylviidae > Sylvia > Sylvia atricapilla. The sequence continues at coordinate 27,472,352 of NC_089143.1, forward strand.
CACAGAAAAACTGGTACTTATTAGTCAGAATAAATACACAGCATTGTGTTTTCTTGTATTTTTCTGCTGTTTAGTTATTGGTTTTGGTACAATTTGGTCAACAGAACACACTGTCCTCATTCATATCTGTGTAAGATTGCCAGCAGGATTATGTCAGAAATCAGCTAAAACATCATACCAAAATAAAGCATTTTGAAGTAATCAGCAAGAACAAAAGTAAATCATGCATTAACTGCAAAGTGCTGTATGCACCATTTCTGTCACCTTTTAAATGCCTATTTACCTAGACAATACTTAAATTCTCAATTATAAACTTCTGAGGAATTTAGGAGAAATTAGTTAAATCACACAGCAGGCATCACAAAGTGATATAGTACTACATAAGTAGCAGAAGAATGTCAGTCTATAGGTTCTGTGATTTTATGACACAATTTTAGATTGCATCATAACATAATCCCAGAAATTTCACAAAGGTCACAAACCACTGCTGATTTAAGGCTGCAGCAAGCTGTGTTTCACACCAGCTGCATCTGTAAATTAAAGTGATGCCCACAGCACTCAAGTGGCACCTGAGACCTCACACAGATCCTAAAGTGACATGTCCCTGTTGTTGTCCCTTTTTACCGCTCAATGCTTCCACTCATTAAACAGCTTTCATGGAGAAGTGCTGGGAAGACTTCCATCGTTTTCCTACTGCTCACTGAGTTCTTAGAGCCCAGCAAAATGCAAGGCTGGCTTAGCTCTGGCTCTCAGTGGTCTCCATTGTTTTTACTGCTACAGGAAAATTCATTTAACAGATGCTGTTCATGCAAACCACAGAGACATTTATATCCAGAGGAACAATTCACACTGAACATGCAGGGAATCATGGCCCACCTGCACAAAAGCATTTTCCCTCCAGAAACATCTCACTGTATTTGATTCTGATTCTGGATATATACAATGATCCTGTGTGATTCTGCTACATTCTAGCAGAGATTTACGTACTGACATCTTATTAGAACAGCTTTTAAACGCTGTTCTTGATGCTATTCTATTTAGTCACAAAATACAGTTTGGGCTTAGGACTTTTTTTCCTTAAAAGGAATTGTCAATCAAGTAATGATTTTCTCAGCTGGGGATGTAGTTTTACCACTCTAGCACTGAAGTGCTTGCAGAAGAAAATCATCAGTTGTTTAATACTAATATGGTCACCACTGTCACAGGTCTATAAAAGTCTCTTTTCTTAGCATTGTCATGCTTACCTTAACTAACCTCTTGTTCTGTTCACCTGGACCTCTACCATAATTATCTCTGCCTTCCTCGTACTTGCCCCACTGCACACCTAAAAGTCTGGTGATCTGCCTGCTTTTAATTACCTAATTACCTAATAAATGCTCCTGACATACAAATTTACAGCAAAAAGACACTCAAATACCTTTTCAAATATAGTTTTGGGAGCACTAACATGGCTCTTAATAACACAACAACGAAGACTTTAGCACCCTTCTACTCAGAGGTTTCTGCCGAACTTGTACTTTAGCCTGGTTACACAGAGACTGCTGAGATAAACAGCATGGCCCCTTGCAAAACAAGTCTTAAGAGTTCACAATTGTTATGATTTACTACTATGAGAATACATAAATCTGAAAGGGACCATAATTCCTTACTTGTTTTAGGGGCAGTTGGCTTGCAGTAGCTCAGTGAGAACTCTTATGAGCAGTGACAAAATTATGAGCCTTAAGCACAAGGAGAAATCCAAAGCCGTGGATAAACAACAGACAGTTTAAGACAAATAGGTATTTCTCCTCACCCAAAATTTAGAAGACCAAAAATTCTACCTTTCATTCCCGTTCTCTATCTCTCACCTAATTTTATCCAGTTACTTCTTCCTGCATCCAGCATAATCCTCTTCCTAAGAATGGATCAAAGAGGCCAATCCCTTTGTTTATCCATTGTGTACTCAGTGTTGCAGTTGTATGAAGCTTTCTAAACAACCTTCTCTGCACTGCATGGCAGAACTGCACATACAGCAGCCCTAACACCAGGCAGGGACCAGAAAGGAAGGGATGAGACCAGGGAATCTGGCACAAAACTGGTCCCTCACCACCATCAAACAGCACACATGTAACATAAAAGGTTTAGCAGTTGCTTTACCGGATATCAAATGCCTTGACGTAAGGATTAACACTGGCAACTCGGATGGTGAGGAACTGCACAGGCACGTTGGAGTCTGGGGTGAGTTCGTGCTGTCTGGAGTCTGTCACTGTCAAGTGAATGTCCTGCTGCTGGGCAACATGTAAACAGTAGGTGGTCACTTTAATCACCCACGTGTCCGTAACGATCACCCTCGCTCCGGGCGCTCCGGTAGCGAATTTGTCGATTCTCCTAAATTCTGTGTTGATGGAAGAAGCTACTGCCCTCCAACCCGACTGTGGGAGAGCATGAACAGCGAGTGTCCGGGCTAGCGGATGATTATTCCAACCTTTCCGTGACCAGTAATATGCCAGGGCACTGGTGATTGCTGGGAGGAGAACAGCGAAGAAGAAGAAAGTTTTCCACTCTTTTGAAGCCAGGTAGAAAAAACAAAGATGTTTTTCAGGTGCAGCAAAGCACATACCAAGGTAATAACCTGCAAGGAAAAAAAATAACTTACTTTCAGAAAACAAGAACAGGGATTCAGATACCCCTGAATCATATGGTTATCTAACCGGTGTGCTCACCACCAAGACAGGTACTGTACTTCTGGATGACTTCAAATTCAAGCCTCTTGTCTTAAGCAAGTTGAGGTAAATTCTTAGGCATCACTAATTTTTAACAGAATTATACACTTGTGATAAAATGATCTGAATTTGCTTGTTGAGTAAAATTACTTGTGAGATGCCACGTAGTTTTAGGAAAATTACATGGCTAAAGGAAGGCGATTTGCATTCCTTGGTTAAATCACAGAAGATAATGAGCTGGAAAGGACTCCCAAGGATCATCAAGTCCAACATTTAGCCCTGCACAGGGCACCCCAAGAGTCATACCGTATGTGTGAGAGCATTGTACAAACACACCTTGAACTCCATCAGGCTTGGTGCTGTGACCACTGCCCTAGGGAGCCAGTTCCAGTGCCCAACCACTCTCTGAGGGAAGAACCTTTTTCTAATATCCAATTTAAACTTCTCCTGACACAATTTCAAGCCATTCTCTTGTGACCTATCACTGTCACCGCAGAGATTCAGTGTCTGTCCCTCCTCTTCCCCTCTCGAGGAATCTGTAACTGCACTGAGGTCCTGCCACAGTCTCCTCTTCTCCAGGCTGAACAGATCAAGTGCCCTCAGCCGCTCCTCACACGGCTTCCCCTCAAGGCCCTTCACCATCTTTGTTGCTCTCCTCTGGAAACTCTCTAATATTTTAATGTCATTTTTATACTGCAGTGTCCAAAGCTGCCCTCAGCACTCAAGGTGAAGCCTCTCCATTGCAGAGCAGAGTGGGACAATCCCCTCCGTTGCCCGGCTGGCCATGCTGGGCCTGATGTCCCCAGGACAGGGATGTCCCTCCTGGCTGCCAGGGCACTGCTGGCTCATGTTCAGCTTGCCATGCACCAGGAGCCCCCAGGTCCCTTTCTGCGACCCTGCTCTCTAGCATCTCATTCCCCAGCATCTCATCCTCATTCCTCATTCTGTCCTTAAACTTCAATTCCCTTGTGAGTGCATGTGCCGCGGTGCAGCCCGCTGGTTACAAAGCTCGGGGTGCTTGTCCCAAGGAATCCGGAGCGCTACTCACCCAGGGGCAGCAGGGAGTGCGCCAGCAGCGTGCCGGTGCTGCGCCGCAGGTGGTACTGCACGAAGGCCGCGTCCTCGCTGCCCAGCCAGGCGGACAGCAGGCTCTGCACCGTCAGCCCCGCCGAGCGCACCTCGTCGGGCGGGAACACGAAGCACACGGCGAACACCAGGTAGGCCAGCGTGAAGGTCACCGCGGGGCTCTCCATGCTGCGCCCCGTGGGGCGCCGGGGTCCCCGGCAGCGGTAGTTCCCGCCGCACCCCCGGATGCTCCAGCGGGGAGCGGTGCTTCCGGCCGCTCCCGCGGTAGTTCCCCCCACAGCCCCGGATGCTCCAGCAGCAGTTTCGCCCCGGCTCCAGCGGCAGCTCCCCCCGCGGCCCCGGATGCTCCAGCGGCAGTTCCCCCCCCGCTCCAGCGGCAGTTCCCGCCGCACCCCCGGATGCGCGGCGCGGGCGCTGCCGGGCTGGCGGGGCCGCCGGGGCGGGACCCGCCTCTCCTCTCACTGATGGTCCCCGCCCCTGCATCCATCTCCTCCCTCCCCTCCTCCGCCCATCGCGCCTGCCCGGCAGCCAGCCCCGAGCCACGTCCCCGTCGCATCCGGAGCCGGAGCCCGGCCCAGCGCAGCCCGCGCACGCTGCCCCTGCCCGTGGCCTCCCGCCTTGTCCGCGCTCCCGGTCATGCTCTACGGGCCTGGCACAAGGAGCAGATTCCAGTTCTTTATGAACGTAAAAGAGCTCTGTTGGATTGAGGGCAGTGTCTTTCTGAAGCAGGCAAATGGACTGCTTTATTTAAGCGTCGGAAAAAGCTTCTCTTTGTTTCTCCTAGTGTATTTTATGTAATGCTTTCTAATATTTTCTAATAAGATAGGGATGTAGGATCTTAAAATGCCTTAAAGGGAGGCATGTTTCAAGGTGTCTTCATACACTCCGAAACACAGTAAAGAGAGAGGCCTGACTGGAATATCTTGTTACTGTTGAAGTACAAATAATAGCTAATAGCCCCAAGATTTGCTGTTTCTTACGGAATGTAGGAAGCCCCCTGCGCGCACCCTGTTAAAACCACAAATTTCCATATTTAACTCTTTTAAAGAAAGAAGAGATTGTATAACTGGAAAAGCACGGCAGAGAAAGCAGCATGTGATGTTATATGCTACTACTGATGAGAAACCAACTCAATAGTAAATGCCGCCCACGGCAGCGTATGACATCCTAACGCTGGCAGATGGCTGATGTGTTACTGCTGTGATGGGCATCGGGGATTCATGGTGGTTTAGTGACTCTTGAGGATGGCTGCATCAGTAAAATCATGCCTGGAGTCTGTGCATCTTACTTAATGCTAAAAGACATCCTTGTTAACAAGTTTATTGTTTTTACAATAACTTCATTGTTGCTGTCTGGTGACTCAACAGTAAGGACTGTTTTAATGCGCTCAATGGACTGTGAAGTTCAGTAATAAAAAACGGGTTGTGAGGCAGAAAGTTTTGTTTCTGTGATTTCACGCAAAAGCATGTTGAAGCAGAACAGCTGAGACTGTAGAATCATAGAAACATTTGGGTTGGAAGGATACTTAAAATCATTTCATTCCAACACCCCCATCATGGGCAGGGACACCTTCCACTAGCCCAAGTCACTCAGAGCCCCATCCAGCCCGGCCCTGAACGCTGCCGGGGATGGGGCAGTACCGCTAACGCGGCTGCTCTTGGGGACACGGGGACATTTGTGCAGACCGGGGGGTTTGTCCCGGGCGGAGCCGCGCCCGCGCTGCCCGCTCCGCCCCGCGCGGGGGCGCACTCCGAGGGGCGGGGAGCGCGTAACGGTCTCGCGTGGCGGTGTCCCCGCCCCCCTCCCGCAGGGAGCTCTTCTGATTGGCGAGCGAGCCCGAACGCCGCTTTCTCATTGGCAGGCCGGGGCTTCCGTTGGGTTTGAAATCGTGTGGCGGCGGCGGAGGGGTTGCGGCCGGTGGTGGGTGCAGTGTGCGCCGCCTCAGCTGAGCGCCCTCAGGGCTCGTCCCGGGAACTGCCGGCAGGTACGGGGGCTTGGGGACCCCCCGTAAGGTGGTGTGAGGCTGGGGTGAAGCGTTTAGGTATCTCTTTGTGAGATTGGGCGCTGCAGGGGCTCGGTGACCGCTCTGTGAGCGAGGCGGGGAGGCTGTTCGGGGGGATGGGCACGGGGAAGTTCGGGCTCTGTAGGCTTGAGGCAGTGAGGGGCCGCGTCGGGACCTCTTCGGGAGATTGGAGGGCTCGGGGCCCGCTCTGGGAGCTTGGAGCACTATAGGGGTGAGCTGAGGGGCCCCTTTGGGGCCCTTTCTGTGACCCTGGAGTGCTGGGGCAAGGAGGCTCTGGGCTTGCTCTGTTAGTTTGGGAGGAGGCTTGGTGACCCCTCTGAGGCTGAGATGGTTTGTGTTTGATGGGGGGACTGAGTGGGACGGCTTGGGGTAGTGTGGTTCTTGGGGATTTTAGCGACCCCTTAATGAAATTCGTGCTTGGGGTGCTGTGGGACTGGGGATACCACCCCTTGTGTAGGGGTGTCAGGGGCGCTTTTGTGGGCTTCAGATTAAGACATTTGAGGGTTATTTCTGTCAGTTTAAGGATGAAGAGAAGGCAGGAATTTGGGGGTAATGGTAGGAGCTCAGGGGTGGAGCTCAGGTGCTCCGCCCCACCGAAGTCGGGGGTGAGGTGAGGGTCTTGGGAGCATCTCTGTGTGTTTTAAGGATGATACGGGTTTGCTGGGGAACCCGGGGTGAGCCAGGAATAAAGAGGGACTGAGGCAGGATTGCGTTTGGGTTTGGGGGATTTTTTTCTGGTGTTTGTAATTTTTTTTTTTTTATTTAAAACACGCCTCGGTGCCATGATAGGCAGGGATGGAGCTCTTGAAAAGCCCTTCCCTGGCCTTGCTGCTCCTCCCCTGCAGTCAGGAGAAGGTGATTATGAGGGAGTTGCTTCTCAGGAGAGTGCTTATTTTTTCGGAAGTGAAATATTTGCACTAAAGTAAATATATATATATATTTCAATCAGCCATGTGTCAATTTGTATGGAAATATTCACAGCATGTACCTATTTGCTTTGCCATGAGTGAGTGCTCTGCATCTCTGCTGCTGGACGAGTTCGGAAGGATAACAAAGTAGAAAATCTCCATCTCTGCCCTGCATGTTCAGTGGCTTTTCAGGCATTTGAGACCACCTTGGTGTTTTGGATATTGTGTCCCAGTATTTGTGAAACAACAGGTTACCTGAAGCACATTACAAATGATAGCTGAGGATTAATTATCTGATGTCATGTCATTGAATTTATGTTGATTCTTAACTGTAGAATGACAGGTTCTGGCATGTGCCCACATAAACATTCTTGTAAAACAAGGAACGTTTTCATTTTTGTGAACTTTGATAGATCCATTGAAAAATTTGGGTAGAAAGGGACCTTGAATATCATCTAGTTCCAACACTCCTCGCAGGGACATGGACACCTTCCAATAGACCAGGTTGCTCCAAGCCCCATCCAGCCTGGCCTTGAGCTTTGTTTTGCTGCAGTGGGAAAACCTGCCTTTCATAATACTTGTGTGCCTTGGATGCCGAGCACTTTAAACAAAGATATGAGTAAGGCTGCCCTTTTACTTTATCACAGCTACTGGCTAATGAACTTGTGGAATACAATTTAGATCAAATCTTGACTGCAAATTTTTAAAAGAAAATTATTAATTACTTTTATTATTTTAATGCTAGAGAGAAATTTGACTTTTAGATTTAATATCTAAAGTGTTTTATGTATGTGGTGTTAATTTATTTGGTTTAGCAATGGTGCACAAGTAGCTCAGTGACAAAGCTGAAAATGTCTCCAAACCAACCTCCCCTGCTTATGGAGCTTGTTTTAAAGGTGTTGACAACTTTACCATGTCCTAGACTTGTTTCTAAAGTAATTACAGTAAAAAATACAGTTTGTAAAGATTCACTTTATCTAAATTTTGTCTCAATTTTAGTTTGGAATAAAGGAAAGCAATAAAATTCACTTCAAGTTATACAAGTGGTTAATGTAAAAATACTTAATACAAAAAATAACCTGAACTGAAGCATTAATATGATGAATAACAAAGGAATGAAGAAATAGCTAATACTGGCGTGCTTTGCATACCATTGCTTCTGCAGCTATTGTTTGCATTCCACTGTTGATTAAAAGTGCTGGTGTCAGGCTTGCAGACAAAGCAGCTGAATTCTGTGGGGAGTAGGAAGCAAATTTTCCCATAAGGATTAATGCAGGAGTGGAGAAATGTTTGGAGGTTTGTGTACAGAAATTTAAATTACATAAAGGCAGGGAGACTGAAAACATGACTTAAAATTTTCAGGCCAGGTGTTCTTGTTACCTCTTCATGACACTGAAACAATCATATGTAGTCTTCCTCAGCTGACCTTCTAGATTAATCCTGAATATATGATGGAAAAACAGGCGAAGGATTACACATGTTTGGCCAAACCAAGATTTGAGGTCACTTAGAATGGTTAGACATTGCAGAAAGCAAATGCCTCTTCCACTTGGCACTGGTTATCTTACACAGGTGATAAAAGATAATACATCAGCTCTTATGACATAAACTGCATTGACAACAGTTTTTCAGATAAATAACTACACTTCTGGTGTCATCCTTCATGGACAGTGGCTATGCTTAGATCTTCCTTGCCTTACCTCCTCTCTGTCTCTTTTTTTCCACAAAGAGCTGTGCATCATTGAGTGTTAGCATTAAACCTTTAAGAACAGCAAAGGCTCCAATGGGAATAAAAAGCAGGCAGAGTTCAAGTACATACAGCATGATGGCTTGCCTGTTGTATTTTTAATGTGCTTTTTCTCTATTTCTGATTTGTTTTCATCCTTAATCTTAGTTACAGCCTAGGCTTTAGCTTCAAGACCTTCACACTAGTACAATTAGATCAGTATTTAACAATCTACTAAAGCTTGTGCATGTCCTATGTAAGAACAATATTTCTAATGATGATTTTTCTCAGACTTGCATACCAATAAGGTCTATGCTGCAAAGGATTCCTAAGTGCTATGTCCTTCACAAGAGCAGCATATGCTTAAATAGTGCAGGAAGAGCCTAATTTGATCCAGGACACTGATCCCAAACACACCCTAAGTAACCAAATTTGTTTCTGCTCTTTGCTGGTGTAGTGTGTAGTAATGAGACCATGTGGGTAAACAGAGAGATGATTGTCATCTGTCTCATCTGGCCCTTGCAGAAGCAGTTGTGTTGTTTAGCTCCTGTTGCAAGAGACAGGGCTGTGTGTCATTGGCTGAAGGGGTTGGGAATGAGGAAACATTGCAGGTGACAGAGCTCCCTTTAAAGAACAGGGAGCTTAATTAGTAAGGCTAGAATGTGAGCTGTGGAAGGCAAAATATCAACAATTAGCTTCTCAAGGCCCTACCAAAAGCAGAGGGGCTGTGCACTGCTGCTTTTAGGTACTTCAGAGTCTTCTGAGAGACCTTTCCCTGCGAAGACTTCCCATGCTTCCAACTTTCCCTTTGAAGCTGTCAGTAGTCTTGGCTTGTCAGTGCCAGGCTGCCAACTTCTTCCATTATCTCAAAGTGCATCTGGCTGACCACACCCTCTCATTCATGCTGCGGTGCTGTGTGTGTTGATGTTCTAGAATGAGTCTGCAGATTTTAAATGCAGAAAATGGAGAAAATGGAGGAAGCATTAAGGATGATTTAACAGCGGAAGACTGTGGCTTTTTATTTGCGCCGCCGGAACTGACAGGGAGACCTTCTATTCTTCGCCCGTCCCAGAAGGAAAACTTGCCACCAAAAAATGTGGGAAAAGCGATGAAGGTGAACTTTTGGTTTTGAATTATTTTTAATCTTTCTCCTCCTATGATCTCTGGTACTGAATGCATGTGCTATTTGGTGCTTGAAAAATACTGTGTTCATGTGTTTCCTTTTTCTTCCCCTCGCCACCCCTTTCTTAAAGGTAACCTTTCAAACTCCTCAAAGAGATCCTCACACTCGAAAAATCCTGAGTCCTGCTATGGCAGACAAACTTCAGACTGCTTTTGCACTTGACAACTGCCATGAAGATGTGGCTGATGATCTTTTACTTGCAGCCTCTGATGCTGAGTGAGTAGTGAATCCACTTGGTGTGTTACTCATGTGGAACATGCTCAAGTTAACTTTCCCTATTTTAAACCAGTATAGTTAAAGTATAATTTTCTGTTCTATAACAAGATGTAAACTGCAAGCAGACCAAAATGAGTACTGACGGATGCATGAACTTTTTCAAAAATAACTGTCATTACTTTTAAAGAAAATTTTATCTTGATTGTATTATTAATTATTGAACTTCTTCTAAATCCTCCGTAACTGATTTCATTAAGGTAACTTATGGCATGGATAAATAGCTTGAGAAGAGATACTCTAAGAAACAGTTTTGTGTTCTCTACTTGATGTAAGATTTTTGTGTGAGACTATAACTATTCTGAAGTTAAGCCTTAAAATATCTTATCTTGTATGTTAAGTACTGTTGTATCTTGATGTATCTTGAGGGGTAAAATCTAAAGAGATAAATCTTCTCAAGAGTTAGTTTGAATTGACACCTTGAGTCAGAGAGTATTAAGATTTTCTTTAATCTAGCAACACAAAGTGAATATAACATCAGTCACAAGTGTAAACATGTTTGTGCCTTTATAGTCTAGCAGCCTGAGTCTTAAAGTGGCTCATAGTAGCTGTTTGGAGAAGAGCATAAAATCTGTAATGTTTCAGTTTGGGGGTGACAATATTAAATGCAAATTTTTGTTACTTTTAGCCCCCACTTTAAACTAGCATAGACACCTGACACCTGTAATTCCCACCAGCAAGAAGTCTCAGTTCTTAGTTCTGCCTTTTGCAAGCAAACACATCCTTTTGTTTGTTTTTTACTACCCAATACTTTCATTTGGTCCCTGTTTTTGTTGTTGGGAGAAGGGGAAAGCGAAAAATGTGGCAATACTTAAATGTTCTTTAAGTGTATAAATTTGTTTCAACTATTTATTTCCACGTACAGTCTAGTTTAGAAAACTGTTTCTGAACTAACCACCACAATTTAATAATGTGATGGTATTTATGCCCCAAACTCATTGCTTGCACAAATAAACAAAGATTTAGTACTTATAAAGTTCAAGTGAGTTTAAAGGATCAGCACTGAATTGTTTTAGTTAGGACATGATTGTATCAATGCACTGCTGGTACTGAACATGTCCTCTCTAGTTTTAAAATGTGAGGATTTGTTTGTAGCAAATACGTGAAAGGGCTCCGTGTTGCTGGACGGGGTCACTTTTGACTCGTCACAAGGGATTGACGTTCCGGGCGGGTGTCTGGCGGCTGACTGGCACTTACTAGGTTAAACACTGAGGGAGAGTGGGAGGGACCTGAGCAGTCGAAGCCCGGGGCTGAGCTGTTGCCGGGAAGAGGCGCTCAAACCGGGTGAGAAGAACTTCTTCATCTCTTACCTCCCGCCTCTGCTTTCGAGTTTATCAAAGTGGAGTTTTTAGTGAGTGGCTTTTAATCATGTTCTGTTCTGCAGCAGATAAGGATGGCACATAGAAATAATAACTTTATGGAGGGACAAAACAATGGGAGGAAATCCTCTTTCAGGAAGTAATGGCTTAACTGTCTGTAGTCTGAGGCTGAGCTTTCAGAAGTTGTGTAGAGTTTGGGGAAATAAAGTAGAGAGCAATAACTTGTAGGATATTCAGCAATAGTGAGTACATTTAACCTGTGTCTTTTGCTAGAAAATCTTACTTTTTCTTACTGGAGAAGTGTTTTCTTATATATCACTCTGCTCTTCAGATCTGCTGTTGTACAGAATTTAGAGTGCCTGAAGTCCAGGTTCTGTTTTTGTATGTAGGCCCTCAAAAATCAAACGCTGGTGCATACCTACAGGGAAGGAAATATTTGCCAGAATGTCCAGACAGAATAATGACTAGTGTGGGAGAACTGAATCATGAGTTGGTTTTGTCCCAGATTTGAGTCTGTCATGACTCAGATGAATCTGCATGAATATGGAACCACAAGCTGTGCTTGTGTTTGAGCTGCTGATGGTGAATAACTTCTCCTTAGCAATGTGTGTTTCAGTGCCTAGTGAAAGGGCAGTGTCCACATGCTGTGGTGAGTAGAGCAGTCTCCAGGGCATAAGGCTGTGTAGAGCAGGTAGCTTAAGAACACTGCCTAACTTCAAGGGTTGATCTCCCTAGGTTTCGTGTGTACCAGAGCTCATAAGCCTTGACTGTTTAGGTGACAGCTAAAGTCTTGCTGTTATATTTTGCTTATATAATAAGACAGTCAGCTGTCTTATTGCCAAAAAAACCCAAACAAAAAAATCGGACTACTCTGACCATGTGAAGCTACTTTGCAAATCTTTCTAAAGATAATTTCAAACTATGCCAGTGAAGTAACTATGTAATATTTTTTTTTTTTTTATGCAGCACATGTCAACAAAAGACTGAAGCTGAAGCAAACACTACACAAATGCCAGAGAAGGTCAGCGTGGCTCCTTACCCAGATGATGAGATGCCAGTGAAGAGTCGGGGCTCCTACAATCTTGATTTTGATAACTTAAATGACATCAATCCTTTTCAAAGTTCAGTACAGTTGCCTCATTCTCCTGGAAATCTGCAGAAGTCTCCTGTAAAAGTATCCAGCAGCCCTGAGAAAACTACTGAAAAAAGTCATGATCCTCTTCTGTGGGATGATGCAGTTCCTTTTGCTTCAACCACAGCAAGTACAGAGTGTTTAAGTGAAGACAAGGCTTCCATTTCTGAAAACGACTCCACCTCACTCAGTGCAGATTCTAACAAATCCAAACTGTCCCCTAAGCGAGCAATTGGGGACTCTGAGCAGGCTGTGAAATCTGCTTCCGCAGATGCAAGCCAGACTGACAATTCAGTGGTGTTAGCAGAGGTACCTACACCTTCTCTACAGTCACCTGGCAACTTAGGGCCCAGCAGTTTTGATATAAGTAACTCTTCTAAAACTGGGGAATCAAAGCCTCAGAATGTTTCAGTAGCAGAAAAAGGCTCTGCACAAGAGTCAAAGCCTGATGAAGCACTGGGTGTCTCCGAAGGGAAACCTGCAGACAAGCCTGATGTCACCAAGGCTGGACCAGTAAAACTGGAATTTGACTTTGATAATACCACTACTGGAAAACCACCTCCTAAGAAACTAGGTAAAAGACCTGGAATTAAGCCACCTTCCAAAAAAATTCCTGTTACCAAAACAAAACTGGAGAATACCGAAGTGCAAAATAAAAGTAATGTGGAAGATGAAATCCCTCTTCCTAAAGCATCTTATAAGCTTGACTGGGACAAACTTGATGATCCAAACTTTAATCCGTTTGGAGGAAGCTCTAAAATTTCCACCTCACCCAAGAGTTCTAAACCCAGCCCTCAAAAAGTTCCCCTGCCAGAGGAACAGGACAGGACCTCACCAAGAAGGGAACCTCTTCCAGTGGAGCAGGATAACAGGCCAAGTACCTGTGAAGCTCTTGAGAAAGAAGAACCCAGAAATCTGTAAGTGAATCTGTAGCTGAATGCAGAAGCACCTTGAATTCATGTGAGGAAAGTTAGATCTCAAAGTAGTCCTTTCCTACTGCTTAGACTGCATCTCTCCTTGGCAGAGACTGTTGTAATCTCTAACACAATTACGTTGCAACAGCAAAGATCTTAATTGGGGAAACTCCTGAGATCACTAGCTTTAGGCAAAAGGTGTTCTTAAGTCTGGGAGAACAGGAGAGAACAAGTTTAGATGGAAAGCATTGTTCAAGTGGTGCTTTCCCCACTCCTCAAAGATAAAAATATGGAGAATGAGGTGACTGCTACTGTCTTTAAATAAAACAGGGAAGTAGGCAGCAGTGTTGCACATAGTGCAACTTGGGAAGGGATTAGGCAGTTTTGTTCTCTGCTGAACTCTGAGGTGCTGTTTCTTCCCTGGATGTTCTTGGTATCTAAGTGCTATCTCCAGTAAAAAGGCCTGGCTCTGAAGCTGCAATTTTTTGGCAGCACAAAGACTTTTTATTTGAGGATGGAATGTGTTGTTACCTTTCCTAGAAAGTCTAGTTATTAATGTTTTTATAGACAGTCAGGTGCTTGCCAGAATTAGACTGACGCAAATTGTTCATTTGACAGAAATGTTTGCACTCTTGCTCCCCATGTAACATGATCAGTTACTGTTTACCAAGGTGAGAAGTTTACTTACTCCTGACAGCACAAGTGGAGTATTGGACTTCTCTAATGAAGTTCACACCAACAATCACAGCATTGCCTTGGAAAGAGGAGCAGGCTGCTTGTAATTCTGTTTTTAATTAAACAAAGGGCCTATCTTTAACTTTAAAAAAGCAATGAGCCTAACCAATGGAAATAAGAGCAGTGTTAAGTGAATAGAAATAAGAGATGCTGCTGGGACTTTCTGCTTCCCAGAAAACCCTGCTTCTGATGGAGGGAGAGCTTTCTGTCATGTAAGTTGTCACCAGGTGAGACAGTAGTTTTACCTCCCCACGCTCTAAAGCTTCCTGTGTTGTGGCAGTAGAATCTCTCAAATAAGCTACCTTTGTTCAGTTCATCTGGTTATATAGAATTTGAACTGTCTGGCATAAATACTGATTTTTTTTTTTTTTATTCTGTTTCTTTGTTTCTTTTCTTTAGGGAAGTTGTTGAGCAGAGTATGGTAGAAGATTTGCCAAAAGCTCGAGAAGAGAAGGCAGGAGTTCAAGCAGAAGCTGAACTTCCAGGAAAAGAAGTGGTAAGGTATAGGAAAGATAGCCAGTTGTTATCAAGTTGTTCCATGGAACAGAGTTCTCTGACTTAATGACTTAATCTTATGAAACCTCTTGTTGGTATTTTTTCTAAGAATAAGTGGGTTTATGCATCTTCAGCAGCTCTAGAAGGAGTGTCAACTGTGCAGACCTGTGTTTTGAAGGTAGCATCAGAGGCAGCCAAATTGGTACCTTGGTATTTAGTATCTTTTTTTGATCAGCAATTGCATATAAGGACAAACAAAAGGGTGTGGACTCTAGAAAAGTGGCTCCTGGGCTGTGCTCAGTGTTGGTAGTTTATTTTTTGTCTGTGAATTCTTGTTTTATTGTATTAATTGCCCAGTTAGTTTATGACAAATCAATTTGATCATCAAATAATTTTCATTGCATTTTTAAATAATTATTTTAACTATTAAAAGAATTTTGTTTTTGTTATCAGGAGAAAGAAATTAGCCCATCTAAAATGTCTCCAGCTAATGCTGCCCCCTCTCAAGATAATTTGGTTTCCACTGACAGTGGAGAAAAGTCAATGTCTGCAGAAGAAATTAAACCTAGTTCCCCCAAAACTGAAGTAACAGCAGATGAGACAGCTAATGCTGAACCTGAAGAGCTCTTCAGACCATCATCAGAAGGTAAGGGCATTTCTTTTAAACAGACTGAAAATGTTTGGTTTTTTTTCAATAATGTATGTGGATATATTTCTACTTGTTTTATTATGGATTCTAGTGTTTCTCTCATTCTGCCCTTCTGAAAGGACTCCAGAACCCACAATGACTAGCAGTGTTGGGCAATGTATCTAAGCCTATTTCTAACTTCCTCTGGTTTAAGCTAAGTTCAAAAAGCTGGCTATTAGAATTCAGCAGCCTGTGAGGATAGAGTTTAGGCTGGTACAGAATCTATCTTTTTAGAGTTTGTTGCAGTTTCTGTGCTGAAAAATACTTCCTGTAAAATAATTTGTTTTTAAAAACTTTGTAAATTGAGAGCTCAAGAGCTCTCCAGGTGTGTGTTCGTGAGCCCTGTAGGTTACTGCAGGCCTTAGCACTACTGGTTTTGTGTTGCAGTGTGAATGAACTTCCTGACAGGTTTGCTTGTCTTGATCGCTTCCTTACATAGCTCTGCCTTAAGCACTTGGGTGGATTATTCCTGGTAGGAGCATTGTGTGGAAGGATGAGCAAATGGTTTGACTGCAGTGCAGTCTGTCACTTAGCTTCATGCTGGAGTGGAATCACTGTACTAGGAAATGGTTATAGCTTCATCCTTCAAATCTGAGCTGTGTGCTGATTTTAATGGTGAGATTGACCATCTTGCTTTTTCATGGAACATTGTGTGTAACAGAATATGTGAGTGTGCTTGTTACTTTAACCATAGAACAGCAGAAGTTCTTCAACCGTGTTAAGTCCTACATATTCATACACATATTTGGGAACAAGTGGAAGTTGGAAGTTTGCATAGCTTAAAAACCTTTGCGTTTTTCAGGTCTGAGTGGAAAGACTGTATTTTGAACAAATTAAGAGCTAGAAGTCACGAGAATGAGAGCTGGGATTTTTTTGTTTTATACACGTTTGTTTCTTTCTGTGATAGGATAATTTGGCAGTATTGCACCTTCATTATATTGTTTCCTCCTTTTACAGTTTTTGGAATGGGCATAGACTATCTGGAACAGTTTGGGTCTTCATCAGTAAGTATCACATTAAGTGTTTTGTTTCCCTTCCTGGCAGTGTGGAGAGAAAAGCAAAGATGAAAGATGAAAGCCTTAAATGTTTTTATGAATTAACTTCACTTTGAATAGTCCACAGAAATTGTTATCTGTTCCAAAGGAATGCAGTGACAAGGCGGGTAGGGAATGATGGTGCAAGGCAATGTAGTTATAAGTAATTCAACTAAAAATCAAAGGTCTCTGACTGTCAGTGTGCAGAGGTGCTATTTTTCTTTAATAGCAGTGAAACCGAGGTGAATGATGTTTCACTTCTAGCCAAAACTGCTAAAGGCATTATTAAATTAGCATTATTAATATAATGCTAGAGGCATTAAAAGTGCAGGATCGTTGTTTCAAAAACATTTTTTTCTAAGCTCTTTTGCTTTATGGCCAGTTTCAGGAAGTCTGTCTCTAAGTGGGGCTTGTCATGTTTTAATCAGTTCAGCTTAGTTATTCTTTCTCCTGCTTGGGTCCAGAATAAGAGTATCTGTGAACAGTGAATGCACTGAATTGAAATTCTTTTGGTCATGCTGTGTTTGTCATTATTTTATGAACAAAGAAAATGGCATACATTGCTTTTTCAGCTTATAATACTACCCTTCCCTCTCAGTGTCTTCTGGTTTGGAATAGTTTGTTAATGTTTGCCCTTTTGATTGTGTCTGTGAGCAGATTGAATTCTCTTGATATTACATAAGGACTTAAGCATGTGGGCACGGAGTTCTCTTATGTAATTTTCCTCCTGAGAACAGTGCTCTGGCCACTGAAGAATAGGCTCACCCACTCTTCAGAGGATTATTTGTGTGTGGGTGGGATGTGTGTGTTGTGCTCTGAAGCAGCAGATCTGCCAGTTTATGCCTCTCTCCCTTCAGTTCAAAGAATCAGCCTTGAGAAAACAGTCACTGTATTTGAAGTTTGACCCGCTGTTGAGAGACAGTCCAAGAAAACCAGTTTGTACTGTTGAATCAAGTGAGAGTATCGTGGCAGCTCCATCTCAGCCTGGGTAGGTATTGGCTTAGGACATAAAATCAGAGTTGTTCAGTTTGCAAAAGACCTTTCAGATTGTCAAGTTTAACAGTTAACCCAGCACTGAGTCCACCACTGAACTGTGTCCCCAAGTGCCACATCCATAAATACCTCCAGATCTGGTGAGTTCCCTGTTCCAGTGTTTGACCACCCTTTCAGTGGAGGAATTTCCGCTAATATCCAGTCTAAACCTCCCCTGGTGCAATTTGAGGCTGTTTCATCCAGACTTTTTCCTTGCGGGACCAACTCCCACATCACTACAAACTCTCCTCAGGTTGTAGAGACTGAGAAGGTCCCCCTGAGTCTCCTTTTTTCCAGGCTGAGCCCCCTCAGTTGCCCCTCAATCAGACTTTGTGCTCAGACCCTTCCCCAGCTCTGTGCCCTTCTCTAGACACGCTCCAGCAGCTCAGTGAACTTATAGTGAGATGCCTGAAACTGAACACAGGATTCCAAGTGTAGCTTCTTCACCAGTACTGGGCACAGCAGGGGGCAATTACTGCCCTGACCCTGCTGGACAGACTACTGCTGGTACAAGAGCTTTGCAAAGAAAGACAGCACTTGAATCTAATGGTGTTATGTTTGTTCATTTTTAGTCCTGTTGCTGATTTCAGTAACTTTGTTGAGGAAGATGGAAAGCCTTTAGTGAGTATCCAGAGTGAAGAAAAACCAAAAGGACTTGATCTTCTGGGGACATATACAACTTCTGTAAGGGTGCCTGGAATGCTATCAGTTTTCATTTTGACAGTTTGGGAAAGGCATAGCCTAGGTTCTGGATTGAGGACTTATGCAGATATTTTAGGGATTGCAGAATGTGATAAATATTTATTTAAACTGTTGTTTTAAACCAGGTTTGATACTCATTTACATCAAAGTTGAACTTAGTAATGAAAACTTTAAGTATTAAAAGTATTTTTTGTGGGTACTGATGCCATTGTACATGGTCTAATGGAATTTGAGCTGTTTTTAAGAATGCTCTAGTCAAGCAGTCTTTTTATGCAAGTCAAGCTACAAAAGACAAGCTTTGTATTGTAATTGCATTGGTGGGATGAAAAGCAGGTTAAACTGGATGCTCTTGCAGCTATGGTTTATAGTTTGAACAGATCTCCCTGTAGGAGCTCATCCTGAAATGGTCCCTTTTTCACTTGGAGGAACAGTGTGGTGTCATCTGCTTTGTTTTTGATAGCTGTCATTGGTGGATAGCAGTTCTGGTTCTACCTCGTGGGTATTTCTTAGAGTTATGTGGTCAACTTCAAAGTAAGAGTTTTATGCTAACAAAGTTCTGGAGGTCTCTTGTGTGTTTAACTGAGATATGTTGAACTGGCATTGAATAACGTGTACAAGTAATCAATGGTGTGACAATAGGAATCTGTTGAAACTTTGCATTTTTTTTTTCTATACAGGATGCTGGTCCCCTAATTCCGGATTCCCTGAGTAGTGATGTTCTTCCAGTCCCTGTTGCCACTTCTACAAACGCTGCAGTGGATGCTATTATAGATGTGCTAAAGTACAGCCAAAAAGACATGGATGCAGCTGTTGAAGTGGTGAAGAGAGAGGTATGGTGGCCCTTCCAAAGCAGAACTTGACATAGCCTTGGAAGGTCCTTTTGTTTGGATTTTTTGGGATAAATCTTTACCTTGCAGGTTTTTTCATTATATTTGACATAAGTATCTCATTATGAGAAGCTTGCTGTGGACTTAATGGGTGCTGTAGGTATAGAACTCTTCAGAGCTAGCACTTCAGGGAATAGGACAAACTTCATTATTAGTCAGGTTCTGCCTTAGATCTGGTCACTATTAAAAGGCACGTGTTGTCAGATGGGATAGTTAGGCTTAATATCAGTCATCTGGATGCTTCTTATTCAACAGGCAGGAAATACTTTTTCATGCTAGTGGAAGAGAGTGACTTGTATCATTTCCCTGAAACAAGATAAAACTGTAGTGCCAGTTCAATGCTATGATCAGTTCTTTTCTTGTGAGTGCACAACAGTATGTCCAGCTAATAAAGTGAAGGTGAGATCTGGAGCTTACTCCAGGGAAGGGCATTAGTGAAGGAGGGAAGAAGTAATTGGGAAGGTTTTAAGCCTGTTCTGTAATTACAGAAATTGCCTTTAAAAGCCTATCTTCTGATTGATGCAAGAAGACTCATATATCCACTCACTTCAAGAATTTGAGTCCTTGATTCATTATGACTTCTGAGTTATGTAACCTTACAAGCACTAAATAATGTAGTAGGAGTATTTAAGCATAAATTTCCTTAAAGCTAATTGTATC
Source organism: Sylvia atricapilla (assembly GCF_009819655.1). NCBI lineage: Eukaryota > Metazoa > Chordata > Aves > Passeriformes > Sylviidae > Sylvia > Sylvia atricapilla. The sequence continues at coordinate 27,491,851 of NC_089143.1, forward strand.
ACTTCAGCAAAAAATTGAGCTTTCCAAATTCCTGACTGCTGTACTGCCGGCAAGGGCACTAGGGGCACTAAAGATGACCTATGATTATTTGCTGCCTAAGTTATTCTTTTGTTTTAGGCTACGGAGAGAATGGCTTTTCTAGGAATGACTTTTTCTTTCTGTCATTCAAGCGGTGACTTTCACTCAGCATATTGTCTAGTACAGGAAAACTAATGTGGCTTTGACAGGGGACAACTTTTAGTGCATTGATCTAAAACGAATCTGTATAGTAGCAGGGGGTAAAGCTTGTGACATCTTAAAAGTGCTGCTCTTTTGTGTTGGAAAGTACTCTAAATCTGCAAACACTGTTGTAGGTGACTGGATGACTCCAGCTATGTCACTTAAATAAAAAGATCTGGAATTAAAATATCAACCTGAAAGGAAGACAAATTAATTTTAACTATGTTTTTTGTCTGTGAAACAATGCAGGAGTAGGAGGAAAGTGAAAACCTGTTTTCCTTCTAAGCAAACACAGCACTTTTTTTGGGGTCTACTGAACCCTTTTTTGAACTTGCAAGTGCAAGTTTTCTAACTTGTTTCCGTCTTCATATACTTTTACTTTTGTAACTTTTCTTCTAGCTTAGCTATCACTAATCTTAATAGTTTGGACATTCTTTTTTAACTAGTGTCCTGCTTATTGTCACCTGAAATATTGCAATATATTTAAAAATAAATTGCTCAAAAATAAATACTGAAAAATCAGCATACTACAATTTACTATGTAGTTTTGTGACAAAACTAGCACTAATAATGTGCTTTCACTTCCTTTTTTTTTTTAGTCCCAGGTTATTTTATGTATTTTGAGCCTCTTGTATTTGAAGGCTTTCCAAAATGCAGTCAGCTGTGTTACAGTTATTAAACATAACTTTGTCCTGAGGTCTTTGTTATGGAGCCTGCACAAAGTGTTTAGCAAAGAGTATTTGTGCTGCTTAATTCTGTTGTGAGGTCTGCTTTGGTTTAGCTGATATGAAGTAGGTATCATTATTCTCAAATGAATTGAGACATCTTTTAATCCTCCCCCTTCCACATTCCCTAGTTTAGTGTTGAATAAAAGTTACTGCAAACAGCAATTTGATCTTGAACATTCTTCTGGTATTTGTTCTCTCAGCTGTTAATATTAGCAGGTTTGTGAAGTGCTTTTTTTTCTGTTTGCCTTGTAAATAAGAGGGAAATGTGTGTCACTTGAGAAAATGTTCCTTGGCCCATTGTATTCTCTTAGAAGTTACAGTTATCTACACAGACATTGAGTTAGAGTAGCCAAGAGGTTGATTGGCCGAGTTGGCTCTGAACTTGCCACTTAGAGATACTGGCAATGTGCTGGGAATTAGATAATGCAAAATCTATGTATTAATTTAAATTTTATTTGATTCAAGTTTGTAATTAAACAATTTTGATTCTGTTAAGCAATTAGAACTTATTTCTCTCCTTATATTAAGTTAAAAATATACATACTCAAGCTGCCCTTTTAAGATTGTTTTTAGTGTCAAATCTTTTTATCTCTTTTTGTGCAAAAAGTAAAGGCTCACCTTTTCACCCCCAAAGGTTCAAGAGAAAGAGCTGGAGATTCAGAAATGGAGTGAGAAGTATAATAAGCTTCACATGGAATACAAGGAAATGGGGTAGGAATCTGTCTTGACTTCTACATCTTCTTAGTTATTCCAGATGCTTTTTCTAACTTACATTCAACTTTTCTTTTTCACATTTTTTAGAAAAATAGTTGCTGAATTTGAACAGACAATAACACAGATTATGGGTAAGTTCCATATTTACCCTTTGAGTGCCTTGGGGGGCTGGGGCCTGCTTAACCCAGGGTTACTAAATGAAGTTAGTACTCTTTCACCTCTGACATTAATATTTTAAGTGCATCCAGGATAAGTGTAAGGTTTAAGACAAGGTAGACAACAATTTTATGCATATTCATACTGACATGATACCACCTGATAGGTAACAAGGACTTTTTGAATCAGGCGTGAATTTTCTTACTCTCCACTGGAGTGTGAGCTGGTGGTTTATTAAAACTGGCAGATCCAGTTTTTAGCAGTTTGTGTGTAATTATTTATTATCTGACATCATTTAAGTGGCAAGGTATCGCTAGAAGTTCTTTCTGGACGGATCTGGCCTTTTGCTTTAGTTAGGTTTGTGGCTTCAAAGCTAGAAAAGACATCCAGTGAAGCTCTTGTATAGTTACTTTCTTAGCTCAAAGCTGAATGAGGCACATTTGTGCCAGCTCCTCTATGGCCATGGGAAACATAGCTTGTGTGTGCTAAACCAAACCTCTTCTGAAAGTCTGCTGTGCTGGTCTGACTTGTTATCCCAGTCTCCTCCAGATCTTCCAGCTGTTTTGTATGTTTAATGAAAATATTTTTGGATTCCTTGCATCTGTCACAACATTTGAGTCTCCTGTTACAGTAAACTCGATTGGAGTATTTTGGCTACAGTGCTGGGGAAAAAATGTAACTTGGCAAGCACACTGTCACATTGTCAGGCTGTTTAGTGGCCCTAAGTTTGGTGTGAGTTAATATGTAACAAAGCTACAAAGACTTCTTAAAAGCACAGACAAGGTGCTGTCTTTTCAGGTGAGAGAGTATGTTATGAAACCTTTGTGAGGGGAAGAATTGAACGTGTGGGGATTATCTGTCTGTAATATAGAACTGCTTTTATGCTAAAGGAATCACTGTCGTGGGTTATCTCCACTTTCTCTAGAGGATGCTCAGCAGCAGAAGGAAATCTCAAGGAAAGAAATACAGAAGCTGATGGAAGAGAAGCAGCAAGCTATTTCAGATCTGAGCTCTATGGAGAAGTCCTTCTCTGAACTCTTCAAACGACTTGAAAAACAGAAAGAGGCATTAGAGGGTTACCACAAAGTAAGATGACTTAATGCCGATAATATGCTTCCAAAATAAATGAGATTTAGTGGAGAGGAAGTAGTCAAATTTCTAGAGCAGCCATTAATTAGGTAGTATAGGGACTACCTGTAAAACCAGGTGCTAAGTTGTTTATTTAAAGATTATAAAAGGCCTACTAATTTGTTGTATTTAGTGACTGACTTAAAGATATTGATACCATAGAAAACAAAATTTCTTCAAACAGGTGAGCTGTTTCTTGCTGCAACACATTTTTTGTTGATTAGAGATACACTCTCATGTGGCAACTGCAGCATAAGAGCAGCTTGTTTCCCCTACAACATATTGAATGGATGCTGAAGAGGATGTGTGATTACAAATCAGAATAATAGGTTATTAGGTACTCCCTACTAAGATGCTTGTGGGGTTTTTCTAAAGCTAAAGTTGAGCCTTTGTTCTGCAGCTTTTTCAGAGGCTGGAGGAAGGAAGCTAATGAGTATCAGCTATGGTTTTTTACTCCATGAAATGCATAAAAATTGATTCAGTTGGTGCTTAAAAAAAGTGCCTTCAGATTTTTTCATTCTGTTATCCTTTAATGTCCCTGTTTACTAAAACTCAGAAACTAGCTTAGAAGTTTCATGGTTAGTCTAGGTTTTAGAAACAGACATACTGTCTGTTTATACAACTTCAGTTTCTTCTTTGCTGACATGTCAGGCTTCCTTCTTGTGTGTCTCTCCCATCTCCACCCTAAATTCACAAGCCCTTTCCTTAGCACATCACTTGGAAACCCAGTTACTAAATTCAAGACCTAGAATTTAGTGAGTCCTAGCAATTGTTTCAAGCAGTTCCAACTTCCTACAGTAGCTAATAAAATATGTTCGTAGTGTGACTACCAAGGTAATTCTCTTGCTGCTAGTGTTGGATTTGTTTACATCAGGGTCCAAACTCTGGATCTTTCCATGGGTTCTTTGGAGAAATTGGATTTCTAGCTATTCTTGTGACTATTCCAACTTAATGCAAAGCTGATTTTGAAAAAAACTGGAGCAAAACAAGCAAAACCAATTAGTTACTGTAATTTTAGTGATTTTCTTTACTAGAGTTTGCTACTAAATAATGTAGTGGGGGCAAATATGATGAATAAATGTTTGCAAAGCTAAGGTAGTTGAAAGGAGGCATTTCAGTCCATATAGGCATGTGGGTTTTATAGTTGTTGCTGTTACTCCAGTGAGCAAATGCTGCCACTCAGGTGTAGTGAAATAACCCCATTGTCAAGTGGGGAGATTATTCCATCTAGTATCTTAAAGAGCTAACTGCATTTCTTTGGGTTTGGGGACAGAATGAAGAAGTTCTGAAGAAATGTGCAGAAGACTACTTGGCTAGAATTAAAAAAGAGGAGCAGAGATATCAGGCACTCAAAGCACATGCTGAGGAAAAGCTGCAACAGTAAGTACTGTGCCAAGAAGCAGGGACCAGGAGTGACATACATAGTTTTCACAGTTGCTGCAGAATGTGGTTCAATAGTGCCAAAAGTTAGCTTAAACATATTTTATTTGGTGATTAACCCAAAGTGCAAGCATATAGTGTGATTCTGTGAGAGTTTTGCTGTGCTGTCTGAAGGGGATGTAAACACCATCTTGCACCTGTTTCAGAGCCAATGAGGAAATTGCCCAGGTTCGCAGCAAAGCAAAATCGGAGACTGCAGCACTTCAAGCCACTCTGCGCAAAGAACAGATGAGGATCCAGTCTTTAGAGAGGAGCCTTGAACAAAAGGTCAGTTGCAGCACCATGGGTGGGTCTCTCCAAGCTCTTGCCTTGGACTGGGTCAACAACTCCTTCGTATCAGGGCTAGAAGGAGTCTTGCTAACTGTGCTGGTTTTGATGACTGCTGTCCTGGCAAGCTTTGCGAATTGGCATTGAGACCTAAGACACAACTGTCATGCCAGGACTTGTCTCTATCTGTGTTTGGATTTTTTTTTTGTGGGGAGCACAAGGGTTATTTCCAAACCAGTCTGGGCTCCTGTGTCAGGAGGTTACTGGAACTACTGAAGGAGGTGATGATTAACAGTTACACATGAAGCAGAGCAGAATCTGGGAGTAAATTTTGAATAACCGTCTGGCTCAGCTTGTTCATGAACATGATTTATAAGCTGTTAGCACTAGTACATATTTAACTGTATGTGACTCAGATTTTCAATATTGTTCAGGCCATTAATCCTTGTATTTTATATTGTTTCATATTGCATAGATAGAGTCTTAGAATGTTTTGCAAAGGCAAATCCTTTGTTAGAATCCTTCAAAGGAATAAGCTCTTTAAAGATTAAAAGTCACTGCTAGAAGTGCATGCTGTTAATTTTATTGTATCATTGTTGTCTCTGCTAGTATTGAAGACTCAAAAATTGATAATGCTGACACATACCTGTTATGGAAAAATACCATATTTGAGAGTCTTCAGGTTTATGGCTGAAGTTTGCATGGCAGACAAAGCAGTTGGCCTGTAACTGGAGAGATGAGACAAACCATTTAACACAGGATTAGGTTTGGGCTTGTCATAAATACAGTAATGCTTTAAGAGTTCTTATTAAAATGGTTTAACTGTTCCCTAAGGAATTCTACAAACCGGGAATTGTCACATGTCAGTAAAAGTATCAAGGCCTCATTTTAAGAGTCTGTTTTGTGGAGATTAAAATCTAAAGTGTCCATGTTTTGAATTTTAGTGTACCTAACAAATGCTGAGTCCCGAAAGTCTTGTTTCCCTAGATCAGTTGGTCTCCATTTATTACGGGTATTACGGGAATGCCTGTGGAAGAAGCAGAAACAGTATAGTGGATTCTGGCTCATTTCCTGAGGTTCCTAAGGATGCCATGTGACCTTTGGCATAGTAGACTGTCTTTTACATTAAATTTGCACGAGCCACCATCATGCAAATGGAGTTTCTATTGCATATACTGGCAAACAAGACTTAGTGCAACTCAGCTAGCTGCAAGGCTGTAACATAGTTTGGACATACCTGAAACACACTTTTTTCTTTCCTCCACAGACTAAAGAAAACGATGAATTAACAAAAATCTGTGATGACTTGATCTTGAAGATGGAAAAGAACTGATATCTTAACTGTCTTGTAAATATGTTTATTTTCTCTGACTTGCTGTCTTGGGTGTTCACTCACTTTTTTATGTATGTGGGGAAAAAAATAAAATTCTTGATTCACACTTGTCGTCCATATTGGGTGTATCTTTTGTAGGAAACATCTATTAACTTAAGTTCAATTGCTGCTTCCAGTAACAATGTCTTTCATAGCATTTTCACACGTTGCTAAAAGGAAAAAGCAACAACTCCTTCAGTCTGTTCCCTGTGTAAGAACTTTGAAGCTCTGTACTCTTGACCTGCCTCTGCTGGGAAGGGTTGCCAAGGGCATTGTCTGTGTTTTGCACTTGCTGCTCTCTCACTTAAATGAAGGCATTCCAGAGTTAGAAGACTGAAGTAAAACTGAACCTGCACAAATGCTATAAAGTATTTAGTAATGTAAAAAGATTTGGAACTTTGGCTTTGGTTTGTGGGTTTGGAGTTTTTTATTATTATCTATTAGGAGCTGGAGTGATTGTTTTTGCAGATAAGCTAAGGCCGAGGATTTAATGGTAGGACTGATTGCTGCTCTCCTTCTCTGGGGTTTTCCATGTCTGATGCTATTGACGATAAAATCTTCAGTCTCCCTAGCCCTGCCTATAATGGAGAGCCTTGAGAGCTGTGGGTCTGCAGGTCATGGGTTATGATAAAGTCATAGGAATAGCTGACATCTTGTAGACAGCAGCAGGATTGTCTCAGTGCAACATACAACTTTTGATTTCTAAAATTACTTGGGAGATTATTCCCTCACTTCCCTGAAAGGCTGTTGCCTGCTGAGTGTGTTGAGCTGCACTTGGAGCCCTTCCCTTAAATCAGGATAGTCTGCCTGGGCAGGTGGAAAAATGAGCAGCGGAGACTTGAAGTGTAGAGTCAACTCCTCTGTGAGGCAGTTACTGCTCAGTGTAGGTACCAGGAACACCCTATAGATGAAAGCTAGTTAATCAATATTCTTCAGGTTGTGACTTGTGGGGTTTTCTTTGTGATTTCTGTGCTACTGTTAGAGGGTGACAGCAGTGGCACTGATACTAAATGCCTGGCTCTTGTAGAAGTTGTGCTATACTTTTAAACTTATAGCTTAGGGAAGTGGCAGATGGAAAAGGAGAAGAAATAGCCATTGAAGAGTGTATAAGACCAAAGTTCACTATCCCCTGCCTCAACTTCATATTGTAGGACTCCCTTGGGAGTTCCTTTGTAAATAGATAACCATACTGATAAGAAATCTTGTACTCGGTCTAATTTGGGAAATGTCTTAGTTATGGAAACAGATTTTTCACTAGATTTGCAATAAAATGGTTTGAAAGTGATATCAAAGATCATCTCATTCCAACCCCTGTCATGGGTGGGGCACCTTCCATGAGACCTGGTTGCTCAGAGCTCTATCCAGCCTGGCCTTGTACATTTCCAGGGGTGGATCATCCACAAATTCTCTGGGCAGCACACGAGGCTGGCACCGAAGTTGCTGCTACCATTGGGCTACAAGTAGCAAGAGTTCAGTGTTCAGTCCCAGAGGCCAGGCCAGTGCTTTGCTCCCTGCTGCTGGATCATTGCTGTGGTGTGATGAGCCAAACTGGTCTGGGGGAAAGGGCAGTGATAGGTCGAAGCTGCTGTTTTACAATAGATCAATGTATTGTGCAGATTCACTTCGTGCACTGTGCATAAAAAGAGGGGTAGCAAAGGGCAGTGTTCCAGGGATATTTATTAGGGATAAGCCTGCAATCCTAAATATTTCCACAAGATGTAGCTGCTGCTCCTTGAAATGGGGGCTTTATGGGGCGGTGCTTCAGCACTTTGCAGAGCTGGAGGTTGTCCCTCTTCCGGAATTGCACTTAATGTTAGTAAGACAATTGCTTATGGATTTCTGTTGGAATGGATGAAGAGCTGCACAGTGATGTATGATAAATAGTAAACTGTAAATAGTGACAATGCACTCTGGAGTTTTTGTACTACAAGTGCTAAAGCATTACACTGTTTGTGTGCACCTTTAGGAAACTGCTGCATCAGGGAGCACTGGGCTCTTCCTTACCTTCCTGTATCGTTTTAGGGTAAAATGCCTTCCTACTCTTCCACCTGGCTTTCTGTTATTTATGCAGAATGTCTCTGGTCCAGTTTGCTGGGTGAAGTGAGGAGAGACTTAAAACAAATTGTGTTGTTGAATATGGCAGCTGTACAGACACCACCACCCCCAGTGTGTTGACGGAGGCGAATACAGAAGGCCAGTAGAGACCAGCATGTCAGATGCAGGTGCAAGGGTTGTGTTGGTGCCTGAAAATTCTTGTCTGATATCAGAAGTTTTATTAAGAATTACACCTTGTGTGTCTAATTCTTGCCTGTTGATATTAAATACTGGAAATTGCCACATTCCTACTGTAATCTCTGACCCCTGCCTGGAAATTTGCCTGGGGCTGTCTTGTTTGCTGCTTGTGTCAGTACCTACAAGAAAAGTCACAGTACATGAAAACCAATGCTTGAATGGAGATGGCTATAAAATGCCAGGGCACTGAGCAGGATCAATTAGCAACTCCTGTATCTGTGAGTCCCTGAGGCGTAACTTCAATGCATTGCCTTGGATAAGTATTTCCTTGCCAAGGACTGGGGGTAGGAAAGGCCTCTGCTTTTTAAGCTGCTCAGAAAAGATGGTTGATTTTTCTTTGCAGTTGCAGTGTGTACCTTCAACTTGACACACCATCTGTAAGAATTTGATCTTTTATAATTCCTACCTGAAAACATCATTTAAGTGTGACCCTTCCTTAAACCAGGCAAGGGCTGAATCAAGTTCTGACTTCAGCTGGACTTTTAAACTTACAGCTTTACTTCTTAGGTTGCAAGTTACACCTCCAAAGCAAGTATTTTTCTCTTCCCTGTTGAAAAGTTAAAATACAGAAGAAAATCAGAAAAATAATAAACAGTCTCATTTTTTTACTCAGTTTAGAGGATGGATTTATTACTTGAACAAAACCCAACAGAATATCTTAAAGCAGAAAAGGGAAATTTGTACTACTTTCTAATTTCCATTAGAAAACAAATGGTAAAAGCATTTAAACTAAGCATGCTGTCTTTGGCTGTATGAGGAGCTCTCCATCTCTTTAAAAGTCATTAGATCATGACATGACTAATCCTTTTATGGTTTTGAAAGATTTGTGTGGTTTGACTTTGACAAATGGATCAGTCACAGTATCTACTTCCTTACGTTTAATACAAACTAAATCCTCTATATTGGTCAAGGGGAAGGAAGTACCTTGAGTTTTGTCCTATTTTTGATGATAGTGCATGTAAAATTAACAGCAATTTACATCAGTTATTTGTTTTTCAGCTCCTGCGCCCAAATTTTTGCTGGTAATGTCTTTACTGTTTGAAAGTCTCTCTTGTAATTTACAGACAGCCTCTGTCAAACCCTGTTTTTTTTTTTTTTCCTCCTTGTTGTGAGAGGGTTTCACAATGAAGTTCTGCTGTCCTCAGGAGGTTTGTGGTGCACCTTTATTGATCTCCATGGAGTCTCTCCTGGCTCTAGATGTCTAAGCGGACAGTCCCTTGGGCAGTGGCCCCTGTCAGACTACTTCAGGAGCTGCTTGGAGCTGTGGACCAGCTTCCCTGACTGTGTGTGATAGGTGTCAGTGGCCCAGAAGCAGCTATGGCTGTTCAGTGGGGCTGACACATTTTGTGGTGCCAAGTGTCCTCACTGGTGTTGTATGGCTTGTTTGGCTTGAGGAAAGAGCCATTGGGGAGACAAATGTGGTGAATCTTCCTCTCTCCTCTTTAAATCCACTTAAACTTGCAGCAGAAGACTACATGAGGATCTTCAAACCCTTCCAATACTAACTTCTTGTATCACCTCTGCCCAAAACCTGACTTTTGTACAATGCCAGGGTCGACTTCAGATTCTTCTGGAGGAAATGGTGCAGGGTGGCACTGAATTAGCTAATGAGTCATATAATTTTCTTTTTTTTAATATCAGTTTCCCAAGCTTGCTGAGCAACACTGCATCCTGGAGCCCAGTTAACTACTTTGCTGTTTGCTTTTTCATTTCTTCTAATAGCTTCTCTCTAGTGCCATATAATTTTTTTCTCTAAATCAAGAGCCTGTATCACCCCCTCCCAACACAAGTAAATGTATGTGTCAAATTCAATGAACCTGTTTCCTTTTGAATAAGTTCTTTAAACCAGTTATCCTTTACTTCCTCTGGGAAATACACCAGCTAAAAAGAGAACAAAGCTAACTGAAAGCTTTGGGGATTGAGCAGCCCGTATTAGTCAATATGAACAGGCTCTGCTTCCTCGAGCTGAGGAACATGCCAGTCAGGCCCAGGGAGAGAGGAAATCCAAATGTTTCCCGTGAATTTCCTGTCTGAGATTTGTCTCCAATTTAATGGACAGGTACCATTAAAGAAACAAAAACAATGAAACTAACCAGCAATGGATTGATCCAGGAACTGAACTTTTGGGAAAATTAGTTATGCAACTTTCAATATGTAGGAAGTTCCATTGGTTGTCTGTCTCTTGGTATTTTAAACACCATTCCCTGCCTTTCTTTCCGTTAGCAAAGCCAACTGGCCTGTGCTTGGGAGACAAGTGACAAGTGTTACCCTGGCTTACACTGAGGAGTTGTGTGAGAGCCTGTGCCTGACAGCTGATAATTTTATTTATGGTCACAGCACTTCACTGTTCTGTTTGAAGGCACTGTCAGTGTTACATGGGAGAGCTATGTTTGGGTTTGGAAGAGAGGTAAATATTGGTCTAAAAATACATCCAGCCTGGCTCCTAAACTGAGGAGACTCGGATGCAATGAGTGCTTTGTTTTCCCAATCACAACATCACCTGCTGCTATTCTGATTTTTTTTTCCTGGTATTCACCCTAGAGTTTAGATGCAGAAAATCATTGGATATAATCCATAATATCAGTAAATAATGTTGATTATTGGATATTGCAGTAAAGATGGGGTTTAGTTCATTTCAGGATGTAATGACTTAAGTGATATGAGGTGAATTTGGGCACAGGGATATGAGGGCTGAGTAGTAAAAAGCTCTTGAAGAAACCACTCTGGTGCTCTGCACCTCTCTTTTCCATGGAGGTGGCTGGAGAGTAACAGTGTCTGCTGCTTTTTCACCATACACTTGAGGTTTTCAGGTTCAAAAACTGTGTTGCTAATATTTTCCATTTGAGGGGCAGCCTGGAGCTAGCACTTCAAATTTTAGCTGCCCAGATCTCATGATAGGAAAGCTGTTGTTCCAATAGCTGAACTAATTAACAATGAAGCATCACATCTGGTTGAAAAATCTCTGCTGTAGTTTCTATGGAGATTTCTGTAAATAAATAAAATCCTTTCCAAAACAGTGTTTTGATCAGCAGTTGGTTTCCAAACAATAGAACTTGTATCTGGGTCCCAAATCTGAAGTCTCCAGACCAGATCTAGTATCACTGGAATCTGGGACAGCAGGGCTGGTAGATTTGCAGCAGATTTAACTCTTTAATAACCAGAACTTCCCCTTCCAAAGAGAAGCCTGATCTAAATTTTTCGGGCACTTTTTGCATTACCTGTGACAAGCACTGTAGGAGCTGTGTCTGTTCTTAGAGCACGTGGTAAAACATCAAGTATTTATAGTGAGCAAAATGTGATGTTTCAAAATGAAAGTGGAAACATCTCCATGATTTCTGTAAAATGACTGCTTTTGAGGAGTTTGTAAGGTGTGGCTGCTCTTAGGACCCCGAGCAAGGTAGATGCACCTCATAGGCATCCCTTTGCAGAGCCCAGAGCAGCTGGCACTGATGAATCCATCACTTCAGCTCAAGAGATTTCAGTGCTTGGAGTGACTCTTCACAAGCAGTGAGAGTTATTAACCTCCTTCTGGAGCCTGAGGTCCCTGCAGTGACAATTATGCAAAGTGCAGCCTGGAGTCTCTTTGTCTGGAAGAGATCTGTAATTCATTCTTCCAAGTGTCGTTGTCCCGTTTTACCATAAAGCCTATTTGAGGAGCTGAGGGAAAGCACTTGGATATGACAGAGCGCAGAGGTGGAAGGAGGATGCTGGTGGGTGACACCAGCTGGTGATGTGGAATGAGGTGACAGAGAAATGTGTGTGACTGACAAATAGCTGTACCAGGTGTGTACTTACCATGAGCTGTCCTTGGTATGGACTGAAAAGATTAGGACGATTCAGACCACACACATGCAAAAAATAAATTAGGAAGTGTCTGTGTACTTGAGAGTAAACATTAGTTGAGTTTGGCTGGCTCCTGAGAGAGGAAGTGTTCCATCTGGAAAGAAATTAATCTCCCAGAGACCTTTGGAGCTAGGGGTACATAATCCTAATTTCCAGGATTAGCTCAATCTGAGAATTTATGATAACCTGGTCAGAAAAAAACTGCAGCTGGAAATATTGGCAGCATATTTGCCTTTTTTCTGCTCAGCTGTGTATACATATAGATGTATACATGTGTACATATAGATGTACATATGTGTCCATATGTATACATACATATCTGTAGGTTTCACTCCTTGCTCTTTTACCAAAGCTTACTAGGACATCAAAAGCAGATCATGTGTGCATCTGTCTGCTAGGATGATAAACTGTTTTTTTAAAAACAATCTATTCATGTTTATCCCAGCACTGGCTTGTGGCAAATGTAATCAGAGTTGGAGCTGGTGGTGTCTGCTGTCGTTGTTGGGGGATCTCTGAGGATGAGCCTGGCTGCAGAGAGTTGTCTACTCCCCCTCTGCACAAGAAGACAGTTTCAAAGCCCTCTGTGAAAAATAGGTGTGCAACTTTCAGTCAGGGTCCAGCTGTTTCCTGAGTACAAGGAGCTGAGGTTCTTGACCCTACAAGTGATATCCCAAAATCTCTGTGTGCTTTGGAAGAGACAGGTTCACAGGCGGGTGATGGTAAGTTTATCTCAGAGGTCCCACTACCAGCCCTGCACTGCCAGGGATGTGAAGTGCCCCTCACAGCCCCACTGGGGCTCACCAGCTCCCAGAAATCCTGCTGTGATGTTTAACCCCAGTTGGCTACTCAGCCCTATGCAGCTGTTCCCTCACCCCTCCAGTGGGTTTGAGGGGAGAATCAGAAGAGTGAAAGAGAGACAATTTGTGTGCTGGGATACTGCCAGTTTAATGAGTAAAGCAAAATCTCTGCATGCAACAAAGCAGAACAAGGAATAAATTCACCACTTTCCCAGGGCAGGTGTTCAGCCATCCCCAGGACAGCCAGGCTCCATCACACGTAACAGTGATGTGGGAAGACAAATGCCACCACTCCAAACAACCCCCCTTTCCCCCAGCTTTATATACTGAGCACAATGCCACATGTATGATATGGAATATCCTTGGGTCATCTGGGGTCAGCTGCCCCAGCTGTGTCCCCTCCCAGCTCCTTGTGCACCCCCAGCCTCCTCGCTGCTGGGGTGGGTGAGGAGCAGAAAAGGCCTTGGCTGTGAATGAGTCCTGCTCAGCAATAACAAAAACACCCCTGGGTTAACAGCTCTGCTTCCAGCACCAAACATGGCCCCATAGCAGATTCTATGAAGAAAATTGACTCTGTCCCAGCCAAAACCAGCACACACAGCTAACAAGAGCTCCTGATCCACTGACAGGAAAGCACTTGGCATGTGTGCTGGGTGTTTTTCAGCTGATTTGCATGGATGGACAGGGAGAAAAGCAGGTTGCTCTAGACAAGGCTAGCTGTACTGCCTGTCCAAGTGTGAGATTACTGTGTGCTTAATTACTTGCTGTGCTCACAGTAATGTTCAGTTTCTCAGCATTGTAAAGATTATTATTTATAGAAACTTTATCCTCCTGGCAACTAACAAAGTAATTACTTCAGACTGCATCTTTCCATTGGATTTTGCTGTGATTTGTGGCTATGAAGTCCAGAAGATGTTAAAGAAATGGATAACAGGGATTTACAATAGCAATCTTGCAAATAAAACCAACTTCTGTTTGTGTTTTGGTTTGATTGACAATCAATAGAATAAAAAGGTAAAGGCTTTAAAGATTTTAAGGATTGCAGGGGAAATTCACTGGGTGGGCCAATTCAAGTTTCCAGGTTCTCTGATGTGGCTCAGGCAGGGCTGTGGGTCCTTGATTAGCAGTGAGTGTGTCTCCAGGTCCACACAAGAATGCCAAGAGGGATCTAAACTGGGAATTCGTAACAATCAAGACAAGAAGAGCAAAGTACAAGGCTGCATTTCCACACCATCTGCAGCTGGCTGTGTGAAGGGCTTTTGCCTTCACTGTCGATTTGCTTTATTCCCAGTGCAAAACTTGGGGACTGGGTTAGCACCAATAGAAACCAACATCATCTCAATAATAATGATCTTGGTGAGGTGAAGTCTCAATTCTTCCCCTCTGCCCTAGTCCAAGTCACATCCATCCTGACAAAAGTGACGAAGAGCCAACACCTCCTTGTACAGAAATAAGGGGGATTAAACGCACCTTGCTAGAACAAGACAGCAGCATCTTTATGAGGCACAGAACAAGTCCATGTGTGTTCTGGCTCACATCCCTGGCACAGACGCTGCAGGTGCTGGGGTGTCTCTGTCTCCAGGAATAGAGGAAGCTGAATTGCAGCAGGAAGGGTTTCCTGCCCTTGTGCCCGTGCCCCTGAGGCTGTCCAAAGTGCAGTGTGTCCATGGGCAAAGGCAGTTTCTGGCAGCTCCCAGCTGAGAGCAGGCTGACGTGTCTGATGTCCACAGGTAACACAAGCCCTGGTGCAGGTGGACCTGCTGAGCCAGGGTGCAGTCAAGGTGGGGAAGATGGTCTAGCACAGCAGTCAGACAGCTCAGCTCCTTCTTTCTATTACAGGTGGGAATTCAGATGCTTCCAGAGACCAAGAAATTCTTGCAAATGACCTGAATTTTACTAGGGCTTGGAATTTTCAAACTTGGAACTTCTTAAATGAATTCTAAGAGGCTCTCTCAGACACAAACTTGCTGAGTGAGAGGGAGAAGCAAAACAGGGATTTTATTTACTCCCTAATCTCCTTTTTGAAGCCCCTGGTGAGGAAACAAGAAGCTTGTTTTTTAAGCCCTCTATTGCTGTCAGACTTTTCTGCTGGGAGAGAGGGTGGTTTCTTTCCTTATTCTTTATTGTGACTCAGGACTGTGCACACTAGCAAGTGACTGCCTCTGCATAATAAATTGGAGGCGACCTGGGGAAAAAAAAAAGAAAACCTGCAGTTTCTAGGGAGTTCGAAAACATATGCTCCAAAATCTGTTTGTCTGTATATTGACTATTATTTCCAATTGCCAAGGAACTACATGTACATTTCTGTTTTTTTCAGAAGCACATTGTGTGTGTTGTTGACAGGAAGCACTTTGGCTCCAAAATACTGCCAAACTGCCATGTCAAATGAAGACATTTTTTTCTCTCTTTTCTCCTCTCGTCTCTCTCTGCCCCTCTCCCTGCTTCTCCCTCTCTCCTGTCCTTTTTGCACCTCTTCCTCTTGTAGAGGATATGGGGTGATGAGCTGTGCTGTGCAAAGGGATGAATTTCAGGTTGTGGATTCAGCTGTGCCTTTGTATTTCTGACATTTTTAGCGCTGAAGGAGCCAGTGCCAGTGACCTTAACGAGATGACAGGGCCCACAGTGTCACTCACACAAGAGGGATTATTACCTTCAAAAAGGACATGAGAAGGTGACAGCACTCATGCAGAAAAGTCAAAGGTGGGGAGATCAACCTTGACTCCCAAAGGCACGTGTTGTTGACAGGGGCCTTAATATTTAATTACTATAAAATTCTGAATCAGTACAATTATGCTTAAATAATTTAAATACAAAGTTACAGAGTTTTCTCAGTTGTGTTTAGAAGCAGCAAATGTTACTGGGAAAGGCAACCATGTAAAGTTGGTATTTTGGCTCAGGAAGTGTAATATGAAAGGGAAAGTAGATGACCTCTTTCCCCTGGATTTTGTGCCTCTGGTTGTAACAATCTGATTCAGGAATGTCTATTAATATTAAATAATTCATTTGGGTGACTGTAGTAGGTGGAAACCAGAATCAATTTCAAAGGACTCTGAAGGAGGCCCTTCATAAAGGAAACAAATAATTACACATTGGTTTTTATTTTGTGTTTTTACCTTATTTGTGTCCAAGAAACTTTTAAATAGGCCTTCTTTGTTTGTCCACACTGGTGCAATATAACCAGGGAATTTGGCAAAGTCCCAGACCCTGGCAGCAGCTGCCAATAAAAGCTCGCTGAGCAAGTACAAAAAATAAAATCACACAATATCATTTTTAACTTTGATTAAGTTGTGCTGAATTGCTCCAAAGGAGGTAATGGCAAGCTCCAAGGGGTTAGGACCAGCCTGGGATGTGAAGGATGTTTATCTTGCAAGTGTTTGCTTTGGGCTGTGTACGTAGTTCCCACTGCTGGGGAAACACTTTGTCAAAAGCCCACTACTAAAAGAGTTTGGGGAATAAACATTGCAACAATGGGAACAAATAAAATCCTTTATGCTGTAATGTGCATAGCGAGCCGCTGTCAAATATAAAACCTGAATATACTCTAAAATACTCTGAGCAAGGGGACTGCCTTAGGTTTGCCAGGGAGTGGCTGAGCCAGGGCCATGGTGCTGGGGCTGAGTGTGCCAGGAGTAGCACATGGTGAAGATACATGGCTGCCTGAGGCCAGCCTGTTATCAGCCCCACAAAGGTGTATCAAGCTCTGAGGGATGTCCCCAGCCTCTCAGAAATGGCCTAAAAAATATTAGCAAGATGGCATGATTGGAAAATCATGTTTTGAAAAATCAAAAGGGTTTTAGTTAAAGCAAAAATAACAAACTATACAGAACAAAGGAACAAAAGTCATGCACAGTGCAGGGAGATCCTGTGCACTTGCTAAGACACCCTGAAGAAGCCCCGAGAGACTCTGTCCTCTCTCTCAAGTATTCAACGACCTAGGAGGGGTTTTTGGCTTGCTGCCTAAAAGAAAATAGTTACATCTTTTGAGGAATAGCTCAAGGATTCAACAGGTGCTTTTGTCCTGGCATGGTGCCAATTATGGTGAGAGAAGCATAGAAGTTTCTGGTTCTTCTTCCTTATAAATTCAGGGATGAAACTCAAACTCTTTCCTAATACAGAAACACCTGGTAAATTGTAGGGATGCACTGCAACATGGTGAGGGCACGGCCACGTTGCTGCTGCAGGATGAGCACAGCAGTGCTGCTGCTCAGCCTGGGGTGCCTGGGAAACTGGCACCTGCTGTTTTGTTTCACGAAAACTGTTTGTTTTCATGATGGGTTCATGACTGGAGTTTGGCATGGTGAGGAGTTATGATGGATCCACATCTGTGAAGCCAAAATACTGGATCCATGTAGGAATGCACCCCTGCCAACACCAAAGCAGGTGTTTCTATATAAGGGAAAAACTTTCAGCTTACCTTGGAACATGTAAGGAAGTTAAACTGGAACTTTCCATTGCCTTCTCATTGTAATTGGCTCCATGCCAGCACAGGAGCACTGATTGGGCTTTAGCCCTGTGCTTCAAACCCTGTTGCCAATTTCATGGTAATTCTAGGTAGTTTCTAGGTGGGCTATTTGGGCAAGGTGCCTAATAGCCTACCTAGACCACTGAGTGTTAAAGGAATTGCACAAAGAGCTCAATTGCTTTTTTGGGTCTGCCTTTGCCAGTGTCAGTGTTCTCTGCACTGTATTCAACTTATATTTCTTTGTTTAATGATGTTTATTATTTTTGTCACAATTAAAACCTTTTATTTCACAAAGCATGTCCAAAGGAGTAGACTCACTATTATTAAGCCATTCTGAGAAGTGCTAGACACCCTCAGAGACTTCTGCTCTGTGGGGGAGGCAGAACATCTTCAGAGCCACAGTTCAGGACAGCCTCTCCCCTGACTTATCCTGTCCTTGAGTAAAAGCATCGTTACATGGAGGGGAGAGGACTGGAGGGGTAAAATCTTCTAATTCCTCCTGTCTAATTCCACCCAGCCTTGAGACCTGCTCAAACAGCTATCATTATACTGGAGGGTTCTAAGGAGTCACAAAATCTCCTTTTTCCTTGCCTGACTTCTGGCAAGTCGGACTAGCTGGGGACATAAAGTACAACTCTTTCCTCCTGCTCTGGTGTCCAAAATGCTTTTACTTTTTGACATTCCTGCACTGGCCTACAATAGATGATTTCCCCATTCCCAGCCTCCCATCACTTGAAGCTGTGTCCTTAGCTCCAGTGTTTGTGGATCACATCCTCTCCTTGGACATTTCTAATGGCCTTCCTGTTTGCAGGTCTGTCTTTTTTGCCTGCAGTAGTTTCTCCTGAAAATCTTGGGTCCCTCAGAGAGCTCTCTCTTGAGTCGGGAAGCATTTGTTCTTCCTGGTTTGTATGCAGATGACAAAGTTCTCAGCTGTGGAGCAGAAATCTCTATTCTATCCTTCATTCCTTGGTTTCAAGTGAAAAAACCCTATAGTGGTTTGAAAGCAAACCGAGTGAGAGGCTCCAAGTCAGAAATACAATTTAATGAAAATAAAAGGGAAAAAAGGTAAAATAAAATAAACGCAATAATACAAAAAGACCACTGACAGAGTGAGGTGGTCTTCCGGAAGCAGTGATCTCATAGAAAGGTCTGGTAGCTCTGGTGCTCTGGGAATCCAGTCAGTGAGGGCTGCCTGTACTGTCCCAAATCCCAGCTTATATGCAGGTGAGAATGCTTGGCTCTTCCCCATGGGCAGAGCATCTCACAATGGGATGATGAGTCATACAGGGGGCCTTGATGGCCCATTAAAGAGAGATAGCTCCCGGAGGGAGTTGTCTATGAGTCATGGACAAGGCATTGATGGGCCATTAACAGAAGGCACCCCAGAGGGAGGGGTCCTGGGAAAACACTGCTCCAACAATTGGATTCATCAGTTCATAAAGATGGTGATAGAGTACTTTGTGCACATCCTATACTACAACCCAGGACAACCCACAGAAACCCAAGCCCCAACAATGAAAACCAAACTCCAAAAAATTGTAATTTTTTTCATTCTTCCCATTCATGGAGTCTCAGTGTCCATCAAATGACTCTAGTTTTTGCATTTCTGGGGACATCGTTCTCCAATGCCTCCATTCATGTACTTTTTATCCCAGTGAGGGAGTAAAATTTATTGCATTTTTGTCTACTCCCCTTTATCCCATCATCAGCCCATTACATACACTGGACTTGCTTCCACATTTGGTCTGAAAGTTGTTTGGTTTGTTTTTTCTCTAGAAATCCATCACTCCCAGAAGCTCTGGCTTTCTTTGGTTTTCTGGTTTTCTTTGTTGCCAATCCACTGCTCCAGAGCACCTCTGGTTTGACCCACATCATTATATCTCGCAGACACATCGGCTGATGCACCTGGGAGAAGTCAGGGAATGCCCAGTGTCCACACGAGTGGAGTGAGAGCTGCCAGCATGGCCATCAGTGGATGCACAGCTCCAGGAGAGCCCCTGGTGCCTCCATTGAACCTGGCCAGGAGAGAAAAGGAGCTGGGGTGAGTAGTTTATGGCTCAGTAGAGACCCACTGCTCCTGAGCCCAGCAGCAGCTTCTGTAAAGCCTTCACCTAGGAATTAACCATGACCTGGCAGGAGGTTCAGGCTGCTCCTGTGGGCAGCCTGGCTGGATATCTGCCAGCCAAAGGCTGAAGGACACACCTGATGTGAAAAATTTATCCCAAGGCATTGAATGCGAAATTCTTCTTGTGTGAGAGCACCAAGGAGAGACATTTACTCTCACTGGTTTTCTTTATGAAAACCCACAGGTTTTCTTTGGCTACTTCTTTAGCACGTTTGAAAACACAAAAAAAACATTTCTTAGGGAGCAGCCAATGAGGCCCTCCAACTCCTGGTGCATTTCCATTGACTTTCACATATTTTTGTCATATTTCTCTTGGCCTGTGCTATAATTTAGGCACTTGCTTCTATGCCTCTTTGGTAAAGGTTTATATGGAACTAAAATCCCATAGTGATTTGCTGTGTAGGCTTGGCCCTGGCTAAATTTTTTAGGATCTTCTGCTCTTTTGAGTTTTTTTGTATGCTGCAGAATACTATTGGTTAAAATTACTTTTGCAGTAAATATAATGGAAGCCTGTTTGTATTCCTGGTGTTATCTCTTCCAGAAATGCCAATAGTTGTGAGGAAAGCTTCAGCAGCAAAGGCTTACGTGACAATATTTTTGTATGTTGGTGTTCGAAATGGCCTCCACTTGTGCTAAGGGAGGTTTAGATTGGGTATTAAGAAAAAATTCTTCACTGGAAGGGTGGTCAAGCATTGAAGCGGCTGTCTAGGGAAGTGTTGGTGTCACCATCCCTGGAAGTGTCCAGAAAATGTGTGGATGTGGCACTTAGGGACATGGTTTAGTGGTGGACTTGGCAGTGTTGAGTTACTGGTTTGACTTGTCTTAGAGGCCTTTTCCAATCTTAATGTTCCTCCTTATTGTGCGTTTTTTTTATTTAGTATTTCTGTCTTATTCTGATGTCTTATGATAGAGGGAGAGCTTATGCTCTTTGTCAGGAGCTGAGAACCTCACCTATGCACTTGACTGCAGGGCTTGCAGCTTGAGGAGCAAAGCTCCTCACCAAGGGCATGTTGATCTAGAGAGAGCTGGAATCAGTGTGTGGCTGTGAAACTGAACATAAATGTGCAAGTCTGAAGAGCTGGTGTGTGTTTATCCACCCTGCCGTCCCCTTTTATAGCAGTGGCTGACAGAGCTAGACAGCATATTTATACTGGAGCCAGTGCCCATTAAGAGAATTGAACTTCTACCCTCTTCCCCCTGAATCTGATATCAAAACACCTCAGCAGAATAAATATAACAACTATAAAACATTCTGTTTACTTTTGATCCTTTTAGTCTACAGCATGTTTACCCAGTTAAACCACTGGCCACTCACTCGAGCCATGCCTATGGCAGGGTGAGCTCCTGAAGCTATGGTGAGAGGTAAGGTTCTTCTGCTTAATTTTTTTAGTAGATGAAGTTTTTATGTGGTGAGATATTCAGAACCAGATGCTCTTCAGCCCATGGTGAAGCTGAGGCATGGAGAAACCTGCTAATCTCCACCAGTGATGTGTTTATCTTCCTATAGCCATGTGGGGGCTGCTGGGCCGGGAGCTTACAGCTGGAGACCCTCCCTGGTGCTGAAAACCCTCTGTGGGCTTTGTCCTCACCCAGAATTTGGCATATTCCCCCTCCTCTGACATCTCTCCTAGAGGGTCCTAGACGGCCTCACAGAGGATGAGGGGGGGTTTACTCTTGATGGATGTAGCTCTTTAAAAATGGGGATATATGCTTGACATGAGTTTGTTGTCTTACCCTTTGCCTGTTCACTGGGGAGGTAAAGACATTTTCAGAGGGGGATTCAACCTTCCCAGCATCCTTCTTTAGGATGGGATTGATCAGTCCCCAGAAAGGCTGTGGGGGACTCAAAACATTTTTGCATAGGTTTTTGCATTCCCATGCTCTAAGGCAGGGCTGACTTCCATAATTGTCTGAAATATCCCCACAAGGAGTTCTTGAAGGAGGCTAGACTGGTGGTGGTAAATCCAGAGACATTCCAGCACCACTTCTTCTGGCCTTTTCCCTCTTACGTCCCTGTGGGGTTGTGTGCCAGGTACCTGCACCAGTGACACTGAGGACCCCTGTCCCTGGGGCCTTGGGGGCTCTCTGGTCCCACATGGATGTTTCAGCCAGCCACAAGGTTTCCGCAAGAGAAACAAAGCCAGTCTCTGCCTATACCTGTACATTATGAAACTGCAGAGCAAACTTTCATATGCATGCATAGATAATCGGAAATATCAGGATATTCAGAATAATCAGAAATCAATATATTTTCAGATATATTTTCACTGACATCAGAAGTGCAATAATTTCCCTGGCTCTCTTGCAGGGCAGAAGGTCTGCAGAGATCTGACTTAGGTGGTTCATGTGCAGCAGCCTCTTCATATCCCAGTGTTACTACAGCTCACCCTTAAAGAAGATTAGCACTCCACTTAACAGCTCTTTATATGACAACACACCATAAGTTAAATTCAATATAGAAGGAAGTATATGCGTTCCTGGACCTGGTCTCTGAGCCTTTCTGTTACGAGTAGAGCTATATTCCAGATTAAGATGCTATAATAGCTCTGGGCTTTGCCACATATCATCTTCAGATTTGAGCTGTCACCCAAGACAGATTCACTTTCTCCTGAACAAAGACACAGAAAGAAAGGAGAATAGGCTATAATGGGGAAGTTGGTGAAATGTCTTAGTTTCCAGGCAAACATTTTGGGGTGGATGAAGTGCCTTGACAAACACAGAAAGCCACGAAGAAGCTGCCATATGTGAGTGGGGGAAGGAGGGGTTTAGAGGAGCTTCTTAGCAGTGGCATTGTGGAGAGGTCACAGATAGTAGCTTTGGAAGCTGCTCTTGCACCAGCAAGGTCAGCACCTGATCTTGGGGTTGAGACCTCAGGCAGGCAAAGGCTGAAGATGACCTGAGTGAGGTGCTTTTGGGATCTACAGAAGGTACAGTGGAATGACAGTAGAAAAATAGGAAATAGTGAACAATTAAAATTATTTCCAAGGGCTATCACAGCTTCTCTGTCACTGGAAATATCTCCAGCTCAGGAACTACTCAGCTAATGCAGATTCTGATATCATGCATTAACATAATGTAGATGAGACTCAGCTGGCTTGAGTGGTTTCCAGTGGGGTACACCTTCACTCTGGAGAATGGTGACCATAAATAAAATAAAGGCAGGAGGATGGCCTGACAAGAAAAGGCAGACTGGACAACTAGGCTACATTAGATAACCAAAACCTGGGAATAATTCATACAAAGTAGTGGACTGAGTGAAAAGAGCTGGTGTGGCATTTGGAGCTCAGTGCTGCAGGACACTTATTCTGAGGCAGAAAAATAGCAGACCTTGGAAGCAGGTGAGGTGGGGAAGATCCAAAACCTGGTTTCTCACCTCTCCTCTTGCCCTCAAGACATAGTCCTGTAAGACACATTTAACCTTCATAACTGTTCCTGTACATCATCCCTTCCTGAGACACAAGGGAGTGGTCTTTGACACTGTTTTACTCATACTGGCTTCAAGTGGGGGCAGTTGCAAGGCAAGGCTGAGGGCCATGTGTAACTCTGTGGGTGTGAGGGAATGCTTCAGTTCTTTTAGAATTCATTAAGCCACCTAAAAAGAAAAGAAAGAGCTAAAGATGTTTAAACCCCATTGTGAAGCCACACTGGGTTGGGGAAATTGGAATGGCATAACAGGTAACACCCTGACTTCTCTGCACAGGGAGGCGTGGTAAGAAATCAGCATACACACACACACACACACACACACACACACACACACATCTATCTATCTATCTATCTATCTATCTATCTATCTATCTATCTATCTATCCATCTCTGTCTGTCTATCTTTCTGCCTGTTTATCTATCTGTCTATCAATCAATTGATCAATCCACTGATATGTAGTTACAGACACTTCAAGAATGTGTGGTCACTGCATAGGGGCATTGAAATGCCAATTACACATCCCTGCAGCATTGTTCAGCCAAGGAGAAATGGGAACAGAAGTGTATTTCTGCCTCTTGTAGAAAAGGCCCGCTTTCAAAAACTGGGCCCTACCCTGACCTCAAATACTTTGAGTGGCCTCTACGCTGTAAGTGAGGTGGTTTGGTTTATGCTGTGATGTTGAAATGGGGATCTGTCCTGTTAGCTGGCTTTTTATTTTAATCTAAACATCAAAGCGACTGAAAGGATAGTTGATCTTTAAAATAGTAGTTGCTGCTATTAATTGTTCCAAATGCAGTTCAGACTGGGTTGTAGAATTCATAATTTAAAGGAACGTGTATATTTTAGTCCATCCCAGATTCAGCTGCAATTAGCATTCCCATTAACATGCTGATTTATTCCCATACAGTCCCTTGTTACTCAGAGAGGGAGGCAGTGAACAGGATCAAAGACACGTGGTCCTGGCACTTCAGCATCTCCTGGGAAATCTGTGCTCCCTCCTACCAGGAATTCTTGCAGTTGTGGCTTTAGGACTTGTGTGTTGCTGCTCCTGGGTACCCAAAACTGTGGCGTCCTACTGCATATAACTGCTTTCCTTAAAGTGAATTAAAACAATTCCTCAGCAGGGGCAAAGGTTTCTGTCCACATTAACTGCTGGAAAACCAGGTCCTGGTCCATGCTGCTTTGTTGGGCCCCAGCATCTTGTGGAAGGCCAAGGACACTCATGGGACTATAGAGAGGGTATTTTCCCACCTAGGATTCTAGTATGGATGTAGCCACAAGGTGCAGTCTGGTCTCCAGGACCTCTGTCTAATGAACACTGGTGCAGCCTGGCTCTGCTTCTCCCAGTACAGCAGGTCCTGCTCTCTGCAGAGGAGATGGAGAAATCTCTCTGTTCCCTTGTGTTCACTATTCCACGGCTCCTGTAGCAGCAAAACAAAACACAGATTTATTGCAAAAACAGAGAGGCTAGGTTAGGACTGTCTGTTCCTTCTTTTTTTTTTTTTTTTTTTTCTATGCACCCAGCTTGTCCTCCCACATTTCTGTGTGTACCACAGTGCAGATGTGCACAGCTGCTGCAACCTCCTCCGTGGTGGCTTCAGCACTGGGGCCATGCAGGACCATCCTTTCCTGTACAAACCTCAGTGTCTGGCTAACCCAGATTTGAGGAAATGACATTCCAGATCATTTTGGGGAAAGCCCACACTCATGTCTAGGGTACCGAGTTCCCTGTCCATCTAAGTCCTTCAGAGACCAGCCCAGGGAATTTGAAGTAATGGGTCACAGGCAAGGTTTTCCCCTACACCAGAAGATAGAGGTAAGAAGTTTTTGGGTTTTTTTTTTTTTTTTTTTTTTTTTTTTTTTTTTTACTCTTGCCCTTCTCTGTGAGCATAGGGCATGCTCTACCAGCATTTTCTCAGAGCTTTGTCTTACAAATCCCTTTCTATTGAATTTCACAGCATCACTGAATATTCTGAGCAGGAAGGCACCCACAGGGATCATTGAGCCCAGGTCTTAAGTGAATGGCCCAGAGACCTGGGTTTCTCCAGCTCTCTTCCACTGGCACATCAGAGTGATTTCCCAAAGTGTGTTCTACTGCAGGGTGTAAGTTGGCCCCTTAAGTGGCCCTTGGAAGCATTGCAGGATCACCCAGGTACACCCAGGTGCACGGTGGAACTGTGCCATCTGAACTGTGTGGGTGTTTTTAGGACACTGGAGGCAGTGACCTTCTTTGTTTGCCTTTGGAAAAATAGCAATAACCCCACTGTTGGCTGGGAAACTGAGCAGTGGCCACAGGCTGCAGCTGTGGCTCTGTCACCAGCTGCTTTTACAACGCTGCCCAAGTAGTTTCCCCCGTTTCACATCATGGAAGCAGTATACAGGGATCATGCACCCCTGAAGAGCTTTTTTCTCCAAATACATAACAGTGCTACCTGAGAACGAGATTATAGCTACAAATCACACCCCTTTTGCCTCCAACAATACAAAGCCTACCTCCCTGCTTTTAGTGCAATACACCAGCTGTATATGACTGTACATTAGCTTTACTAGCCCCAGAGGTGCCGTTCAGTCTGCCGCATTCTCTTTTCCACCCTAACACCTGCACATTATTTTTGTCTCTTGTTTTTCTCAGCTGTGGCTGGGAGCTGTTCCCGCGGGCAGATGGAAGCTGCACATGTCGGAGGAGGCTCTAGATGGTGCTGCTGTCCTGGGAAAGCAAAGCTGGGATCTTTACTCACCGACAATAAAAGCTCCAATAAAAGCGGTGTAAAATGAGCAAGTCAGAGGGACTGAGAAAACCAGGACGGCTCAGAGCTGCGGGGGCACCTTGCCGGGTAAATCCTGAACTCCAGGGCCAAGCACTGGTCAGTCAAAAACGGGATGCAGAGAGACTGTGGAGCAATCATGGACCACTGTGGGATTCATCAGGGCATTCTCCTTTGGCTGTCCCCTGCAGACCTGCCTGCCTGAGGTGAATCAGGACAGTGCTTTGCTCCTGCCAGTACTTCCTAGGCACAGGCTGGGGGCTCTGGGAGGAGATGTAGCACACCTCAGGAGTTCAGGAACAGCTGAACTTCAGAGAAACATCTTTCTAACCCTCTTTCACTGGTTTAAACTCTGAGGAATTTTATTTCATCCAAACATCTTAATTTTTGTTTGTTTAATACAGGCTCTTGTGACTAGCTAATCTTGTTAGCCATAAGTGCAAGCCATTCTCTTTTGGATTCTTGCTAGGTTTGTTGTGTATGGAAAGAAAATCACAAGGAGTTGAAGTATCATGGCATAATGAATTACCACTTCTCCACTGAGCTGTGGCCATTGGCCATTTGTGAGCTCTTAGCCCTCTGCACAACAAAGCCCAGCAGCAGTTTTAGCCAAGATCTGACCTGCATTTACAGAAGCGCAGGATGTCCCCAGCATCAGACTGTTTCAGTGCCATCCAGTGTGCTAAGGAGCAAGCCATGATCTGTTTATTCCCAGAATCCTGGTAATGCCCTGTAGCAATGAGTTTCACAGGTCAGTTGGACAGTATTTAAAGCATTTCCTGATGCTGGTAACACGTCTCTGGCTGGCCAGGTGCCTCCAGTTTTCCTGTAACCTTCTAGCCCATGCAAATGAGAGCCAAGGTGGCCACATAGAAGCTTGGACTTGGCTGCTGTGGCTTGCCAGGAGGTTTTCGGACCCAAAATACATGCCTAGCACTGCATACCATCACTCCTTTCTGTGTGGAGAGGCTCAAGGAGCAGCTTTCTGAGCCTTCATCTGTCCTGTGCACAGTGCTGGGATTTGTACCACTACAGCAACAGTTTTGGACAGTTGAGATTGGGCATTTTTTGTCACATGGCTCAAGAAATGCAAGGTAATGCTTCAGCTTTAGGGCTGAGCCTTTACTTCAGGGTTGGCAGCACTGCACAAGTCCTGAATAACACCTTCATCAGACCCTTCAAATAAATCAGGAAAGCCAGCCCGCCTCAACTCCACTTCAGCCTTGCAAAGACTTTTTCTTCTTTGCCTTCCCTCTCTCAAAGGAAGTTTATATCAGAATACTGCTGAAATTCAAGATCCCTCATCTGCCTCCCCCCACAAAAAACAGAGGCACAAAAGAGGCATTAAAGACACTGAACATGCAAATAATCGAATGTTTTCATATGTGGAAGAATGGTTGCTTTTAGTAACTCATCCCAGAACACGACGGCATTAGAGGTTTTGGAATGAGTGCCTCCCAACAGCATCAATAAGGGGAAGAAGTCCAAAAAGTAAGCTAAACGGTGCTGCTGCCTGAATATAGCCTTTCATTCAGCTCTCCTCACACTGCTTCAGGTCCATTTTGAAGTTTTTTTGATAAATGATGGAATTTGTATTTTTTGGCTCCCTTTCAAGAGTTTATGTTTTCATTCTATAATTTCCTTAAACATTTAATTTCCTATGTTAGCTGACAGTCTCTTGCATCTGTTGGAAAATTAGTTCTGGTGCTTCTGTGCCTGTGCTGGGAATTTATTTTTTTAAATTTTTGTTGTTGAAGATACAGAGAGAATGAACCCACCTGTGAGTAGATGCTGTTGCACACTGACCTCCAGTTTTGCAGATGATATAGGAAGACATAAAGGATAAAGAAATATTAGAGTCAAAGGACTCCACTTTTTAAATATTAGAAAATGTTCTGTTCTGCTTGGCTGTAATACTCTGGCCATCTCCTACAGATCTGGACCCAGAGGTGATAATACACAGGAAACAAGAGTTTTCTTACAAATGCTGCCATTGACCTGTGCAGGTGGCTGCTTTGAGGTATTGATGCCACCTTCAACCATCAGGCAGCATTTCTGTGAGGTGTCCACATTCCTCCTCCATTTATGCTGTTCTTCCTTCCCAGTGCTGCCTCTGCAAACAAAGTGCTCCTCATTCCAGACTCACATTTCCTACAATGGTAGAGCCAGCACAAATGAAAAGTGGCAATCCCAAAAAACAATATGAGAAAATTCTTTTTTCTAGTTCCCTTTAGGTCTCCAGGGCAAGAATTCATTTTGCATGGAGTATCAAAGAAGGTGCTCAGCATCATTGGAGGAGAGGCAGTGGCAAGGTCTAGGAGCAGACATAGGAAATAACTGCCTAGAAAATAAGTTAGTTATGGATAGAGTAAAAAATGTGAGAGGTAAAATTATCCTAAAAAAGTGTAGCTAGGGAGCAGACCACAGGAGTGATTTTACCTGATCTCTCAGACAACATGGTACCCTTCTCTGCATGGCTGAGTACCAAAGGGCATCCCCCTTAAAGCTGGAGCCAGCAGTCAGCAGACAGGGTGGCTCAGGATGCAGTTGTCCCTCTCTGAAAGTGTGTTTGGACATTTTTTTCTGAAGTTTGTGATGGCACTTTGTGTTGGGAAAGAGGGGACAGGAAGAGCTTATGGATATGATTGTCTGGTAAGAAATACTGGAGATATAAAATCTGTGAGTGAAACAGAAATGAAGGCCAGCTTTGAGATGTAGGCATGGCAGGCTGGAGGTTGGTGATTAACTGGTGATAGGTTGAAGGACAGAAAACAAAAGGACCCAAGAATGCAGTCCTGTCTCCACCCTGCCAAGGCATCAAGGAAAAAGTAGATAAGAAGAGTAGTCTTTAGAGTTTAGAATATAGGATGATACGGTAATTTAGTAGTTCTCATAGGTTGCACTCAAAGTTTGTAGGTTTTGTGCCGGTTGGTCACTGTAAATTACAATATTCAACACAAAAGGAGATATAATGTGTTGGAACAAGGTCCTTCTCTTCCCTTCTCTTCCCTTCTCTTCCCTTCTCTTCCCTTCTCTTCCCTTCTCTTCCCTTCTCTTCTCTTCTCTTCTCTTCTCTTCTCTTCTCTTCTCTTCTCTTCTCTTCTCTTCTCTTCTCTTCTCTTCTCTTCTCTTCTCTTCTCTTCTCTTCTCTTCTCTTCTCTTCTCTTCTCTTCTCTTCTCTTCTCTTCTCTTCTCTTCTCTTCTCTTCTCTTCTCTTCTCACTGTCTTTTTCTCTTGCCTCTTCACCCCCTCTCTTGCCCACTCTCTCCCTCTGCTTCTTCTACCTCCCTCTCTCCTCCTGCCCTGACCCTGGCACTCTTCTTACCTCCTTCACCTCATACTCCCTCTCTCCCTCTCTCTTTGGGGCTTCCCTTCAGCCGAGGCTGGTGGCTGAAAGCAGGCCCTCTTTACTCACGACCCTTGCAATAAAACCACATATTTCTAGAATATCACAAGTCTACAGAATTCCTCATCCCTGCTGTTCACGGATGCCCCTACAACTTTGCATCTGGAAATTCTGATTCCTACAGTCCTGAGGAATCATATGCTTTGACAAGCATCATTTGACTCTCTGGTGTCTTCTTCTAATAAACTGAGATGAGTTTTCTTGAGACAAAACCCCTGAACTTGATGACACAAGTATATTTTTTGTGCTACTGCAGGAGTCAGAAGCAGTCAAATAATTTGTTGCCAGCAAATTATTTCCCAGATGAAGTGACTCCTCATGAGTTCCTTCTGGGCAGCTCTCAGATGGATTTGAAAATGCAAAATGTCAGGATCTATCCAAGTTTATCTAAGTTGTGCATTATTAACGTTACTGGAAAGTCGCAAATTTGTGATTTCCTTGATGCTTGCCTAGAAAGAAAGCCATGTGCTTCAGCTTTTTCCAGCACAGAGGACTCAAGGTTCTTGGCACTGAGGCAAGCAAAAGGGTTGAAGTCCTGGACTGAAGTGGGATCAGACATCTGAATGGCTGATGATACAGCACTGGGATCATCAATAAACTACCCCATCAACAATTCAGGTGCTTTCTGACCAGGTTACATTATTTCTAGGATTTAGGTCTGGTCTTATGAACACTCCTGGTTCTTGTAGCAGCCTGAGCTTGCCATCAGAGTCTCTAAGGAAATCTGAACTGGTTTGAATTAGCGTAGTATTATGAGAGATAAAGGACTCCTCCCAATCAATATCAGCTGATACTTGCTCCAACAGACATCTTGTCCAGTCTTTCCATAAATAAAAAAAAGGAAGATTTTAAGACCTTAAAATTTGTTATGTCTTAGTGGAAATGACCTGATGGAACACCTAACAAATTCTCTTTGTTCATTAAGCCCATAACAGTGTGTTTGTGCCCAACTTTGTTCCTGGCTGCCCACAGGACTCTGGCCCATGGAGAGACTTGCAAGGGATCTGAGAGAGAGCAATGGGCAAGCCCAGCCTGCCCAAAATGGGGCTCATGCCTGGAGAGATATCTCATGCACAGTTCTAGGATATAGATCATGTCCCTCTGTCCTTATGCCATCAAAAGATTCATTAAATGCTCACAGGTTTTTTGATCTGAGCAAGGGTTTCACAGTCCATTCCTTTTGATGGCTGAATTTCATCTCCTTCCTTTCTGCACAGTGTGCTGGTTGTCTCCTCCATCCCCTTCTTGTTCACCAGGCTGGGATATTAGAAGAGCTGTGTGTGGTCCTGGCCAGCTACTGATCCATGCTTGCTCCAGGAGAAATTGAGGTTTGAAAGAAAAAGTGTGTGTGTGGAGTGGGACTTATTTTTCTTGATACCAAAAATGTCTGGAAAAATGAAGTTAGGCAAAGAAATGCCTGCAAAAGCCACACATCACCTGAATTCCCAGAAAGGCAATGGCTGGAGAGCACAAAACAATATGTGAGAAAGTATCAGAAGGGGAAAATGTGCAATAGCAGTTTGTAGGCCAGACATGTTTGAAAAATTAAAAGCTCACAATCAGTTCTGCCATCCTTTTCTGCCAGGTGAGGTAAAACCTGATGCTGAGACTGGCCAGCAGAAAAAGGAACAAGGGGTCCTGAACTGCTGGGAATTTTTGTTACAGCTCTGTGTTGCGAATGATGTTTTCCCCCTTTCCTCCAAAGATGACTTTCTTCTTGAGGGCCCTACTTGCTGCTCTGCTCCCTGATCTCCTCTAGAAAACTCTGTGGGGGAGGGCTGGGACAATTGACCACAAGAGGAGAACAGATTCAATGGGAGAGCCTGATGTCTTGAAGATGGTGATAGAGGGAATAGATGGACAGATCCTGCCTCCCGAATGGATCCCAGGCCAAGGACACGCTGATGTGGGCAGATATTCCCAATGCTGGGCACCACAGCCCCACTCTCCTGCCCATCTGTGTCACAGGGAAGACAACAGGGGTGCAGTCCTGCTGTGCAGCTTGAGGTGGGGATGTCCCTGGAGTGCTGACAGACCAATAAACTGATACAGCTGGCTAAGAATTGTCCATCATTTATGCTAAAAAATAAACACAGCAAACAATGCTGAAATGAAACATTTGGCTCAGCTGTGTTGAGCATTTATGTGTGCTCAGCCCGCACAGGATGGAGATCTGATGGCCCCTTCTCCTACTCAGACCAAGCCATTGGCTGGATTAAGAATTCTGTGAATTCTGAACTACTGCTTTTTGTCTTCTTCGATTTCTGTGTGGTGCCATGGGACCTGGTGATGAACGTTGGGTGGGAAGTCCTGGATGTTCTGAGCCGGTCAAAAAAGCAGCCTGGTACCACAAGGCACTTGCATGGAGATGGCTGGGCAGCTCAGCCAGGTGCAAGTTCAAGTCTGAAACACGTCAAAATGACGTAAAAAACATTGCTTCCCAGAACACTTCATCCTATGAAAATACTTTGATATTTCAACATTTTGTCCCCAGTCATAACGGAAACAAATACTAAAATATTGGAAATTCCTGTGGGATGAAATTCCTGTGAAGTTTGTTTTTGCACTTAGTGAAAGTAAGTACAAAAATGCCTTGTGGGTGGTTTTTTGTTTTTGCTCCCTTAATTAAAGGTTCCTGATTTTTTCACAGTGTCAGGGATGGTTTAAAGAGCTTTCTTCCTTCAAGAGTCATTGCACACAAATAGACCTTGAGATTTCCCCATGGTGAGGAGGGAGATGTCGGTGGAAATCCAGATTATTAGTGAGCATAATC
Organism: Sylvia atricapilla; assembly: GCF_009819655.1. NCBI lineage: Eukaryota > Metazoa > Chordata > Aves > Passeriformes > Sylviidae > Sylvia > Sylvia atricapilla. The sequence goes on from NC_089143.1 coordinate 27,523,765, forward strand.
CAAGGGTGGGGAACAAAACCTCCTCCTTGTGTGGTTATGGGCACCTCTTTGCAGAGTGCTGATTGTTGCTCACTGGTTTGCTCACTGCTTTGAATCAATGTGATACTGTCAGGAAGAAACAAAGATATGCATTTTTAATTCATTTCCTCCCTGGCATATATAAAATGTGGTGCTTTGTTGGAAACCTTTTCAGTTTATTTTTAATAGGAGCGTGGGACGTCAGGAAACATTCAGATTTCAAGCCTTGCACAGTGGCATAATTCACATTCAGTGAGGTCTGAGGGAAGGCTGCCTTTGGCCAGCAAGGTGCTCGCCAGCCCTGGCACTCATCTGAGGGCCTCTTCCATCTCCTGCCTGATGCCCAGCTCCAGTAACATGGCTGGTAAATTTATCGTCGCCTTGTTTGGCAAGAGATTAACACCAGGCTGGGGCTTTACAAGCAACAGGCATCTTTGGCAGGTTTAGTCCATCTGCCTCCTGAGATTTCTGGTTTGAGGTCCAAAGTTTAATTTCTGTTCTGCCTCAATGTCCACAAATATTAGTAAACTGAAATGTGACCTTTTGCTCCAGCATATGCCTTTCCCATTAGCCAAGGACACTTAACATCTCTGAAATTCAGCAACAAGAAACTCTTTTCTCTCCATACAGCAAATAGCATGTATATAACAGGGCCATGGTATGTCCAGCTCTCAATATCCCACTCAAACTTCTGCATCTTCGCTGTGTTTGGAGTGTGCAGGTGTTCCTCTGAGGGGGGTAAGTCTGGGGGTGTCTGTGGTATTAGGGTGGGTTGATGGTACCTAGCTTCCCTGCTTTTGCCACTCTTCCAGGATTAGAGCTATCCGGTGCCAGTGAGTGTTTCCCAGCTCAGAGCCAAGGGACCAGTTTAGGGTGGCTGCCACAAGAGGACTGTTATCTTGAGCACAGACTATTCCCCAGCATTTCCAGCACACTAGAAACGTGTTTATTATGTTTGTCCTTGGAAATGAAAATGTTATGTACAAGAACTAAGTCCCAGGTTCATAACAGTGACAAGGTATAAGCACAGTATTTACAATGTGGTGAGCATGGGGAGATACAGAAGGATATGGATTTAAGGTTCTTTGTGTGTTTGGTGGAGCTGTGGCCCCACACCACCACAAGTCCAGAGAGGTGACATTTCCAAGTGACTTTGAATCCACTTGCACACAGATTCTCTTGAAAATTGCCGTGTTTCCTGTGTATCTAATTTGGGATCCCTGGGTCAATACTGTGGTAATCTGAGCAAGTGGTTTTGGGCGTAGGCCCTCCAAAGGGACTAGGGTGGCTCCAGGAGGCACAGCTGCTGTGGGCCCTCCTCTGCAGGCTGATAGGGAACAGCTTCTCCTCAGGTGGCTGTGGCTGCTGAGGAAATGACCACTGCAATGGCAACTTATTTAGGAGAAAAGCTGGGAAAGTGATGTGTCCAAGGAGACAAGCCAGAGAGTCTCTTTTGAAGGGGCAACATCTGCTGCAAGCCAGAGCCTCTGCTCAGGGCTGGGTGGCTCACAGTGATGCCTTCCATGCAGGTTTCCACAGCATCCTCTGTCCCCAGTAAACTGCAATCTGCTTTCCTGGAGTGAGAGCAGTGTCCCCTCAGGAGATGGTGTCAGCAGGTGACAAAGTTGTTTGGCTGCAGACAAGCCATTTGTCTTGTCTCTGCAGAAGAGCAAACACAGTTTTCACAAATTCTATTGTATGCAGGGGAGGTGCTGGCTTGGGAACTGCACATTACACAGGACCAGTGCAAGTTTGACAACAACTGACATGAAGCCAGAACAGCAAATTATTTTATTAGCCAGAACAGCAAATTCAGTAGAAATGCCCCCTTGCTCCAGCCACTTCATCTTACTAGAATAATCCTTTCCACCTACACTGAGGTTGAGTTTATACCTGTCTGTTCCAATCCCTTTGGTTCTCAGGACCATTTAACTGTAGGTAATGTCAGACAGAAAATATACAGAGTCATGTGGGATTATTTCACTGCATGGCAAAATAACATGAGGCACAGAGTTACCAAACTGTTAAAATTTTTTTCAGCCTTGGTCCTCATTAAAATGCACCATATGGTGTTATTTTAATACAACATGTGCCTAAGTAGCCATGCTGTCAATATTATGGTATGAAAGTACCTTAATGGTAGAATAAGCACAAAATACCTAAACTTTCCACAAAGAATAATTAAACTTCTCCAAAATACCCAGTATTTTGCATGGGGAAATTTCATCCTCAGCTCAGGTGTGGTAGGGCCGGGAGGGTGGATCTGATAAATGAGTGATCCTAATGTGTCTGCAAACAGCAGTTTCACACACATCCTGAGCCCATTGCTGCCATGATGCAGCCAGTGAGAAAAGTGGTGGGACCAAGTCCCTTTCGAGTCACTTCCCTTATTTTCCTGCATTTTTTCTATTCAGTACCCAAGAACCAGTTGCTCTTTTTGTGCAAGAATCAGTATCTAAGATGATAAGACTCTAATCATGATTGACTTCTGGACAGTTGATGTTAACTAATGGTTAAAAGAAGGGAGACATTTCAGAGGACATTAATAGAAATCATATAGATATGCTATTGGAGATTTGTTTTTGTGTTTGTCTTGAGGCTGCTACAATTTGAGTTTCAGTGTGCTCCCCAGACACAGAAATAGTTCAAACAGCTATCAGAACATACACATTACAAGAATAAGAGGAATGGAGAGGTGGCTCCTTAGCTGGATGCAAGTGGTGAGATATTGGTATGCTGAGCACGAAAAATTTGTCGACAAATTCAAAGAGCCCAGGGGTGGGGGATGACTGACATGGCCAACACAGCCTTGGGAACACACTTCAAAAGGTGAATGCGTGGGATGCTGCCAGGCAGGGTGAGAGGAGACAAGTAGTAGCAGCTATTGCTGTCTGTGAGATTTTCCTCAGGGAACCAGATGGTTGGGAGATGAATGGTGAGTCCCCAAAGTCTTGCTTACACAAGCCTTCTCCAGCACAGCCCCTCTGCTCCCCCCATGCTCACAGGCACTGGGCATGCACGTCGAAGGTTGTATGCAAATGCTTTGCCCTAACAATGTGTTTTCCTTCCCTGTGTATGGACAAGCTCAGCTGAACAGTGTTTGGAGCTGTATAAATTCGCTAAAATAAATAAGAGTGGAGAAAGCAAAGCTGACATTGATGGTTTTGAAAGCAACTTTAAAAAAAGTTTTTTAATATAGCTATTCCTCCCTCAGGCATTGAGGAATTTGCTCCCTGTTTCTTTAGCTTCCCCAGTGTGCTCTGGTGTGTGATTCAGAGCAGACCTGTTCCTCCATATGCACCTCACCCTACTCCAGCCTGACAGACTGAGCAGTCCACAGGGTGACAGAAACAGCTCCAGAAGAGACTGTGCCACCCGAGGAGCTGCTCCTGCTGCACCCTGTATCATCTAATAGAAGATCAGATTTGATTAGACACAAATCTAATCTTGTATTAGATTTGGCTTTGAGAAGCCACTCACTGCCTCAAGGAGGTTTCACTGACTATCCACATGCATCCTTCAGCCAGAGACCCTTCCCAAATATCTCACAGATCCCCTTGTGAGAAATCTCCTTGTGAATCCACACCTGGAGCATGCCTGCCCCTACCATCAGTGTGCATCCCTGTTTCTCCCTCATCTTCTCCTGCTAGTGGGCTTTAAGCTATTGGGAGCCATCCTGTGGGAACTGGAAGTGAAGTTGTTCTTTTTTCACAACACAAGGAGCTTTGCAAATGCAGAGCACATCAGAGAAGGAGCAGAGGTCAGCTGGCACTGAGTTGGGTGAATCAGTCACCATGCACATTTTTCTTTGTGGTTTGTGTTTCTTTTTATCACAGAGAAGGTGGGTTTTGTTCCTGAAGTAGGGGGAGACTGTCTATAGTACTGCTGGTATTTGCTTAACTACCTTCCTTCGAGTGTAAATCTTCCCTCTTTCTTTCTCTCTGTGGGGGTAAAACATCCAGCAAATCCCCTTTTTCAAGCCAGGGATCAGGTATATCAGCAGGCACAAAATGAATTTCGCATAGAGTTTGGATCTCCTCCTCTACGGGGGTCTCTGGCTCTGCTAAACTTTCACACCTGATAGCCGAGGTCTGCTTGTGATTAAAGGGGAAAATGAAAAGCAGACTTCTGAGGTGAAAGGTGCAGATTGCTCTGCTTTACTGCCCTGGGAATGAAGCAGGTTGGTATGCAGGACACTGTAGAGAAGCTCAAAAATTTCTTTCTTATTTCAAAGACTGAAGGCATCATAACATCTTCCAGAGAGTGTCAGTGAAAGGCCATTTTCATACTGCCCAGTCTCAGGATGCGGCTTTAGCAGCAGAGCAGCTCCTCTGTAGAGGGATCTGGGGCAGAAAAGCTGGGTAATAAGTGCCTCAAATTGCCCATCACTCTCTCAGTATTGGCCAGGGGCATAGACAGGCACCTGCTGGGCCAATCTGTACCCTGTCGAAACTCTTTTCATGGGTAGAAGTGTCAAAGGAAGAGTGAAGCAGAGGAATCAATAAAGTAGTGAGTGATGCCTGCCCAGGGTCCTGTTGCTTCTTCCAGAGGAGATATCTGGGACATTGTGGAAAGGTGTGACATCTTGCTGATTTTAGCAGTCCTGGCAGGAGCTGGGGTGGGAAAAATGGCTGATGCAGTTGTCCAGGGTGATGGAGTGGGAGGAGCAGGCACCAGAGAGATACTCTGGTACCCGATGAAACAGCTGAAGTGGCAACATCTGTAAACAGAGGTGAAGCACTGGTTCCATCTTTCTCTTACTCCTTTCCAAACCCTCCTAGTTCACTTCTCCCAGCCTGCCTGTGTGCTGAGGTCAAGCTGGGAGTTGTACTCTGTCTGGACTCAGCGACTACTGACTTCAACCCAAGAGCTGAGTGAACCCACCCTATCTGACCAGCACAGCCACAGCCTCACAGCCCTGGGGCCATAGTCACCATTACAAGTCTTACTGCATTCCTGAAGGAGCATTCCCAGCTTGCGGGATGAAGCAGAGGCCAAAATACAAGGGGGAAGTTGAGAAGTTTGGATTAAACAAGCAAAGCAAACTTTGCCTTGACTTTTGTGCTGGGCATCAATCACCAAAACAGGGGAATGTTTTTTCATGAGTTAGAAATCATCACCAAACCTTCCTCAACAGGCACAGCCACCACTTTTGTCTCCCTCAATATAGATGGGCCTGATGATGACATGAGATCTCTCTCTCTTTCTCTTCAGCTTGGGAGTGGGGTTTTAAGCAGGTTCTGTGCAGAGGTCTTAAACCACTGTGTTTTCACAGGCTCTCTGAAGTGCACAGCCTCAGAGATCCTACTCTGGCAATCAGACAGACGCTCTGCTTGCATCAGTAAATGAAGTGGTGGGAAATTATTAAATGGATTAGCTGCTGTGCAGAAGCTCTCTGCTGGGGCAACCAAAATACTCTGCTGGTTCCTAAGCTCCTTCTTGTACTGTCTGTGATTTCATAATTTGGGGGTTCAGAGTTTGTAGGGGAGTTGAACCGGTGAAGCAGCAAAAGGACAGATTTCTGAAGAAGAGCTCTGAAAGAAGATAATATTAGGAATGCAATCAAAATGTCATTTACTGTCATTTTTCATGGAGCCAAATCATAGAATAGTCTGAGAAGGGCCAGGCCAGGACTCCACCAGGTAACTGCAAGAGGCACATCTGGATGCAGCAGCCCCTCTTCCCACCCCTTGCTCCACTCTATTTATAGAGGGCTAAGGAGGTGTCTGACCTTTTCTGAGGCCCTGAAATATTTGCCAAAAGGGTATTCTGGCTGAGTTGGGAAAAGTCCCAGGCCTCATAGAAGAGGCTTCAGCACCTCTCCTGCCCACTTCTCCTCCTTCCTGTCCACTTCTCCTCCTTCTCTTGTTTGAGGGCCTGGGATATATTTGCTCAAGACTTTGCCCGATAGCTCAGCAATATTCCTCTGAAGCCTTTTACTTCTGAGCCAGTCTATATTTCTTGTTCTGTTCGGCAGTATAAAACCAAGGGTGCTGTTTACTCATGTTTCCACAGTGATTCCTGCCAGAAAAAAGAGAAGTAAAATTTGCCCTGTTGCTTGACTGTTTGCTTCCAGCCTGAGATCCTGGATCTGCATTCCCTTGAGGGCAAGTGCAGACATTTAGATCTCATATTTAGCTTAACTTGTGGCTACAAAACAAAATTAAATACATATATACATAATAATAATAGTAATAAAAATCAGATCTAGGCTGGCTGGCACTCCAGAATTCAAGACTATGAAGACCTCAGGGTTTGGTTTCCTAATTATATATTGTCTATATATGAAGCTAAGACAGGAAGCAATGAGTGGAAATTAGAAGAGAAAAACAGTTTAGACCTTAGGAACAGCAGAAAGGCAGTGAAGCATCCACAGCATTAGCTGTGGGATCTGCCATGGAGATCTGTGGGAGCAGATTAAATCTTGTCTTCATAGAACTATGGAATGCTTTGGGTTGGTAGGGACCTTTAAATGTCATCTACTCCAAACCCCCTGCAATGAGCAGGGGTACCTTCAACTAGGTCATATTGCCCAGAACCCTGTTCAACTTGATGCTGAATATTTTCAGGAATGGGTCATCAGCTAACTCTGTGGGCAACACATTTCAGTGTTTCTCCACCCTCATTGTAAAAAATTTCATCCCTGTGTCTAGTCTAAATCTGCCCTCTGTCAGATTAAAACCATAACCTCTTGTGCTACTGCAACAGGCCATGCTAAAACTTCTGTCTCCACCTTTCTTATAAGCTCCTTTTAAGTACTGGAAGGCCACAATAAGGGCTCCTTGAAGCCTTCTCTGCTCCAGGCTGAGCAACCCCAACACTTTCAGCTTTTCCTTATAGGAGAGGTGCTGCAGCCCGCTGATAATTCTCCTGGTATTCTATTCTGTTCTAGCAGGTACCTCTTATGCTGGGGCCCCAGAGCTGGATGCAGCCCTGCAGGTGGAGTCTCACCAGAGCAGAACAGAGAGGCAGAATCCTCTCCCTCCCCTGCTGCCCTGGGGCTTTGGATGCAGCCCAGGATATGTTTGGCTTTCTGGACTCCCAGTGCACATTGCTGGGTCATGTCCAGCATCTCCTCCACCAGGCACCCCAAGTCCTTCTCCACAGGGCTGCTGTCTTGGGACAGCAGAAGGTGGTACTTGACTCTTGGGATTATTTTCAGACTTTTCAATGGTTTTGTACCAAGGTTTTCCCTAGTTTCAGCTGGGTGCAATTTTTTTCTATACTTCTGGTCCCAGTGATTCTCTTATTCACTCTTGTCATAATGTAGGCTGAGGAAGGTGGAAATATCTCCATTTTAATCTGCAATCTTGAGTTCCTTTGAGATTATGAAAATGATACAAGTACAGCTGTGATTTATTATCTTCTGTGCCTAACACCTAAATGTTCCTCTGTACCCTTTGTTCGGATTTCATTCATGTCATGCATCTCTTGTTCCCAACAAACTTCTTGATTCTTGAGTTTGATTTGCAGTGCTCAAGGAGATCTGCTGCTTTTGCAGATTTGCGGTTTTCTTCATTTGACTTCCTCTGGATTTGTTTTATGGGCATAAACAAAGGTTATTCTTCAGTTCTTTTAAGTGTGCTAAGGATAAGTAGGGAGAACAACACACAGAGAAGCAATAAAGAGTAGAATGAAAAACCTTTCATTGGCTTGTCAGGACTCCAGTGGCTTTTTGTACTAAAGCTCTGCTTGTCTGAACTTACAGCCATTACCCAGATCAAGATGTGAGGAGGAGACACATTTTCCATGTTGATCAGAACTGATGAACATTTGCTGGACAGACAATGTTTCTGAATCTTTACCTGGCTGGGGCAACATTGTTTTCCAGCTTGAGAGAGGTTTTATGAGTCTGTGAGTAATTTGATGTCTACAAGAATGATTTATGTTAGTGTTACTAATTGTAGTTACCCAAATGCATTTTAAGTACTGAGACAATGTGAGATCCTTAATGAGATATTGACAGGTATGGAAAACTGAAGGAGAAAAGCTCTCTACTCTCAGGAAAAAATCCAATAGGATTAATCCTGATCTGCCTGAAGTCCACTTATTACTGATATCAAATTATCTGGTGTCCGTGCAAGCCTTTCTTTAGGCCCATAGGACCCTCCTACAAACCTACATTTGTTCTACAAATGAGTCTACATACATTCATTAGTTAGTATCGAGCTGTAATAAATCCTTGAGTGTCCAGGAATAGACTTTGCAAGACAATAACTACTTGACAATTCCCAAGTAATGGCTCTTGGGATTTCCTCTCTATGCTGGAAAATAAACTGTTTAATTAAAAGGAAGAGTGGAATTAAAATGATAGAGATGAAAAGACTTCTGTAGTCAGACTGTAATTGGTTCCTTAGCTCAGTGTGGTTCAATGAACTCTCCTGCACTCAGTGGCTCAATTATTTCTGAGTATCTAGGGCAGTTTTTCATCATTTCCTAGCTAGTGTCACAAAAAGGTTTAAAATAGAAATATCTAGAAATATCAGAAGCTTTCTGTTTAGCTTTTCCTACTCAGAATCAGGGAGGAGGTATAAAGAAGAAGAAGACAAACTCTGGCATTTTGGTGTATCTCTTGGAATGATGATGTTTAGACATTTGCTTAATCTTATCAGACCACCCAGAATGTCTGTTGCGTCTGTTTGTGCTCCCTCACACGATTACAGAAAACAGCCAGAATGGTGGAAATTCCGAGATGATCCTGCCAGGGCAGTCACAGGCAGAGCTGCTGTCAAAGACCATCCTACCCTTCCCCTCTGCCTGGCCTCTGGTGTTCACCTTGAGATTCAGGTGGGGTTTGAAGGCGATCCTCATTCTCTAGAAGCCAACAAAGGGGAAGATTTTGGCTTTCTCTGACTTCAGTGGGGGATCTGTGGAACCACTGTAGGGAGCATGAGTCTGGTGCTCCACTCACATCCAAGACCCTCTTACAAAATGTGGCAATTTTATATTTCCCTGAATTGTATTTCCATCGAAGTATAAAAAGCAAAATGAGAAATTCTCAGGTATTTCTAGATGTGCCAGTTCTTTCTAACTGGGCTGAAGATCTGTCAGCAGAAAGAAAAATCTGTGCCTATACACAGTAAAATGCCCCAGCCTGCAGTGCCTCTATAGCTTTAATCAAGGTCCCTCTGTGCTGGAAATCTGAGAGGTGAGAGTCAAGGCGTCAAAAAAGGAGACAAGTTCATGGAGTGAAAAGATACTTTTTAGATTCCTTTATCTAGATAGAAATATTTCAACAACTATCTGGACACACAGGGCAAATCTGAGGGACTTAAATTCCCCCAAAGCATGTCAGGTCAGCTGCACAAGAAGGGCTGTGTGCCCTGCAAGCTGATGTTTTAATTCCAGCTTTACCTGTCAGAAGTTTGCCATGGCAGACTTGCACTGATCACCAGGGAGGGGCCCGTGCTCACAGCAGGGAATTTAAGCAGGCAAAGACCTTTGGGGAAAGCCTGCTCCAGGACAGGAAAAATAGCAGTATTCATTGCTTTGAGGGAACCTGGCAGGACAGGCAGCTCCCCCTGTATCTTGGCACTCTTGCTTCTGATCCAGGGACCCTGAAGAACTGAAGGGAAAAGAAAGACAGGAGAAGAAAAAAAGAACAAAAAACAAACCCCCAAACCTCCATTATTCAGACTTTTAAAAACCTCCATCAAAGGGTTGGTTTGTGTTTTGGACGTGTCTCAATGTAGGTTGTCATTAGTGACTGGCTAGCTATATTTGAATAGATGCAAGTGACAATCCAGAGCCTTTTCCCAGCCTTTTTTTTTCACTCTGGTATGTAGGACAAAAAGGTTCATTGCAGTCTAAAATACATCTGCAGATGGTGTGTGCTCTCCTTGGCTCCAGCTGGGGCTCAGAGTGAAACACCACAAAATGCCTATTGTTACCAGCACTTTCTGCCCTGCTATGGTAAGAAACCCCATTTGGTCTCAGCAGATTTGGATCCCAGCTCCTGACCCTCATGTTTCATGTGAACTTTTTGGATGGCACACTAGCCTCTCTGAGGCTTGCCAGTTTCTGATTATAGGCTGGTTCTTGGGAACAAGAAACAGAGCAGTTGTCATCCTGCCCCAAATGTGGGCTGCATCCCAGGACCCCTGGGGTCAGCAGATCAGCAGCAGTGGATGTTAGAGGGAGAATGAAACCACAACAGCTCTGCTGAAACCCTTGAAAGGTGAATAAAGTTCATTGCCCTTCCACTTCCAGTAAGTCTGGAATTTTGGATCTTGATTCACAGAGGCATTTAGGTCCCTGACTCCCAGTGGTTTCCTTGCCATGGTGCAGGTTAGGAGCTGAGTCCCTAAATAACTGGTAGCTGTGAGCCCAGTCTGTCAGATGTATCTAACATTACTTGTATTATTGTTGTATATTGAGATCCTGACTGGAATCTGGGCCCCTTGAAATAGAGACAAGGACACATAGGCTGGGATTTAGGTGTCCAAGTGTTGAAATTTATGGTGTGGGTGCCACATCACAGCTGTAGACAATGGAAACAGTACAGAAAATACAGTTTCTGTAGAGTGGGACATCTTGAAGTAGTCACCTAAAGCTGATCTTCTGAGAAAGTCTCTTTCTTTTCATCAACTGAAAGGGAAGTTGCAGTTACATCTATGTTACTGGTATCTAAATTTAGATAGGAGTTGTCCCATTCAGAATGGAAGGCAATTCCCTCTCCAAAGAGGTCATGGTGCTCTATAATCAAGGCAGCTTGAGCTGGGCTGTGCCAGCAGAAGCAGTGAATTTTAGCTAAGGCCCAGCCAGCAGAGCCAGGAGCTGGCACAAGCTGTGACAGTTGAAGTTGTTGGCCACTCCTGAAATCTTGGTCTGTCTGGTTTTCTCTCTGATCCTCTTCCCCTCTGTCCTCTTGCTCTCTTCCTCAGTTTTGATTATGTGAAGTGCAAACTCTTCTTCTTTGGAGCCTTTGCCCAAAACTCTATCAAATACTTTATTCCTAGTTTCCAACATCTTTGGAGCAGATCAACAAGTTTTAGAAACCTAGTTCTCCAGTGGTAGCAAATAGGAACATTTCACCTGACCTCAGAAAGTTTTTAGATCAGCTGAGGCTGAAGCATTTTATCTCCCGTGATGTACTTCAGAGAAAGATGGCAAAACGTGAAACCGTTTTGTTTATGGGTTTTGCTGAGTTTTGTTTTATGGGTTATAGGAGGCTTTCAGGAAATTTCTGAGTTGTCTGGGGTAAACCCTATACCATCAGTTTTGACACGTTCTGTTCAGATGATGTCAGAGCAGATGGTGAGAGAATATTTTCATTTTAGCCTCTCCATGTGCACTCAGGCAGTTCAGCTCCATAGGCCTTGATCCCAGCCCGGGTCTGTGGCCATTCCTGAAGTACATATGCAAGATAATAGCACGTTTTCTTTTCTCACATCAAATGCTGGGTGTGTTTCCACCCTTAGATAAACTTTATAGTGTTCCTATTTCCCTTTCCTCCATGGTACTGATTATCCCAGAAATAGATAGGCACTGGAAAACTGTGTTCTGGAACTAAACTATTTCTGCATTGCATCTGGCTTTGTGACTGGATCCATTTTTGGGAATGTGATAATTCTGTGTTTGCCCATGTGCCAAATTTTCTGTCCTTAAGTATTTTTTTTCCCTACAGCCATGGATTGAATTTTTGTCATTTCAAGTGCTTCTTGTTTGAATGGTTTTGTTTTCATCTTCTTTTTTCCACTTGTGTATCTTCCTGCTTCTCATTTTTTGTTAACCTCTGCAGTGTCACCCACCCTGGTCTCACAACAGGGACTAACAGCTGGACCTTCTGCAGATAAAACACAGCAACAGGGGGACGTGGTGTTCTAAAGGGAAAAAAAAAGAAGACAAAGGGTCCCTTTAAGCTTAGCCCTGCCTGAAGAGAAGCTCAAACCCTGGGTGAGACGCTCATCTGTTGATCAGATTGAGATTTCAGCATTCTGCAGTTATTCTGGAAGGATGTGAAACTTCCTCAGGAGGAATTTGATACAGAAAACTTTGGTGTCCTTTTGGGAAGAGCAATGCTTCAGTGTTGGGTTTTCTACCCAGATGAGTGTGGGATGGGGTTAGCTAATGCCTGTGGAGATGATGGCAGAGATGTTTCACTTTTATTGTTTCTTTCAGGGAAGATGTATCTGTGGTTAGGATAGAGCCAAATACCAGACAAGACAAGACACAACCAAAATGAGTGCCCAGTGGCCAGAATGGGCTGGGAATGGAGTGATCAAAAAGGAGCAACACAAAGTGCCACCAGAGTCCTGGACTGCAGGGATTTACTGTCCCTTCCCTGCACAGCACACAGCCATCACCCCACTGCCTGCACTGCTCACCCAGACTCAGCCTAACCGTTCGGCAGATTTATTTTGGAATTGTTTTTCCCAGTTTGGTATTTCTCAGGGCCTCAGGCAAACTGGGCAAAAAAATAACGTTCCAAGATGCAAAAGATGTGACATGGCCCATGGGGAGGGGAGCTGGGTCTCTGTGCTCCTCTCCAGTTGCTGCATAAAAGGGGTATGAGGGAGCAAAGAGCTCCTGCCTGAGGCAGGGAGAGTGACCCCTCAGAACAGATAATACCATCACAAATACATGACCTGCAGGCTTTGGAACAGGCCAGGCTGCTCCAGATTTCCTTATTGAGATGTTCTCCTTCTCTAGAAAATAAAACGAAAAAGGAAGACAACCTTTGCCATATTCCCAGTGATCTACCAAAGTTCAGGAAATTGGATCAAGAGGTGAACAATGCTGAGCTGTGTCTGGCACCGCTTTGGCACCATAAATGAACTGGATCCACAGCCTGCAAGTGTTTGGTGTGGGGCAGGAAATACCACAGAACTGTGGGGAAATGACACTAATAGGAGTGAAAAGTAATGAATGGTTTTCTTCCTCAGGGTGGTGGTCTAGGGATTTCTGGTTTATCTTGCCACCTATGAGCTCATATTGACTTTTAAGTTTCTTTCCCATGGAAAGTTAAATTCAGTCTCCAAGGACACTGCAGCTTTGGAGGCTCCAGCACGAACTTGAGGCATCTCCTGACAAGGGAGACAGGATTTTGCCCATGATGTGCAAAGCTCTTTCAGATCCTTGAAACACAATTATTATTTCAACACTGTTGTGAAATCTTGAGGGTCGTGACTGAAGAAATAATTGGCTGTATAGAAATAAGTATGAGATATTTCTGCAGATGACAGGACTATCCAGCATTATGATAATAACAACTCTTTAAAGACTAGATAAACAACAGCTATGGGAAAGACATAAACTCTTATGTTTCAGGGCATAACTATTGTGAGTCAGAAAGTAATTCTCTTTTCAGGCCATTTGTTCTGTAACTGGTGGCTGCAACTGGAGCTGGACACCCTCAGAATCAATAACCCATGGCAGAGGCACCTCTGATTGTTTGTTACTTCCACGTTTTGCAATTAATTCATTGGGATAAACAAGCTTTTGTTTTCCCCTCACAAATTTGACCACCTCCCCACTCCTTGTATTCCCATACTTTATATTCTTCTTGGCACTAATTGCATGCTTTCAGTCAGCATGTTTTAGCTTTCCAAGACCGTAAGCCATGACTTGGGGGCACAGTCACATTTACATCCCTTTGCAGATGGCCTGTTTCTAGCACTGTCAGTCCTTGGGTTTTATTTTTTCCTGTCTTTATGCTGAGGGACAGACACTGTTCAGTGGGTCTTTGTGATTCTAATCTTTCTCATACAGTTTGAGGAGCAATGAACTTGAAAAACAAGATCCTTTTTTCCTGGGAGAGAAAGCACCTGAATTTAGGCCCGTCTTTACCACCCACTAAGGATGTGTGTGACAGTTTAGAGAGGGCTGAGAGCAGTGTGTTCGTGGTTCCTGTAGTGCTCTTTGTTGTTTCCATATAACTCCTATTTCTGTGGGCACCATCTGTTTGTTGGGAACTTTTTTTTGCCTCGTCATAGCAGGCTTCAGGAAATGCCATCTTGCCAGGTGGCACCTCTATTTGCTGCTGATACAGCAGCTCCAGAAGCAGGTGCAGCTTGTGGGATAATGTAGCTTTGTGCCAGCCTATTACAAGCCATGGCCCATTCAGGGACTTGGATGGGGTTATTGCTTTAGCTCAGCTCCATTTGGGATGTGGGCATTGCTTCTGAAGTGCCCCTGGCAGCTGACTTCTCACTTTGATTTATGCTAACCTTAGAGCTGCTGGTAATTACATGCGTGTTCTTGTATTCAGGAAGCTTTTGCAGTCACCAAGGAGCAGGGACTTCTTCATGCAACACCAGGAGAATGAATTGTTCATTTTGATGGGCATCTCAGACACTTCTGGGCACATGAAAAGGCCTGCCTGTGTGTTCCTTCTTGTCATGGAGGAAGGGCTGGTGGAAGAATTGATAATAACACTGCAGCTCTGATCTCAAAGACTTTCAGTACTAATTTGCTGGTATTTTGTCAGCCAAAATACTGTGTGCAGAACAATGGGTTTGCATAGTGTGATTCTGTGGCTCATTAGCCTAGTTGGACAACTAGCTGGGATTTGTTGTCTTCTTGACACCCCTTACAAATAGTGCAAGGGAAAGAGTGGGCAATACACATTTTTCCATGGCGCTTTATTTACCTGAACTGAATCCAAAGGGTCGCATCAGAGAAATAGTCAAAAAAATTTTTTGTACTGTTGCCTCCTCTGTGAGTACCTTGAAGACATCATTTAGGTGGTGTTTTATACAAGAAAACTTGTTCTGATCTGGGCAGTGACTACTGACATTTCTCTAATGATACCAGGTATTTAATATTTTAGATAACATTTCTTCAAGTAGACTCTCATTGACTTTTTTCATTTTCACGCACTGCTGAAAAAGATCAGATACAGTCAGATGACTGAAAGAGAAGAAGAAGAAGAAGAAAAAGAGGAGGAGGAGGAGGAGGAAGAGGAAGAGGAAGGAGAAGGGTTCTTCTGGCCTTAGCAGCACAGGGAAGCCTGGAAAGCTTTGGATTAAGTCCTATATGAATTTTCATTTCTGCACAGTGTTTAGGTACACAATAATGCACAGAACATATATTAAATGGGCTGTAAGTAGAGTTGGTAATACCACTAATAAAGGTCAAATCAAGTTATTAACCTACATGACAGGAAGGATCATTCTTTTACTGTGAAAAGATGTGATCATTCCCTCTGACCATCTGTGTTCATTTTTTTAAATCACTTGGCTATTTGCAAACCAAGTTTGAGAGAAGAGGGGAGAACTCCAATACAATAAAGGTCCTGCAAGTTATTTCTGAGTAGAGAATTAAGATGCATGTGAGTGTTCTGAAAACGGTTAGAAGAGGCCAGATGTTTTCATGTCCAGCCTGTCCATAGGCAGGTGGCTCACGACAACCATGGTGTGTTTTTCTGGTGGTCCAGGGGGGCAGGTCAGAGGCCATGGGGGAGATGAGGGGAGTTCAAGGGGGGTTGAGTTACCAGCCCAGCCTGTGTGTTGAAATGAAACCACATTTCCTCAGTCTCACTGTTCATGAAACAGCTTCCTGAACGTGGGCAAAAGAATGTATTTTTCCCTTGTCTTGAGCACGAAATCTCCTGAAATGTTTTGTCTCAAATTGGCTCAAAACTTTTAGTGTGCAGCAGATATTCAGAGCATAACATTTCAGCCCACACAGTAGAATCTGGCAAAATGAGAAGCAATTGAAAGTAGGGTCTGTCCAGGATCACTCAGGAGGCGACTGAGCTGAAAGGGACAAGCTCTGCTACTTGTTTCACCCATGCCTGGGTACTTCTGCAAAATGTCACTGAATTTCTGGCTATTATGGCCATCCTCCATTCCAGACAGATGGCTCTGAGTTTAGGTAATAGAAGCTGTTTACCAAAGCAGAAGCTGAACCGAGGCCCTTCAGAAACCCAGATGTTCTGCCTGTGGTGTTTCGCTGGCAGCAGAACTGGAGTCAGGATATTGTTTCGGTTGAATTTTGAGTATGTAAAAGCAAATGTGCCAGAAACACCAGAGAAGGAGAGAGGAGATAGTAACAGAAAGCCCCAAGCTGCCAGAATCAGCTGTGCACATAAACCCAGTTGACCACAAAGAGGATGTTTTGGTGGTAGATGTGACCAGAAGAAGAGAGTAAGAAGATAGGGAGAGGCTCTTTACATTTTGATTCCCATTATGCCCAGAAAAAAAATAAGAACATGACCTTAGTCTGCTGATAAACAGGACTGAGTCAAAAACACTCAACTGAATGCTCAACTTCATTGCCATCTTTCATAATGGAAACATTTCCCATGACCAGAACTATCAGTTCTCTATTGTGGCCAAATATTGTGGTGCAAATTGCACTGCACTTACATACACATGGAATACACATGTGTATCAAATAAAGCCACTTTGGACTAAGCATCACTTCACAGGTTTTTGAAAGAATTCTGCTTCAATTTTAGTTTATTCCCATTTGTCATGTTGGGTGAGATACATGTGATCAAAAGTAGATGCATGGATGTCGCTGTTAGGGACACGAAAGAACGAGCAGACAGCAGAAAGGTCAGCAGGAAAACTCTCTAATTTATTTCTCTGACTGCATCTTATATACACTTTGACAAGTAGGCCAAAAATTTGCTACACCTCTTCGACCTTGTTGGTGAACATCACCATCAATCATCTTTCTCCTCCCAGAGGAGAAATATGTAAACAAAATAGAGAAGTTCTAAAAATATACAGTTTTCTTGAAGCTGCGTGAGAACGAAATGCAAACAGTGAAAAGCAGGCAAACTTGGGGCAACACATGGACACAGATATTTTCATCTAAGCCAGACTCCAGGGCTTTTTTTTTTTTTTTTTTTTTTTTTAATATATCGAGGGTATAATTCTACTTATCTTAAAATAGAGCTTTAGGGTAGGTCAGACAAGTGTCTCCTTAAAGATCATTTATTGAAGAACCTGAGGGTGGCCAGCTCTACCTGTAGGCATTGAATTAGGTAAAATTAATTCCTTCCCCACTGATCATCAGGTACATGGCACATAACTCCTGTGCTGGAGTGGGTGGTCTGATCTTTCAGGCCCTGAGCTGAATGACAGGGCTGTTTGCAAGTGGTTTCCATGAGCTCCCTGTAGTTTTCTTTGCAGCCAAATGTTAGCTTTTTATGCCTTAGATGGTGGTGGGACACTTCAGCCATGACCATTGTGCTTGTCTTTCTGCAGGAGATGTGTGTGATGTGTCTCACTTCTGCATTCCAGCAATGCAGATGCTGACCTTGGGCACTGTTTTTTTCTCTGTGGGATGGCTGGTGCCACTGGGTTTGGAGTGCTGTCCCTTAACCCAGCTCTAGCAGGCTTGCAAAGGAAGGAGAGTGGTGTGGTGGTAAAAGTACCCCCACTGTGTGGCAGGAGATCTGAGCTTGACTCTTCACTCTGCCACAAAAAAAATATCACTGTTGATTTTGGGTGTGTTTCTTACACTCTCTGCTCCACCACAATTCCCCCATCTGTAAAAATGTGAAAGATTTTTACCTACCTGGCTGAAAAGGACCTCATAACTGAGGACCTCATAACTGGAACTCGAGGAACCTGGAGGGAAACTCTGGTCTGGATTTGCTCATGACAAAGCATCTACTAACATATTTTCAGCCAGTGCCTGGCAGAGCAGCAACGTTCAGATTTCTGTTTAAATAAGCTCTTTCATCAGATGAAAGAACATACCAGGAACTGGTCAGCAATATTCTCTGCAGAGTGGCCCCTGGAAGGGGAGCACAGACCAGGGAGGCTTCCAGGTAAGGAGAAGGCGCAGAGCTGCAATGAGATTGAGCTGGGAACAGAGGACTGAGCCAGGGAGCTCCTCACTCCTGAGCAATCCCAGTTACCAACTGCTGGTCACCCTGGCAGGGGGAGGACAAGCTGAATGCAGCCACTGCTCCTCACTCTGCTGGTGAATATTGAACAATAACCAGTGCCATAAAGCCTTTGACTTTAACTGGCACGAATCAAAGGCTTTGGTCAGGTTGGCCTTGGAATTGTTTAGGATGAAATTGATTCCTTTTAGCCTTTGAGAGGGTCCAATTTAAGCTGTTTAGCTGAGCAGTGTGGAAAATGCAGCAGTTTAGCTATTATGTGGTCAAACTGGAGAGCTGACACCATTTACCAATACTGCTGGATCCATAACCTCACATCCTCTTGGAAACTCTTCTTATTACACTTTCTATGGCTGTTGTTGTGGCCACCAGCGATGAAAATCCAGCCTGTTTTATCCATCATGTTTCTTGGCCTCCATATTTCTTATATGTCTTATACACCCCTCAGAACATTTGATGCACATGTTCATTGCAGGGTTTCCACTGCAAGAAGAAATGTGTGAGTTTTGAGACAGCAGGGCAGGAAATGCTTTTGGAAGGTGTCAATGGCCTTATAGTTTGTAAAGATAAATGTGGCCACAAAAGCTGTCATTAAAATAACCCCAAAATTGCTTGTGCTTTTAACCGTAGAGCTTTTTAGCCTGGATTCAGTAGCATCTTGTTTCACTGCAGATGTGTATAGATTATGTGAATATGTACAATAACCTGTTTTCTGCACTGGACAGTCTCTTTGCCCATCCAACCTGAGGGATGGTTTCTTCCAGCAATACTGGAAATAACTGGTTTGTGAAGCCAGGGCAGTCTGAAAACAGAGGCTCATCTTTTTCATCAGATGTGTTTTACATCAATTTTCAGCTGCCATAAAATGATAAAGAGTACGGATTTGTGAGCTTTATATTGGCTGAGAATCTGACCTAAATTTTGGACAATGGATTATATGGACAAAGGAAAATGTTAATTTGGACTGTTTTCTGAGAAGAAAAGAATGTTTCTCTCTTTACAGCTTCTCTTGGGAGCTGTGGAGGTACATGGAGGAGCAATGAGATAAAATTGAGAAAGGAAAATTTGGGGCCACTGCTCGTAAAGTGAGGTGCTAATCTTTCCCCATGAGGACATGATGATGATTTCTCAGCAACATGCAGAGGGAAAACAAAAGAGATGGAAATGGTGAAGTAATAGAAAAGGCATCTTGGTTCAAAAGGGCACTGGTTTCACTTGGGTATAAAATGAAGAAGAACAGGGAAAAGCAAGGAAAACATGAGTCCTTTTCCAGAAGAAAATAACCATGTGATGTGATTCTGAGGCTGGACTGCCAGCACTAATTTCTGCCTCAAAGGCATAAAACCCCTACTTTGAACAAGTGCCCTCCTTGACAGGATGAGGACTTCTCCTGCCTTACCAAAATGAGCAGGTTGGTTCCTTGGCAAGGAATTTTATGCCAGGACTGGACAGTGTGGAGAAGAAGCATAACCCTATCCTGGCAGACAAATGAGCCTGGGTGATCGTAGAGACACCATCCCTGTTTTCTCCATTTTGCTCCAGAGAAGTTAAACCTCAAAGCAGTCAGTATTTATCCAAACACTTCCATTCTGAAAAACTGGGCTTCTGGCTAGTTTTCCTGCCCTCCCTTGTGCTGTGAGGCTGGAAGTGCTGTGAGGGAACCATTGTGTGTAATGTATCCTTACTCCCACTTCTGGCACAACTCTTAGGATGTGCACAACTGTGTGAAGAAATAAAAATAAAAGGCCTTGTGGCTAGATACATCAGGTAAAGTCAGTCTGAGAGTCTACAGAAGGACCTAGTTGAAGCCTTTTATCCTTGACATTGAAGCCTGACCCTGTCTCTGGCATGGGTGTTGTTGGCACAGTGGCGATGACTCTTACTCCTGGGCCAGATCATATCCCTGGCTAAACAAGGGTGGCACGAGGGACATTGCCTTCTCCATGCCCTCTGCCCCTACTGATGGAGGTGGGCTTTCCTCCATTGCCCAATACACTGTCCCTGAAGTCACAAGAACCACAAATGAATGTAGAATTTTCAAAACAATCACCTAATTTCCTGAAAATATATATGAGGTTTTCTACTTAGGCTGCTAGAGCATCTGGAAAAAAAAGTTTGACCATTAATCAATATGGATGGGGTTAAAATTAGCAGTCTCTCCTGCAATAAAAACTTGGTTAAAATCATCAACGTGATCAAGTACTCCCAACAGTCACGTCTCTCTTTATTTATTGCAAGGTTGGGAGTGATCAACTTAATCTCTGGCTGTGCCAAAACAGGTCTCCACTAGAGATTGATAGTGCTACACTTCACGGTGCTTTGAATGATCTGGGTGCGCCCATACCAGAATCATCTCCAACTTGACAAAAGCAACTTGTCTGTCTCATTCACAAATAGCTCTTTTTTCCAAGAATAATGGTTCGGTGCCATGGGGAATTGCCTCCTCCTTCCCAGAAATGATGACTTGTGTGAACAGCAGTCACTCATCCGCAGCCAAGGACGTGCTGTACCTAAATCTGGTTGTGTGTCAACTGTATTAGAAGAGTTTTCACTTTGTGAAATGGTTTATTTTGTCAAAATGTAATTTAGGTGAGGTTTGAAACAAGCAAGCCTCCATCTTGGTTGGGACCTTTGATCCCAGTGGAGCACCATGACAATGACACAGTGCTGTGAGGGACCAAGCTGCAAACAGACAGTGACCACGTTGGTTGGGCAGGTGCCAAGGAATGGCTGACAGGGATGATGTGCCCTGGAAAAAGAGCAGGGGTAGCCTAAACGTGTCTTTGTTTGGACAAAAAAAAAAATCTATGGAGGGAAAAATGGGTATTATTGATAAAACATTGGCTGGGGACAAAAAGCTGGGTTAAATACCATTGCTGGCACAGGCTTTGGGTATGTGCCCAAGAATAAGTCATGGGACCTCCTGCCCTGCTTCTCAGCCCATAAAATAGAGATGTGGCAGAGGATAATAAGAGCTCCTTTCCTTTATCCTGCCTTTATGTGTCAAACCAGCAGTCCAGGGGGAAGGGGCTGCATCAAGCACAATAGAGGCTTGTTCCCTTTTCATCATGGCTGTGCAGCAGACACAGGTTGTGCTATCCCAAGGCCTCTTTCAAGGTTGTTTTGTTGAGACCAGTATTTAATTCCAGGCTTTAGAAACAGAAAGTGAAAAGACACAACGGTTTAAAGGTCAAATTGTCCACCTGTTCCAGGCAGGCTGGGTTTGTGGTGTGCACTATATGGCCGTGACAATTTTGCCTGAGGACTGAGATGTGGGTTCAATGTCAATTTGCAGAGCAAAGCAGTTGCTTGATTGGCAAGTCTCTAAAAGCTTGAGCTCAGCAAAACCTAACTTTCCTTCTGGGACAGCATTTTATTTTAAGGTTAGGTCATTTTTTTGTCCAGGATTTACTTTCATGAGAAATTCTCTCCCAACTGGGAAGATAAGTTATAGCTTGCAACGTAATGAAAATGGAGAGGATGAATTCTGATTCTCAATCTTGTATTTAATTTTGGTTTTGTGTAATAGGACCAGTAAGGTAGAGAAAAACAATGAGTTCACTCTTTCTTCCACTATATTTTTTTCTACAGGAAAAATATTTATTTTCTTTAGTCCTCAAATGGAACCAGCTCCTACAGTGAGAAAGAGCACTGACTTTAAATTTTGAAAGGGAAAATTTCCCAAAGAGGGTTTTCTTATTATTTTTTTTCCTTTTCTTTAAAATATTTTTGAAATAAAGAGATGTCAAAAAAATTAAGCAATTTGTTGCTATATCTTTTTTTCCTGCATTTGTGGGTTGGTCTATTGCATAGATTACAGAATCATGAAGAGCGTGATTCTGTTCTAAGCTACCTCTGTGGAATAACTGTACTGGTGCTTGGAAGAAAACCCATGAAAATATAAAATAGTTCACTAACACTTATTTTGGAAACATTGATAATAGGCAAGACAAGTGTTACACTCTGTTCACAACCTGAAGTAACCTTTCTGAAAACTTGTAAGAGAATAAAAAGATTGTATAGAAGAAAAAAAAGAGTAACACAAGTAAAAAAATTGAAAAAACTCCAGAAAAACTTATTTTCAGTTAACCAAGATCAATGAACGAAGTCTAAAAAAGCACTGCATATGGCTGATAAATTTCAATGTTATTTTGTTTCCATTTTGAAATATTACAGAGTTGTGCTAAGCAGAATTCCTGAGGCTGAAGGAAAACTCAGGTACTCCAAACAAATATCATTTGAAGTGAATGTTTTTTGGCAAGGTGTTTCACAGTATGCATTGAAAAATTCCATCCAAGATATTTTGATACCTTGTTTTAGGAAAAGAAAATGCTGAGGATTCAAAGTAAAGTAAGACTGTGGGGGAAAGAAAATTAATCTGCTTTCTTGGAACATCTCTCAGAATGTTACAAATCCTTCAGAAATTTATGGGTAGCCAGAAGCATCAACTGAAGCCCTCACCATTCACCAGCCTGTTACCAAAAGTGAACATGAGAGAACATTTCCATTTCGTGGAGTATGTATGATGATTTTATGACTGAGAGAGGTCAAGCTCAGACTAGCTCCTTAGGAATGCTGCTCTCCAAACTTCCCCAAAAATCCTCAGCATCCGGCAGCACGTTGCGTTTTGTAATAGCGACTCATTAATCACCACCTTACACTATTAACTATTCCTGGCAATATCTTTGTCAGATGGGGAAAGTTTAGGCAAGATGAAGTTAAACTCCAAATCACAAATGGATTCCTAGCTGGCTGTCAAGAAAAAAACACAGAAGTCACAGGCATTTCTAAACAACAGGTGAAACTGGAATTCTGGAGATATTTAGACACATACCACCAGGAGAGGACGAGGAGATGTTTCTGTTTCTTCTGCAGTCAGCATTTTGAGAATTTTCTCTCTTCTGTAGCACAGGAAAGATTTATATGTTTGTGGCATAAATTACAGAGCTGTAGGAAACACTGAAGCCCATTCAACATTTGGAATGAGCACACTGAAAGTTGTCACACATTATTTGGGATTAGAGCTGAGTACTTCTAGCCAGAACCTCCACTACTGAAAGTTAATTGGTGAAACTTGATTTTATAGGCTGGCAAGATGCCGGTGTACCTCAGCTGGAGGTCAGCAGCACAGTCCAGCTCCCTGGCTAGGCACTGGCAGGAAGGGAGAATCTCAAGGCTGCTTCCATCTTTCATTTTGGGTGACAAGCTGTGGTGGGTCTTCAGAGTTGTATGGGGGGGAAGAGAAAAAGCACATTATTTCTTCCAATTTCCTGATTTAGAGGAGTTTATGGAAAGAGCTGTAGAAGCCCTGGATGATCAAAAGGACTGGCATGGCCAGGAGAATCTCCTCCACTCCTCCAGACTTGGGTTGGATGCAAGGTTTAGCTGTGGATACATAAGAGTTACACAGACATGTCTGCAGGCTTGTAGGATGTTTTGAATTTTATTTTGAAAAGAAACTCAAATTAGTACAAATTAATAGTTCCCAAAGGTGTCTATTTTGCTCCACTGGCTGAGACAGACTAAAGGCTGACTTGAGTTCAATGGGATGAAACCCAGCCCAGCTGCTTCATCAGGTTCTGCTTCAGGGTCTTGTTCCTCTATGAGTTATGGACCTTCAGTCAGCTCTGAGGGTCCAGCCTTAGGGTGACTTTGCCTGAATCAGCAGCAGAAGCAGAAATCCAAGGTTTATTTCCCAGCTGTAGACAACTTCCTCCTCACCTTGTCTGCAAATAGGAGGTGACAGGTCATAAGGCTCCTCTCTGGGGTCTTGTGAGACTCTTGGGGCTGCCATCAGCACTGTCCCTCCCTGTGCCTGCAGGGATGGCATCAAAAAATGATGGAGATGCAGCTGCAGCAGAGGCATTTCTTGCCCAGGTCCACACAAATCCTGCCATTTCTGTGTTGCACCAGGATCAGGAGGAGGCCTTGAAAAATGAAGCTGCCAGCATGAAAGCAGCAGGGGAAGGCTCACAAGGACCTTTCTGGAAAGCTGAAAACAGGAAATGTTTAATCAAGCTCTGAGGGGGAAAAAAAATCCTTAAAAAAAATAAAGAAGAAAAAGAAGAAGAAGAAAAGTCAGTCCTTTTCTGAGCAGCCAGGATGTTTGTGAAATCCCTGCCCCGTTTATTATGATGCTGAGTTTCAGCTGGCTGTTTTATTAAAGGCAGCTGGGACACATTACTTACGCATTAACACTGAGCCAGCTTTCATTTTAAAACTTACCCGTTGCTGGGAGCTTTCCCTAATGCGTTCCTGCTGCTGCCAGCTCCATAATCCACACCAGCAGCCGCAGGGGAAGATCACCTCGCCTCACCATACTCCTTATTTCCGGAGAAAGGCCTAATAAAAATCAGCCTGGCAGCTCAGAGCAGGGGCTGTCCCTCTCCCTGCTGTGTCTCCGAGGTGGAGTGAGAGGTCGGTGGTGCATCTGCCAAGCGGACATCTGCTCGTGGAGTAAACCCCTTCACGCTCATGTGCAACTCTCTCCTAATTGCTTCCCAGGGATGTATTAGAGCTTTTTGCAATGTAAACTGCATTTCAGTGCATCACAAATCACTGAGGGATGGCTCCAGTGGATCTGGAGGCTGGCAAGCCTGGCTGGGAGGGCGATGGAGAAGGAGCTTCAGAGGTTTGTCCGTGCAGTCTGGCAAGAGAGGTGCTGGGGTTTGGCAACCACAGTCTCTGTCCTACAGCACATCCCCCAAGCACACAGGGGCAAAATGTTCTCTAGAAGTTACTGAAGTCCCTCACCCTTGAATTGTTCTGTTTAAAGAAACATTCATGCAAAAGGAGAAAGTGAATGTGTCTCCCTTGTGCCCCAAGCCCTGTAGCTTGAGGCATCAGAAGCTGTTTGGGCCCTGCCTACCATCCTGGTCCTAGTCCTGAGCATGGTTCTGAATGCCCTCTTGGAACCCAAGTGTAAAATGCTGCTGTGAATTTGGGTCACAGTTTTGGGAAGGGGTCAAAGGAGTGATGTTCCTATGCCCACACCCCTTCAGGTGTCAGAGTGAGACTGGTGCCATCACACATCATGTTGGGTGATGCACATGTGTGGTTTTTAGCAGGTTTCTTCCCTAACTTGTTTGGAACTCACAAGCTGACTTCAACTAAACATAACTGAAAGGCAAAAATTCCAAATGTATTGAGCCCTTACAAGTGTGAATAAACTGTGGGCTGGAGAAAAGCAGTTCTGTTTATGCCCTTTGCTGATACGCTTCACTGGGCTTCATTGGACACTTGAGAACCCACACAAGCATGGTCCATTAGATGGTTCAAGTGGAGAAGACAGTTCCATTCCTTATGCCTCGTTAGTGTTCACCCTTCTCCCATATCCAGGAAGAACCCTTTTTCTTTTACATGGGACTAGCCTATGGAACAAATGGGTGTGTTTCTTTGTGGCATATCTTAGCTGATACTGATTTGATACCATTTCAATTCTCAGTGATGCTTGATGTTTCTTCATGCTGTAAAATATCAGAAGCCTTTTCCCCCACCTCAAATCTCTTTGTGCCTTAATATGTAAAATCACACAACAGGTTCCTCAGATTAGTAACATCCATACAAAAAAAGAAGGGGTTTCTTCCTGTAAAGGCCTTTGTTTTGTCTTATTCTCATGCATTTGCACTTCTAGAGAGGATAAGTGTCTGTACCATTCATTATTTTGTACCGTATTTCTTTTATGCTTTGTCTCCACAGAAAAAGGGCTTTAACTTTAGTGCAGCAACAGTCTACAGAGAGGCTAGATGTCTGGAAATGCCAGAGGTACTAATCAGAGCCCTCCACAAGTTCTTCTTGGAAGGGAAACCACTGGACTACTGCAAAATGTTTATTAGGGTCAATAAATATTAGGCTTAGTAGTGTAGAGCTGTAAGCCAAAATGTGGCTGATATACATACAGAGACTCAGGAGATGTTTGTGCATGTGTAGCTGTCTAACATTTCTGAAAACTTTCCTCACCAGGTCAAAAATCATGGATTGAGAATCCTTATGAACAATTTTGCTTTCATGGATTAGCACTGCTCAAAGGGAAACTAGCTCTGTGGAAAATTTTTGGAGGTCCCCAAAGACTTTGACATGGAGCAAGGTAGAAGAGGAAGGAGGTATGCTCCCAGTCTTCCCAGGCAGGCAGCTAAGGATGTATGTCTTCCCTCTCAGAGGCAACTGGGGAGTTGACCTGAGCTTTAATGAAATGTGTCTCCAGCTCTGGGAAATGCAGAGAGGTGAAGGAGAGCAGAGTTTCTTTTTGGGTAAAATTTCTCTTTGCTTTGGGTGCTGCTCAAGCAAAGGAGAAGGTCATGTTATGAACATCAGTTTCATACAGAGGGCTCTCTTTTGCAATACTCCTTCAATTCCTCTGCCTTGAAACACCTTGTCTTCCTCAGTGCCTCCACTACGATGTCATAATACTCATCTGAATAAACGTGAACTTTCCATTTTATACCATGTCACCCGTGTTAGCAGGGAATTAATTATTGGAGCTCAGTATAGGAAGGAGCTCTGCACTTCATTCATTGCAGTTTGCTGTAATGAATTCAAGAGCAATTGTGTCAGGCCCTGGGCTCCAGTAAATCTACATAACTGCACTAGACCAGGTGATGATCTGCCCTATTATTTTTCTTACAGTGCTGCAATGTGCCTGGGACACTTGGTTTAACATTTACATCCTGAGTCTTGCAAAAAGTGCCAGGGGAAATTTATAACCACGAGTTAATTAACCATGAATCAGTTAATATTTGGGCATGTGAAGTGCTATATACATGCAAGGGATTAAGCTGTCAGAGGGAACTTTGGTTTTAAATCTCTTAGCAAAGTTGTCACTTCTGGCAGCCTGCTGGTCTGCAAGTTAATGCTGTGCAGGGCGACAGCAGGACCATTGATTCAGGGACAAAGTTTCTCTTGCTATTTTTTACATTTTCTGGGTTTACTCTATGGACTCCCATCCAAATAATTCTTCCCCTCTAACCTTGGGAACCTACCCAAGGCTTTGGTTAGGAGAGAAGCTGGTGCACAATGGCTGGGTGAGATTCATGCTCCTGTGCTGTACAGATCACAGTGTGTCCAGTCAGCTCTGGAAGACAGACAGACAAACACCTGTAAGGTCTGCACAGCCCGTGGTGTGTCTGCAGGGATCTTGGCAGCAACTGAGAGATGAGCTCTGCATAGCAGCAGGGATTCAGTGGTGAATTTAAGGACCCATCTGCTATTGTTCCCTGTTCTGGCCAGTTTTGCTGGAAGATTTATACTCTAATCAATCCCACATTTCATTTTTATCCTGAGCAGTGCTGTAAGGAGTTAGTGCAGTGACCCTCTGACACTGCCCCTATCCCTGCTGGTGTGCTTTGCTCTGGTCCAGGGATGCTCCATAGATGCAGGCAGAGGTGAGCATCTGCACATTAAAGCCAGTTCCTTACACCCCTTTGCTGCTGGGATCTTTGTGCTTCCACATGGGCTTTAAAGCAGCTGCTGAAGCAATTGGGCAGCTGGGTGGATGGAGAGGGTCAAAGATGTCAGTTTTGTGTCTGGCTGGCAAACCTTACTTATATTTGGGCAGCACTAACTATTAGGGTAATATTAGTATGCCTTGTCATCAGGGTAAAGATAAAGGCTAGGAATAAAATAGGAGGGATTTTTTAAATCTTGTTCCTGTTGATAAAGTCTGGCTTAATGGTGTTGTTTGCAGAGCTCTGACTGTGGTCAATGAGCAGGAGGAGGAGAGGCATATCAGAACGAGCTGGTAATCAATAACAGAACCAGGGAATTATTTAGGTTAGAAGATGTGGGAACTGACAGTGGTCAGAACATAGATTTTTAGGCTTCAGGCACTAGCTCGGGCCTGTGGGAAAGCCAAGTACAGAACTCTCTGACTCTCACCTGGGAAATCATAATGAGGAACCAAACAGTCCTTGGAAAGTGGAAGACTGTCAGCAGGTGGTGTTTCTGCCTGGTTCTCGTTTACTTGTAAGAAACGGTCGAGAGGTGTTGTTCCAAATGACCAATAATATTCATTGTACCGAAACACTGAATAAAAGAGTCCATCTTTGCTATAATGCCCTCTGAAGAAACTGGAGTTTTTACGTATCGTTAATTGAGTCGTCCCGAATCGGAACAATAGGAATGGACCTTCAAGACATCTAATTCTACCCCCTTGCTATGGGCAGGGACACCCTCCACTAGACCAGGTTGGTCAGAGCCCCATTCAACCTGTCCTCGAGTCTTTGCAGGGACAGGACATCCACAGCAGCTCCGGGTAAAGGTGCACAGCAAACCCCAGCGGTCACTTGTCTCACTCTGCAGAGAAATCCCGCCCTGTGAAACCCACTGAAGCAGCCACTGCTGCCAGGCACTTCAGCTCCTTGCTGGGACAGGGTCAGGCCTGCTGGCCCAGGGGCTGCAGGTGACCTGCTGGGGCCAGGAAGGGATTAGGAGCTGCGGAGGGCAGCGCTGGTGGGGATGCAGGAGGTGAGGATGGCGGACTGCGGCCAGGAGCAGGGCTGGCCGTGCGCGACCTTGGCTCTCAGCTGCCCCGCGCTTCGGCAGGCTTGGCTGAGCTTTAGGATGTTGACTGACTGCTCCAAGCTCCCCGAGGTGGCAACAACTGCGTTTCACACAGCTTCAAAGAGCCAGCTTTGATATAACAAACTCATTTTTTTTCTGCCTGCTTGAACCTCATGAAGGTCCTGTAGGAGCAGCAGTTGCTGACAAATAGTGACAGTTTGCATGAAGAAAATGAACATGATGGAGTGTTAATAAAGCTCTGCTAGACCCGTTTAAAGCAGGCACTTTCCCAGAGCTGAGAGCTGACTTTAAGTCACTGAAGTTGTGTAACCAAAGCAAGGGATGGAGCTGTGTTGGAACGCTAGAAAGTTAGATTTAAGATTTTAGTATATAGTAATATGCATGAGTCAAGGTAGAGCATTTTAAGTGTTGTTTAGGTCCTTCTCCACCTTTTTCTTCCTTCTTCTTCATGGGTTTTTCTGTAATTATTCATCCTGACCTTGGCAGAGGAGAAAAGAAGACAAAACCATCACAGAGGTGAAGTTTTCTGTCTATGCTAACCCTCTCTAAAATACTTGGAGAAATAGTCTGCATAATGATGTGCCATTATTCAGGGGCTCTTGCTACCAGTTTTCTCTGCTCTGCAGGTCAAATTCAAAAGCCTTATAACATTTTTGTGGGCAGAGAAGCAGAATAATATTAAAAAGGATATTTTTTGCTGGGGAGTGGTTTTACAGTTGTATATGAGTAGGCAAATGCCTTGTAATGTAATGTCATGACACCCACCATGTCCATGCACCAGTACAACTATTAACCATATTTCCTATGTTACTCAGTCTTTTGGGGCTCAGTCAGATGTGTTTTACCACAGGGACTACCAATTAATGTTTCCTTCCAGGCTAAAAAGTGTATTTACTCTGTTCTCCTCAAAGTAACTACATGAAGCATTAACATCCCAGAGACTACTTGAGGATGATCAAGTGTTATTTATAATGCAGCCATTTTAACAGAAAATGCAGAGTTTTGGCTGTAAGAGGCTGATTTTTCAGTGCTTCTGGTGTCTCAAAGCTTGAGCAATGCAAAAAATACAGCATTTGTAGAACATAAGGTCAGACTTTGCCCCGTTTCTCTGCATGACTATTGCCACTGACATCTGGGGACTGCTCCCAGGGCAAGAGGCTGCTACAAGAGCAGGCATGGAAAAGCCCAGCTCTTGACATGGCAGTTGTGAAAGAAGCACGGAGGCAGCAACTTCCTGCATCTTCTCCAGTTGCTCTCCAGCATCTGTCTGCAAATCCAGACAGAAAACCTTGTGGGGACAACAGGCTGCCATTTATTTTTCAAAACATTTACTCTACTCCAACACCTACGACACCATCTTATTCTGCACTAGATGGGAATGGATGAGCTGAGCTGAGCTCTTGACATGACCACAGGGTGAACGTTTTCATGCAAGCATAAGAACAGCACACAGTAAGGGAGATGGATAGATATCCAATAGGTTTTCCCCAAAACAAAACAGTTATTAATGATTCTGCAAATTTCCCTCAACACTAATTTCCTGTTTCATCACAATAGGTGAAGAATGTCAGTACTTTGTGGACTTCAGGGCTCATTTTTGTCCTTGGTTCCAAGTCCCTGATGGACCAGATACCTATAACATCTTTGTGATCAGATGAAATCCAAGATGTTTACTTCTTATTCTAACACATAGTTTCTAACATTTTGCCTCCCTTGATTCCAAATCTCTTGGGTGCCAAGAAGCTGGAATTTCACCCAGCCCATGTAGGTGCTGGTTTGGCTTGCTCTCACCCCACACCCATCAGGAGTAACATTACTGGAAGAAAGAAAGTTGTATCAATAAGAGATTAGGATCAGATCAGCTCAAGGCAATTTCCCTGGATAAAACCCAAAAAACAAGCAAACAAAAAAAAAAAAAAAAAAAAAAAAAAAAGAGAAAACATTATGAAGTTAGCTCTAGGGTGAGCAAAACAATTGATTGGCAGAAGTCTCTGGCTACAGAGGGGTTGGGGATTTGGTGCCTTCATTATTGTGACTGATGGAATTGCAGAGAACTCCCATACAGAGCCACAAGGCCCAAGGAGGCCATTAACACAATTCCACTGCATTTTTCTTAAACCCTTTCGGCTGTACTGTTGTGGAGGCCCATTTTTTTCTCCAATTTGTAGATTAATTTCACAGGGAGTGATTTTGCAGGAGCACCTTCTGATTTAGTTCAGCATAACACAGACTGTGGTCTCCTGCAGGAACACTTTAATTTCTTTTACAGTCTATCCCCTCATGCTCAGTCTGTTGGCAGCTCAGAGCATGCACATGTACATTTCTTATGAGATCCCTGAAGACCTCAGGGAATAGGTCCTGAGAGATGCTGGAAATACATGTGCTATATGGAAACTATATCTTACCCAGGTGCACAGCTCTTGAGAAGCCTGAGCCTCTGAGGAGCTGAAAAACTCTCTTTCCTGCGTGGGAGGAAAAGGTTTTGCAAAAGTTGTCAAGTGGGAACAGAAATGCTTAAAACATAGACAAGAAATAGGTATAATTTTCCTGTTGTTCTTTGGGCTGTTGGGTTTTACAGCACATTCACATAAAAATCAATTAAAATTCATCTTCCACGATAAAATTAAAGGGGCAATTAAAACCCGCCCAAATAAGCCCCAACCATGAGAAGCTATCTACATAGGAAATTTGCTTTATCATTGTAGCAATAGCAAACCATGTCAAATGAAGTTTAGTCCCTGCTGTGCCAGGCACTGCACAGAGAGATTGACAGCCAAAACTCAGTACAAGGAACATGCGACCTTCATAGTCAGAACACCACACCACACATTTTCCAGCTGCTTTTCTCACATGAAAATTGTAGCCTCGCAATGTTAAGTGACTCAGTGACAAAATACAAAGAGGCCAAGCTAAAATCAGAAATTAAATACTGCTGTGCTGAATTCTGATCCAGTGAGGGTGTGCAGTGGCTCAGGCAATCCACGGTGATCAGCAGCTTCCGTAGATGTGTTTTGAAATAAGAACACGACCCTGCACAGCAATCTCCCCTCTTCCCTGTGATAACTCCTCCATAAAAACACCTCCATCACAGGGAGGGTG
Organism: Sylvia atricapilla; assembly: GCF_009819655.1. Lineage (NCBI taxonomy): Eukaryota > Metazoa > Chordata > Aves > Passeriformes > Sylviidae > Sylvia > Sylvia atricapilla. The sequence continues at coordinate 27,555,206 of NC_089143.1, forward strand.
GATGGGTTGCTTAGTTTTTTCAATGAGGAGCTGCTTAAGCTTCTCCCATGCACACACCTGCCTTCAGTTCCTGTCTGAATGCAGCTCAGCTGTGTCTTCACTCAGGTGCACTCTGCTTGTCAGCAACGGCAGCTCCTCTGTCTGCTGCTGGCATCATCTTTCTCCTTCCCTCCAGAGCAGCAACAGCTGTTTCCTCTGCATGTATGAAAGTCTTTACACTACCCAAGAATTGCTAAATACCTCTAATTGCCCATGTAATAGACTTGGAGTGAAGGACATGAGCTGGATAATTCCCATCTGTAGATGAAAACTCTCACTCCCTACTCTGAGGAAGCAGAGCGTGGCTCCTGGTGAAAAAGAGATTGTAAATTGTTGGAGATGATCTTCCCAGGTTGGGAGCCTGTGTCTTACTGACCTGGGGAAAAGCATATGAAAATGGCAAACGTAGTGTTGATTATCAAAAATATTTCCCTTCCTATCACTGATTTGCAACTTAACTATAAATTACCTTTTGTATTTCATATCTCTGTGTTGTCTTCTCTTGCATGAATTTGCCTAATGGCTTCTTTGAACCTAGGCATAGGTCTGATATCCAGAGCACCCAGTGTCAAGGAGTTCCAAAGTTTAACAAAGAAGCCTTTTCTTGTGTTAGAACCTGATACTTTGTGTGATCACTAATTGTTCTTATATCAGGAGGGGGTCTACTTATTGTGGGCCCTCCATATATCACTCTTGAGCTCCGAAGCTTCCAGAACCTCTCTTGTAACTCAGTAGCTGTGGAAGCCAGTGGCTGATGAACTCAGTTGCCCCACCTCTCTGAACTGCAGGAAGCCAGAACTATTATTACTTATTTTTCTTGTTTTTTCTTCCTAAGATTATTCTCTATTTTTTTTAATGATTTACATGCTAATACTCAAACACTTAAAAAATTATTTAAGCCACTCTTAATCCTTTTCTATACTTTGCCTTCCTCTTCCAGCCTCCCGAGGGTCTTGACTTGCAGTTTGAGAAATGGCTGCACGGCATTTGAGACAGTAAGCAGTATCCTTAAACTGCCTTTTATAAGACTGAAACTTTTATTTATGATCAGTTTGTGGTTTGAAAAGGAACTGTACATCTCTTCAGCAGCTCTTTCACAGCTCATAGAGCAGCATATCAACATCAGTGATCTGAAGTTTACCAAGTCTTAGGAGATCAGTGAGCCTTAGATCTGCTTCAAGCCTTGCCATCTCAGTGAAATGTTGATGTTTCTGCATTGAAAAGAGCCAGGAAAAGCTCAGTTTCATGTTTTCCTTCTCCTTGATCTTGTTCTAATACTTATCCTGGTTTCAGAGATTTGGAAACAGGTACAGAGACTTGGGCTGCATCAGAGGACAAATCTTGGGCAGAAACTGAGCTGAGTTCTGCTTTCCCTTTCCTTATGCTTTAAACCCAAGCTTGGATCTAACTGCAGGTTAAGGAACAATTTGCAAATTGTTAACTGAGAAGTGCTGATTAATGTTTCATTTCACAGAGGAACTAGAAGCAAGGTTGTTTCCATGCACAATTTAACAATGAATTGAGGGCAAAAAGAAACTGCACAACATCCATCTTGCTAAGGAAAGCAGAGGAATTTTGCAGCATCACAGGCCACATAAGGATTTCTATTTTATACCTCATAACCTAGCATTTCTTTTCAGGAGTAATGACATCTAATACACAGCAGAAGAAATCATTGTCAGCTTTGAAGCAGAAAAAACAGTGAGAACAGCATCCGAAGCTTTGAATAACAAAACTTCCATACCAAGGAGTGCCAGTGGAAACATACTCCTTCTGCAGGTCTGTTCACTGCTATTTATTCAGGATAGGCTGTGATTTTATAGTAGAAAGCTAAATGGCATTAAATTTTGGTAATGACAGACAGCACAGATAGGAGGTACAGGCTGGGATTCCTCTGTAGCCACATGAAGCAGGAGTAATTAGAACTGGCTGGACAATTGCCAGCAGCGTGTCTCATTGGGAAATAAAATCCTGTTACAGTGCAAGTACTTAACTAAGTCACACAGTAATTTTGAAAGTCATGTGCTGGAGAAAGGACCAAGTTCTCAGATTTTCAAAATTAACCTCAGACAGAATAACACATGATTTTTTATTTTGTTCACTTTTATTCATTTTTAAATGATGCTTTGCTTTGGATTTTAAAGCTGTATACTTGAAAATGAAAAAAAATCCCAGTGAACTGACACTGTGTAATCAATCCTAAATGCTATTTCTTCCATCAAAGAAGATTTCTCTGTTTACTGAGCAGTGGAAAGGGAGAGAGTATTTTAATGCGGCATGAAGACAGATGTCAGCCTCTCAAAAAAGATTAATCCCTACTGTCAGTGGTACCCAGGCCAGGGAGCAACCTCTGGCTCCAGAGAAATTCAGTGCAGACAGTTTTGCATCTGTAACATTTAGGGCAACTTCTAGGAGCAAAATATCTGAGTCCATGTTGTGTGTCAGACAGAAATCTTTATGTTGTGGAGGGAACTGTCTCTGGTTGTATAGGGCACAGTATTGGATGGGACCAGTGCCTTGTGGCCAGCCATGATCAACTGCTGCAGTTCAACACTGACAGAAAACTTTAATTCTCTCTTTAGATGGCAGATCTTGTTGCATGGGGGATGTGCCCTGGAAGCTTTCTGGCTACATCATCTCTCTCTTCTGAGGTAATTACAGATACATTGTACAATGGCAAATACCTGTAATTGTTCAGAACACTGATGGCCTCTCCAACTTATTTTCCTGCTGATCAAAAGTTTCGGGAAAACACAATCAGATGTCAGGCTTGTCTGTTAAAGGAAATGGGTTTCAATCTTGTCTTTTTACCTGGAACTCTGCTGCATGGGAGCACACAGCCATAGCCATGAAAAGAAAGCAGCTGCATGATGAGATGATTCGTCTATTCTGCAGACAAAGCAGAAAAATACTGATATTCATTTACTGACTTTCATTTTGTTTACAAAAGAGATTGTGACAAAACACTTGCCCTGGTTTACATGTAGTGTTATGATTTAGGCTTTAAAATGTTTTAAGAATTATCTAAATGTAGCTAAAGAGTGAGAATGATTTAATTTCAGTTAATCTGTTTAAAGTGAGAATAATTTAATTTAACTTAATTACTTTGAAGACAAGCTCTTTTCATACTTGATCTAAAGTTAGGCAGCTCCAGAGGATAAATCACCCCATCTGTTGCAAAACATTGAAAGCAAAACTGTATAAAGGTTTCCTTTGAAAGCATCAAAATAAAGTATTTTGATCTGTGTTTAGCCCAGTTTTTTAATAGCTTTGTGAAAGCAACACACTGGAAAAAATTAGTCCCAAATTAGCCGGTTGATTGGAATCAGCACTTTTAATTAAAAGCATTCTAATGGAAGCCCCTTCCTTGTCAGCCATTCAGTTCTGTTTCCAGCAGCTGAAAAAGTCAGGCATTGTGGACATTGAAGCTGCAGGAGCAGTGTGGATGGTGTGTTTGTGCACACAAATGCAGCCTTGCATGCTGCCCCAGCGGGGCATTTTCTCCAATGATGCATGTGTGCGCAGCGGTGCTGCCTGCCACGCTGCCCTCTGCCATGGGATGAGCCCAGGAAACATGCCACTCTGCAGAAAACCTAACTTTGTGCTTGTGTTCCTGTTTTTGAGCCCTCTGGAGTTCCAATCAGGTCACGATTGCAAGCTTTGATCTGCAAGACTGGAGGCCAGAATTGTGGGTCTTTGGTGGAAGCCGAGATCCCCGCTTAATCAGCAGAGTAAAAAAGCTGATGTTTGGCAAGAATGCCAGTTGTGACAAAGCATAATGAAATGGTGAGAATTGGCACCACTACACTGCAGTGTGCTGCTTGTCCCTGACAGCAATCCTGAAAGTCATTTATACATGGAAAGTACACACAAAAGCCATAATCAGACCATATGGCTGAGCGGTTCCTCTGCTGCTGCTCAGCCGAGCTATAGAACTTTTCTCTTGCAGCAGAGGAGTGACTGGAAGGGTTGGATCCAACCTGGAGGATTTCCACTTCTTAATATTTTTTTCTAGAATTTTCTCTTACATCTCTATGGAAACTTCCCATTATTGGCTTTCTGCGGGGGGCGGGGAGGAGGAAAGTCTGTATCTTTGATCTTAACTACAGCCCACACAGTCTATAAAACCTGGAAAGCTGCAGTACTGGGATTCAGTATCCCAGAACAGAGCAGCCATCCTTAATATGTCTGTACTTTTAACATCTTTGTCTTGGGCAACGTACAACACTCCAATGACTCAAATACAACTTGGTGCAGAGGTTTCTCTATATATATTAGCCTAACTGACTCTGAATGAAAATATGAACAACTCAGAAAGCTAAAGGAGGTGGAAATTTATTACACTCATGTGTAATAAAGGGAAGGTCTGGGAGTCACCCCCCATGACATTCACTGTGTTACTCTCGGAGAAGGGTAAGTGCTGTAAAGAAAAATAATGACAGCTGTTTGTTTCAGGTAAAATGTGGGACATTTCCAGTTCTCTCTGCTCTGGATGCAACTCTGCGAAACATTTCTTGCAGTCAGCAGGGTTATATCAGCAGAGACATGGTGGAGGTGAAGGGACCTGACACTTTGAATTTCATATCTGTTTTGTAGACCTCTGAAAGCAGATATAAAGCCAGTGAGAGAGCACACCATCTCAGACCTTTTTGGCCAAAAAACCTTGAATTTTGTGCATGATCTGGTTTCATGGCCATCATGATTGTGTCAGCATCAGCAGCCAGCCCTAGGAAATGTTTGTGTCTTAATTTTTCAGGTCCTGAGTATCCTATAATCAACAAATTATTGTTTTCACAGAGCAATTCAGTAAGGGAAGGGGTCAGAAAATGTATTTCTGAAGGCTGCAAAGGATGATGGTGAATGGATGACGGCATCCATCAGTTACCCAGTAAATTTTTAGTACTTTTGGTATTGATTCCCATCTGTTGGTTTCCATTTCAATGCCTGAATCATGAGAACGAACTTTATTTACCTGTCTTTTATTTCCTGGCCCCTTTTTATTCTTTATTGACCCACTCTTCTCACAATTATGTGCAACAAAAATGATTCTTTTCAGGCAGAAAAAAATCTATGGGTGTGACACCTGGTTCCAATATCTCCAAATTCCAAATATCAGTAACATTTATCACGAATTTTGAATTTTCTGCCAAGAAAACCCAGGAATCTTTCATTTTTTTTCACTGAATTCTGCCTCATTTTTGACCAGCCATGTACAGGATGTGGTTAGGATACAAGAAAGGGAAATGTCAGTACCATTTGAAGTGAAATCTTTGATATCAGTCTACAAAAGGCAGGCAGATGGGGCTTTATACTTCTGTGAGAGCAAAGCTTCAAATTTATTTATTTATTTATTTTAATATTTCTATAGTGTAGATCTAATTGAAGAAGGTCTCTGCTAAACATGGGCCATGTCATGCCTTCAGCTCTTTGGACTCTGCAGAGACAGTCCCAGCTCAGAAGTTGTGGTGGAAATGTCTTGTTGACATATTTTATTCCTTTCAGCATTTTACAGAATAAGCCACTGATTTTCAACCAGTGAGCAAGCATGATTTGTCTGCCTGAGCATCAGAAAAATGAGCATCAGAGACAGCAGAAGGCCCCAGTGTTTATTGATGTCTGGTGTCTTGATTTCTTTTGATACCTCACATGTTTTTATGGTGGTGGGTGGGGAGGGCACCTCTCCTGCCTTGTGGGAAGTTCATCCAAAGTGAGGGAGGATGAGGAAAGGTCCAATCATTCAGTGCTGTGCAAGCCACGGCTCTTACGAGGCACCAAAGCAGCCCTTGCTCTGCTTGTGAGGGGCAGAAGCAGTGCTGGGTTTATCAGATTACAGCTGGGCACAGCTCTTCAAAAGCATCCTTGTGGCACGTCACAGCAACACCATGATCAGTCATGATTTATGAGTGTCTGGCAGCTTCTCTGCCAGATGTGCCTGTCCTTTGTTTTCCGCAGGAGCTGGAAGCCATCCATCCTGAAGCCGACCCACGCAGAGGGAGTGTGCAGAAGAGACAGGTTCTTGGAAAGGGAAACCAGGCATTTTGGAAATGGCAGAGCCCCTGGGCACTGCTCAGATGTCTCATCTGCCTGCATTGAGCTGCATCTGCTCTTTACAAGCTGCAGGTTTCACTGATGCGTAGACGGATGTTGTGAAAGGCAGTTGTGGCTGGGATTTGCTGGGGCTTGCAGGTGGTAGTAAAATTTTGGAGAGCTGACAGCAAGTGATGTTGTAGTTCAAAATCTTAGAGAAATAACTGTGATAGTTACAGGGATATAGAACACTCAAGATCTGTTGAAGCTGGTAGAAAAGTTCCCATTCATATCTTGGGGACAGAAATAAAATGGGATTCAGTGACTCCTGGAAATATTTGTTGGCTGGAAGGAGCCACACATGTAATTCATTCTGCATTCATTTGAAGTGCTGGTGGAGGAATCCAGTCCACCTGCCTAAGGCATGTTGAGGAGCAATCCTCCCACACTGGATGAAAATGTCTCTGCATAGTTAGTGAAGTCACTTCCCTCTGGGCTGGGCAGGTCCTCTCTCTGTACCTTCCTCTCTCTCCAAATCAGAGATGCACAATCACTTGCTTTATGAAGCCTGGTTCACCTGACCCCTAAAATGTACAGCTGCTAAGGGAAGCAGAATCCATTTCCCCCAGACTTCCCCCATTCCTCTGGGTTAGGGCTACTTGGGTTCCAATGACTTCAGCTAAGTTTTATCAGCCAGTCATGGAAGTGACTCTGCTGAAGCCTATCCTAAAGCAGTGCTGCAGGAATTGGGATCAGAGATAGTGAAGTCAGAGTGAAAAGTTGGAAGCAATTTGATCCTGAAAGGAGATTCACAGACATGACTTTCTAGCCTGCTGGATCTGTTGTTTCTTTGGTTTGCTGAAAAGATGATATAGATAGAAGGAAATTGTAAATGGGAGTGTGCTATGGAAAAAGCATAACCTGGGGAGGGTGTAGAGCAGAAGGGGACATTCTTTGGTGGGTATTTAATACTCTTCAATAGAAATCAGCAGAGAGGCAAGGAGATCCTTCCCTTCATGTTCCCAGGCTGTGAACTGATGAGAGAGTGTCATCACAGATCACTCCCTTATTATGGCCAGAGCCATCTCCAGGCACAAAGCCCAAGAGATCTGGGGTGTCCAGTCTCTGTGGGAGACGCAGTGCAGGTCAGACAGCTCATGCTTTTGTAGTGGTCAAGAAGGCTCAGTCTAAAGGCACAAAGTAAATGTTTTTATTCAGCAGTGGACTCTACCACACAGCTTGAAGGACTAATTGGAAATAAATGAGTTTGGAGGCAGACCAATTCCCGTCCATGGTTGGCTGTAAACCCCTTTCTAAATGCAATTTCTTGGACAGGTGGGCCGTAGAGGGGTCTCACCTGGAACATTTCACCATTGTGTATCTGACTTTCCTTTATATGGGGACAAGAAATCTGGCAAGTAAATAATAGCTGGAGATGTAAATTCCCAGGAATAGCAGGTTTCATGCATTTCATCGCTTTAAATCCAGATGGTGGCTAAATGACCTTCCTCGAGAAATTTGTCATCAGCAAATAGAAAGGTGACAAAATTCACAAGCCCATCAGTATTTATCATCGCTCAAGTGTGAAGAATTTGCAGAATCTGTAAAGAGAATGTTGCTTACATCCCTTCCATTGGCCAAAGAGAATTCACCTAGCAAGGATATATATAATGTATTGTATTTTAAATACAGTCTGAATTGGTGGGTTAAAGGCCTTTTGCCCTTGTTAATTTACTGTCCTCTGTCCTCATGGCTGGAGTTTTACTCTGGGCACTTGTAATGCTACTTAAATGTAGTAGTGGGAATGTAGATTTGGTGACTCAGATTAGATCCCTGGGGTGAAAGGCAGAGAATTCAGAAATGAGAAATATTTGTGGGAAATCTGAGCCATGAAATCTCCAGCTCTAACTGTAGTTCTTTTTTCCAGGTGTGAGGCACACAGAGGAAACAAGGAATTCCAGCCCTCCTTTCTTCCTGGGTCCAAGCCTTAGAGTGATGAAGGTCAGAAGACTTAAGAAGGATGCTTTTATTGTGGTTCCCTCTCTTGCTTTATGAAAGGCTACTGCTGGATGCCAAGAGGCAAGACCCTTAGGATGGATCTGTGCCTATGAAGTCAAACACCTGAGATCCTGACAAAAGTAATGTGGATGCAGAGAGATATGAGGAAAAAGAATTTCCCCCTTTGGTCCTGGAACAGTGTTAAAGTGTAGCCTAGGTCTGAGCTGATGCTGATTGGCCCAGCCAAACCATGCAGCAGCATGCGCAGTATAAAAGAGATGATGATGACGAGGGTCCCAGAGGACCCATCTGCTTTTGGAGAGAAATTTAGAAATTGCAGACCTGAGACTGCAGGATACTTCCCTCATTATCTGTGCACCCATGGGCAATTTTTGTCCTCATGTGAAAACAAGCACAGCTTGTACTAAAATGAAAATTCAACCACACACCCAAAGAGGGAAACCTGCTGATCTGAGCACTGACTGTAGGTCACTTCAGTGTCTGAATTGCCATTAGTAACCCCGGGGGCTTGAAAAGGAGCCAGGAACCTTTCCCTGCAAGGAGTGATGTGCCTTGCTGGCCCTGCTGTGGCAGTGGCAGAGGTCCTGGCCAGCGCCAGCGGCTGCCACCAGCCCCTGGCCATCATGCCCCTGCTCTTTCCACTGTGCCCCAGCAGAGATAATGCCAAACTCTTTTTCCTGCTCCAAGGGCTGCCAGGAGGGACTTCGGGGCTGATGGGCTGTGTGAAATGTGCTCCTGTCTGCTCCACACAAAGCCACTTATCAGAGCCAGGAGGTGGGAATGGGGAGAGTTACTGTACAAACAGGCATTCAAGATTAATTGCTTTTCATCTCTGAAGCAGGAGCTGGCCTTTCAGCCCCGGGATACAATAAGGGCCTGTTCTGATTGTATCTGTTCAGGGGCTGTGTACGGCCAAGGTTTGTTTGGCAGGGGCAGGCTGAAGTTTTTTGGGAAAAATGAATCGAGCTAACAAGTGCTTTGTCCTCCTGGGGTTGGAAACTGTTACAGTGCTAATGGAAGTGATTACCACGTGTTTACAACCACAAACGGGATGTTTGCATCATATAATTTCTCTGCTCCTTGGAATTTGGGTTGTGAGTCATTTTCACACCAAACTCCTGCTTGTCATGGTTTGTCACTGCTTGTTGTGCCCTGATCTTGCTGATAAACCCCAGTATTTGATAGAGTGATTAATGTGTCTGAAATCAGTTTGCCAGCTCTGGTGCCTTTCTTATGAATCATGCAACATTCAGTGTTTCCTTTAAAACTTGACAATGGCAGGTAAACAGTTACATGAAAATCTCAACCTTCATTGAAAAAAATAGCTAAAAATTGTCCAAATGCATAAGCCTAAAATGCTGATATAAAAACATATAAAATATCACAGAATCATAGAAACCTAGAATGGTTTGGAAGGGACCTTAAATATCAACTAATTCCAGCTCCTCTGCCATAGGCAGGGACATCTTTCACTACACCAGGTTGCTCAGAGCCCCATCCAACCTGGCCTTGGACACTTGCAGGGATGGGACATCCACAGCTTTTCTGGGCACCCTGTGCCAGTACCTCACCATTCTCAGTGGAGAATTTATTCCAAATATCCAACCTAAATCTACTCTTACTTGGTTCATTAATATGGAACACCTGATGGCAAACATCCTGAGAGCTCCTTGTGATCCAGATTATGCCATAAAATCCCTGAAACAGAGATTATGGATTGCACTGCAATGGTGATGACTCTGGGCCACAGGAGGACTCAGGGGGTCTACATGCAGGCAGCTGTGTCACAGCTTTTGGAGTCACCACACATCCACTTCACACCAAAGCTCTTCCCACCAGCCACAAAATGCAAAGTTTTCTGTTCAAATGGCAGCTGCCCCATTCAATGTCAACTGCTCTCCTCTTCCTCTGATGGGCTGTCTTCTCCCAGTGCTGATTTCAAAATGCCAACCACAATGCAGTCAGGTCCCTACCTGCAGTTCTGCCCCACCTCTCTAGAGAGAAAGGGGCACCTTAGGGCCTGACCGTGTCCTTACTCTACTATTATGTGCTGTGTTAGTAACTGATGCTAAGAAATGGGGAATGTCTTCCTTTACTGGGCTGAATTATGATTACACCCTCCCAAAATAGTATCTCTGTTTGCAAAAATGTCAGCAGGTAGTGAAGGAATTTGAGGTTGTTCCTGACATGAAGTATTTTGATTTGTTTTTGAAGTGGTTCCAGACTCTAACTCCATTGTTCTGATTTAACCGTATCTCCCCTCAAATTTGCATTGCAGGAAATAAAAAAACCCTTTCAGTTACTTAATTCAAAGCATGTTACAGTGAGTTGCCAGCATAAACCTGTACTGACTTGTGGTTGAGATCAGTGCTCACCCATATTGACCAAAGAGGTAAATATAGACCAAGTTAAAAAATAAAGAAAATAGTGTCCTTCTGGGACAATGTATCTTTACATTGGCCAGAAATCTCACATCAATTTTTCTTATACCCTCAGAAGGGAAAAATTGGAAAACAATGAAGAGAAACAAGCACATTTTTAAAGATGGGAAAGATATAATTTTTAAGGCAACATAGTAATTTTTCTGATTTCAAAACCACTTGCTTCATTGATTTTTGATCCAAACCGCATAAACTCCACATAAAAAATACAGCCTGTCCCTATAGGGCATTTAAAAATATACACTCTTTAGCTCTTTTCTTTTCTCAGTATAGCATGTGTCACTGTGGAAGAAAAACATCAGAAATAATAAAAATTCTAAGAGTGGATTATCTGCATTAGTCCAGGAGGTGCTGTGAAATCCCATAGCTGGGGATGAATTGTGATCTCAGGCAGATTATGGGGAAGTCAATAGGATCTTTGTCCCTGGTTTCAGTGAGGTTTTCATTTGCTCTGCTTCTGCCAAGGATCATCACATGAAGTGTGTTGCTAAAATTATGCTAATATACAAGTGTTTTTTAGCTTGCACTCCAAAGAGTGTAAGGGAGGCCAGAACCACTGACGTTCAGGATGGGAAAGATGTGACACACTGTAACCAACAAGTTTTTACCATACTGATCTCAGTCTTGTGCAGCTGAACTTGCCCATGTTAATCTAAGATCAGGACACTTCACCCAAATCCAAAATTCCTCGTCCACAGCACTGGGCTTTAATTTGGACCCATAAAAAATTTAGTGTGTCCTTGTTTCAATTGCTTTCCCTGTGTTACTGTGCATTCCTAAGTAATTCCACCATTACAATAATATCTCAGTGTCTTTTCGAATTGATCATCTCATCTGCTTACCTCACTTGATCCTTCCCCCTGCCTAGGGCCATGCTGGGGCTCCCTTCTGTCTCCTGTGTTGTTGGAGGCAGAACTGATTGCACTCCTGATGCAGATGGGCTGGATGAGCAATGAGAGTGTGGCAGCCTCCTCCCCTCATAAAGACTCATTTTTGCCCATGCAGCCAGGAATTTTGGGTAGGGACCGTTGTATTCCCTTGAACAAGCTTACTGAGGAAAAGAGAGCTCTTTGTGACTGAACACTTGCACTGTTTCAAGGGGTTTCTTCTCTGTGGCCTTTGCAGGACAGTGTAGGGGAGTCCTGTCCTGGAGAAGGCAGATGGACCAGATGACCCCTCTGGCTCCTTTGGAGTCCTGCTCCATATGGATGTTACACTCAATCAGCCTCAGGGTCATCTTTGATCTCGAATGTGCTTTTGTTTTCAATTTTCTTTACATCGTAAAACTTTGCAGCACCCAACAGGCTGCTGACCTTGATGTTTTGGGAGCACACTGAGTCATTTGTTTGGGCTGTACTGTTAAACCACATGGCTACATTTGAAATCCATTTATATCAATCATTTTAGGTGGACTGAAATTGCAATTACATGAGAGCTTCTTGGGAATCATGATGATTTTCAATATTCCCATTCTTGATGCTCCTGTGTTGAAATTTCTCTGAGTTAACTTCCTGAGAATTAAGTAATTGCCATTGATAAATCTGTGCCGTGTATTCTCATACATATTACGGAAAAAAGGCTTTACATTCTTTTACATCCTGTTGGACTCCATGTAGAGGTGCATAGGATATGCAGGTATTTCTTCTGCTCTGGCTAAAGGAATTCATGTGCCCAGCTTCACCCCACCTTTGAAAATCAGCCTTTGAATTGCTAGGAGCTCAATACATGCCTGTCTTGGTTTGAAAGACAGGTATCTGCTAGGGAGGGGCAGGGCCTCCCTAGGAATGGAGAATTCAAATCCCCTCCTTCCAAATTATTATAATTTGGAAAATTAGAGATTTTGGGGGTAGGAATAGCAGTTCTTCACCAGTATGTATAACAAGGCAAACAAACAACAACTACAGCGTTAATACTAAACAGCATCAGGAACCTCAAGGGGCTTTGTTTCACAAAGCCCGGAGCAGTCTGATCTCTTGGGAGTCTGAGAGAATTGCTAGGAGCTCAATACATGCCTCATCACATAACTTTCCTGCATGTTCCTAAAATACAAATCCAAAGAGGGCTTGGGATTAAATGCTTTCCCTTAGGCGCTCTTAAATCATGTTAAAAAATGAAGCTAGGGGAGGAGACCATTTTATAATCGGCATTATTTATTTTCTTTTCCTTGCGATAAAACTCGTCAGAAACAATTAGAAAACACTCCTACTCACTCGGCGGGTGAGAGTCCAACAAATCCTGTCCAGAGGCCCTGTGTGGAATCGTACCTTTCTGCTGACTCACTTGGGCTCTTTCCTGACACTTTGGTGGGACGCCTGGGGATCTTTGTCAGCTCCATCTATCCGGGCCAGGGCTGTGGCAGGGCTGCCAATCCAGCGGGGCTGCCGGCTGCATCGAGCGGAAGCGTTCAGCAGGGAGCACACCTGGCACTGGGTGGGTGTGTTTGTCCAGGCGGTGCTGGGAAGCCTTGTCTCCTGACTGGAAGCCAAATGCCTCCCAGCTCAGCGTGCTGCAGCACCGAGATGTTTGCTCTGGGCTCACCACCTGCCGCGGGCCAGCCCTGCCCTGCCAAGGGAGGCTGGTTGCCTCCAGAGGCTGCCGGCACGGAGAGGTTTGCTTGTTATTGCTCCTTCCTTTGAGGCTCCTTGGCATCTGCAAACACAAGATTGCCTCCTCAAGAACAGTGGGGAGGAGAAATGTGGGGATTAGGGAGGAAGTGGTGACAAAAAGGCGCTGGCTGGAATTTTTGTGCCGGCAGCAACAGGTCTCCCCATTTTTCTCTGCTCCTCTACCATGGCCTTGAGGAAGTGGGCAGTATCTCTGGGTGAAAATGGGAGATTAATGTGGTGGAAAGACCACTGCTCTCCTGATGATCTTTTCAGAGCATTGTTTTGCTTTTGAGAAAAATGTTTTTTTAATGACTGACTCAAAGTGATGATCTGAATCAGGACACTGTGCCTTCAGGGGTTGGGTCCTACTATTCTCCACCCAAAAGTTTCCTCTGCAGAAGATGGAGTAAAGGAGTAGTTCTTCCATGAGGTACAGCCCTACAGAGTCATCAGCGGGGCAGTAGTGATGCAAGAGGAGCACCTTATCTGTTGTTTGAAGGGCTTTTATCCAGAATTTTAGAGGGCTCACCTGGGGTACAATGTAACCAGGCACAAGGAAACTTCCACAGAGAGCAAGGATGGATCAACAGCCTTTCAGGTGGTGCAAGATTTCAAAACCTCTCTAGGCTCACTTTCAGACATTTCTGTAGTGCCTTATTTAGGCCGTGAGACTCCTTCTGGTAATGCAGAAGAGCTGAACTGTTCAGGTCATCTGAGTTTATGCCTGAACTTACAGATGACAGCTGCTGAAAGCAGGGCCTGACAGCACATTGCTCAACCACAGTAGAAGCTGGCTTTAGGCACACACATCCCATTTTCAGGCTGAGATTGTATATGAACAATAGGAAATTATTGCCCAATGAGCTCTGGGTTCATCTGCTTCTAAGCCATAAGGTCACTGCTAAGACCTCATTCAAGATTGCCTAAATTTTCATGGAATTGTTTACTTTAAGAGGGGAACCAACAAGGAAACAATGGACAGAATTCAAAGGAGGGTAATATTTGGAGTTGTAAGCTGTTCTCAGTCTGTCTCTGCAGGTCATAGGCACAGCTGGGAACAGAGTGTGTTAAAACTTCCTTAGGTATGGGTAAAAAACCAAACCTACAAGTAGCCATTGTTGTTAAACACTCTGTATAGAATTAGGGTTGGTGGTCCAGGGGAAAGTTTTTAACTTAGTGTAAACTTAATTATCTAGTTACGTGATGTTGGTGAAATTGGCCTGATTTGTAGAATTAAGTGTTGGTAAGGAACAAATTTTTGGAACAGCTCAATTGTCACTGCCTCCAGAAAATTAATAAGGAGCTTGAATGAAAGATACAACATTATAATTCCCTTCTCCAACTGGAGAAGACCAAGTGTCAAATCCGAGGACTGACACTGCAAATGACTTAAAAAACAGCAGTCACTCAGGTCAAGGAGAAAAAATAACCATGTCTGGAAATTGTCTTGGTGCCACTCATCTCAGTAGGAAATGACACAAAAGTGATGATGAAACAGAGCAGATTGCAAGTTCTCCCTGGGAGGTGGGAAGCCCATGGGAACACGCTTAGACAACCTCACTAAAAACTGCCGGACAACTTGTTTTTATTATACAGAATAATATATTACCTTGAAATTAACGTGTGCATTCACACTGGCCAGGTGGCTTACTGTAAGACCAGGAAGGCATGGAATTACCACAGGAAAAGAAATCCATCTATAAATAAAGGCATTCACTCCGGATAATTGATAGATTGTGTCCCAAAACATCCCTCAGCTTCCTTGACAGCTTGTCGGTTTTCCTCAGCAGACACTGTGGTGGTTTCATAGCTGACTGTCTGATCACTCCTCAGTGTTATCACATCGAGTCCTCGCCAAGTTGTGTGGTGTTTCCTGTTTACAAAAACAGGAAATTGCTGGAGCAGAAAGGGCAGGTTGCAACAACTCATTTCTTGCTGTTGATTTTTCCCCTGCCCTTCACTATTTACCTTGAAATGAAAATAAGTGTTGGTGAGAGTGCCCTCCATATGCATACAGCACAGAAAAGGATGTGCTTCACTGCCTTTTGTGCTGGCATTAGGCTGTGCTGTCATTTATCCATGTGGAGCCATGTTTTGCTTTATTCTCTGCCCTTACTTCTTATAAGGCAAATGTATCTCCTATATTATTCCTAATCAATGTGGAACTTAAAGCAATCCATGTATGGCTTACTTCTCCATCTGAATGGTGTCTGCAGCTTTCCCAGAGTTGTGGCACATTCATTAATTTAACTATAAACCATATTATGATTCTATGCTAAGGGTATGCTCTTCATAAAAAAACTCAGAGGCCTGAATACTTTTTCTTGCCACTTTTTCTTGAAGTGCTGCCTTGGTTGGGCAGATGGAGGCTGTTCTGTCTCTAATGTGCAAGGCTATGGGTGGTTTAAATTCAAGCCTAGAGGTTATAGATGGAGCTGAGATGGTTTCAGGAGCTCAGCCTGAGCATCCTGCAACATTTGATCTCACAGATTTGGGAAGAGTCTTGTCCCAGCAGGTGTTGCAATCTGGAACTTGAAGCAGGGAGACATCACAGCACTTTCAGTTACCATTACTAAAATTGTCTTTTAAATGCTGGTTGGGCCTAAGAAATAAAAAGTTAGGTTTTAACATTAAGAAGAAAGGTAGCAGAAGAGACAAACCTTGAACATCAAATAATTTTGCAGCTGGGGAGAGCGAGCTGTCCTTCTCATTCAATTGCTCTGTTAACCAGGGTGCCAAGCATTGGGCTTCTATGGATATCAGTGTAAACCACCTACTGCAACGAGGCAGGGAAGGTGTTAAATACAGAGGGCATTTTCTGTGGGTCCTAACCTAACAAGTCCTGCTGTTAGTTTTGAGGGTGACAAGGGAACATCCTCTCAGTCTGGGGGAGGAGGAAGAATAAATCCTTTGTGTAAAGGCTGAGACATCACCCACCCCTGCCCATCCTCTGCTCATGGCTGGTCCTTGCCTCTGCACCTTCCATGGGCAGTGGTGGCCCCCTCCAGCAGCCTGCTGGCACCCATGGGCTGAGCTCCTGGCTCTCCCAGGCTGTCTGCAGAAGCTGTTCTGAGAAAGGGCTTTTTTCTCGGCGCCTTAAGGATTTTCAACAAAAGAGCTTGAAAGGGAAAACCGACAAGGACTGCTTCCAAAGAAGGCTTGGCAGCACTGTCTTCCCAGACTTGTAGCCCGTGTCACCCCACTGGCTTGAGAGGTGGCCTCAGGCAAGGTTGCCACAGCTCTGAGACGGTGGTGAGCTTGGAATATTTTCCATGTGATTAAAGAAGAACAGAAAAGGGCCCTAATTCCAGAAAGAGTTATCTTCTTGGGGAGGATTTCATGCAACCCCTCAGCCTGGGAACAGCTGGGCTGCAGAGCTGGGGTGCGCAGGGCTGGGAAGCCAGTGTGCTGCAAACACAGTTGGTTTGTCACCTGGGATCTTCTCCAAGGAGTTTTGAACCTTGTGGACCTGGAACTACTCGGTCTTGGGTGCTTTTTTCATAATAAAAAAGCCCTTTGCGGCGGAGTCATCTCCATCCCAGGGTGCCCCAGTCTGTGTCCACACTCCGGGGCTCCATTATTTCAAGGACTTTTTGCCCACAGTCCAGGAAATCCCATTGTTTCTACAACATCCTGGTGAATGCAGTGGGGCTTAAACTGGTACTCAAAGAGCACAGGGACAGGAAAGATCCCCCTCATCCCTTTCTTCCCCAGACACTCTGGGACATTGCAATGCCTGGGATCTTTTGGGGAAGAGCAGTTTTTCTTGAGCTGTGCTGCTGTTGGCAGAAGCATCCCTGTGCTGACCCACCAAATCCCGCCGGCTCTGCTGAGCCTTCCCCGGGGCAGTGCTGGCCGTCCTCCCCCGGCTGGCACAGCCCCCAGCTCTCCCCGCCAGCCTGTTAGCATTACAATGGGCCAAAACCAGGGAAATACAGCTCTTCTGGTGCGAAACTGGAAGGAAAACCCCGGCAGAGAGCTGGAGGAAATGAGGCCGTGATACACAAAGGCAATGGGAACTGGGGCATTTTTGAGGGTTTGGCCTTAGAACAGCGCCCAAAGTCACAGTGGTGGAGCAGGGCTTGGACCTCCAGACCTTACAGAGAACTGTAAGGTCCTGGAGGTCCAGAACCAGGAGGTTCACCCCAGGATTTTGAAAGGATGTGTACAGCAAAGGCTGTCACTTGCTTTTCCTTGGCTTTAGGAGCTCTCATATCCTTAGATGTGACTTCTCTTGACTGGGGACAGCAAGGCTGAGGAAACAGAGGCAGCTCTGCCTGTAAGCCTATGGCAAATACAAAACCCCTGACAAGAAAATTGCATGCTTTAACACGAGCAGGAGAGCCTGGTTTAGAGCTGCTGAGGCAACCTCTCCTGGCAGAGCACATCAGCTATCTCCAACTGATGGATACTGGCAATCAGCCGTGTTTGTGGAAGGGCAGCATATCCCAGCTCTCTGGGTAAGCTTTATACAAGGAGAGCCAAGGTTGCCCTTTCCAGCTTGAGACAGTCCTTCGTCTCACATAACATGCAAGAGAAGCACAACAAGAAGATACATACATCATCCAAGAGACCTCATGGGAGCAGGCATCTCCTGTCCTTTGGAGGTGATGCCTTGGGAAAGCTGACCTGGAACAGAGACTGTACAGATCTAGAGAATAAAGTAGATATTTAGTGAAAGGCCTTTAAGGGTACACCTTGGGCAGGACAGGAGCCTGGCCAGGGCTACACCCAGGGTGGACTTAGAATGGTCACAAAATGGATAACTGGTCATGAGGTCTCACACTTTTAAAAGTTTTGGTTCATTTGCATTTTGGGGCCCAATTGCCGAACCATAGCCTCAGGTCGTGTGGTCCCATCCGTCTTGTTTTCTCTTTTCAGCCCGCCATTTTTTGTGCTTTTGGGCCTGAAAGTTGTACCTGTTGTCATCCTTGGTCTTCAGCAGGAAAGGATTTGTTTTGTCTCCCTACCCTGTGAAGAGAGCTTACTAACACTTAATAAGAGCCTCAGAACCACACCTCTAGGCAGCATAGAATTTGAAAAACACTAAAGCTAAAACTTAAGGCATCAGAGGGACCAGCATTGCTGCTGCAAATTGCCATGAAATCCTGTCTCCTGGCTGTGGCTGCAGGTGCCACAGACCTGCCAGGCCTCCCACTGTCTCAGTACTGCTGCCCAGAATTAAATGTGTAATCTGAATTCTCCTTTCAGGATCCCTCCAATGAGACCTGGCCTAGGAGACCCCCTGTGCCAGGAAGGGTACCGAGGCTGATGGGACTGGATCTGTTGGGCTGTGTTTGGAGGAGCAGCAGGGAGACAAGAGATGGAGGAAGGGAAAAGACACACAGTCGTGTGTCATTTCTAATCTGGGGAGACAAAACAATGTTTGTGGACTTCAGTAAATTTAAATGTCCAAATAAATGTTTCTCTTTAACTTAAAACCAGAAGTGGTATTGTATTTTAAGCAGAAGTGGCATTTTCTAAGTTTTGGGGTTTTTTATTTTTTTTTTCTTTATCCTTGATTGGATTCCACCAACAGAATGAAGAGCAGGACACATTTTCCCACCAACACCACCAAAATGTGAATGAATGAAAAGAATGAAATTGTTTTGAAATTTTCTTGAAACCTTTCTGATTTATTTGCAAAATGTAAAAAGAAATGTGATTTCATGTGGATTAAAAATCATATGAAATTTGGAGACTTACTGTGTTTGGAGTCTAACTGGATCTAAGATAAATGCTTCCATTTTCATATGGTGAGGAGAAAAGTAGTAAAACACAAAGAAATAAAGAAATCAAAACCAAAATGGAAACATTCTGTATCAGCAGGAACTTATTTTTTAATAAAATGAAAATGTTTCAACTCCATTTTCTAAAAGAAGCTAAAGAGGAGTTGATAAAATTATAGTCAGGTTAAAATAAGACTTAAACAACAGTGTCTCAGTAATTTATTAAATGAGATCCCCAGCATCCTGTGCTGATGTGTTAAGAGATAATCTATGTAAGAACAGCATTAGGAGGCTCTGAAACACAGAACCTCTTAGGAATGAGCTCCTGCCCCCCAGATTATCACAAGTAATAAAGTGAAATACCTGGAGTTAAATGAGCTTAGCTAAGAGATGATGGATGCATCTAGGGCTTAGCTCGACCTGTTCTCAATTGTTTCATTTTGCTGACAAAATTCTAAGCAGGTTTGTGGTAATTTGAAAGGGCAGGAAACCCACTTCTCCTCCAAGTTTGGAAGCAAATAGCTTTTCTCCATTCTTCTCTTCCTCAGCCTTTACTTTTTCTTCACTGTTCCGAGAATTTGCACTATCAGAAAAGATGTGCAGACTTCCCTGTTAATAGCTGTGGATCTTGAGCATCTTTACTGATTTTTGATTAATTTTTTTTCATGATTTTTCCTGATTTTTGTCTATGGAAAAAAAAAGAAAAAAGAGAGGGATGTTCCTGTAGCTGATGAAAGTAAGGCCAATGAATGTTATTTGGGGAAAATGCTCTACATGCTGCACAATTCCAATTACAAGTTAACAATTGTTTATGAGTTTCTATCATGGGATATGTAGCGTTTTGCATCATAAAACAATAATCATAAGTATGTGTGCTTAAAACATCCCAACGCAATCTCTTTAGTCAGCAAATCTACACAAAAGGACCTTTTTCCAGCTGGGCACTATGTCCAGATTCCCTATGGAAAATGGTTACAATCTTTTAGCTCCGACTTTGGCTCAGTTTGTATCCCACAGAAAGCCTGGCTTTGCTTTTGGAGCCCTGGAGAGGCTGAGAGAAGCATTTCACACAAATTTGGAAATGTGCACCTTGACTGGGTGATGGATGCTGTGCCTGCACTGCCGGCACATCACTGGTGTGTGGGAAGAAGAGCTCATTGCCAGCCAAAATACAGGTGCACAGTGCTGCTCCTGCAGCCTACGTATGACAGGCATCCAAGAAACAAAGGAAATACACCGTGGGCTGTGATTAGGCCCAGAGGGCTGATACTTCTTCCCTTTTTCTAAAGGTTCTTATATTTTATCGAGCCATATTATCTCTTTTAAAAGCAATCTTGCCCAGGGTCACTGGGCAGCAGGGCCAGGCCAAGCACAATAAAATAAGCTGGGCTGCTAATCCAAAGCAGATTGCTGCAGCTCTGCGGGTGCACTGGGCAGGACATTGCACTTCCAAACCCTACACAAGCTCCCAGGCCCAGCCAGAATAAACTGGGTTGCAGTCATACCTCAGAATAAACTTCAGTAAGTTTAATAAATATTATATTTAAATGTGTGCGGGTCTGTGTGTAAACCACTGTGACCAAGCTGAAGCAAACTGGAGCTTGTGTTACAAGCACTGTGGAAATATCAGCATTTGGCTTTGTTAATAGCCCACTGTTTGTACTACCAAGCAACAAGGGCTGCAAATAAGAAGCCATAGCAGACCTCATCTCCTCCTGACGCCTACTGTCTAATGGAGAACAGATGCAGAGGGATATCTTGCCTGCAGTGAGTCAAAAAGTTGGGATGCATCCCAACACGGTGGTACCGGGTCCTGGTAATGCAAGGGACAACCACTTGCCTCTTTTGTCTGGGTTAATTTAGTCAGTCTGCCTTCTCTGGCTTGCCTGATGAGATATATTCTGGCTTGGGGAGTGTTTTGTTTTGTTTTTTTTTTCTTCTCATTTCCACTAAAATCTTTTTGACTGGAAGTTCCCCAGTAATTCCCTGTGTTATTTTCATGGTGACTTTAATGTTCCTGCTCAAGTGTAGTCATTCTATTGAAAATGAACAATAGCAGCTGCTTGTGTTCAGTGGCTGTTCAGGTTAAAGAAGTTACTTCCTTTGACCACAAGACAAGAGGGGTTTTGGGTGAGGGAGAGCAGTGTCTCTGGCATATGCCAGAATACACCATTCTCACTGGGAACCCAGAGGAGGAGAGGCTAGGTGGAAACATCCATCACCGGGTAAACATGGACTGGAAGTATTTACTCAGAAAACAAATAATAAAAATGGCTTGCCCTCAAATTGGAGGATGCACTAAGTGGCCTCCTGAGGCCATAGAATAGACTGAGATATTTTTAATGTTGATAGAACACCAAGATTAGTTAGGCTCAGAAGAAATTTTTAGTATTTTTTATGGAGGACAGTGTTGGAATTTAAAATGATTTTAAAAATTAGAGACAGAGACTCTAAAAAAATAAGGGAGCTAAAAAAGGAAGGGAGCAAATCAGGAAGGACAAGACACCCCACTTTCGCATAGGTAATTATCCCAACCAATACAACAAAATTTGATTAGACAGCAAAACATCTAGGGGTTACAGTGAGACACAACCCGATTAGAGTCTGAAATGTCACGCTGTACTAAAGACATGGAGGTCGTGAAGGTGTATATAAGTATGAAACTTCCATGAAGGAATGTTTGCATCTTGCTTAACATTGGCAAAACTTCTGACTGTGCTTCAGTACATGGAGTGTTATTAGAAAGGGAAAGGCTGTAGATGGCTTTTTATTCCTTATGTTTATCATGCATAGAGCAAGATGTTATCTGTTCATGACCATTTTTCTTTTCAGTTCTCTGTGTGAGCACTGAATTTATTTTTATTCTTATGCATGTTTGGATAGAAACAGATCTTTTTTGGATAGGTGTGGCTACGGATGTGTGTAGGCTGTATATAAAATGATGTGCAAAGGCAGCTGTGTGAGACTGTGAATGCAAGTCCCTGTTAATAGACACATGACAATTAAGCACACTCATCACTGGAGTGCAGAGTAGCCAGTTGCACATCCCTAGCAGCAAATTTGAAATTAAACCCACTTTGGCTGCAACTTTAGCAATAAGCCAAAAGTATGGCTTTCAGCTCTGCCAATGCACACCAACCAGGAGGCCAAAGAAACTTGGTACTGATGTGCTGCAGCCTGATGTGCTGATCCACCTCCCCTTTGATGCACACAGTCCCCCAGTGTAGCCCTGGATCCTTCCCCTTCCTCTGTGTGCACCAGCAGGTGCCCCATTGGCATCAAGGTGGGAGGTGAAGGCATACCACAGGAAAAGAAAATCAGACTTATCCTGTGGGTTTTCCTGAACACTGAAATGTTCTAAGTGCGTAAATCCTATTGATTTCCATGATATTTTAGAAAAATGCCACTTCAGTCTGTGGACAGAAATGGGGTGTACTTAGGAATCGCTCACAATGGATAATTGAGTGCTTTCTTGCACCTACCACAGCATCCCTCTGACCACTGACATTATCTCACAGACATGAGTGGTGGGAGAAGCAAAACACTTAGAAAGAGATAAACGGGCTATATTTGAGCACTGTACGCCTGACAAATTAGCTGTTCATCCAGGCTGCCTTCTATCTCTGTAGGTAGGAAGGAAGGAAGGAAGGAAGGAAGGAAGGAAGGAAGGAAAGAAGGAAGGGTTTTTCAGAGCACTGTGATCTCCCAGCCAGGGAGAAGCTGTCCCTGCCTTGCCAGAGGTAGCCAGTGCCCCTTGGGCTATCAGGGCATTTAAACAAAACCATCTCACAATTAGCAACTTGCTGTCTCCTCACCACTGCCTCTAATTTGGTGATGTCAGAGGGTTCCTTCAATGTTGGCTCATGCCCTTTATGTCGCTGCTCACAATTCTCAACTGTTGTCTCCAACAGTCAGTATTGTGGGACCATTTTTTAAATGTTCCTTAAGCAGTGCATCCTTTTGTAATGGGAGAGATCCCTTTCAATGAAGAGAAATCCAGTCTATAAAATGCAATCCCTCATGTCCTGTGTTAGATTTTAAGGGTTCCCAAAATAGCCTTCATACAAATTACCATCAAGGTTGCAGAAGTTGGGATTGATGTAGTGAAAACCTCATACATGTAGATCAAGGGGTCGGGACGACAATGGCACAAGCTGATTTTACAAGAATACCATCGTGTTGGCCATCTCTGGTGTCAAGTGAATTTTTGTGCTTTTGTGATTTTCTTCAGCCTTTAGGTCAGAACCAGAAGACAAGTTTCTGGCTGGTTTGCACAAACTCTGCATTGAAGGATTTGAAGCTGGAGTCTGAAAGCTAAGCAGGGATTCACCCTGGTTAAATTCCTCTACAGTGGAGCCATGTGCTCAGGCTCTCCAGTCCAGCTGAGACACAGTGTTGGAGCTTCAGAACTTAGGCTGAGGGGATTTTACATTCAGTGGCACCAAAAAGTTCAGTTTGCTTGGAAACATAAATCTGAATTCCAATGGCAAATTTTGCTGCCATGGGAGAAGAATGTCCTGCTTCAACAGGCAAAGCATGGCAAGGCAAGATAAGGAAATAAGGACATTTTTTACATGCAGGAAAATCTCTGGAAAAGTTTATTTGGAGAGAACCAAAGTAGATTCTTCTCTAGAAGGTAGGTATTGAGTTACATTTACTTTTTCCTCCTAGACATGACTCAAAGTAAAGAAATAATTTTTGAGTAGATGGATTAAAGGTGCATACTACAATTTCACTGATGGACAATGGAATTTCAAATGGCATTTATAGATGTCTCCTTCGAAAATGTTGGGGTCTTTTCTTGTAAGGTGTTAGCAAATAATTTGTGATCCAGATTCAGAGCAGTCTAGTCCTAATTGTTTCTTGTTTAAAGGTGTAATGATAATCAGGTTATAGGAGAAGCAAAGCACACCCCTATGGAATCTCTAATTTAATGCAAGATATATATATATATCTTTATATATATATATCTTTATATATATATATATATATATAAAAATGTATATTATTTTTGTTTTATTTTTTAAATGCAGCTATGCCTCACAAATAAAAAGAGAAATGTGTCTTTTCCATTACCCTCTGGAATACCCTTCACTGATTTTTGTGCTTTGGGTGGGTTTTTTTTTATTCTAGGTAACAGCAACTCAAAGAATGAAAGCACAGTCTTGATTCATGGCATGTACTCCCCCAGTTCTCCTTTGAGTGCCTTGGCACCATCTCCCAATTAGTGCTGCTTGGTTAATTGGTGTATCCCTCTTTAAACTCTGAAGAACTTGAATTGAGCTTCATGAATTTGACTACTAAGGACAAGGGCTCTTAAAGGAGCAAAAGCAGCATAGGGACAGCATCGGTCAACTGCTCAGACAATTGAGTTACAAAAAATGCTGTGCATGGGAATGCCTCAGTGTTTCCTAACACCAGGAAAAACAAGAGTTTTCAAGCCTCATGAGAGGATGGTCTTTGCTTGAGACAAGGACCAGGGATGAACAGTTGCAGGTTAAAACTGTCAAAATATTTATTTTTTGGTTTTGACCCCAGTAAGCCTGTAATTAGGAAATATATCTTTTCTTGTGAACACCCATTTGATACTCTGTGTAGAGTTGGGAGGTGGCCAGAAGAGGACTCTTTTCTGCTGCCTGTTCCTGGCTGAACCTAACAACCAGAGATGGAATATAGCTCTACACTGGGGACTACTTCAGGGAATACCCAGGCAAACAGAATTTGCTTTTCCTAGAGAAGAATAAGGAATAATTTTAAACAGGGTTTATTTCAAGCATCATGCCTGAAAAAACAGGACAAAATATCCAGGATACTTGTCAGATCTTCTGCATCCATTAGTAAAGACAGGCAAAAATGCTTAGGACAAAACAGAAGTGTCCTTCTGCTCCTCCCATCAGTGTCCACAATCCAAACTTACAGGGTCACCACTTCAGCAAGGAATTAATGTTATTGTTAATATTAAGCACTTCTCCCATTTGTATCATTCATGAGAAAAAAAAAAAAAAAAAAGTTAGGTTTTCCGATTGGAAAAATTTCTTATTGGTTCAACGACCAAGCTGAAGGACTTTGAATCTTTAGTTTTTTCATTTTTACCACAAGAGATCCTCATGCCTCTGCTGCTGTGCTGTGTGCTGGTCTGACCTGAGCCCCTGAATCATCTCTGGGAAGTGGCTTCTCTGACCATTCCAGAAAGAAGTGTGAAGCTCTGTGGTGGTTGCTGTGGTTTCTTCTCCCTGTTTTGAGGGCTCAGCTCTTTTCTGGTAAAGGACAAATATGTCCATTTAGTGTGGTTTTTTAGGGAGGTGTGAATTGTGTCTGCTGGTACCTGCTTGTTGGTTTGGCCTTATCAGTAACTCTTAAACTTATTTCCACTAAACCTGGTGGAGGGCAGATGGGAGTATCAAACAAATTGTTCTTCTACAGACTTCATCAAAATCAGCATGTGGGAAGGAAAGAGAAACCAGAATTTGTGTCTCCTAGGGATATGATTTAGAGATGGATGTGGTAGTGCTGGCTGAGCAGTTGGACTTGGTTATCTTAGAGGTCTTTTCCAACCTAAACAATTCTATAATATCCAGTCCCTGTGATTTCTTTGACAGCATCGAGCTGATGTTCCTGATGTCCACGCCTGGCCAAGCAGCACGTGGGTCATTCCGGTGCTGCCATAGTGTGACCTGCCTTGTTCCTGGGCATATCTCAGGGAATGTGGGGCAGAGATGAGTTCTGTGAGTGTGATCCAGGGGGACACAGAACAAACAATTCCTTTGAAAGATATTTTTCAGAAATCACATTGGGATGCAGCTCAGTGTGAAAAGAAAAAGGAAATTAAATATTGGTTCTGTTGAAGCCAATAGCAAGATTACTAATCTTGAATTTTGGCCACTCTCTGTAATAATGTGGCCAAAGAAGAAATTTTTAAGAATAAAAAGTGGTGAATGCAGCTCTTGCCATAGATAACACCCCAATAATGTGGTACTTGATTCAATCCAGTCTCTCTTTGGGAACTACAGCTTGTAAATGCAAAGTTTGGACTTTTGTGTGTCTTCCTTGAGACTCCATTGCCAACAAAAACCTAAGTATTTGTCCTCCTAAACCCTTTGTTTTGCCTCAGATGAGTTAAGCTAATTCTTAGCTTGGACCTGAATGAGGGATGAGTGTTGGACGGGACACAGGGCCCTGTGCTGCCAAAGGACCTCAACAGGGGAAGCACCAACCTGCCTTGGATACATCTCAGGGGTCCCGAACCTCCTTCTGGAGCTGCTCATCCCTTCCTGGGCCTGTGAGGGAAGCCCTGATGTTGGCTGGTTCCCTCACTTTTAGACAGCTGGGAGGGGATTATCTACTCACCCTGGAGAATGCAGGAGGGATTCAGTCTTGTATAAAAAAGCTTGAGAAACCTCCACAGGGAGCATTTTATGGTGGAAAGTAGAGAGTAGCAATCTTCACCTGACTTTTTCTGAGGTTCATCATCAGTATTTACAAAGCAGTAAAGGTCAGCACCATTCTGTGTTATGCACAGGCAAGAGAGAAAACTCACTTGGTTTTGGAAATCTGAGACGTACTGAGATGTTTAAAAAGAAGCTTTCAAATGAGCTTACTCTTTTCCAGCATTTAGGAACAACCACCAGCCATTAGCTGTCCCTCCAACTTTTAATCCATATGATCAAATGCTTGAAGGCATTTCTGGAGTGCTCAGAACTATTTCAGTGAAAGTGGTAATTACAGAAACGATGCTGCTTCCAGCCAGCAACTCCCCACATGATGAGAGCACCAGACAGCCCCTGGCCACAAGTACCAGAAATTTGAAAGAAAATAAAGGGTTCATTTTAAAAACAGAAAGATCATAACTTTATAATAATGCTATTATTCAAAGAAAAATACTTCCTTATGAATTTGCAAAACCACTTTAGGCTTCAGGATTTTTTTTCCATCCCCCAGTTGCAATTAATTCTAAACCATGAAATAGAGCATACAATAACATCAACTGGTTCCCCAGTGGCTGTCACTTCACCCTGGTCTACCAACTGGTTTTCAGGATTACACCCTACAGGCTTTGAAGGTGGCTGAGAGAAAACAGGTTAAATGCTGCCTCCTGGATTTTCTCTCTGCTGAAAAAACCCTTTATTTATTGACATATCACTACTTGTTTGTTATTTCAAGGGAGGAAAACTTTTGGTCCATTTCTTTTCTTTCAGTTCCTCTCAAATAATGCATACATTTGTTCCAAATGTAAAAATTTGAACTGCTGAAGCGTTGACTGGTTTTGTGAGTTATTTTTCTCTATTCTGCTCATTTTATTTGTGCACAATGCTTTTGGTTTTGTGTGTGCAGTGAAGAGCCACTTTCCTGCTGAAAGCTGTCCTGGAGTCTTTCTCTGCAGAAACTTGTCCCTTTTGTGCAGAAGAGTGAAACACCTTTGTTCCAAATAGAGTTTAAAGGTAGAAAAGCTATCTCATGGCTGGTATTTTAGGTTTCTACTTCAGAGAAATAGAAGACCTGCAGTTCAGCCAGTCTTAAGGACAGTCTTGATTTCCCAAGAGTTTCAGATACATTTAAACTTTCATGTGCTCTACATCTGGACCAAGACTTTGGCTTGTAATTGTACAGAATTTCATCAGTAAAGCATCAGAACTGATACAGCCCTTGTTAGGCTGATTTGGTTTGAAGAAACTCATGCATCTTAAAGTTTATGGCTGTGAAAAATAAATTGTCTGTGAAAACTAGGGTTACTTGATTGGAGGTTTGTTTTGTTTTGTTTTTAAATTGTTGGTTTTCGGTTTTTTTTTTTTTTTTCTTTTTTGTCTTTGGCTTTTTGTTTGTTTTGGTATGGTTTGGTTTTGGGGTTTTTTGTTTGCTTTTTTTTTTTTTTTTTTTTTTTTTTTTTTCCTAAGGAGAGGCAGGCCAGAAGAGGCTTTACATGAACTCTGTGTCTCCCCAATTCCTGACTGGATAAACTTGCTTTCTGGCATGAGGCTGAGAACTGTCTCAAAGCTGTAAAATATTTTCTTCTGCATGTTGCACATAGGGAAGCTTCTTCATGTCTAGCACTGAGACTGGAAAGATGCCGTAATCAACCCCTTCCTGAGGAAAAAAGAATTTCAAGAGTACCCCTCAAACAGCCCTGGAGTGTAGTTTGCTTAATATACCCTAATATTAGAACTATTATTATTATTATTATTATTATTATTATTAAATTTCTCACTAGAACAGGTTTTTCCTTTGGCTCCCCTGGAAAATTTGCCATATTATTTGGGAGTTCTTTCCCTATGCAGGAAAAAAGAAGAAATAACCTTCTACATTGAATTTGCACTTTATTACAAGTATGAAGCTTATTTTCAGGGATGGGTAAGAGCAGGGAAAGAGTTTACAATGGAAAGAAGGACACTTGGATTCTTTTCTGATCAAAGAATGTCTTGTAGAGCGTGACAGAGCTGTCTATACCAAAGGGCTCCTTAGGAAGGAATAAAGGCAAAGTTAATTTGTGGTAATGGCCCCTATTAATGGCCCCTATTACCAGGCTGTTTAGAACAGACCAATGAGTTGGGCAATTGCTTTTGCTCCTAAAGCTGAAATCTGGGTGCAGAGGGACACTGGCACCATTCTAAGCCAAATACATTTCTCCAGAGTGAAGGAATCTCAGCCCTTGCCTGTAACCCATGTTCTCCAGGCAGAGATCCTCAATTACCCCCAGGAAATAATACTGTCAGGAATGTACCTTAAACATCACGGTTCTATAAGGTTTATGCCCAAGTCCAGGATCCTGGGAAGATTTTATCTGTTCTCTGTAAGACATAGCCTTCCCCCAAATGTCTTCTGTGCCTTTCTTTTGAGAACTAAGGCGAGACTCATCTTTTCTCTCAGAACATCACTGTGACAGGGTGGGATTCACTTTAAAGTCCTCCTTATGGTATTTGAAGCCTCTCCATAGCACTGAGACTGTAATTTTTTTCAGGAGGAAGAAGAGATTAATGTTTAACACTTGAGGAGTTATTGGAAGAAGCAAAATATTTATGAGAGCAGAGAGCACATGGATGAGCCTGACTCTGACCAGAGGGGTGAGTGTTCCAAGACTCGCTTGAGATTGTGTTCAAGTATTTTACATTACATTCCACAAAACACAGAAATGATCTTTTGAGCAATGTCAGCGTCATGGTCTTGCTCTCCCACATAGAGCCCTTAGGTTATAATGTCATGTTTACTCATTCCCACATGTTCACAGACATCTTTCATTTTTGTACATAATGGCAGAACTCCTACTGGATAAAAGGATGCTTCTTCCCATTCAAGTTAGCTTGAAGCTGGCAATTAGGGCACTCTTCAGAGGAGGAAGGAATTTGAGGGAATCTCTCTGAGGCAAGGACAGAATCTTGGTATCCAGACTCTGAGTGTCCTCATACCATTCAAGTGTTGGAAGGGTGAGCTGGGTTTGGTCAGGGATTTTACACATATTCTCATGTATGGGACAGAGGCACAATTAATTGGACATATCTCTGTGCCATGTCTGCTGGGATTTTTCAGATGTCTTGAATGCCCTAGGGCATCTTTCACAGGTTGTTTATCATCCAGACTTTCATTCACAGGGTGGGTACAGTCTAACTTCTAGCCTACACTGTGTCAAACGTCCTTGCCAGGGAGCAGTTAGATAGCAAATCCACTTCTGTATTCCCATGGCCATCGACCACCCCAAAATCTCAGCCTAGCTGTACCCAGGCAGGAGGAGGGACTTCACAGTAAAACCAGAGCCAGCAGATTTCACTCCAGACAGCAAGAACTGGATGCAGTTCTGATTTCTGTAATCAGCTGAGGAACATAAAAACCATGATAATTGAAGTAGGGCTTTTTTGCTCCTGATTGTGGTTTTATTAGGCATAATGTCCAATTTTCTTTGAATATTCCAAATATTTGGGCACAGACATTTTGCTGTAATAGTTCCCTGTAAGGCAGATGTCAGTGGCTCAGTTTCTGGCTTGGCATTCTCATCACTGTACAGATATATTGATTTTGTCTCTCTCCTCAATAGCTCTACATGAATGAGGCTTAACATGCCAGTGAGGCAAATGATAACACAGGGCTGACACTGTATCAAATTACCCTTTACAAAGCTGTAACATATGTCCAATACCTGAGTCTATGTAAGCCCTAAAACATGATACTCTGCTAAGACATGTCCAAGATATAAAGGCGAACTCCTGTGTTTGGATACAGGACAGGTCAGAAGGTTTCTTTTTCCTTCTTCTCTCCCTGCTGCTACCACTGACAAAGAAATCAGACTGACATCTCTGCTACCAATGTGTTTAAACAAAGTAATTTGCCTAATAAATACATTATTTCTGACTGCAAATAGAAAATTATTCCAAATTATTTGCTCATCAGGAGCCACTGAAATTTGCAAACTTAATCTTGCCTGACTGTGGAGGGATTTATGTCTGAGTTAATGTTCAGAAATATTCTTCATAGTCAACATAGATAAAGAACCTCTTAGAAGGTGTGATTCATGTTATCCTGTAATGTTCAATAGTGTCAATGAGTGACACCCTAAAAGTGCCTCTCTGTCCACTGCCTACACAAGACAGCTTGTACAGACAACTAGAGCTCAGTTGTTGACATCTACCACAAAGGCACCTAAAGTTGATGAGATGGGGGATTCTTCTCACCTTGGCAGTCTGAGTGGCTGCATATGGAGTGTCTGCTGCTGTGAAAAATCTTTGGAAACAGCTAACCAAGTTAGCTTTTCCTTTTCCTAGTACCACAACGGAGCAGCCTTGAATCAGGGAAGAGCTTACACTTTAGATTCCATCTCCTCAACCCCTATTTCCACCTCAAAAATCTGCATCAACCCAAAGAAAGAAGATGGAGCTCTGGTGCTTGGCTGAGCTCCTAAGTGCTACAGAAACAGCAAATGCTGTTTGCAGAAAACAGCACAGTAGAACAGCAGAGATTGTCCCCATCTCTAAGGTTTTCAAAATGTTGTACCAGAGAAGTGTTTAAAAAAAGAGGGAAACAGGTTATGTTAAAGTGATTTATTTGCTATTTGTCAAGACTATTTTTTGCAAATGCTAAGAAAAGGTGGAGAGCTGGGATTATTCATGAAACAGATTAAGCAAAATTGATGTCAGTGAGAGCAGAAACCCAATATCCAGATTTGTAGAGAATCGCACCCACTGTCATACATGGCATGGGAGATAGGAGGCAGTGATGCTGGAAAATAACCCAACCTCTACATGGCACTAGGGAGTGCTACATTTCCATCCCAGTCTGGGAGAGAAATCCAGCAATGGTGCGTGCTCTTTCAAAATCTTCCTTGAACACTGGAGCAGGTGCAGAGAAAAGTACCCAAGACAAACCAACCAACCAACAAACAAAAACCTGAGACCTGAATGATTTGATGATTGCAGGAAATGCTGTGCAGTGAGCCCCTCAGTGAACTCAAGTTCCTTATTTCAATTTATCAGAAAAGTTGAAAGGGGATTTCACTGTAGTGTGTAATTAATTGTTTTTCTTCAGGAAGAATGTGCTGCTTGTTTGGGGCAGGAAGCTAGAACAAGGCAATTCCAAACTGGAAATAAGGCACATTCTAACTGCGAGGCTGATTAACCACCCCAGTGAACCACGGAAAGATTGATAGATCTCTTCATTTCTCAATGTCTTAAATTAAATCTGGATGACTTTCTAAAAGAGTTGTTTTAGCCAAACAAAACTTGTTGGAAAATTTAAAGGCTGTATAGTACAGGAGTTGCTGAGGACTTTTCCACAGGGAGGGGAGATTTATATCCTCTTTCTGTAGTTTATTATTTCTGTTTACGTTCTGTAGTAGAGCTCAAATACAAGAGAGATGCTTGAGATAAGTGCAGAAACAAACAAGCCAAGACTAGGCTATCTCCAGAAGATAAATGCAAGCTGAAGTTGATGTGGCTAATTCAGATATGGAGTTTATCTTGGTGAATCTATAATGTGAAACTCTTCTGGAGACTTTTTTATTTAGACACTCTTATAGATCTTATTTGACTACTTAAAAAAAGAAAAGAAACCAAAAAAACAACATTAAAGTTCAGAGTTGCCATAACCAATAGCTAACAAATTTCTCTTCTTTCTCTCTGATTTATAAGTTCCCTTAATCATAAACATTCCTCCAGTTTTGCTAGCTGACCCAAATCAAAAGGACAAGTCAAAGATCATTGTTGCACATTTTAAAATGCAAGACTGTCTCTTTCTCAATAAAACGTGATGGATTCATGGTCCAGCATAGAATTCACAATCATAAAGGTGGGTGATAGAGGTTAACCACCACATTGCAAATACCAGGACTTTGAATCATAAATTGAAGAATAAAACATACTTAAAGAAAAAACATTGTTTGCAATTTTGTAAACTATTGACCTCCCTCAAAGCTGGACCTGCCTTTATGCTGGTCCTGAAGAAACTGCTCCCAAAATGAAACAAAGACTAAATTAGCTGGACTTTGTATGAGAGTGTCGCAGTCAAGAAGTAAAATCCAGTTGCCTTCTATTTTTTTTCGGTTGATATTACTGTGCACACCAAAGCAGACTACTGATCTATTTAGCAATAGATTTACACAGTGCTTCAGGGATCTTGAAGATCCACATTTGTGGCCAAAAACTACCCCAAACAAACAGACAAACAAAAATCAACTCAGGACTAGGGGGAAAAAAAAAAAAAAAAGGAAAAAAAAAGTTTTTTGTGTGCTAATTTTTTGAGAAATATTTATTTTAACTTTATAATTGTCATGATGAGGTGGGAAATTCCTATATCCCTTTTTGAAAAGCTGGACAATCTAAAGCTAAATGATGCGCTGATAAGAGCAGTTGTCACCTTACTAGTATTTCTGCTGTAAGAATTTCCTTTGGATTGCAATATTTATTTTCATTTTTGCACCTCTCCTTCTGTGGGATAATCCAGTGTGTAGACAAAGTAGCTTGGAAGGAAATGGCAGAAGTTCCTCTGGCTGCAGAAAGTAACCAGCAAAGAACCTGTAATGGAGCTATTTCTGCATTTGTTCTCTCACTCTCCTTCTGCAACGCAGAATAATAATATTATTTACCCTAATTATATTTCATCTTTCCTCCTTTTCAAGGGAATTCTAGTACTTTCTCAGAGAAGCTGTTTATGACTGGCCTCTGCCATCTGCAGAGTCCTGAGGGCCAGACTGGGACCATTAACTTAATTTTCGATGAGTGTGTGTATAAGGTAAACATATCCAAAAAAACAGTGTGGATGCAAGGATCATATACATGCACACACTGCAATTTCCCATAGCTTAAATGAGGATTATTTTTATTAAAATAAGAAGCTAATTAATACACGTGGGTATTTGAGGATCAGATTCTACATACTATTCATATGGACTTGATTTAAAGATCCTGAAATTAATTAAAAGTGCTGGTAAAGGAGTCTGTTTCTGGTGGGAACAATGCAGTGATAACTTTTGTAGTTCGAGTATGCAGAAAGTTATGACTGGATTCTCATAGATCAAAAATTAATATAAAAAGGAATAACTAATGTTTTGTAGAGAGTTTGCTTCCATCTAACCTGATCCCTGGTATTTGGCTTGCAGTGCTAAGCCCAAACCTGAAGGAAGGAAGGGATGCTCCAGGCCCACTTTGCATGTGAGGAGGATGACGAGATTTCCACTGGCTGAAAACAGCTCAGTTTTGTCACTTTTCCATCCCAGGATGAACCCATCTTGTCTTGTTTATGCCAAGGAGCAAAGCAGATTTAGAGCTGTATAAAACCTGGATAGGTGACAACATGGAAAACTCAGCCATTGTGGGAATAGCTCAAGGACTCAAGGGCAAACCCTTGGTAAACACTAGACCACAAGCACTCGGTGTTTTTGTCCTCAGTATTGTCTGAGGCCTTCCTGGAAGTTCATTTTAAGGCCAGATCTGTTGTTCTCAGGGACAGTGCACCAAGGCCAAGAGCTATGCAAGGAGGTGGGTGTGTATTGGGGCATTTCAGAGGAGATGCCTGAAGAAGCTCAAACCTTTGTTTGCAGTTATCCAGATTTGATGCCTCTGAAACATTTTGAATCCAGAAGGGAGAGGAATCAAGAGAACTCCCTACAGGTTGTGTAGAATTGTGACTGATTTGTCTTGCTAAACTAAAGCTCAGCTGTCAGGCTAAAGAAAAAACGGTTTTCTATGGACCATCTCCTGCAGCAGGTGGGACATTGGTAGGCACTGTGGATGAGAGGACATCTCATGGTGAGGATTGCTCTGTATGTACTCATGATTCAGATTCCTTCATTGCAACCTCATCTCCAAGAGGCTAAGTCAACCCAAAGTCCCCAAAATTTACCCAGACTGTTCCCAATAAAACACAGTTTTGGACTGGTATATTTAATGAAACAACTGGGAAGGCAGCTGGAAGTTTTGTGGGGCAGAACCCATTCAGTTCTTGACTTCAACCTTCAGGGTTACAGAAGGGTTGTGTCCATGAGCCAGCTCCTGCAGCTGGTGGTTGTTGGTGACTTGGAGACAAGTGATGGAGTCAGGAACTCCAAGAATTCTGGTGGGACATCTGGGTTCACAAAACAAATATCCTTTGGAAAATAAGTGGAATAGATCTTGTCAATAAGATCCCACTTCAGCCTCCAACAATGTTCTTCATAGAGATAATTAATAAATTAAATATCCAATGTGAACCCTATACAGGCTACAAATCAATTTTGCTTTAAGTAGAACTTTGGACTTGTTTGAACCTTTCCTCCACTGGATATTTTAATGTGTTTTGCCATAAGCAAAGTAAAAAGAAGCACCGACTCTCCTAAAAAAATAGTTCACATGCAAATTCACTGACCTGTGTTTGTCAGATGAAAGCAAAGTAAATGTGTGTGTCTGTGGGGAAACTCATTGCTGTTGTGCTTGGCCTCCAAATAAAGAAAATCTTTTTTTCAAGTGTTGAATGAGTTTCGGTGCTGCCCACGAGGCTGGCACTTTACACCAGTGTGTGTGCAGCCCTCTCCTGTTTCAAATTCACCATATTTTGGATATGGTAAAAAGATTTGGGTTTTTTCTCTCAAATATTTTGCTTCCTCTGGGCCTAGGAAAAATAATTAACAAAGGATTTCTCTCTGTCGCTCACATTTTGCAAAGGCATGATATCTTTTCAACTCTATCATAACTAAGTGTGCTAATTTTTTGGAAAGGTTTCCCTTATTCTTCTTGTCAGTAGAATGTGCTGGTAGCCAAAACAAACACAGAAAGAAGCCAAGGAAAGAATAAGATATATCTATTCATATAAATGATCCAACAAGGGAAATCTCAAAAAAACTACTGTAAATGCTATAAGATTTCAGATGGTACACTCATCCAAAATTAATGGTTAAAAAAAACATTCAATTCTTAAACACCAACAGGATAAGAAGAATGGCTTACAGTAGTAAAACATAATCCTTGTTTTAGTGTGGAAGGATTGTCTTGTGGTTAATGCACTGGCCTTGGAAATTGAGGTTTAGCACTTCCCTCTCCAGAGTGGCTCTGTGAGAGTCAATTGACCGTATTTTATCTTTGTTCTTTATCAGAGGATGGTCCTGGTGCTTCTTTCTTATCTATTTACTTCTCTTAGATTACCACCTTCTTGCATCACAAGATTTCTGCTATCATATCCATATGGTGTCTTGAGGCCTAATCTTGTTTTGAGTTTTCAGAGTGGGTGTTTTTTTCCAATTGGATGCAGTTAGGTTTTTTTAAAATCTTGACTGAAAGTTTTTGTGTAGGACCCCAAAATTAAATATGTTGTAAAAAGTCAGAATGCTGGGAGATGGCTTCCATATTGTAAAAGCATCTCAAAATCTCAGGATCTAGTTAAACTCCTAATTCTTCACACATGCAGCCCTGCGCAGGAAAGGAGCAGGATTGCCATAGCTATCTATTATCTACTTTGCAAATTGTGATGTGTTAAATGGTAGCTTTTGGAAAAGTGGTTAGTAAAATATTCAGGATTAGGTATTCATTACAGGGACTACATTCTTCCTATGCAGAAGAAATCTGTAAAAATGACCATTTTGCTCTTCACTCTGTCATTGCTATTTGCAGAGAAGAAAAGAAGCAGTAAAACCAGCATGACCTGTACTGCTATTTTTGCATGCAAGGGACCTAAGAATGTCTTATTACATGTGAAGCATTTGGTTTGAATAAACAATCTCTTAACCAATCTAGTGACCACACACACGTGAAACATGGACTATGCATTGTTGCATGACAGTGTTTCTGAAAGGAAGCGAAGTTTACATAAACTCTGGCCATCCATAAAAGACTGAAAATAGGGTGGCATTTCAACAGGAAGACGAGAGCAAGGTTTTCTGACACAGCCCAAGCTGAGCAGTGCATTGGTGGGGGAATGGTGTGTGCTGACATTTCCGTTTAACAGCTCACCAACTGGCTGAAGCCAGACAGAACCACTCCAAGAAAGTTACTTGGGATGGAGCTGCCCTTTCACAACAAGTACAGCCATCAGCCCTGCTGCCCTGCCTCTATTTCCCCTCAGCTGTCAGTCTGATGCTTAGGAAAACCTGCTGGGAAGTGCAGACTTTATAAACTACTTTGTAAAACAGCTGTAGTGCTGTTTTACCCTTGACATCTTTCTTATTATTTAAGTATATTATAACTTCGATTCACAAGCCTTGGCTGCTGCTCTTGTAGGTCCTGAACAAATGGCTGCTAAGAGGAAGATATGAAAAGTAAATAAACTTTTTACAAGGACATGGGGTAATGGTTTTAAAATGAAGGAGGGTTGATCTAGATTAGATAAAAGGAGGAATTTTTTTTTTTTACAATCATGGTGTAAAGCACTGGAAAGTGTTGCCCAGAGAAGCTGTGGATGCCTCATTCCTGAAAGTATTCAAGGTGAAGCTGGATGGGATTTAGAGCAAATTGGTCCCAGTGGGAAGTGTCCCAGCCCACGGTGAGGTGGTTGAAGTAAGTGAATTTTAAAAGGCCCTTTCCAAGTCAAATTGTTCTATATTTCTATGATTGCTAGACGGGATGGATGGGGCAGTAGAGGAGTTACTCACCTTTCCATCTCGAATCTGGATGTGGAGCAGTCAGGATCCCAAAAGGCATTTGCTGCAAGGGTAGTGATCACAGATAAATCACATCTCAAAGAGCCTCTGTCGTGGCACAGCCCTGCAACATTTTTCACACATTTTCTCACATTTTTCTTGTCTTCGGTCTCTGTCTTGTGCACCTTCATCCAGACATGCAGCTGCTGGCAGGGAGTCAGGAGATGCCCTGTCCCAGCTGGACCAGAGCAGTTCATCCAGCCAAAGGCAGGCTCAGGAGAGGTTTCCAGGGCTGCCAGGCCAGGCAGTGGGCGGACACCAGGAAACCTATCTGCCCTCTGCTAACCTGACCCACCTTTCTTCACCTTTTCTGACCTGCCTGACCTCCCTGCAGTTACCACAAACTTGGACTTGGCTACATCTTTGTATTTAATATTTTTCTTTTAAAATGCAGTGGTTTTTGTTTTTTATATGGGGACTGATGAAAGCTGTTACTGTTCTTATTTTTCCTTTCTATGAACTGAAGTGATGACAACAGAGTTTCTAGTAAATTATAACATAGGCAGTCAGTTCCAGATTAGTTTTGAAGTTGGACTTTTTTTCTTTTTGGAAGGGTACAAAATACAGCCAGACAAGATTTAATTAAATACTTGTATTTCATAACTGTAATTTATCTAGCTCAGTATGTCCTTTCCCATGGGCTTGTTTGGACACAGGGAATTTTTAGCTTTCAGGCTGCCAGATGTGCAGAGCTCTGTGAGTCCACAGGACAGGTAGAAAACAGGCAGTAGCAATGCTGGCCTGCCCACACTGCCCTCTTCATGGTCTTCACCCTGAGGAGCCACCTCTGAGGATGAGAGTTTGGCTTCCAGACCACTCAGAATCTGGTCTCTTGCTGAGCCTGCCAAGACTGTTATGTTTACCAACCAAAACAAGCCAACATATTTTCGTTATATCTCTTACTACTGTGACTCAGAAATAATCCCATATGGCTGCAGTCTTGCTGCAGCTCTTTATGGACCGGATCTGGAGCTTGTTGGTGTCAGTGGAAAGGGTCCCAATGATTTCAGTGAGTTTTGGAACAGGCCTGTACACATGTATGTGCAAGGCCTAGGAAAAGATGTGTGTGATGTGTTATCTCTGACCCTGTTAGCTAAGATGTCACTGCTTTACCACACTTAGAGCCCAGCTCTTTTCTTCTTCCCCTCTACAGTCCTGTGGTGATGCTGAGATCTCGTGAGAGCACATAGCCACTGGCATGGCTGATGTTCAGTCCTTGTGCCTTCCTACACTTGTGTTTGCTGCCTCCCAAGATCTGGGCAAGTGCTGGATCCAGCTCTTCCCATGGAGAAATCACGTTCATACGCATGGCCTGTGCTCATGCCTTTACTGCAGAGATATTGAAATGAGAAACTTATCTCTGTCAAAGTATCTTCTGCACTTTCCTAGCAATTTATTATTATTTTTCTTAGCAATTTAACAACCACAGTTTGCTCTGTAATGATTGCATGAGCTTGCATTTGTCCAGATCATCTGAAGAAAACTGCGGGTTTTCTATCAACCATCCAAGAAATGAATAAGAAAATATTTATATTTCTATACATACTCTAATGCCTAAATACTTTGTGTATGGATCTCATTCTAAGAATACATTTGTCTGATAGCCTGGAAAATGGCAGTCGTTCTGTGTGTAATGAGAATAAAAAGTGTTAGTTCTTGTGATTTCTGTTGATAGGTCAACATGGAAGGAGTTTGCTAATGCTCATTGGGTACCTCATGGGCTGGTACATTCAGTTCTTCCTTTCACAGAGTGAAGAGTTGGCAGGGCAGGGAAACACACAACTTTCATCTGTAGAGGTGATTCCTATGAGAGAAGGTTGGAGCCTGTGGCCTGATTGTCAGGGGGAAATCTTGCCCTGATGCAGGGGATAAATAAAGGATTTTGATCTTCCGTGACTTTTCATGGCCCTCATTACCTTTTACCTGTTTCATTACCTTTTACCTCTTCAATTCCTGAAAAATTAATTGCCTGGAAAGGACAGAAGACAGGATGGAGTTCCTCAAAGGGACTCTCCTCTCAGTCCCTGTGGGACCTGCTGACTGAACACATTCTGTCCTCTCTCCTTCTTGGCTCCCAAGTATCAACTTTCCTCCTCGACAGATTGTGCTTGTGTTTTCAAAAAATTTCTTAGCCTCATACTTGTGACTGAAGGATGTTCCATGATTAGAAACACAGTGAATGATGTTTGCTATAACAGATGATAGTGAATGTCACCAGGCCAAGGGAGAAAAAAGGCAAGAGGTTTCAGTAGACACAATCAAAGTATGGCTGCAATTTGCAAGGGGAAAATGATAAACAGACCTTTGGCTTTGCTGAGATTTTCTCCTCTTTCTTTGTCCAGGAAAATTTTTAGTATCAGGAGCTGTAGATATCACACGTAGTTGGGATGGGACATCTATTCCAGATGTTGGACCCTGGTCTTGCATGTTGCAAGAAAGCATCTAATTCCTTCAAATTTTGTTGATATTAGTGAAAACCAGGGGAACTCAGCATCTTGAGGGGCTGTGCAATAATGATTGGTTCAGGAAAAGACATCATTGTCTCCAAGTTACACACCACAATACTTAAGCCTAATGTGCTTTGGTCTGTGAAGATTTTACATGGAATAGTTCAGGACAAAAGGCTGAAGTAATTTGGGAATCGTAATTAGGAGCTCCCTCACTTCCCAGGCTGCTGAACTTTCCAAGCTACCTCATTGGCAGGTTTGTCTGTTGATCCCATGTATCCCACTCCTGGCCATATTTAATCAAAGTGCAGGATACCCCATCCATTAGCCTATAGCAGACAGAACTGCTTCCCAGGGAAAGACACTGGTAATAAAATACTAATTTTATTTTTGGAATGTACTGGATGCCAACGTCGCTGGTTAACTGCAGTGGAGGAGAAGACATCCCAGTAAAGTGGATGGAGGGTGTCACATTACCTGTGGCAAGCAGCCATGGAGGTCACTGGCAGAAAGAGTCTGCTATGACAGGAAAGTAGGGAAAGGCAAGGAGAGAAAAGAAGAAGAGAGAGAGTAACTTATATCTGTATTCACTTAATTTTTAAAGCTGCTCTTTCCTGTGAGTCTGGGGTTGATCAATGGGTGAGAGAGCCAAGGGACAAGGAACGTCATGGCTGATTTTGTAAAATAACTGGGTGTTGTACAAGTCTGTTGCTTTGTTGGACTTGCTTTTCAAAGGTGCTGTGAAATCCTGACTTCTGCTGGAGGTGAGCAACTGCTGTCCAAAGCCAAGGTCTTTGCATTTTGAAAAAAATTCTTACTATTTTTCCCCTTTCTTCAGAGAAATATCTGGACTCTGAAACTATCAAAGTTTTGTTCCAATATGTGTACAGAATTAACAAAGATTTCCTTGATCAATGTTGCAAATAGTGACTCCAC
Source organism: Sylvia atricapilla (assembly GCF_009819655.1). Taxonomy (NCBI): domain Eukaryota; kingdom Metazoa; phylum Chordata; class Aves; order Passeriformes; family Sylviidae; genus Sylvia; species Sylvia atricapilla. The sequence goes on from NC_089143.1 coordinate 27,595,529, forward strand.
TTCTTGTATTGCATGACTGATGGTGGGCTAGAAACTGCAACAAGGCTGCAAGTTTGAAGGTAGATTACATCTTTTTTGGTTCCTCTTTCTAAGAATTTACTGCAGCTTTAGTGGAAGAACAGCAAAAACATTGCTTGGAACCTGCCGCAGAGCAATTTATAGCAGCTTATAACTGTAATTCATGGAAGTTTATTATATGACCTGCTTTATGAAAGTTCACTATTAGTTCAGCATTTAGTGCTCACAGACTTGGCAGAGTTTCCTGCAAGCTGGATGCTGAACATCCGGTGAACTTTGTTTATGAACACAGTATATTGTGGTTAGGAGGCTTTGGAGCCACAGGTCACCACCCAGTTGTGTGCAAGCTTACAGCCAGGGGGAATGGAGGCACCCTGTTCAAGGATTTAGAAATATTATTTTTATTATTAATAATAAAAATAATCCCACAACCAATGTGATAGAATTATAACAATAACAATGATGATGAGGATGATATTATTATTATTATCCCCCTCCCATTGTGCTTGATACACAGATAAAAAAAGAAGAAAATAGAGAAGATGCTGAGGACAAAGGTGAGGACAGTGTTCTCATACACTGAACCTGTGTCATCACCCCTCTGTAGGAATTCCTCAAAGGTGCTTCTGGGGGCCTGAGAGTAGGAGAAAAAATAATGGCTGGCTGATCCCAAGGAAAAGAAACTGCTAGAAATCTAAGGAGAATTTGAAAGAGAACTCTTCTGCTGTTTAGTCTTCCTCTTTTGTTTGGCTGTGGTTTATGGCATAGTGATTGACTACAGGCTCTTTTCCAAGCTGTTTATTTTGGAATGGTGCTGTCACTGTCATGTCTCAATTACTGTGTATATATTGTTTCCATCTCAAAGAAGCCCAAAACAAACTGAAAACTTCACAGACCTACAGTTCATACATTCAGCTGTGGATGCACAGAGAAAACCCCAAACCACTAAGTTTACGTGTAAAATGAACCATTTGCACAAACATTCCTGCTGGGCAAATCTTGCTAAGCAGAGGAGCCCAGAGTGTCCAGCAGAAGTTTAAAATCACTGAAGAGAAAGTGGCGTATTTCATTCAGCCCATTTTAGGGAGACAGTTCATTCAGTACTGAAGACAGTAACATGGATCTAGCAAATATGGGAGAGGACATTTGAGAGACTGATAAAATGGCATCCTGGATGTGGGTGGGACAGCCTGAGGTGATGAGGGTGACGACTGTATTCAAACTGTAGCAATGTGCTCAATCCCATGCCAGTTGGAATAAATTAATAAACTCCAACGTTTGCCTCAACTGTGCAGCCAAATCTGCATTTGCATTAACATTAAAGAGCCAGATAGATACATTTTCTGCAGGGTGTATGGTTCTCCCAAGAGAGTCAGTATTCCATTGAGCAGTGCTGTTGTGAGAAGCCACCACGTGAAGGTCACCTCTCACAATATCTCAGAGCATTAGTATTGTGCTTGTGACACTGTACCATCAGACCATCTGGGATTATTATGACTTCTACTACTACTAGGACTTCTAGAAAACTAATTTAATATTATTAAATCCCTGTGATTAAATTCCTTCTCCTGATGTCCCAATGCAGGTTAAAATAAGGAGGAAGGCACAAACACATTATCATAAAATTAATGCTGGTAATTTTTATGAGGTCAAAACACTTTTGTGACAAGGCCACCAAAGAGATATGTCCCAGTGAAGTTTGGAAATATGTGATGGATGCCAGAGTGTTGTTCCCCTGTGGGATGTGCAGACTACCTCCTTAAGGCATAAAAGGCATAGAATGATGAAAAATGAATGCTTATAACAAGTGGGAATTCAGAGTCCTCAGTTAAACTTTACCTTGAACTATCTTCCTGCTATTTCCTTTAAATATAAAGGAGACTGGCCTCTGAAAGTGGACATTTAATTTGGCAAGTAATTCTCTTATCCCCTGCTTTCAGTCTTGAAAAGAAAATATTTCAAATGAATTCTTAAGGAGTGAAAATATTAATTTAAAGATACTGTTAATTTACAGGATTGGTTGGGAGGTTCTACTCCAAACTGCACCACAGTTAGCCATCAAGAGGGACCATCATTTTTTTCTCTAAAGCATCACCACTGGCCACACACTTTCAGTGATGTGACCTTGGCTCTCAGCCAAACTTTCCAGGTGGTGGACTCCGATGAACTTCAGAATACTTGACAATTGAGAGGACCCTTTATTTTAATTTGAATTATTTCTTTTCCATTCTTAGCCCAGCTGATAAGTAGGAAAAGAGCCATCTCCTAGTAAACAAGATACCAAGACAGAGTTGTAAAGCACCACAAAACCATTGTGTTGTTTGAACAGAACAAAATTGTCCCTCAAATACTTATTTATGAGCTTATTTTAGACTATTGTGGTATTGAATTATGAAAGGGAGGTGGTTTTTAATCTATTTTCTACATTTTTGTTTTGATTTTTTTTTTGAGTTGTTTGCAATGGTAATGACCTTGTTTGCATCAGAACTGGAAAGAGGATAGAAGAGTGAGGTGAGGTTGCTTGGACACATAGAGATGGTTTCAGTTATTTTGGCAGAGAAGAAAACATTACTGATTGCTAACACTTACATGTGCCCAGATGTTACACACACACACACAGACACAAAAGCTATTTATAAAATTATTTCTGGAAGCTACCAAATTGCTCATGTGGTGAAAACTTGGCTGGCATCCAGTTTTCTATAACTGGGGTAGTCTGAGTTAATTGGGATAAAATGAAAACTATCCCCATGCTTCTGCCAAAAATGTTGAGATTTAAAATATAAGAAGATCTGTTTAACATTTGTCCCTCCTTATTTTTCATCTTCTCTTGCCTCTGGGTACCACGCAGGACTTAAATACATATTCATATCCAGAATATCCAGTTATAATTAACAGTAAAAAGGATTTTGTGAAAGTGATTAAACATAGAGCTTCAGGACTTACTGTACCCTTTAAAAATGTTATAAATCAGACCTCTGTAGGTTACTATTCCTTCTGTCTTCACCATAACTTTAGGTCTTTGAAGCACTCAGTGGTGAGTCAGAGGTAGAGTACTAAACTGAACAGATGCTGGCCCAGTAGGCTCTTGCTTCTAACCCAAAATGATGAGCAAGGTGAAAAGCAGCAACATTCATCTGCCTCAGGTCCTGATGCACCAGCATCAGGAAGGGGTAGGTCTGGTGCAAGTTGTTGGATATGCTGTGTGTGTGCCACGGATCAGTGTTCCTTCCATAAGCTTGAGTTGAGCTCAGGCATATGTGACAGTGCATATATTGATAAGCATGTGGAGATTAACCACTTCTCCCAACAGCTGGTATCTAGGGTCTTTGGCTGGCTAGAAGGTCGAAAGACAACTTGTATTCCCCTTAAATCCTGTTTAGGCTTAAGTGTCAACTAAGATGTGGTAACTGTCAGGGTGTGTGCTTCCACTCCATGGCTAATGTGACAGAATGTAATTTATCTGAAACTCCTTCCACTGTGGGTTAAGCTGGATGGCAATAACTCACACTGGCTGGGTGAGGATAGCCTGCCTCACTACCATAACTAAGTTTATTTGCTCCTGAATCAGAGGAACGTGCTTCTGTGCCAATGCTTGCAGTAACAGCAGCATCATTTGGTCCTAATCTCGAGCTTCAAATGGAAACATTTAGTCCTGTTGAACCTTGAGGAGAACTACAATCTCTTCAGTGCCTGCCATAATCAGAGCTCTCATAATTTTTGAAAAGCTTATGAGTTCTCTGTGGCGCTTTGAGATGAGGCAGGTCTGCATGTGCACGTAGCTACAAAGTCCAGAATGGCTTTTACTGTAAATTATTTAATCTCTTTCCTTCTCCAGTAGGTCAGTGCTCCATGACTCACACCAGCCCTGAGGAACACATCTATCTGGCTGAATGTCTGCAGATTACCCTGAATCTTCTCCAGACATTTTGGGCAGATATACAACACCCTACAAGTTGTATCTGCACGAGCACTTCCCTACAACACAACTTCCTGTGCTCAACCAAGATAAACAGTGGAAGAGCATCCTGTTGTGCCACGAGGAGAAGAGGCTTCAGTTCTTGTATTTGTTTTAAAATATTTAGATTTAGCAAATCTCTACAGAAAATAGGAAATGCCTGAGTTACCCAAGCAGCCTCTGCAATCCAGTGCTCGCCAGCAGCCTGGGGCTCTGTCCCTTGATGTCCTTGCAGGCTGTGCAGAGAGGCCACAGGCCTTGGGGTCCCTGCTGAGCAAAGACAACACTGGGACTTGGGCGGGAGAGCAAGCCTTGGCTCACTCTGTGTGAGTCTGCCTGCCAGGCACAGTTGTTTGTGCTTAATAAGCCATTTAGGAAGGTCTGTGTTTCTTCGATTGCCTCGCTCCATGCTGTGCAACCTCACGAGCCCTACGACTCATCAGGTTATTGAACGTGGGTTTGTGTTCATGGAGCACTGGAACAACAGTGAGAAACTTGTATCAAGTGATGTCCTTAAGAAGCTGGACAACAAATATCCCAGGAAGAAAGCCCAAATCATGGTTCTCTGAGGAGGTTTTCAATGGAGGTCTCAACAGAGGGCACCCAGGAGTTCCCTCTATGGGAACAGCTTGCTGACTGTTCCATATTTGGCCATGCCAAGTTAAGCAATTAGAAGACAATGGCACAAGCAATCCCACAGCAAAACCTGGGATTTGAGGTCTCCAGATCAGTTGTGCCATCCTAATTTCGTGGCTGAGGATATTATATTGTATGAACACCAAAATGTCAGTTCTTGTTACACATCTGGAGATTATCCACACAGAAAGATGAAGGATTAAAGCATGAATTCATGCACGTCTGTCTTTCTGAGCGAGTGGGGAAAAAAACCCAGTATTTGACTTCCTCTATGAAGAAGAAAGAAAATAATCATGTTTCAGAAAAGTGTAGTATAAAAAAACATAGGCGAAAACTCCTTTTAACCACAGTATGACCATGCAAGAATGGGCACAGCTGTGATCCACTACAGTGACAATATTGCATCCTGCTGGTGCCACAGTCTGTATGTGGGTGTGCACATGTTAAATCATGCCACTCAGCCCCTGTAATCAAATGTTTGCATCTCTAGATAGATAGTCAGACACTTCTTTGTCTGTGCCTATCCTTGGCTTTCCTGTGGTAATCAGGCTACACAGAAGTTTAAAAAACCTTTGATAGCAAATCCCTTAGCAAAGGAAGAAAAGATAGACAATAGACAAGACACAACCGCAGAAACTAGAGATTTTCCAGACTGGTAGCAAAAGGATCATCCCACTTCCATCAGAGTAGTGTGTGATCTTTGAACAATGCAAAAATAATAAAAAAAAATTTCAACTCCCAAGATTACCATGAAGTAATGATTAGCAATGTCATATTAATTATACTTGACACTTTAGAGCCAAATGAAATGACTGTCTAATTAAAAGCATAGCATCACCTTAATGAAACAGCCCTCACTTGTCACATCACAGGAGGCTTTATAGCTTCCCTCCCCGCCCTCTATTCTTTGAATCCAAGTTCAAATTCAAGGGAAAGTTTGCTTATGGATTGGGTCCAGATGTGTCTGATGTCTTACCATTTATTTTCAGCAGTTCCCTCTGCACGACAGCTTTGGGCTCTTTCTGAGCATGCTCTTGTTTCCTCTGACATGATATTGGGCTATGCTGTCAGCCTGAGTTTGGAAAATAGTGGTGGTGTCACTTCCAAATCCTACTGATCTGGAGCACATAAAAAGATTTTTTTCCAGACAAATATTAATTCTCTTCTCTGTGGAATTAAAATTTGAACTCTTTATGCCTGTAACTAAACTTGACAAGATGCTTTGGCTAAGGAAAATTAGCTTAGCTCCTTGGGTTTGCTCTGGATTTAGGCCAGCTGGTCCAAGTTACAACTCTACAAAGAGAATCAGAATGATATCCCAAATGGCATTTAGGCCACTGGAGAGGCTCCATGGACATCCTAGAATGCTCAGTCTTTCTAGAGATGAGGACAGGAGTCCCAGCTATGACAACTCCACTTTTATGGGATTCAGCCGTGGTTCCTGACTTATGAACATGTGTGTGGATGGACACAATTGCATCTCCTTGGTGCAACTGACAAATATCTTTTTTGTCTTTTGAATTACATCTCTAGAATTCTTCTAGAGTTCCCTCAGCATGTCATTCAGCACGTCCCACTAGTCCTGAGGTCTCCTGCGCTCTCTGTTTGCCACTTCCTAGTCCTATTTCCTGAGAAATTCTTCTGTAGTCACACATCCAAAAAACACCCTTTTCTTTACACACTCTTTTCATCCATGAGAACCTCAGAAAACTAGCAAAGATAATTTCTCTAAATTATTATTTGTGTCATGTTGCCACTCATTTCCATAATTTTACATCATAACCCACTTCTGGGCTTATGTTTGCTGTGTTAATTGCAAACTGTTTGGGGAGATTTGGCTGTCTTCATATCCCTTGTTTGCACTGTACCAACCACTGCAGGTATTCTGGTGCTGGGCACTGCACTGGCAGTGACCCCAGAGTAATAATCCAAATGAAATTTGACAAGCAGTATAAAGATTCATTTAAAAGAAAAAACCTTGGTGATGTGTGTTTCCAGGTATTTTTTCAAACACTCTATGACCGTTCTATTCCATTACTACAACACTAGCACTATCACATTGTGTTTGACCTCATCCTCTCAAAACAGGCTGTGATGAAATTCTCCTCACATCTATAGTGTTCTTGCGACTTTGCTGTTGAATATAACGTCAAAGTGCCAGAGCTTTTTATCTTCTGACACCCTGGAACAAACAAAGGTAGAAGAAATGTGGAGCTGTGGTTGAAATGGATGTGAAAGTAAGAGAAAACTGGCGACAGGTTTCTGAGGGGTAGAGGTTCCCTTACACAGGCCCTTAGCTCCTTATTCCAGGAAACAAGGAGCTCCTTTCTACAGGAGTATTTACTATCAGTGTTTTCCATTGAATATTTATGATAACACAATGACAGCAGGAAACTTGAGCCCTGTCTGAGACTGGGAGTGGGGAAAAACCTTCACAGCATGTAGTTGTAAACTACAAACTGACATGCATAAATTTAGAGTCTGATTTCCTTGTTTTCCTTCGGAGGCAGTGGCAGGACTCTGCCAAAGGACAGTTCAAAGAGATGGTGCAGCAGGAAGAGAGAAGTTGTGTCAGGCACAGTTATCAGAGCCTGGAGCTTACATGGCTTTGGGTAACTTCGGTGGAAAGAAGTGGGATGCATCCTCCAGTAAATTTGGTCCATGGGAACACAGCTTATAGGACTGGAAATGCTCCAGCAGAGTTCAGCTCCAGGTGACAAAGACAGCAGCCTTATATAATGTTAGCCATAAATGTATCAAATCCCTGTAAATGTTCCACTGTTTTTGTTTTTTCCTGGTTGCTCCCTGTAGGAACTCCATTTAGGGACTGTATTTTAACTTGTAGCCTCAATTAGCTCATACATGAAGCATCATTCACCACTTCCTGCTTTGCTGCCAAGTTTTATTAAATAGTTAAAGTGTCAGCTTTTCCTCCACTCATTCAATGCTTTCTACTTTGAGTTACAGCTGGGACATGCCTGCAAATTCAGGAAAGGTTTAGGATCTATGGTTTATGGGTATTATGAGTTTATAGTGTATGAGCTTTTCTTCTTGTATTGAAAATATTTTTTGAAGCATCAGCTGTATTGATTGATGGTAGGTTGTGACTTACTACATCCTTGTTTTTAATATGGACACTGCTTTTGGCATTCTATAGAATCTTCCTGGTCTACCAAGATTTACAGAACTCAGTATTAGTGAGTTCTGTAAGGGCATCTCCTTAATCAAATGCATGTAAAAACAGGATACTGTTGTGTTCATTGTTTTCCCCACGAGCTCAGAAACGTCTGATTTTCCTCTAGTGGTCTGGATGAGCTCTTGTCTGGCAGTTCTCATGTTTTAACTTCTTCAAATTTTTGACCTAAAAGTCGTGTCACTGTAGCACAATTGCAATTACAATTATTCATTTTGATGGAAGGAAGTGAGTCATTAATAGGCAGCTTTCAAATGTTTTCTAGAGTTTGACCCAAGTCAGCAACAGACACTGTCCTCTTCTTAGTGGACTGTATCTCAAGAGATACCAATATAATTAGTAAACATCCTGGAATTTAGCATTTCGTTTGTACTATCTCAATATTTATTGTTTTGTTTTCATTTTGTTTTGTTTTTACTGGCCTTCTAGAAGGAAACAAAGGCATTGGTAACTACATGATGTGGACCAGAGACCTCAACAGGAGTGAAATTAGATGTCTGGAAAGGCCTACAGGAGTTTGAGTTTTGGGGGAAATGTGAGGAAAATCATGGCAGGCAGTGCAGTACCCTGATGTTGCTATAGAACTGTGGGAGTCAAGCCCGGACCAAATGAACTTTGGGCAGGGTTCTGCCTTAGTCCCCTCGATCTTTGATGGCACACCAACTCCCTCCCGAGATGGTGCTGACTCTGCTAGAGCTGCCTAATTTCACATCTGGTCACCAGAGGACACTTTGTAATACAGGAATGACAATCCTTGCGTTGCTGAGAGGTCCAGGATGGTGATTTTGAGGCATGAAGCCTTGTCATAACAGGTCAAGGAAAAGCTTGCCAAGGCAACCTACAACTGTGGGAACCAAGCCTCTTTCTTCGAAATTAATGTCCTACAACACTTGAGGTATACAGGCATACAATAGTTTTTTAAAATATGAATTCAGATGCCTTTTAAACATATTGGTGGGAGAGCTTATCTCTATCCTTTCCTTATGGAAAGGCTTATTTTAGCTTGAGATGGTTGAAACCTTGATGTAGAGCTAGCTGGTTAATTTTCCTCTGTATAAGAGTAAGACCTCCTGTGCTACAGACCTCATTATAAAATTCTTGGATTCAAAGATTGCGTGTTGAAACTGAAGATCAATTTGCTGTTCAATCTGTGATGCAGAAAGTTAACATGGTTCAACTGAAAGTTAAATTGTTGAGTATGTGGCAGTTAACTACATACAGGTGTGATCCCTTTAATTTTATCAAAACCTGTCTCAAAGGAAGTATCATTACACCTTTAATGCTCAACTTTGAAGAAGAAAAGCTAAATGAAAAATACATTCATATTCACAGCTGGTTGCCAGCTTTTCTTCTGAAGTATGACAGCTTCTATTTTTGTGGTGTTAAAGGCAACTTTCCCACTTGGTTTCTGGGCTAGGCTAAAAGATGTGCAAAACTGACTGAAGAAAGATCTCATAACCTTCTAAAGCATTGACAGACTTCATCTTTTGGCCTGAATTAGAAGAGGAGAGCACTAAAAATTTCAATAATTTGAATGTTTTCTGCATCTAGAGCGGAGGTTGGTGATCTTTTCTGCTTATCTTTGCTGTTCCGTGCAGTCATAACAATTACAGCTCCACCTGGACCACAGGTATCTTCATGTGCCCAGATAAATGCTTGTTAACACCATAGCAGTGCTGACCAGTGCCAAGAATCCTATTTGACAGCAGTAATTATCAAAAACTGGCTGCATGCTGTGGTTTTATTTACACAGTTGACTTTGCCCTCATAATTATCACATGCTTAGAAACTCCTTGGATTTTTTGAATGCCCCAGGTTTTTATCTAATAAATTAATATTCTTCTAATTATTAAAAAAAACCTCAAACCTCACACACTGCCCAAGTGAACTGAAATTTCCTTTGTGTTCACTGTAAAGGGTGAAGCAGGCTGTAAAGGGGCATTCAGCACAAGCACTGGAGTGACCCAGGATCAGTAAAATCTTTAAGATTCCTTCAAAGTTTTTTCTTGTAAGCAGAGACACTGTGATTGAAAACTGTTCAGTACTTTGTTGTGGAGGTGCTTAAACACTGTGTGATAGGTAAAAAAAAAAAAAAAAAAAAAAAAAAAAAAAAAAAGACAATCTCTGTCAAAGAGACTGTTAGGTCAGAATCAGGCAGTCATGAACCCTACAACTCAGAAAAAGCTTAAATTTTGTGGCTGCTCTGCTGCTCTGGCTGTGGTAGGACAGCAATCTAATCTCCATCCTAGAAAAAAGATCTTCCCTTGGAGCAGTTTTTCCCAGGCAGCCTGAGCTGAGCTCCTGCTGTCATTTGCCCTGTGCCACAAAGCCACTTCTCCTTGAGCTCAGCGTGGCCTAATGCTTCTCTGTCATTAAGGGTATTTTCAATGGAATGAAATTGTTCGCGTTAATCCGAAAGGCTCCCCACAGCTCCTACTCACTGTATTTATCATACTTGGCTCACATCCTCAGATATGAGGCTCTTCAGCCTTTTTAGGGCAGGTTGGGGAGCCCTCCCTGCAGGACAGAGCCGTGTGGCAAAGCCCTCCTCAGTGTAGCATCTGCAAAGCTAAATTTGTGATTACCAACATATTGGTCTGCCCCATAATCCACAGGTACTTTCTGTGGCTGGTGGAGACTTTGTAGGATGGGGAAACCCTCTTCCCAAAAGGGAGATAATTCCCTGGGCAAAGACTATTTGTGGTGATGAGTTTTGTATCTATGAGTGCTACTGGCACATTTTTCTTTTAAAATGGATCTGAGAGGGGGCAGCTGGTCAGAAACCTGGCTAACATAACCTGTTGGGAAGTCTGGTGTTCATTGCACTGGTCAGCAGTGGAGGGTGACCAGGGGTGATAGGAGCACACCCTAGACAGACTGTTATGCCACAAAGTAAATGGTGACAGCTCATTTCAAAGAAGACAGTGTAGGGAATGTACTGCTGCTCTTAAATATTTTGAAGAAAGTACTATGTCTGAGTGATGAATTTTGGTAAAAAAAGACACAAGGGAAAACCAAGAAAAGCATGGAAACAATTTCTCAGATAAAAGGCAAAGTTCCTTACATGGGAAACACGTGAAAGGCTGCAAAAAAATCATCACAGTAAAATATCTGTGGGGCTGGATTCCCCAGGCCATTCTCCATGCTCTCTCAGGAAGGTCAGCCTCCTGATTCCTCAAATGCTTTATTTCTTAATTTCAGAAAATATGTATGTGCCAGAGTTTCATTCTAATTAGCATGAATTTACATAATTCCATATTACCAACTACTGTGGCATTCAGAAAAAAAACCCCCTCGGTTTTAGTTTCTAGAATTTAGGGCCTGTTTCCCATTTGTAATGTGGATGCTTCCTATCGTCTGGCAGTTGGTGAGGAAGGACAAGGATTGACAAGGAATGGACATGTAATTCACAACATTAGGCTGCAAAATACCACCTGGGAAGAGGGAACAGGCCTTCTCCTCAGTGCTTTTTGGTTTATCATCTGCACTGCCCCAGTTTCTATAAACCTACAGCCTTCATGGGGCTGTGACTACAATCAGGGCTGTGCAAACAAAGCACACTGAAAGTGAAGCCCAGAATCCTATTCCTTTCTCTCTCCTGGTCTCTTCACCAGTGCACGGGGGAATATCACCCTTGGTTTCGGCAGACACTCTCTGAATTTGTTCATTTCCTTCACCACTTATCTAAAGCGGCTCACAGAGATAATTTTCCGTGTCAGCAGCTAATCTGATCTGAGATCATGTTACTAAACTTTCTACACAAATCTGCTCTTTTCTTCCACGGCCTTCTTCAGTGACCTCAAACCCACTGGCTGTTACCAATGCCTACACCTGAAAGACGTAATTCATCATTGCCCAACATTTTATACCAGGAGTCACAGATCTTCCTCTCTGAGCCTTGTTTTCTGTCTAGTGACATAATGAAGCTCTTTACCTCCTGGTTACATAAAGGATTAAATCATTATATTTAGCAGACAGAGGCTCCTCTCTGGTGCTGAATACTCAAGGTTTAATCTCATTTACCATTTGTGTGTTGAAAGAAATTGAATAATTTCAGAACAACTGGTCTTGAGTTAAATTGGTCAAGCTGAAAACGGTGTCAGGCCCCTGTTGATTTATTTATTTGCTATGTCAGTAGTCATCTCAGTTCTTGACTCAGCTAAATGAAATACTGCGTGATCTGCACAGCCAAAAAATTGTTACAGTGAAAGGATTTTTTGCATTCAGATATGTTATCTGACCAAATTTATGGTCCCATTTTGTCTTTCTACTTGTTAGACATAAGTGTTTTGCTGTTCCCTCAAACCTAGACCTTGTAGATAAATTATCCCTAATCTCATCTGATTTCTTTCTGTGCTGCAGTGCAGACATGCCTTCAGACAGCAAATCCTTCCTGATCTACCAAGGCTTCTCCACTGAGTTCAGTAATTCACATTCCTCTTTATCCACTAGGAACTTGAACTTTCACTTAAATTAATGGTATTTTGAAAAGCCCTTGCTTCCTCTAAAGTGTTTGTATTAAAACTTCTTTTGAAAACATTTAGCACATATATTTTTGTTTGTCTGAAAATTAATACTAATTACTAATTTGATTTTAATACTTTAAAATGAAAATAATACTGAAAATTAATACTTGTGGGTTTTTTTGTTGTTGGGTTTGGTTTGGTTTGGTTTTTTACCTGATGCCTGTCTGGAAACATTTATTTTGCTCGATATTTTCTCAAGAATATCTCTTGCTTTGCAATTCACATGCAATGTCAAAATGAAGTAAAACCTTTGTTATGAAAACTCCTGAACTCTGAAGTTTTCAGCCAAAATCCAGGTCACAGTTTATAATTTGATCTCAAACTGTGCAAATATAACTCTCACTAGGGGGAATTTTAACTGATTGTTGTAGTTTGTAGGCGCCTTGAGATGGGCAGTTTGTGGATTTAACTGGAATAGGATTTTTGCATTATTTTGCTACAGTCAATGGTTTGCCTCTACCATGCCAATGGGTTGTTCCCCAGAGGAAAAGCATAATTTAGCTGTACCTCTATTTCCATGGGAAAACTATGATCCCATGCCCTAGTTCTACCATACTTGCTTCTGGATTGTACACTTCTATACCAGAGTGATGTCAGGATTCACAACCTCAAAGATCACCATTAAAATGTGGTGTAATACTCCAACAAATCCATAATTTTAAGCTCTGTGCCTGTTTTTTTCCACTCTGATTTTTCATTTTTGACACAAGGGATCTGGAATCCTGAGCTGCTCATCATGGCCACCTTTCTTTTAGCAGGATGAGTATCCATCAGCTCTTTACAGCGATGTTCTGCAGAGCCAAGGAAGCCCAGAACTTCTGCTCACAGATAAACACATTTTTTCAGCTCTGCATTGTTTTATGACTCCCAATGTGTCAGTAATAGGTGATGTATTATGTAACATACAAGCTGCATCAGCAGTTATTTCTCCAGACTCCCGACCAGGTCTTGCTCTGGCCTGATTTTGTTTGGCCTTTTGTAGGTTCTGTGATCTTTCAGTAAACCTACCTTTCCTCATGATCCTGCCATTAAACATCTGCGTAGATTTGTACATGGCACTGACAGATAATTTATGCCTTAATGTTGTTGTGCAGAGATATTTTGTCATTGTAATGTGGTAATTTCAGGACAAAAGCCAGTGAAAATAACATCCTAAGTCCTGTCCTCTTTTAAGGGGCCCCTTGGCCTCATCACTAAGGCCATGTTTTTTGAAGTTTGAAAGATTTTTTTCAGACATTTTGGTTTTGAGGAAGACGATGAAAGGTTAAAAAACACCCACACCCAAATGTTGCATTCATTAAAAAAAATTTTCATAACAGCAAAAAAAAAATCATCTATCCTCACCTCTCTTTCTCCATCATGCCCAACTTTGAGAGCTCCTCTTGAGTGTTTAACACAGACTCTGCTCTGCTCTGAGCCTGCCTCATTCCTGGTGAGGTCTGTTGTGTCACTGAGAAGTTGTTCCTGGTTTTTCTGTTATCCTGCTGGGAAGTTGTTCCTGGTTTCTCTCGCTGCAGACACTTCTCCATTTTTGAATATCTGAACATGCCAAAAGAGGCAGACCCAGCTGATTCCTCATGCACTTTCAGGTGGATGAGGTCACTACTACACTGGCTGTCGGCCTTTCTCCAGCTGAACAAATATTTTGTTTATTTGTTTATCACAATAAATGACCTTCAAAGCCAGGAGCCTCACATATCTGGGTTGGAAAGAGTGCATATTGTCCCTAAACATGCAGTGAGCTGGAGCAATACCAAAGTATCCTCTAAATCCTGCATCCATCCATAGGAAAGTTCCTATCCCAGGACATCTGAGTCCTGCTCAGCTCCTGGAAGAGTTGGAGTGTAGTTACTTTGCTGTCTTGGTCAGCAAATGTTTCTTAGCTCCTTGCTGACAGACTTCAGCAGGTAAGTCTTCTCAGGATGCTGGGAAGAATGCAAGCTCAGGAAATAAAGTATGGAGGCTTGGGGGAGTTGTTTCTGCCTGGACAGAAAGCAATACTGCTGCTGGTGCATCACACTGTTGGTTGTGGGACAGAGAGTGCCTTTGTTTCTTCTCCTGAGAAACACCTTGGGGGTCCCTGTCAGTGCTCCTTTCCAGACAGTGGTGCAGGCTGGGGTCACATACTAACAGAGGAGTCACCTTCAGCTGGTTCTGGGGGCCTGGTAACACACAGGCAAATGGAACAATTAGGAGTCATCTCATAATTATTTTATAACAACAAAACCCCCATGGTATAATAGCATATGAGTATCTGTATCCACGTCCTTATCCATCTCTACTTACATCCACACCTCTGTCTACGTCTTGCACTGGCACAGACCCATGCCACACACTGGTGTGCACTCAGTTGAGCACTGGTGACCTCAATGGCTCTGTTCACAGTCTGTGTCCTCCCCAGCTGCTGTGTGGGTGGCTTTTGCACTTTCCTTCAGGTTCAGGGAACAACCCACCTTTGGCACGCCTTAGGTGTGGGGCAGGGTGTGAGAGGGGCAATGACATGCCCCTGCAGAGCACTGGTCCCACCCTTGCAGAGACCTGCCCCAGGTTTAGCAAACACAAAAACCTGTGTCCTCAGGAGCTAGTGACACATACAGAAGTTGTGCTCTCAGTATGAAATTACTGGAAGGGTTGCATTAGGCCACAGTACCTCTGACCCAAACAGCTCAGCAGTTGTTGATTTAGATGAGTCCATGGTGTGGTGGCGCTGTGTGTATGTAACGTAAAGTCATTTCTTCTCTGAGATGTGCTGCAGAGACCAAAGGTTATTGTCTGCTTTGGCAGGCAATTTCTTTATTTGAACTGCAGGCAGCGAAACAGACTGGTTGTTGGAGTTTACAAAAGGCTGTCATGGCTCTGCTATGTAATTTTTAAATAAACACATTTTAGTCATTAAGTACACACTCTTAAAGCCTCAGTAAGAAGAACATCGGAATTATTAGTCAAAGCTTTAATTCATGTGGTATGAGTTACAGCTGAACTAAAGCATGTGGCAAATAAGAGGAGTTATTTTCCAAGGACAATTTATTTGTGATAACCTCTAACGCAGAAGGAGCCCAAACTCTAAACTATACTCACTCTCTCTCCACATTTTGGTTTTGCTTCTTGTGTTGCTATTGTTTATTATATAGCTCAAGAGAGGACCAGGGGATGTAACTGATCTCTTGAGGTTCCTTTGAGCCCTCCATTTCCATGATTAAATGAGCCTATGAATTGTTATAGACATCATCACACAAATGTTTTATTAAGCACCAGAAAAATTGCTATAATAGCAAATCAAAGTTGTGTTTGTACAATATTGCACAACCACAGACAGTAAGGAGTATCTTTTATATGTGGGCATACTACCTCCATGTCCCTGCAGTTTCTTGTTTCATTTGATTTGTAGGGTATTTGAAACGGGTCCTGCCTCTCTGAAAGAATACCTTTTCCAAACATGGCTGTTAATTTAGAAGTGGTTGGCTGGTAAGCTCCTCTACTGTGCCCAGCTTTGAACTCACCTATGTAGGCCACAAAATATTGAGGGGGAATCAAGGAGGAGAAGTATTGAGTAGATAATGCATGTGGTGGAATATATTTCATGCCTCTGAAAGTAATGACACTAATTTAATTAAAAATCCATACTGGTCGCTACAATTTATAGGCCAACATGACTAATATCGTTATGCTTATGCAAGCAGAGAAATTAATTAAATTTTTGAAGCTTTCTGTTGGCATAATGAAAGATTATTTTACACTGGTGAGAGATTAGGGAAACTTTCTTGGTGGGCGTTTTTACAGAAAGGCAAAGAAACCCTCCCTGCCCCACTTTCACAAGCAGGGAGTGTTTAATTAAAAACAGGAGAGAAAGTGGGAAAAGAAAGAAGCAAGAAATAGTTTTGTTAATGCATTTGCTCAGTAGAAAAGGCCTGGGAATAGCCAGGAGGACTTTGACACTGTCTCTGTTGGTGTGAAAGAAATGCAAGCATTATTTGTTAGAGAACTGGGATGATGGGATGCTGAGGGAGGGACTGGGACAGGGGAGCACTGGTGGGGGGGGTGAGCTCCCTCTGGCAGAGTTACAAGATCCTGTGGACACTGAATTGCACAGGACATCTCCCCTCCTGCTTTCAGGAAAGGGATGCTGCAGTCAGGTCATTCTGCTCAGAGCTCTCAGCCTTCTCTCTTTTCCTTTGGTTCCATATCTGCTGAACAGAAACATACCTTTCTGAACAGCATGGAGGTGTCACTGGAAGCTAGACAGACAGAAGATTTTTTAATAATCAGGGTGAAATATTTCTATTCGGAAAAATAAATCCATCTAGTGCTGAAAAAAATATGGATCCCATTGAATTGTAGTTATAGTTGGTTATAGTTATACATACACATACACATATACATATACATGTACTTGTACAAATACATATACATACCTATTTTGGTCTCTAAACCTTTCTGAGGAGGGCAAGTGGAGAGGAAGGTGCTGAGCTCTTCTCCTTGGGATCCAGTAATAGGAAGTATGGGAATGGTTCAAAGCTGCACCGTGGGGGTCAGCCTGAACATTAGGAAACAAACATTTCTTTACCATGGTGCTGGTAAAACACTGGATCAGGCTTTCCATAGAGGTGGTCAATGCCCCAGGCCTGTCAGTAATTGGAGCATTTAGACAAAGCCCTTAATAAAATTATTTAATTTTTGAACAGCCCTGGATCGGTCAATGGGACTAGATGGTCATCATAGGTCCTTTCCAACTGAAAGTATTTTGTTCTATTCTACATGCACACCCATGTAGGGTATACTTGTTGGTATGGGTTCCTCTGAACCTAGATTGCCTCTCTAAAGCAACTGGAGTCACTACAGAGTTTTTGATGCAACATGAAAACCCTGTGAATGCTCTGACTCATGACAAGGACAGGTCCTGGCCTTTCCAGCTGCTTGCTCCAAGAAAGGAGTAATGGTGAGGGGCTTAACTGTGCCAAGCCGAATACATCTGGAACCTGCGCTCCCTTGTGGGGTGGGGGAATTACATGAGGGGGTTGATATTATTTGTATGTAAGGCGTGGAAGCAAATTCCAGCAGTAGAACAGCCGAAATCACAAAATTTTGTAGCTCTGGATATTGCTCAGGAGTCTCTTCTGCTGTAATTTTCCCTTTTGACATAATGATACATAAAACTCAGTAAAAAAGAAAATAATTCCCTTCACTTCTAACTAGATCAGCAAGGTCAACATAAGTGCACTGCATATTCAAAGAGCAAAAATGAAACTCCTGGAGCTGTTTCTGCCTCCAGTTGTTACCTGAATCTTCCCAATCTGAATGCCTTGCTGGAAACCCAGCAGCTAACTACGCCTTCGCATGGGTTTCCCACAAAAGATCCTTGCTGGCTGGTTTCAATCGAGTTTGCTGAGGAAAGCTCCAACACAACCAAGAGGATTTTAGGGTCTGCAAGTCCAAAGGGTAAATGGGGAAAAAGAATTATTCAGCATTCATTAAAGAATCAAGCTCTTTATCAAGCAATGCTGTGTCCTTGTCGCTTCCCCTCCACTGGCCAACCATGCTGCTTGCCAGATGTGCTTTCCCCAACATCAGGCTAATAGAAGCTATTGCTTTTACTGAGAGCAATATGTACTTCACATTAAAGTGCCTTTTGTGAGCTGTTATTCACCCTCAAGCTGCCCTGACTGTGTTTAATTCCTCATGATGGCAGGTGAGATGAGCCTCTTTTTGAGATTTCAGCACAGTGTGATCACAGTGTAGCACTCACCATCAGGTCCAAGATCTCACATGCATGTCTTCCTTCAAAATATTAAAGCAGTCATCCCAGCTGCCAAAAAGAATCAGAAAACATTATTCTGGAAAATATTTAGGCTATGGATGAGAGTTTGTCTGCCCAGGCAGAGCTGCATTTCCCTTGCCTGGGCTGCATTCTGAAATAGCTACTCCAAACCATCCCTCACTTCCTTCATCTCTTTACACTCTTGGGATGGCACTGGTGATCCTTCCGGGTCTGCTCCAACTCAGACTATCCTGTGATTCTGTGAAATGACCAGGGGCATAATTCTGCTGAAGACTTTGGAGTCTTCTAACAGAAATCAGAATTTCCTCAAAGTAGAGAAGGCTGTTTTGGAAGAGAGTCAGTGTGTGATCAAGGCAACTGTGGCAAGGAGGTGCTTCCCCTTCAGCACAGACATGAGGGCAGCAGTGCTAAAGAAAAGGAGAGCTGAGCATCTCAGTGTCCTGGAAGTCTCTAAGAAGGACTATGTTCTCCACCTAAACAAATAGCCTAAAGCACAATTAGAAGTTTTGTTGTGCCAAAAAAAATGTCACCCACTGATTTATAATTTATTAAATACATACATAAAAGAAACCAGTCAAAACCTTTGCCTTTGCATAGAAAGCCCAGCAAAACATCATCCTGTTGTATAATTATTTTTTTTTACCTGTTTCAGAGGCTCTCCATTGTGAGCATTTCTTTTGCAGTAAAGACCAGAGCTGCTGCCTTCCCCTCCACATCACCAGTTTTAGGAGAGTGATGAGAGCCATAGTTCCTGTTTGACACACCCTGTGATTGACAGGTGCTATACTAATATTTCCGTTAACTGGTTGTATTAAGTATTTGGCCCTCTACTCCTGAGAAATTAAGACAATTAAACACTGCAACTGTTAAGCAAGAAATTTTGCAGTGACAACCGAATGACCGTGGCTTTCCTGTCCACCCAGAGAACAAAGTCTCCACGCACAGCAGGTGACCTGCAAACACTAATGAAGCAGCCAATACACAGAGGAGTCCTTTCCTTGTACACTCCATCAAAGTGGCTGAAACACCTCTCACCAAAATATTCCTGCTGGATCACAGGGCAGTGCCAGGCTGTGGAGGAAACACTAGAGAGTGTTGTGAGTGCATGCTTTGTCCTTCAGGAAATGTTTTTCTATTTCAAACAACAATATTCAGGTTTCTGGATTGTAGCATTTTAAAAAAAATTTGTTTCATTGTCGAAAATGCTGGGTTTATTTTCAGAAATTAAAAACTAATTTTTTTTTTTTTTGTATTTAGGACTTTTATTTTTTGTGTTCGTATGTTTTTATGCTCCTGAAATGACATTCTGTTTTGGAATTATTGCTATTATTTTAGTATTTTGGTTATTATTTTCATTCCTTACAGAATATAATTTAGATATGTTGACATCTCTAGCAGAATGAAAATCTATTTTCCCAAACAGCTTGGAGTACTTTTATTACACGTGGGTCTCAACCAGCTCTTGAAAGTTGTTCCAGTGTAAACCTGAACTCTCTGCCTGGCTCCCAACTTTTGTGATGTACAACATTTAAAACTTGGATCTTCCCCCCTGAAATACTGTATGTTTTGTTGAAAAATGGAATAACATTTTACTGAATCATGGACATGAAAGTAAAAGAAAATCACTACCAGAAATTTATGATCAATGTGCATTTTTATTTTCTACTCTCTGCATAGAGTAGAAGTGTAGAGATGAAAAAGTTTTGGCCCAAATGGACTATAAAAAAACAAGCCTGCCAGAAAGCTGTTCATTGTCAGGATCTTTTTGTATAGCACCAGTGAGAAAAGGAACTTTTATGGAGATTTGGAGCTTGGTACATTCTTTATTACACAGAATCTTCTTGATTTCAGCCACTGTTTAGGCCAGGCCTTCAGGAAAGCAGAAATACATCCTCTGAAACATTGTAGGTAATGTAAAACTTAATTTAATTCTCAGTTTAATGCCAAGAAAGGGGACAACAACAGAGGATTTTCTGCTCGTTGCTTCCTTGCTATTATTTATGAAAAAGCAGCTGCAGAGAACAACAGTGTTCCTGCCTGTTGTGCTGCTCAGAGCTGTTCTTGAGGGAAGAGAGGTTAAACCAGGTGCAGCCAAGTATCAGCTCTGCCATTCAGCAGAAGGGATTCCCTGTGCCAGGGCTGCCCACAGGACGTCCATATGGCTGTGAAAGCACAGCTCCTGCTGCCCAGCATCCTTGTCAGCACCACACACTCTCCAGGCAAAGGTGGACGCTAAGAGACCTCCCCAACATCCAGCTTTTGCTCCCAACATTTGTTGTGGTGTCAGTGAAGTTAGCTGCCTGTTTATTTGTTTTCAATCATGGGACGCTGTATGATCTCTTTTAAGCCTGGAGATGAAGAAAAATGCAGCTCTGTCTTCAACAGTTTGTGTGAGTGGCAGTGACTGATGCCTTTTGGAAGAACACCCAGGGGCCATGAGATGAGTGTAGATTGTGTCTGGGTATTGGTTAGCAGCATTTGTACCGAGCTGGTTTCCATTATTCCACATGTCAGGAAGAACATTTGCGCTTCCAGGCCACTAGATGATGATGGTACTGTAATTACAGCTGCATCTGAATTAACATTCCCACATGAATAAAACATTAGCATGATTATTCTTAGCTTTTTAACCAGTGGTCTGTGGTCTCATCTCATTATAGCTACTTTCTTAACCAAACCAAACCACACACCCTAACAAATGAAGAAGAGAAATAAACACAGAACATCTCTTCACCTTTTTCCCATTTAAGACTTGGAGTTGGTTAAATAATAATGAAGCATCTCTGAAAACCAGTATGTTGGCAGAATTGTGTCCATAACAGGACATCTGTGAGCTTTAAGCCTTCACTTCATGTCTATAAAGGTTTGATGCACTTAAAGCTGAAGACTGCAAATTGCAAATGCTGGATGTGTAATTATGTCTTTTCTGCATGGGAAAAAAATTTGCACATTCAAATCTTAGTCATTTTGCATTTAAATAAAATCTTTGGGCCACAGTTGGGTGGAATATTTTCATAGGAGCTTGGAGTCCTAAAGGGTACAAAGCCATGTCAAGGCCCCTGTGGGATGTGTGTGAGATTGCAGGAATTGCCTTTGCCCTGCACTCCTCATGCCATGAGCTGGACTGGCCCCCAGAGGACCCTCAGGCTCCAAAAACCTTTTCAGATGTGCCTGCACTGGAGCCAAAGATGTGACACCAGTTCAGAAACACATCCCTGAGGTGGCTTTACATGGTATCCTCTTGCTATAATCTTTCTTTTCTCAGCAGCATCAGAAGAGGGAAGAAGGACATTTGTTGATTTGAGGGTTAATGACTCACACAAGTTGAACTGTCTGTTGCTGTGATTTAGACTTGGTCAAAATAGACATATGGAAAAAGATACCATTCCTGGCTGCCTGGGAAACCCTCAGTGTCATCACCATCCCTTTCTCTTGAAGACTTTTTAAAATATTTATCTTTGTCTGTTTTTACTGGCCCTCTTTAAATCCCTTTTCATCAATAATAACTTTTGAATCCTCTCACCTGCTTCAGCCAATGCTTGATATATTTGTAAAGGTCTTGAAGACACCAAGGTCTTAGAAGTTTCCTAGAAAGTGTGTTTCTGTAGAGAAGAACCTCATCATCTTCTCGTCTGAGGAGAAGTTTTTAGGAGGAGCACAATTTTAGGACACAGCAGGGATTCTCACCTGAGAGAGAAGGAAAGGCTGGAATTGCTCAGAGCTCACATTTTTTACTTGCACTGGTCATATGATCACTAGACTTAGGAAAACCATGTTCTGCTGTTCATGCAACTCCTCTGGCAATTTGGGAAATACAGGTAAGCCTCACGCTTCAGCCTGATACCTTTATGCAGCGTGTTGAGGACAAGGGGCTTTGCCTCTGTTGGGATCTTCCATGGTGTTCTGTAAGGACGAATGCTCTAGACAGTGCAGGCTATGAAATCTGCTCCTAATGATAGGTTACAAGTTAGTACCCTGAACCCAAGTTTGACCCATAATAAAAGTAATTGTAGGTAGCTACCCATTCCCATTCCAGCTATTGCAGGGGCTCTCTTCCAGGCCATGTGTGGTTGTGGCCACGCTCTGCTGACTTTTTTTGCTTCTTCTGGAAAGCTGAATGCTGAGCTGATCTGGCAATTGTGTGTGTAATATAAAACTAGAATTTCTCTTATAGCAGTCTCAAACTAGACCCACATACCAGGGTAGGTGACAGCAACAGCAAATTCCAGCACCTCGTCAGATTCTGCCAGGAGGGGAGAGGACCACTGAGCCTGTCTTCAAGGGTTCAGCTGTTTCCATCATCAGCTATTTGAGTCTGGTTTAGCAAAGGCATCTTCAAGTGTATGAAGAGGCAGGTTTAAGAGCAGATGGGCCAAGACTGAGCCCAGATCTCACCATGGGAAACTTAACAATTTGGTCTCAGAAATATTCCCTACTACAATTAAACCTGATAATTCCTGGTTTCTCATTCCATTGAGGGAAAAGTCTAACCCTTGCAGAGGCTGAAAATGTTGGTTATAGAGGTTCTGTGGGGAGGATGACAGCTTTGGTCACACAAGACCAAAGTAGCTGTTCCTGGTTCGGATTATTTTTTGTTTTTTAAACCAACAACATTTAACAAACAACAGCAGAAAAACCCTCATTTAAAAAAATGCTGGATTAACCTCCTGAGAAACTGGCAGAAGAATCTGCCTTTGCCCTCCCTTAAATTATATGTGTGCTCCCCTGCTGGTACAATAAAATATAATGAAAAGAATCTTCTCAATTTTTCTTTTACCAGTATGTTAGGATATTGTCAGGTCAGCCCTGGTGGTGGGGTAGCAGATGAGTAATAGCTGTGGTTTTTAATTAAATGTTATCAGAATAGGATGATAGATAGCACCACTGCCCCCTACATTTCCCAGAACATTTCAAAATTACTTTTTGAAAAATGGACTTAAAAAGAAGAAAGAAGGGGGAAGCATGAAACAATGGTGGGAATTCCTTGTCCTTTCTAGACCAGAACAAAAGGTTTCTGTCTGTCAGAGAAGGAAAAGCTTATTTATTTGTTACAGTTCAACCAGTGCAGGCTGGCTTGTACCTGGCTGGGATTTCTGCAGCAGAGCTGGACCTCACCTTCACAGATCTCTGTTACTGAAGGCATTTTTGGAGAGAAAATGTAGGCATCTAGATATTCAGAGCTGTAACACCTGAAAATGATGAAATATGGGATACTGAGCGAACCCTGCATTTCTACTGCAAGATGTTTACTGGGAGTAGGTGGGGGAATATCTGAGCCAATGGAAAGGAAAAAAGTTTTTTAAATCCAGAAGTAGCTAATAATTAAAGGTTACCATTTTGTCTTTACATGAAATAAAGAGTTCAGAGTCTGAAATTTTTCTTTAGGCAGGCCCCAAGATGAAATAATTTCAGTGCAGGAGGCAGGATCCCCTGTTTTCTGTGGAAAGATGTTTGACCCTTTCTCCTCTGCTCACCTTTTTGTTACGAGTATTAGTTATAGCACTCAGGCAGTGAAGATGGAGGAACACAATCTCTAGACCCACCTTTCCCTTAAAAAACAGCTTAAGAATATTTTTATCAGAAAAATAAAGGCCATTAAAGAAACTAATGCCTTTCAGAGGATTGGGTTTGGATTGCTCTTCTCAGAATAGGAGCTTAAATTCTTCTTTAGCTTCATTTTAGGTCCCTGAGTGCAATTCTGGAAGCTGCCCAAATGAGCAAGTGCTAGGGAATAGGGATGCAATCTACAAATAAATGAGTACATCATTAACTTTTTATCATCATTGTTGTTTTTATTAGTCAAGGTTTTGGCCCCAGAAGCTGGGGCATTTGTAATGAAAAAGACACAAATAGCTTGCAAGTCAAGCTATAAATATGAGGCACTGGAAAACTGGGCTAGTGCCCAGATAGATGATTATTTTTAGAAGAAATTTATTTTATTTCTCCCTTTCAACCAAAAAGGTGTGTCAATGCTCAGTGACAGAAAAACAAAATCTTTTTCTTTTTTTTTCTACTGCACATATATTTTTTCTGAGTTTCTTCCATCTTTGGATATGGCATGCACATCCCACATAACACAGATACACTTTCAAAGCAATGGTAATGGCTATTAACGATAAAATGCTGATTTCCCAGTTGCCTTGTTGAAACAAAGTCTGAGCTGCAGCACACATGCCAATAGAATCCCTCTTTACATGTAGTGGTAGGTGAAATTATGATAGAGACTCCTTTCTCTGCCAGCTATGTAATTTCTGTCCAAGGAAACTCAAGAGAGGTGCAGTTCTCCTACAGATGCTGATTAATTCTTAGGTCCATTTAGACCGTGCTATTGCATGAAAACAGAAGAACCTGTGGGAGTTGGTATTTCCTTGAATTTTTTTTTTTTCTCCTGGACCTGCACTGAAACACACATTGAGTGCATCAAAATGCCACTTCAGGAGTGAATAAGAGGAAAAAGCTGCTACACTGCTGGAAGAGAGCCTGCGTCAGAGTTTACCTACTTTGCATTAAGGATGGTGACACAAACAGAGGGGCCTTGTGCTCCTGTCAGGGTGCCCTATGGCCAGTGACAGGAACATGGGCAGCTCTAATTAGAAGAACATTTCTGTATTAATTTATCACTCTGGTACACACAGGGCTAAGTATTTTCCAGAAGCTGCTGCTGAGCCTCAGAGAGCTGACGGAGCTTAAACGTTGTGAAAGAAATACAGTTGCTTTCCTGATGTGATGTATTTGGCCTCATGAAAGGGCATTTGTTTAGGTGATGCATAGAAATCTTAGAAAGTGCCTACGGATACAGATACAGTCCCTGGGGCAAAGCAGCAAACCTGAGCAGAGAAAGCATCATAAATCATGAGGCTTAATGTGCAGCTCATAAATCCGGTGTTTGTAGGGAGCTCTGATAAGGCAGGATGATGTCGGAGCACTTTCACTCCACATAACATAGCATGTGGCATTTGCATCCACACAGCAGTGAAATGAGCTGAGATTTGCATCTCATTTTTCACTCTTCTGTGCTGTGGGTGGGGCAGATTCTGATCATGACTGCTGGGGGTGTAATAGGAGAAAGGCCCCTGATTTCACAGGACTGACTCCAAATGTAATTCCTCGTATTGGGATGGGGAATAAGCTCTGAATTGTGTTCATTTACATGAGATAATATTATCAACCTGTGAATCTCTAAGTCAAACATCTGTGCTTGTTACTTGCAGTAATTTGTATGTATACATATGAATGCTTATTTGATATTTGCATATCAGATATTTGCATATTTTGAAGGCAAAATATGAGATACACCAATCAGTTTTCATGCACCTCGGTCTATCTGAGTTGTTACTAAATGATAGCTGGATGCTGCTTAGATAACAAGTCTGATAGCCAAGGAAATCCAGGTTTTCCCAATCAGTCTGTGAATAACTCCTCAGGAATCAGGTGCCCTTCCTAACAGCACACATTTGCAATACTTTTGGGGTTTGAGTCTTTCAGATAAAGTGAACATCCTACAGTAATATTTGAAATAATCTTCCTAGATTTCTTCTTTCCCTCCAAGTTTTAACCTGTAAAGAAAGAAAGGAGAGACCATTATTATTGTATTTTCTGCAATCTGAGGAAAATTTTAATGAAAAATCTATCTGTTCAAGGTAAGGTGCATCCGTGGGTTCTACTGAAAGGAAAAGAAGCTGCACTATGCTCTCCTTAACTGGCAAGCCCTCAGGTTTTCCTTGACTCCCAGCATTCCTGAAGGTGATCCAGAATGCTCTGTGATCTTTATCAGCCCTGTGGATGCTGCAGAATCACAGAAAGTTTTGGGTTGGAAGGGATCTTAAAGACCATCTACTTCCAGTCTCCCTGCACTGGTCAGGGATGCCACCCTCTAGATTAGGTTGCTCAGAGCTCTATCCAGCCTTTAACATTTTCAGGGATGGGACATGCACAAACTAGGAGAAAATCCATGTACCTCTCAGACTTACTCTGTACTTACATCAAGTAAGTTAATAGATTTTGACCCCAGGGGACTGGTTGTGAGAGAAGTATTCTAGCTGGCATGGTGCAGGCTAGACAAGTAATCAAATAACCTATCTTTTTCATTCTTTCTTCCTGCTTGGACATACGCAGGATTATTAAATAATCCCTCTAAATTGAATTCTCTTTCATTTTGTGAACATCATACAGATAGCTGTGCTTTCAGGACATAACTAGAAGAGTGGCTATGATTCATTTTCCTTATCCATTTTAACTTGATCACCACAAAATGCAGTAGATGCTTTCTATTTACCAGTACAACAAGCAGTAGCATATGTTTTCTGCACAATAATTTATTCTAACAGAGAAAGATGATATTTCCCTAATGATGCATGTTTCTGAGAAAAACATGAAGTGTCTCTCTGTTTACATCTTTCCTTTTACTCATTTCTTTTGGATGAGAACTCATTGTTTTCTTTTATCTGTCTCAGATGGATCCATCAAAGTTACTATAAAGGCTCCAACTCTCTGTGTTCTCAATGAGCCCAGCAATGACCTCTTCTCCGTGTAGCATCCACTGTTTCACTTGTAATTTTTAATTTATCTCCAGCAGCAAGCTGTTATGTAAGTTCTGTGATTTGGGTGGAGATCTTAATCTACAGAGTTTGCTGCCTTTAAGAGAACTTACTCTAAAGTGTGGCTCTAGCTGCCACACAACACTCCACACAGAAGTGGAAGCTACATCACAAATCTGGAAATGTATGTCGTTCTGTATTGCTTCTTCCTGCATCTGGATGCTTTTTTCCCTAATTTTGAAAGATTTTGTTGGTTTTGTTGTTGTTGTTGTGGGGTTTTTTTGTTTGTTTCATTGGTTGGTTGGGTTTTTTTTTAAGAAGGATCAAATCTCGGGGCTCTCACTTGGCCCTGGTTGCTGAATGGTCCTGACAAAATCATTGGAGGACCAATGTATGGAAAAACCCTTTGATCTCACATTCCTCATTCAAAAAGGAAGGACGCTTGTTATCATATTGTCTGAATGCTAAAGTTCTGTCCAAATTCTTGAGGCATTGTAACAAATACTTGCACTAGTAGAATGCTGCTCCTTGATAAACACTCAGTGGCAGTTTGCAGCCAGGAGCAGCATGTCAGATGTCAGCCATGCTTTGGCCTGGAATATTATGTCCTCATGAAATCAAGGACATTACAAATGAAAAAAACCCTGTAGACAGCAAAGCCTGAGGCCACTCTGCACCCCTCATCTAGGGAGAAGCCTCTTCTTCTTGAGGGGAAGGGTTATTTGTATCTCTGTGTCAAGATTTTCATCCTGAGAGCTAGAGACACCCAAGGAAGGACAGGGACACAGTGGTGGGGCTGTAGATACAGACAGCCAATCTCTGTCTCATGTAATTGTTTTTTATTGTGTTGGACCCTCACTGAGAGAGTAGTGTACCTGCTGCCTGCTTTGCTCTGCCCTGCTGCCCATTGCTGCCTGCTGGCCCCCAGCATTGCTGCTGTCTCATTTTCTTTAGGAATAACCCACTAACACCCCTCTCCACTTTACAGGACATCATGAGCAGGTTGTTCCACTCCACAGCAAGCACAAGGTATCCATGCCATCCATCCCACTTCCTTTTTCTTCTCTTCTTGTTCCCAACACTGGGAGCAATGCCTTAACTTTGGAGTAGTTTCTGGCCCAGGTTCTTTACACTGTTGCAGTCATAAACTTTAAATCTCTCTGTGCTATTCTGTCTTTTTTTTAGGAGAAACACTTCTCCAACACAATAAAACAACATCTGTGAAATGTATTTCAGTCTTCTCCAGGGTCTCTTTCATTTCTTCCCACTGTTCTTCACGAC
This sequence comes from Sylvia atricapilla, assembly GCF_009819655.1. NCBI lineage: Eukaryota > Metazoa > Chordata > Aves > Passeriformes > Sylviidae > Sylvia > Sylvia atricapilla. Next base: position 27,623,454 of record NC_089143.1, read on the forward strand.
AGTGTTCTTTCTTTTGGACTCCCTTCCTCCTGGGAATCATTTAGAGATACAGAGGCATCTCCTTTCTCTTCCACAGTTTAAATCATTGTTTGTTGCTGGGAAACAATATTTGTTTTCTTTGTCCAGTGAGGGTCCACTACCTAGTTCAGGTTGCTGGCATCTCAGAGTATTAGCAATCATTGTAGAAGCCTTTTTGGCAATGCCAGGATCAGAATGCAGCAGCCCCTCCATATGGTGGGGACAAGGTTTCACTGGTGCCTTCAGCTAAAGGTGGTGGGCCAGGCAATGCATCACACAGGCCAGATCTGTCCTTAAGCTTGAAATACATCAGGGAAATGCCCAGAAATGTAATAGGAAGGAGAATGACCCACTGCAGATCTCACAGTGGTTATCTGAAGGAGGAAGGGCGCCTTACGTGGAGGCTGTGTGACTCTTCCAGGCTGGTGGCACTGACTGACTCCTGCTCCAAACAGCCCTTCCTAGTTCAAACCTCCACGATGGGGTCTGGATCCCTCCTGGAGTTCTGAGTAGCTGCATTTTGCATATCAGGCTTTATTTATTTTGGGGGTTTCCTTCTCCTTCTCTCTGCTTGCTTGCAGAGGTGCTAAGTATTAAAATAACAGCGAGGAAGGGGAGAATTCACATCTTGGCATTCTCAGTGAAAGTCTGCCAGACATTTAATAAACTGTTTTACATTGAAAACATTTGAAGAATGACTCTGCAAACAGTGATAATACTTACTCATTAAGCTTTCAAACAGCCTGGCCTGACAGCCTTAACCTTTGCACTGTGCAAGTGAAAACATAAGGCACAAGTAAAACTCCTTCCTGCACTAACTCCAGTGGGCTGAGTAGTGGATTACACCAGGTATGAATTTACCCCCTGGCATTTGGTTCATTTCTAACAGCAAGTCATCATGGCTTGGTTTGAACCCCCGTGCTTGATATAAGACTCCCAATAGAGTTAATTACTCAGCTCTTTACATAATCCATTGCCCAGTCAACCCACAAAACATTTCGTCGCAGTAGCAGCCTGAATGTTCAGTTAGGGGATCAATTAATCAAGCTGGCATTTAAAAAAAATATAAACCCACATTTTATAATAGTGTAAAACATCAATGTATTAATTTGAGTTGCATTTGGCATATTTAGACATGCACACACAGTATCTCTACAGCTTGATTTATTACATTTAAAACTGAATGGCTTTGGAAATCAATTTTATTAGCCTTCATTATTTTAAAACATAAAATAAAATGAAAGTATTACTTAATAATGGCTTTTAAATTCTAGATAAAGATGCCCAAAGGGAAAATATAGAAACCCTGGTGCATTGTATATTGTTCGGTTTTTGTGTGTGTGTGGACTAGCTCAGTGATTTGGAAAAAGCAATGATGTGAATTAAGGAATGTGTAAAGAGATGAAGTTGTAGGTATTGCCATTTGTCCAGTGTGTGGGGGAGTGAATGGAAGTGATTCGTTTCTCCCCAGCATGCTTTGGTTCAGAAAACATAAATAGGTGGCATCTGTCTCATCTACCAACAGCCCTCACAACTAAAAAAGAAATTGAATGAGAATTGTCTTTTAAGAGACAAGAGCAAATCCCTTTTTTATTTGCAGCTATTTCTGTATCCAGTTATACTGGGGGGAGGGGGAGCAGAGGGTGGAAAGGGGTAGATTAGAAATTAATGGAACAGAGATAAAAGCGTTGTACCACTGAGAAACTCTGTCACAAGCCGTTCCCAGAGGCAGGTAATGGGATCCCTCTCCACCTGTGCAAGGGGGAGGCCAAAAGCAGAGATTTGATGGAGGTTTGTAGCAGCGAGGTGGGCAGCATTTCACTTGCAAGGAGTTGATATACAGGAGCAGCAACCAGTGGAGGTCACCATGTCAGGACCAGTGTGTGACACTCAGGGGAAACAACACCCAGTGTTGCCCTGACAGTGAGCATGGCCTGGGGGCTGAGGTGCCAAGGTGGTTCTGGCCAGACACTGCAGCTCCTGCTTTTGTCCTCTGCCTGTGTTGGCTTCTTCCACTGGAGGTGGGGAATCTGCTGTGGCTGGGAACTGCTCATTAGTAGAGATGATAGATTGAGGAATGACTTTCCACAGAAAGGTTCACTGCATTTTTCTGGGTTGTTGATTAGAAACAAAAAGAAGCGAAACATTTTCAATTTTTAAAACTTTAAACATACACACATAGAGATATAAACATAAATATATATGTATATATATTTGCCTAGAAAAACATCATTATATATGCTTCCATAGGAAAGTTTTAACCACTCACAGGTCTTAAGGTATCCTTACTTTTGAGATCTGCAGCAGATAACTTGCAACCAGTGCTGAGAGGGTTTGGCTCAGGAGCAAACTCAGAGGCAGTGTCAGACAGCTTGACAGAGGTTGGTGCTAACAGAGACATTGCAGCCAGAGGCAAGATGGAAAGATGAAAAAATCAAGTGGTGATTATGGATTTGCTGGTGAAATTCACATTATCAACATCAATCTATCCTAGTAAGAACTCTCTACATTTGAAGAATCTTGAAAGGCAGAAATTTGGAGTTCTCTGGAAGACCTGCTGAAGTATGGGTGGTTTTCTGGTTGTGGGTTGTTTTTTGATTTGTTTTTTGTTGTTGGTGGTGGTGGTGGTGGTGGTTTTTGTTGGTTTTTTGTTTGTTGTTTTTTTGTTTTTTTGTTATGCTTTTGTTTATTGTTGTTTTGGGGTTTTTTGTTGTTTTGTTTTTTTTTTTTTTTAAAGCAGAATTTGAAGAGGCTCACCTGCTTTTGCCTAAGCAAGCTCCAAGGGTTGACCTCTCCAGGAGAGTCTGGACTTATGGTCAAGAACAATGCCCACTTTATTCTGTCTACTGAATCCTGTTGGAGTTACTAATGATTGCAACAAGGAACATGGCAGGGCTGTGGGTGCTGGCAAACTAGGACCTCAGTGAAACCCAAATTCTGCCTTCCCCAAGTGTGTACAGGAGGCAGCTTTCCCATGTGCCACTGTGATTTAACCCTGAGAAAGATCTCTGTCTTCTACTTTCAGTTCCACTAAGCCTCCTTCCTTTTCCCTCAGGTTCAACTTCTTAAACTATGGAATGTTTTTTTCTCCCTCTCATGTTAGATTCTTTCTTTGATTTTTTTATTCCGTGGACTTTTTTTTATTATTATTTGGTTTTCGTATTTTTCTTTAAATTTTTTGAGAAGGCATAATCACAGGATCTCATCTGAACTCTCTTGTGCTAAGACCTCAATCTGCATTGCATAATGTTTTGGAGCAAACAGTGCTGGAGTGAACATAAGCTCTCCCCATCCATACTTAACTGACTTAGCTCTTCTCAGCAAACAGAGATGACATTTTTGTGCACAGCAGGCACAAAAGAAGTAGAAGGGTTCATTCTGGAAGGGTTTTTGTGTTTGCAAACTTTCCCTACAATTTTATAAAACTAAGACAAGTCCAGCTGGGCTTCAAATACCAAGCAACATGCCAAAGGGTTGTTAGCTAAGGGGCAGCATCAGTCCCTCTGGGATGGGGTCAGAGGACAGAGACAAAATGATTTAGAGGAAACTGGAGCAAATAAACTTTCCAGCTAGGATTTTTAAACATTATTCCTCCTTTACTTTAATCCTGCTGTTTAATTTTTATCCTAACTGTCTTCCCAGTACTTGTAGCTGCTACCTACTATGCTGACTGGTGCTCCTTAACTCCACTGATAGCTGGGCAAATTCATCTGACATTATAACTGGTCTGATGGGTTCGCAGTGCCGGGAACTGCCTTGCCAGGTATGGCTCTGGGTGGCATCACTTTACTCTAAGGAGGCACTCTTTCCCAGGCAAAGTGATTCCAAGGAAAAGGCTCTTGGTGTTCCACAGCTGGGAAGGGGTCTCTTGGCTGCAGGAACAGTGTGGGGCCATGGGCAGACACAAAGCTGGCTGGGAAGAAAAGGGAAAGGGCAAGTCTGATGTCTGTGGACAGTAACTCCTTCTCCCAAATAGCATACCTCCCGTGAGAGAAGGAGCAGCAGGCTCAGCTCTGCAAGTCTCCTATTCCATTTTTATAATTTTCTCTTTCTGACCTTCTTTTGAGAGGTTACAGGAAAGGATCTTGGCGTCTATGTTTTGACAACATTCAGCTCTGCATATAGAGCTGAGAAATCTCCAGGATGTCTGCTGGACACAGGATATTTCGGCTTGCTGGAGTGGCCCTGGGGTCTCGGCCTCTCACTGGTTTAGCCTTGACTTGTCTTCAGCACCTGCTTTGCCAGCACAACCAAAGCTGCCAAAGTGGCCTTTGATAATGCTGTTGGCAGCACAGGCCGTGGAAGCACAGGTGATGGTCATGTGTGGCTGAGTGCAAGCAGAAGAGAGTGTCCATGGGATTGCACAAGCTGCACAAGCTGTTTGGCCTCCAGCTCCCTTGGAAAAAATCCTTGTCTTCTCTGAGGGCTCTGCTCTGCCTGTGTAACCCCAAAGAGCTGAAATTCATTCCTTCTGAATCCTGCAAAAGCCCAAGCCCATGAAATGAGCTGAAGTTAGACTCTGGTTGCAAAACACAGGGCCAGACATGAATTCTCTTGAAGCTTGGTATTTCAATGCTGGGAATTTGCTTCCACCCATGCCAGAGGTAACGGGATTAGCTGTGAAGCCCTGATCCCACTCCCTAACCTTCCCAGAGCTCAGGGCAGCCTGGGCTCCTGGTCTGAGCTTCAGGCCTCTGCAGCTGAGAGTGTTTAAATAGGAATGTCCATCACGCAGTGTGATTAAAAGTGAAAGTGGCCCTTTTAAAAGGGAGCAATGACTTGATCAAAATGCTGCTTTGTCATATCTGTTTCATAAAAATTTGCCCCCTCCGGGCCAATCCAGCTTGATGTCAATGGTGAACGCCAACCACAGCCTTGTCTTGGTGAGCGCCGCACAAAGCCTTAATTTCACAGCCTTCAAACAACAGTGAAAAATCACCAGGAACTTTCTCCTCGGATCTGGGATCTCCCTAGCAACCACAGGCCAAGCATACTGTAATTCAATTTATGCCTTGAACTCCTTCAGGAGTCTCTTCTTTAAAATCTGTCACAGTCAACGTGCCTTGGGAAACTATTATAAGCGCCTGAACCTTTGACCAGCGGAGAAAGTAAAGCGTTGGTATAAATCTCGTAAGCATGTTTGGTCTGTTTTTATGTTGGGCGTATGGTACATTTAACATTCATCCCGCAGCCTCCACCTCTTTTCTGCTTGGGAAACGCACCCTGCATCTGTCATAGTGTCTGCTCTGAAACCGGGCCGGCCATCCCTGAAAGGAGACGCGGGGGGAAATGCCTCCACTCGGCCAGAAGAATTGCTTTATGTGGAAATGCACTGACATGGCCCTCGGCTCCTTGGGAGACGAGGGTGTCATGGGAAAGATAAGCAGGGGTGACCTGGCAGGTTTGTGAATGTCTCAATCGGGGCCTGAAGTGGGTTTAACAAAAGAGTGAAAGCTTAGCAGGAAAACACAAATGGTAATGAACTGCTCACTGTGTTTAAATAGCCATCCCCAAATAGGTCTGCAGCGAGCATTGTCAAGTTACTTGAGTCAAAGTGAGGTTTATAGGCCTGTAATTTTGGGGGTTATTTGTTTATGAGCCCTCTGTGAGCATCTTGAAAAAATTACTGCTTTCGCTGACAAATGCCATTTTTAAATTAACCATATGATGTGATGTGTTATAAATAGGATCCTTTTCTCTCTGCTAGCTCTGTGTCTCAAGTGTGGTCAAAAAGAGAAGGGATGAGCTTTTAATTAGTAATGCTTGACGGGAAACATGTTGGCATTGAAATCTAGGGGCAGATTTAGGCTAGCATCAGTTGGTGGTGGGTACACCCAGGAACAAGAGGGGATCTGCTCCCTTCAGGGTGCTGAGAGCCCCCATGCAGAGCACCTGAAAGGAAATTACTGCTAAAGATAATTTCCCAGTAATATTCCATATTCCAAATCAGAGTATTTTATCCCAGGAGCCTCACCCTATCTCCTATATCAACTGGGAATAGCAAGCCTGTGTACTGAGGGTATTTTCCAGAAGGATCAAAATTAGACACTACTTCTCCTCCCTCCTCTCTCACTTGGCTGTGGAAGCCCATCCTAAATAAAATGACATAGCAGGGCAACTCCAGGATGCACCTATGCAGTGGTTGTTATGGATGGCTGGTCCAAGTTGAAATTGCTGCTTTCAGAGCATCAGGGAGCAGCTCCTAAGGAAGTCTGTATGTTCAGCCCACACTGCTCTGCTCACAGAATTGCTTCAGCTCCAGCCACGCTGGAGACATGGAGCAGCAGCCAGCAGCAAGAAGAGTACTTGTGTGAAATCCCACAACCCCTGAACAGGCAGGCTTCATGCTCACTACAGGACTAGATTTGATCTCAGCAGTCTTTCCTCATATTGCTTAATATGACCATATTAGTATTTTCAGTCCTACTGTTCACTTTGATCTCAGGGAAGCCTTGTAATGCAGGCTGGGGATAGTATTTGCCTGTGTAGTAGCTCCAGCTACCCTTACAGAAGGACAGCCTGGAGATTTTCCCAACACTTGGAGAATTACTGAGATGAGGATGGTTAAAAATCAGCAAGGGTCTGAATTTTTGTCTGTAGGTGAGTAAAGTCTTGGCATAATTTTATGTCTGGAAGAACCTACTCTGTCTTCAGTAAGGTTTAGATGGATTTGGTTTTGCAAAGTGCCTGCTGAAAGGCAGACAGGGCCACAGAGAAATGGCCAGGCAGCATGCAAAGCCATGGAGCTGGGCACTGTGCTGGTAGTGCAGCAAAGCTGGAGAAAAAGCCAGCAAATCTGAGTTGAGTTTTACCTTTCTCCTGGAGTTTCTGCTTTTCCCACGCAGTTCTGCTCATTGACCGTGTGGGTCTGAGTCATGGCCCTTGTCTATGTTCCTGTGTGCACTGGCTGGTACAGGGAGGACTTAGGTGTAATAACACCCTGTCACTATTCATTACAAACACAAAATTGCAGCTGGAAGACCCATGGGTTCCCACGAAAGCAAGGCTGTCTTATCTTGTTGTCTCTGCTTAAAATAATTCCTCACTGTTCAGGCAAACTGAACAAACAGGTGGGGGGGAACATGTATTATTAATTAACTAGAGATCATTGTTGTACACCAAACAATAATATCAAAACTCATCCATTACAGTGGAGGGGGACTGTTTATAGAGGCACCAATGAGTAAAACATTAGCAGCATACCTTTAACTGTTTTGTGTCCCTAGGAGACGTTAAAGAAAATGCTGGGATAGATTTCATTCCCAGAGTGGTGTAGAAGTGGGTTACTACATCGTGATTAAAGTTAGGCACCCATTGGTTTAAGAGAAGTCATGCAGGAGCAGCTGGTCTGCCAGGATGGCCATCCCCATCCCACAGGTCACTCTCAGAGGCTCTGTGTTGGCCAGCACTGAGGCACTGGATGCCTGGATGCCTGGATGCTTCAGACCGAAACCCGAAGCATTTGCAAGGGCAGGGAAGAAAATTATAATAACTGCTTTGCACCAGTGGTATGTTGCTGGCTCTACATCAAGAGAAAAAAAAATTAAATATCATTTATCTTTCTCTGGAGAGCTTACCCGCCAAGTTTTGAAGGAATTATCTTTTTTGCATCTCCTGTTCGCTTGACTGTATAAATACAATACCTGCTTGAGAAAGGAACAACAGTGCTCCTTTCAGCCTTGCAGGATTTCAATTCACAGTAAGTTTATCTGACATCTCTCATGATTAGCTGTGAACTTATCTCAAGCAAGAGAGAGGGGTGGAGAGAGGGCAGGAGCGAAGAAGATAAGCACCAAACAAAAGATGTTTGTCTCTTTTTCTCTGGGTGCTGCTTTAAACCAGCCCAGTCTGTCAAGCACTGAAATACGAAGTAGCACATAAATTCAGCAGCAGGGAGCAGGAGAGCGTGGAATATAAACTCATTTTAGACACCAAATATTTCTTACTGCTATTTTTGTTCCCTGACAAATCGTACGGCTAATTCCATGCACACAGTGGGGAAAGTGCTGTTAGCAGGTAAGAGCTTGCTTTCAAGCGAAGTAAAAGATTCCCAGCGATTACAAGTAAGTGTGGGCCAGAGGAAAACTGATTCCATTTCCAGCTGTCTTGAAGACTTGAGGGTGCAAGGCGGAGGTTTTCCTGTAGGGCCTGAGGGTATCTGTGATCAGCTTTAGACCACGATCCAATTTCCAGTGATTGTAATGAGAAAGGTCTTGTCTATCTGAGTGGTTTGAGGAGAGAACCGGACATTTTCGCCCAATCTCCACCACCTATGAAGCAGTGGACATCAACTGAAGTGATGCCACAAACGTGACTGTCACCACCACAAGGTGTTATGCCAAAAGTATAAACTTATTCAAAAGAATTTAGACAGAGGTCCAAAGGACAATTTTCCTCAAGAGCCAGTGAACATACAGATACAAAACAGTCTTCAGGAGAGCAGGAGATCCCTGAGCTTCAGGCAAGTGCCACAGGAGGTGTCATTCTCATCTGCCTCAGGCTTCCTCTCTCAGTATCTGCTCCTGACCCCCTCTGAAGAACACCAGGTGAGTTGCCCACTTCTTCTGTGTCCATCCTTACAGAATTCAAAATAGAAGCAGAAAACTTCTTGCAAATTTGCCCATTATTTTTTAATAGAAAAGAAGAATAGCTTTACTTTTAATGAAATGGAGCACTATGTTCAGTCCTGGCTGTTTGCCTGAAAGATAGCTGTTCTCTGGATGCTCTGTGTTATGGTGTCTGACATTACTCAGGGGTTTCCCCCTGCTGTAGACAAGAAGCCGTTCCAGAATAACCCTGAAGCAGTAGCTGTTCCTGAAATAACTGTCCCTGAGTAACTCCATGTGTGGACATTTTTATTCTCAGTTACCAGAATCTTATGTTGGTGGATTAGTCTAAAATTTTTTTTACCAAATAAGAGTCTTCATCTATGGGTTATTCAATAACTATTGCTCTCTTGAATTTACCTCATCTTTAACATGACAGACCTGTCAAGTGAAAAGGGGCCCAAGGACACAAGTTTATGTGGTAACTGCTGGCACATGCTGATTATTATTCATCATTTCACAATATTAATAAAGTTTTAGCACACAAATGGCTTTTTCTGGAGTCACTAAAAGTGCTTTGAGAAATCACAGTGGAGTAAGCAGCCTTTTTTTTTGCATTGCACAATCAGGAAAAACCGAGGAACAAACACACTAAGGCATGATGTTCTAAAATAATTAGTAATCTGAGATGTTCCATTTTGATAAAACCTAAGTGAAGAGCAAGAAGAGACTGAACTTAAGATAACAGTAAGCACCTAAACTTGGAAAATAGATCCTCTGAAAGGTGCTGTTTGTACCCAAGGCTGGATGCAACAAAACTTTCCTGTCAGTCCTGAAGATGTTGGCTCTGGTCAGTCATGAACATACTATTATTAACATTATTGATACATGCAAATATAGATTTGAGACTTCTCCTCCCTTACACACTTTTCAGACATATGGCAGAGTAGTGCCTGACCCTGAAAGCTTGTTCTTCAGACAGAAACACATAGAGAGACAGACACTGGGCAGAAACTGAGACAAAGGACAATGGGATTTATCCATTTCTGAGGTGTTCAGGGAAGTGGCAGTGTCCTGCCTGCTCAGCTCAGTTGGTCTGGATTTTCTCATCTGCTTTAGATGAGGAAGGAGCCAGTGGAAAAACGAGGGCAGACTTTGCTGTCATCTGGTGGGAACTCTTCGTTTTCCCCATTTGGCAGGGAAATCTGAAAAGCACTTCTTGGAAAGCATGGGTCTGGCCTCATCTCCCCCACCTGCTTAGCAACTTTAGGGAAGGTTTGGGAGGTAACACTTAGCCATTTTCTTTCTCCCTCAGCCATTTCCCCTTCTCCCAGGCCACAGTCAGCATTGAAGTTTGTCTCCTTCCCCCTCTCTTTCTTCTGTTGCAACGCCAGTGGTGTCTCCTGGCACTTTCCGAAGTGAAGTCAGATTTTGGCACCATCCTTTCAGCTGTGATGAAAGTTACAACAGGGAGGGTAAGTGGAATTTGATAACAAAAGGCCTCTCAGGGCATTTTCATCTTTGAACCACTGGCAGTGCCAATAATGTCTTGTTTCTATCTCAGCATCAACATTCACAATTCTGCAAAATAATAAAGTGGAAGATAAAATAAATAAGAATTACTGCAGTGAATCTGTTAAATGATTTTTCTTTTACTAGATTCCAACAAATTGCTTAAAACACATCTTGAACTGCCTTTACGTTCAGGAATGTAAATATTCTGAAGGACAGATTGTACAGTGGCTGTCATGTCAGGAGTACCAAAGACAGAATCATCCTCCCCCTTATTCTTCTTGGCTAAATATTCTTATGTGGTCAGAGTGACCTACTGTGCAGTCCTGTCAATTTCTAAGTGGTTTGATATAAGCATCTCTTGATCACAATGGAAAGTTTGTGGAAATTTTCTGAGAAATAAGCATTTTGTAAAACCATAAACAGTTGGCAATGGAGAAAATACACTCTCCTTGCCTGCCCATGCTGAAATTCTATGCTCAAATGTAAATATAATTTGAGCATAAAGCAATAAATTTTTTCAGCAGCAATCTAAATAGTGGCTAGAGAGGGAAAAAAAATCAGACTGAACTCTACTGACCTCAGTGAGTGTGTATTTGACAATATAGCATCTTTAGCCAAGGTTTAAAAATGGTGCACTCTTGCATCAGGGGGTAGACTGGACCTTATTTCTAAACTGTGCTGCAGTATTAGACATACTCATTTGTCTTTTGTTTCTTCAGTTGGGTTTCACAGAAATAAAGGGCATGCCTTTGCCAAAGCACATTTTTCAGAGTGAATAATGATGAAAAAGATGTGGTGCTCTGTTTGCCAAAGCGCAGTGTTTTGCACTAATGCACAGAGGCCTCATATGGTGGGAATGTCCAAACTGGGAGGACCTCCTGGGTCAGGGACAGTGGGTGATGAGGCTGCTTTAGAGGAACTCAAAAGGTTCAGCACCAGCTTAGAGAGAAGAGGCACTGGCCTGGCAGCAGTCCTCATTTTGCTTTTCAGATGAGGCCTTTTGCTTCTGCTCCACATTAGGGGGGTATGGCAGAGCCCCTAGTGTCACAGGTTGTGATTACTGGGAAAGCCTTCTTCAGAAATTAAATTAGAAATGGATCTTTGTTGGATTGGGACATGAAAGTTTTTGGTTTTAATATGGTTATATTTTGGTTTTAGTCCATATCCTTCTTAGAATCATAATCACAGAAATATTTGGGTGTGAAGGGACCTTAAAGATCACCTAGTTCAAATTCAAGTTGCTCAGGGCCCCATCCAACCTGGCCTTGAACACTTGCAGAGATGGGGCAGCCCCAGCTTCTCTGGGCGATTTGTTCAAGTGCTTCACCACACTCTGAATAAAGAATTTCTTCCTAACATCGAATATTCATCTAATTATTCAACAGTGCTGTTCTGACTACCTGGGAGAGATTGGAAGTTTCTCCACACTGAGTTTTCCATACTGTTCCCACAAACCTCCCACCTATTTCCAGAGGGAGAAGTCAAAGGATCAGATTATTCCTCAGCATGGACATTGCCATGATGTCCTCTCAGCGATGCCTAAAGCATTTGCCATGAATATCTAGCAAAATTTGGGAAAAGTGATTTCTCAGCCAATTCTGGTGACACGTCACTCACTGGCCTTTTGTGTGTGGGCATTTCCAGGAAAACAGGAGCTTTGCAGGACCATGCCCTGGCCTCCTCTGCGGTGTATTTACCATCTCAGAAAGAGTGAGGAAAACTTCACAAAGTTACTTGTGTTCACAGTTGTTTTGCCACTGAAGGGTAAGTTACATCTCATCATCCTCCTTCCAGATACAACTAAATTCTGGCATTAATAGAAGTGTATTGTATATTAGTCTGGGATATACAAAATTGCTCTACTATAAGGATTGTGTTGATTGTTTCGGAGTTTATTTTAAAAATTCAAGAATCCAAGAGGCAGAAGAAATTCTACACTGGGTACTGATTTCACTGTGGTACTGATAATGATAATGGTCTCTCTTCATTTGTTAACACTCTCCAGCAAAAGGACAGGTTCAGTGGCTGGTATATTTTGCCTTCCAGTCTTCTTGGGTGCCGAGTTTATCAGAAATCTCTGATGTGAATTATACACACACGATACAGTGACATCAGCCCAGGTCTGAGGGGGGAAATGCTCTCAGGCCTTCCTTGTTTATAAGACAGGCGATAAGCCAGTTTTCACCCTGCTCTACATCAAATCCAAGGTTAGGTGACGTAATGTAGGTCAGGATTCAGCTGTGTAAAATCTGAGAGAGGACAGAAAAGGCTGTGCTGGCTTCCAAATGCCTTAATAAGGGCATCTTCTTTTAAAGAGAGGGTAAGTCTGAAGCAACTTCTTATGCTAACAGTTATGACTAGGCAACTGTAAGCACTTAAATCAAGTTGGATTTTTTATCCAAGGCACTGCTAAAGTCCACAGTTTTCAACTGCCTAATCTAGTAGCCTGCTCAGGAGCATCATTTGTTAGGGGAGGGAGATTTGAAGTGGAGAACTGTATATAAATGGCTCTAGTCAGAAAAAACAGCGCAAATAGTTCATGGCTATCTTAATGTGAAACTATAAATTGCAAAACCAAAAACTGTGCTTTAAAAATGGAAAAAAAAAATTGGAAGCTTTGATTCATCAAGGCCTGCAAAGTTTCATATTTTCTGCAATTATCTGAGGAGCTTCAGAAAGAAGAGTTCATGAGTGCAGTGCATACATGCTCATGCACACAAGTACGTGGAATATATCTCCTGTTACAGGTAATTCAAACTGGTGCCATGTCACCAAACATAAGCCCTTCACAGAAGGGGAGCTTGAAATGCTTCTTCTGCATTGCTCTTGCATATTATAATAATTCATAGAATTGTCAAGGTTGGAAAAGACTTTTAAGACAGAGTCCAACCATGAACCCAGCACTGTCAAATCCACCCCCAGCTCATGTCCCCAGTGCCACAACTGCACATTTTTTGAACATTTCCAGGAATGTTGTTTCCAACATTTCCTTGGGAAGCCTGCTCTAATGCCTATTCCTATTTCAGGGAATTTTTTTTTCTTAATATCTAATCTAAACCTGACACTGGCAGAGCCAGTCCTATGAGACTGGGAAGGCCGGGGTTTGTCTTGTTTAGGATTGATCCAATTCAGTACTTTTACAAAAAACATGTGTTTGAACTGCAGCTTTGCTCCGTGGCTGCCAACAGAAGGTAGAGTAAATGGAATAAAGGAGTACAGGAAAAGAATCCAGGGAACAATGCTTGTTGGTAGAGCTGGCACTTGTCCTTCATTTTCCCTTTGGGACAGATGTTGGTGTATTGGCCAATGTTATTTCAATTAACACAAAATACTCCCACCCTGCATCTGATCTGTTACACCACAGCCTGCCCACAAAAGGAGCATTGATTAGGGGGCTCGTTTCACAGTCCTGTTGCAGGACAATATTAGTGGGTTTGAGGAGAGATTTGCCCTGACACCTTTTGTCCATAGCTTGCAGACACCATTGTCTGTGGTGCATAATCTGATTTAGCTTAATCCAGCCCTAATGGGAACTCCCACCTAGGAGCTGGGGGAACAGGAGATATTGCAAGATTTCCAACAGGTCATGGTGGTCTTCTTTGTTTTCATTGTTTGCTACTTAAAAAAGAGAAAGAAACCCAACCTGAGCTCCCCCCGGAGCGGATGGCGAGAAGAAGGCATCTCCAGAAGGTGGTGAACTGATCTCCCATTTAAAACTGGTTTGAGAATTTAACCTGGTGACTCCTTGTGGTTTTGTGTGTGCATGTTTGTGTGCTATTCTTTTGGACCAGAGAAACGAACACTATGAGAATCTGAACTAAAGGATCTTTGCAAAGACCGTTCAACCTCCATGGAAAATCCATTCGTCAGGACACTGATGTTTATGCCAGACTTGAAACACTGAAATTGTTCCTAAAAATCCACCACATACTGCAATACTTTGCAGAATTGGGACCTTCCAGAGTACAGAGAGGAAGGGTTTCTTTACAGTCTTAATTGTTTGTTTCAATCCTGTTCAGACTCTCTCCTTGTTTTGTCCTTGGTAGAAAAATGCAATCCCTAAAGCTCCCTTTCATCTCCTTGCCCTGTAAATAATTTTGTCCTAAGAGATGCTTCCTTTTTAAATAAATTAAAAAAAAAAAAGAGATTACTTTTAGTACCGTTTATTACATCATGCTGATTCTGAGAAAAGTATCAATAAAGGAATTTGTGCAAATCCAAACCCTGGATAATACTAGAGATTTATACCCAAGATTGCCAACTGTTCTAGTAAATAAATAAGTGAAAACATGTTACATTAAAATTAATTTGAGAAGCAAAAGTAAATTTTCTCTCTGTGGAAAGAAACTATTTTTCTAAGGTATTTTATGTGCCCAAATGCTAATAATTTATTCTGGTTTTATCCCACTCCTCCCTCTGCCCCTGTTAATGTGTCAGGTTTCCTTATCAGTGATAATGTCCCTGTACCTTTCAGCAACCCTCACACACCTCTGAGGATGGTTCCAGATGAGGCTAAGACAGAAGATTGACAAAGGAATTGAGTAAAATACCACTTTTTCTTCTGAAAGTGCATTCCCTGAGAGAGAGTGAGAAGCTTTTTCCCTGGGAGCATTTCAGGTTTGTAGCTGTCCTCTATATCGGTCTCCCTACATAGTCAAAGAAGGAAAGAAAGTGCTTCTCCAAAAGCTTTATGGGATGATCCAGTCTAGTGATCTCCCCAGCTTCCATCCCCACCAGCTCAGTCTGAACCAAAGCAGAAGAGGAGGGATGCATTTGGCATCCTCAATTCTCTGCAGGACCCCCATCTGCTTGCCTCTGTGTCCTTTTGCTCAGCACCTAGCAGAAAGTGATAACAACAACAAAATAAACTTTCAGCAGTTCCAATTAAAGAAAAAAGAGTCCACTGTTTCCTCTCTCAGAAGCACAGAGAGCTAGAATGTCAGCCAGCTATCAGGAATACCTGGAAAACATTGTGTTCTCTGCCAGCAAAGCTGATGAGGGTTTTTTATTTTAATGGCTATGCTCTGAAAGGTCTGCTTGTTAGGTACATTGTACACCATGGGAATGAGGTGTGGGGTAGTTTTGGCCCTAACACTCTGGTTTTAGTTTTTTTGAGTTTTTTTTTTTTATGTGTCTCCAAGGGGGAGAATGAGGCTGCCTGAGCCCCGAAGGGTTCTGTCTGCTGTTCCCATCACACCAGTGTTAAGCACATTTGTGCTTCATCATGTGATTAAATCAAGTGTTTTATGCCAGCACAATAGCTGCAGCAAAAAGAGGTGAGAGATAATACACCATGTACTCAGAGAGAACTTAGAGCAAAGTAAGATGCAACCAGTAAAGGGCAACATCGTGTCCTGTGTCCCCATGGAGTGGGAGTTTGGGTTGGGTGAAGGGTCCTAGACTTTTAGAGGAGAGTAGAGCATTGCTTGGGATGAATAGTTATTCTAGAAAATTCAGTCTTCCTGCTCACTGCACAAGAGCTGCTGGAAGCTGTACAGTGCACCTGATTGCAGGGCTGCAGGCTCCAAATTTTGATAGTTACTGGAAAGGGGTTTTTTTCCCCCAACTTGAAACATGGAAAGAAAAATAAGCAAAATGCTGCATTATCCAGGTGGGTAGTGTTGAATCATGTCCTTTTGACTTTATATCAGATACATTGGCTGCCCACCTGTCCAGGTAACTTGGGCAATGTCGAACACCTTGAAGAATGTCCTGGGAGTAAGATGTTCCTACATTGAAGCATTTTTTTTTTCCACCAGTACTTTCTTTGCCTAGAACAATTTGAACCCAAGTTACTGACTGTGCAAGCCCAGAGTTTGGTGCCATAATTTTATATTTTAACCATTTGTTACATTCTGAGTCACAGAGTTGGTAGAAACATGGACAAACCATCATAAATTCTCAAATGCACAGGAAACTCTGCATTAAGAGTGAGGGGTGGCCAGGCTCTCATCTGTCCCTGCAGGGAAATGTTTGCCATCTGCCTTGTACCCTTCTCAGAGGCAACGGGGCAATGTGGGCTCTGCCCGTGCTTGCTTTGCTTCAGTGCAGACACACAAATGCATCTCTACAGGAAAAGCATCTCTACCATCTCTTCTTCTGAAGGCTCAGAGCCATGAGCATCGATGGTCCCAGAGCACATGATGTATTATTTTATGAAGATTTGCTGCTGTCCCATACAGTCAAACTTTTGTCCATTAGACTGATGCTCTTGGCAATGAACTTGCACAGTTCAGAGGTTATTTCTTGTGAGGTGCTTCTGCTAGCAGGACTTTGTGAGGCAAAGCTGCTGCTTTACACATAATTTGAAAATTTATTATTTTGACTTAACCAGAAAGAACCCCTTTTCTTTGATGCAGTTTGACTTTCTTCAGAAGTTGCTTCTTCAGAACTTCTTCAGAACTGCTTTGAACCGAAATGCTTTCTTTTTTCTCTTGGTGTTTTAACAAAAATGAAGGCATTGCTGTTTTCATTAGTATTTTCCAGAGAAAAGTTTAGGATTTTCTAAATAAAGGGCAAGTTTTTCTGCTGTTGAAAGCTGGGGTTTTTTTAAATCTTTTTTTCCTTTTCTTTTCTTTTTAAGTTGGAGATGCTAATGTGTTGCCCTGCAGGAATTGCCATCTAAGTGCCTTATACTTACATTTGCCTCAACTGACCACACTCATTTAGATCCTCTTTCCTATGATACACCACAGCCTTCTCTCATGATGTGAAAAACCAGTTGTGCTCTGGGAGATAATACTTCGCCATGTCCATAAAAGAAAATGGGAATATAAAGGCATCTGAAACTTCCACCATTTGTTGTGGAAAGCAAGCTGAATCTAAGGATTTTATTTTCAAAGTATTTGAATTACAAAGGAATACTTGGCATTTTCCTCAAAAAGCAGAATTTCACAAATTCTGAAAAAAAAAAAAAAAAAAAAAAAAGACTTCTCACCCCAAAGTTCCTGACAGCTAATTTTTCACTGGAAAATGTATTTTGTGGAAAATTTTGATGCTCTCTATATTTATGTACTTGAAAGTACATTTGTGCTAATGTGGCTTTGCTGATCAGAACCTCAAAATTTTGCATGTTGCAGAATTTATACATTTGTTCCCAGCCAAACCATACCATATAAAAGCTGGCTTATTACTAGTAATATCAAAAAAACTGGCTAAAAAGACATCCTGGATACTGCACACATACTGATGGTCTTTACAGAATAAATGCTCTGTGCTCTGATGTGGCAAATGAGGTCATTTGAGTGCACTAACTCTGGTCTTCCCCTCCCTGTTCTGCTCGAAAGGGATTTGAATGTGAAAAGGTTTTGGCACTCCAGGCTCCATGGTTTGGAACGGCTTTCAAAACTGGAGACTTAGAGGTCACTTTTCTCTGAAGAAGTGAGGGACCCAACCCCAATACCAGCCATCAAAGAAACACTACAGTAAAAAGTTGTTTCCAAAATCACATTGAGGAGGCCAGGGATGGAGCTGTTCCCCAGAAACGTGTGAGGCCTCTGTGTTGAATATATATTGTTTTATCCCTACGTCATGACCCCGTCTATCAGATAAGGAGAAGCAGTAAAACAGGGAGGATGTGGTTGCTGTCGTGGAAGTTGGAAAACAAATTCAGGCTTAGGAGGCTTAGTTTTTCTCCCCTAAAATTAAAACCAGTGCTCCTGTTAGCTTCCTAAACTCCATCCAAATTTAGCTGATGCTCTGACAGGGAAAAAACAGGATTTCATAAACTATTTCACATTTAACAGTGGTAACAACTGGCTGGGAGAGGTGGGTGAAGGCGCAGGAGGGTAAGATGCATTCATACCACCTTTCTCCCTGCCCATGATGAACCAAGGGATGTGTTTGACCCAGAAAAACTGTAAGGCACTGGTCACCATGGACACCTTGAAACGAGGGCCATGGTGAAGTTCTGCTGGGCAGGGATTTGCCAGGGCCAGCCAAAAGGTGTGCTAGCGGTCGTGGTGTTATACCACCTCTGTATGACTCAGGGAGACAAAGTGCTTAATTCTGGGCTGGAGGGAGATACCTGATAGGGGCTGAAATCCACCACAGATGCTTTTGTGGGGAAGCCAGAGCATATATTTTTTCACCCCAGCAGAAGGAGGAGGATGTGTTCTCCACCAGGTGACCTCACCCCTCACTTTACATATAACAGCTTGGTGCTTCCCACAGTTTTGAATTCAGATTCAAATCCCTCTTCTGGCAGATGCAGAGCAGGATTTGTGCTGTGCTTTCCTACTTGTCTGTGGCCAAGCAAATTTGGGGCATTCTTGTCTCTCTTGTCTATCTGTGCTCCATCAGGTCTAGCAGGACATGTTCAGAAAATAATTGCCAAGTTAGAAGCCCTTGTTCCTCAAGCAGTCTGGGCTTAGCTCTCCAACACTCCAGCACCGGCAGCCATGGTCATGTCCCATGCATTCTAGAAGTGATTTTGGAGAGTCAGCTCCTACACATCCTCCTCCACCTATCAACTCCATGCCCCCAGCTCTATGACTTGCTGAGGCCAACCCTTTAAGAGCAACATGTAGAGTCTGAATAGAGAGGCCTGATCAACACAGTAAATGACAATTTTTTTAAAAAAAGGTTTAATAAATACCAGTCTACTTAATGCATATTATAAATGCTGCAGTTTTCCTATTTGAGCAATTGTGCGGCATTTTACTTGGACTTTTGAGCCTGCAGTAGTATCTCAGTCAAGTTTTTAGGAATACTGAATTTCTTGACAGCCTTTCAGCCACAGCTTGGGAGAGAAACTTTAGATGACTGCTCTTTGAGAAGGAATCACTGCTATAGTGAGGAAAATGTTTCTGAAGCCCCCAAACTGCCTTTTCCACCGCTCAGCCTGCACCCCATTTGGGTGGGCTGACAGCAAATCACTGCGTTCAAGCTGACAGCACACTGAGCTAGTTTTAAATTTCCTGCTCTCTAAACCATACTGCAAACTGAATCAAAACACTTTCATTAGAGGGATGAAAATAAATCCCACGAAAGCTGGATTTTATCATGTGGATCTATCAGAGACGAGCAGACTGGGTTGTGTGGGGTTCAAGGATGTGGCCATCAGTCCCTAGAGCCAAATGGGAAGCTGTGGAGAATCTCTGCTCATGCCCACATATTAGACTCAGCAAGCCACCACCTAGGAGGACTAAACCTGGCACGCTGTCACTCGTCGTTCGGTTTTCGGGAAGCTTTGATTTCCATCAATGGAATTGGGGCTGGCAGCATCATAAAACCCTCTTTGAATTATGCTGAATTTCCAGAACTAAAGCAACATTTTGATGGCATTTCTACTTGTGATCAGCATCCAAATACAAGTGTAAGTCTTGTAGCACATGTTTGAGAAGGCGGGTGGGCTCTTCCAGGCATGTCCTCCCATCAGGGCTAGCACAAGCTCCAGCTCAGGAGCTGCTCCCAACCTTTTCCTTGCCTCCACTGAGAACACTATCCTGGAAGGCTGGGGCTGCCAGCTGGGACAAGCTGCCCCAGCAGGATGCATTGCCTAGATCATTTCTTTTGCTTTCACTTAACAATCTGCCACCACTCCCGGCAAGATTTGGACTGCATTTCTCAGCTCCTAATAACTCTTTCTTGCCTTCCCCAGCCTCCATGCCTACTCCCAGGAGAATAGCCCCAGTCTGATGAACTAACACCCCCAGAGCAGTGTGGGCATGCGCTGCAATATGAAGACAGCATGTCAGGAGAAACAATCACTTAATTTTGGGTTTGTAGCCCTGGGCTAACATTAGGCCTGACCTGACCTATATCCTAGGTGATGTTCATATCTGAACAGTGTTTTCTGTGAGGAGGTTGAAGATGTCTTTAGCAGAGCACAGTCCTCCTCACTATGCAAGCACTGTCTGTTTGCAAAAACAATTTCAAGATACAGCATAATGTACATAAGTCACTGACTGTATTCTTAGCTACAACAGCAAAAATGCAAAAACATGTAGGCACAAATGTACACAAATGCATATTATTATGATTTGCAGCTGTCAGAGCAGTTCCTGTCACCGAAAGAGCTAAACTTAATTACCAATCTGGAACGAATCTTGATCTTAAGATACAAAAAGAGAAAGCTGCCTAAGTGTATGCACATTCTTCCACTGTAAATAGTTTCTCAAGAATAGAGGGCCAAATCCTAGGTTGGTGTAGCCTGGTGTCGAATTCTGACAGCTAAATCCAGAGAAGCTGGCTTTTCTGATGGGTGTTAGCTACAGATCTGATTCTGTACATTTTCTGATCTTTTCATCAGGAGACCATTCAAATCCTTTAAGAATATCATGAGAGTATTTATTAATGGCCATCTGCATCCTCCAGCACTGTTTGCCTTGGCATCTGGATGGGGCTGAGGAATTTTATTCCTGCCTGAACCCCTAATTCAGTGTGACCTTGAGCATGTCCTTCATCACCTTTCTCATCGTTGGTCACAGCATTCAGACCAGAGAAATCAAACTTCAGCTCACCAGATGGAGCAGAAAATGCCCTCAATCCATTGCACAAACACAAGACTGTGTCTAATCTGCTTCTGATTGCAGACTTCTGGCCAATGACTTCAAGTGTTTCCCCTGTACATTCCCACTCACTGGCACTCCCATTTGTCATTGTGGTGGCCATTTCTTGGCTGCACAGGGAAGTGTCTCCTCCAGGCTGCAGAGATGATTCTGTGTGTCTCCCGGAAATCTCTTTTGTGCCATTGCCCATAACCCAGAGACACTTTGCAGCCCCCTTTTATAGACTGTGAGCCCTTGGCCAGGGCTGTCCTCCCTGTGTGTTTGTATAAGACTTCATGCATGGAGGCTCTGCCTCAGCTGGGGCCTCAAAAACACAGCTATAAAACCAGCTATAAATAACAGCACGAGACAGGGTGCTAAACTCACTGATGGCATCTGAGTCATCACTTCGGCCTCTTGATGGCATGACCTTGGAGGTAGGTTGTTAAGTCTGTAAAAAATGTTTAGAAAAATAATAATAATAAAAAAAGTCTCTCAAGTTCAGTGTCTTGCTCCAGTGATAGCAAAAAGGGTAACAGGAGACTGTTGTTATAACTCTTTTTCAGATCTTGTTTTTGTTTTCCTGCAAGGAGCAGGACTTTATTGGCTTGTTTCTGAGTGCACACATGAAGCCTTTCATCAGTGCACGTTTCAGTAACGGGCCCCTGGATATCAGTAACATTGACACATTCATACAATATCCCACTCCGTGATTTGCAGTGCTCCTACGGCTCCACACTATTAATGAATGAGTGACTCTTTTCATTACCTTGCCATAGATCAAATGTTGGCCTCTGATTTTGACAGATGATTCAAATACATCTGGTTTTTCTAACTTGAGACCGCTCAGCTACTCCAGCTAGTGCTAAATGATGTTGTTTGCTAGAGAAGAATAAACTATTTTGGAGGGACATACAAAAGGCACTTTGACTGCAGCACGGGCTGGGAAAGAACATGGCTGTGCCTGAAAAGTAAGTCTCAATGGGGAAATAATCTACTTGAGTGAACTTTTTCTGGGATTGTTGAGATTTTGCTGGGGAGCAGGCAAGCTTTGCATGAAGAAAGTCAACAACGGTCCCATTTATAACCTGTGAGGACCATGAAAGTTTCATTTTCTGTGCACAGTGAAGGATCCCTCTATCTATAGTGATTCCCCTTGACATTATGTGACAAATGCCCCCCAATGTGATGCCAGCAGCTGCATTTTTCTTTGGTTTCTGACATACCACATCCTAAATTTAATTGCTCTAATTTGTTAACCTTATTTTATATGTGACAAGCATCCTTTCTAAGGTTCTCACTGAGCCATGGCAGCTCACTCGCCACCTTAACGCCTTTGCAAAACTAAGAGACCCCTGTTAAGTCTGCTCTGGTGCAGCAAACTGCTATACTTACTTGGACTAGTATATGTATTTGCTTAAAATAGGAATAGGATAAAATTCAGGAACAAACTCAAAGATAAAAAAACATCTTTTGCTTCCTCTAGAGGAGCCCCAGCCATAGAGCTCAGAAGTGTGGTGCTGCACTGTGTCTGACTCACTACTGTAATGCAGTTTAAATACTTTTCCCACACTGCAACAGTTGTATTCCAAAGAATTGAAATAGGCCCTTGTCCCCCCACATGGCCTGGGGAAGGCAGGAGTGCCCCCAGAGATGGAAAAGGAACGTTTGTACCCTTGAAGTCAAAGGACCTTGAGTGTCTAAACTCCTAAAAAAAGTTCAGGTGGTAGACAAATTATGGGCAGCAAGAGGGAAGAGTGGCCACACAAAGGATGTGCTCCCAGCTGTGCTTTTGTGGTCTGGTTTTAATGGGCACCAGAGGATGAAGTTCTGCATACCAGGGGGCACCCTGGGGTACCTCCATCTCCCTGGAGAGTCTCAAGCCAAGAGCCCTTTGCTGGCACCCAGGGCCAGCTCTTGAATAGGCACTGAACAGAGAAGGGTATTGAGGTTACCAAAAACTGGCAAATCTTGAAGCTGCCCTTGGAACATGAATTATCTTCTACTTCAACCTCTCCTTCCTCAGCAGCACCCCCAGCACAGCGTTCCAGCGCCTCTGGGCCCTACCAAGGCTCCTATCTGGATACCTCCAGTTGTTTTTTTGCTGCAAGGACTGTGTGTGGTGTATCATGGGCAAGTACAACCAAAGAAACTTCCAGCTCGTAATTTGCTGCTGGAATAGAGGAGTTGTAGTGACTTGCACATGAGGACAGGTGTGCAACTTTCTGAGAGATCAAGCTAAAATTAACCTGGCATCTTTGTGCAGGCCTCAGCCCCTGCAGTGTCCAAAGCAGTGGCCCTTTGCAGCATTTCTTCTGCAGGATGAGAGGGCTGAGCTGTGATATTGTTCATTACCAACTCCCTCCTGGAGAAAGGAGAGTCACAGGACAGCCTTGCGGATTTTGCATTTGCTCTCAGTTTGGAGGCACCCTGATAGTCATGGCGTTTCTAGGAGGGCTTTAGGCTGACGAAGCAGCAGCTCAGACAAATGTATCTCACTGTAGAAGATATCCTGTTCAGCCAAAAAATAAAATCCGCAGGAATTCAAATGACCAGAAAAAGCTGGGGTTTGCAATACTAGAAACTTCATATGGTGAAATCATTAGCCTATCCAGCTCTTACCATTGGCCTGAGAGATAATGCTTCAACCTGAGACCCTGGCAAGGCTCTTACCTAGCAATGAATGAGCTACAAAGGCTCTTAAACTACTAAAAGATTTTCAGGAAAGTCTCCAAGGTATTTGGATTTGAAGGGAAGCAGAGGGGAAATCTTGGGTACTTATGTAGTTACATGCTCAAGTAGCTCTAAAAATCCCCTGTTTAGCCTGCAGCTAGAAGAGAGCAGCCCAGGTCCCATGTTGCCACCTGGATATTGGCCCCTGGCTGCACCTCAAATTCTGTGTCCGGTTTCGTGTCCTGGATGACAAGAAGGACGTGGACATCCTGAAGCATGTCCAGAGTAGGGAATGGAGCTGGGGAAGGGTCTGGAGCAGAGGTTTTATGAGGAATGGCTGAGGCATCTGGGGGCGTCCAGCCTGGAGAAAAAATAGGCTCATGGGGACCTTCTCACTCTCTACAACTCCCTTACAGGAGGAACCTCTAGTGAGGTGGACTAGACCCCAAGTGACAAGAAATAAAAGAGGAAATGGCCTCAAATTGCACCAAGAGGGATTTAGGTTGGATATTAGAGAAAGTTTCTTCACTGAAAGGGTGGAACAGGCTCCCCAGGGAAGCAGTGGAATCCCCGTCTATGGAAGTGTTCAAAAAGTGTGGATGGGGCACTTGGTTCAGTGGTGAACGGGTGGTGCTCAGTTAAAGTTTGGACTTGATGATGGTAGCATTCTTTTCCAACCTTAATGATTATACATTTCTATGATTCTTGGCCTTCATTACCCATGGCACAGCTTCCAACCCTGGTGAAACAAGTATCTCAGGTCATTGGCACGAGTTGCAGATAAAAACAAAAAAATACCCCACCCACGTGATAAGGATTTAGGTGTCTCCCTAGAGAATAGTCTTTTCAAGAGCAAAACGGCATAAAATCCAAAAAGCAATACAAATATTCACACTTTGGAGCCCAAACCCTCTCCCTCCAAGTGTCCACTAGAGGGTTTCTTGTACTTCCCACAGAAGTGCGAGCACTGCTGGCTCTTGGAAGCAGATGGGGGGATTCCAGAGGCAGGATGGCAAGGATGGATGCAGGAACAGCCTGCACAGCAAAGGGACACCACAGGACTGGTGTGTTTAGGTGCACATCCATCCAGGCCTCCCTGCAAGCTCTGGTACAGGCAGGAGAAAGTGCAGCCCCATCTCTGGGGTGCCAACCCTTGAAGTCCTTTATTAAAACCCACAGGAGAAGCATGGCTTTTCCAGAGAAAGTGCATGTACCCATCTATCTGATTCATTTGCCACACGATTTAATAGTCAGTTTTCACACTGGGTCTATGCAAAACTCACCACCTCCTTCCTGGCACTACTTTTGCCCCTGTGTTGTGGCACAATGATGAGGCAAGCCTTCTGCTGCCCTTCTCTGCTTCCCCCTAAAACCTGGTCACATTCATACCAAGGAGAATGAAATTCATCTCCAGATTTGCCATGTGATTTTGATATAGGAGGAAGAGGCAGGGAAAAGGGACAGCAAAATGGGGATTTTTGAGCTTAAAACAGTATTTATGAGATGTCATTACCCAGATTAACTTCCTGCTGCTGCTGTACTCACAGGAACCAGTCATGCATGTTTCAATTACTTCCTCATGAAGACTTGGCAGGTAGATGGATTGATATGAGAAACACTGCTTCAAAAAACTATCAGAGGATATTTTCCCAAGTGTTGCAGGTACATGGGGACAGGGTGGGGTACTGAAAGCTTTATTAGCTCCTTTGTACAAACCCATAAACTCTCTCCATCTGTCAGGAGGGTGGGCATTTTGATCTCCAAGCACTTGCGAAGCGCATCAGCATCACTTTCCCTTTTAACCGTCAACAGAACAGAGCTGGAGAGAGGCAAAGTGTTTTCCTTCAGGCCATCCAAAGCAGTGAGGACAAAGGTCACTTGCACATGGAAAACGAAATTCCTTTAAATTAAATGACACAATTTGGGTGTGTTTTTTTCAAAATGATAATATAAAATTACGATTTTGGTGGCAAGTTGGGGTGGATCTAGTGGCCAGCTGGGGGTCTTGGCTGGTTGCTGTGCTTGTGCTGCCCAGCCCTGCTAATCCCCACTGGCTGGTGGTGTGGAGAGGTGTGATCCCACCCCAGGGTCCTGTGTGTATGCCAGGAGAGCTTTGCCTGTATGACTCTACATTATCATCAGGTTTGTTTGGGAAACATCTCACTGACACTGAAGGTGAGGGTCACATTTTCAAAGGATGTAGAGCTCATAATTGGAGCCAGATTTCTGGAGGAGCTCTGCTCCCATTTAAACACCTAAAGAAAGTGACTGGATTGTTTCCCCCAGCTGTTCCTGCGGCGAGAAATGAGAGCTGCTACAGGCTGACTCCAGCCCTAGATAAATAATAATGAATGAAAGTCATTATGGGGTATAAATTTGCAAATATTTAAAGTTTCAAAGCATGACTTTTGTTAATTAAATAATGCTAATAATGCAACATTGGTCTGACCTAAAGGTTAATGTAAAATCGCTGTCTTTGGTGAGAATCTCTCTCTTCACAAATTCCCTGAAGTAAATGAAACTTTTTCAGGTTTCATCTGGCTTTGAAAGCTGAACCGATTGAACTGAAACTTTTCTATGGGGTTCATTCATCCTGTCTGCCTGCTTTCAGACAAGCCCGTGGCCATCAAGAATTAACACAGCCTGCACAGATTATGGATTAAAAAGTTTGTCTTTCTTAATAACTTTGTTCAATCCTTTTTTCCCCCCCTTACTTGTTTTACATGTGACAGTATTGTTAAAGAAATCTACAATTATTTAGAGGAAATCCAAGTCAGGATTTAGAAAACCTGGTTACTTGTGAAAAAAAAAAAAAAAAAAAAGAAAGAAAGAAATTAACCAGTGTGTCATGTAATGTAATTGAGTTATAATAATTTAGATACTACTGAAATAATTCTGTGGCTCTTGTTTAATTTGTCTGGTTTTTACTATATTCTCTTCTCCCCTCTCCAGACCTTTCCATATGCAGTGAGAAACACATATCATAGAGACATGTATGCGAAGGAAACCTTAGCTGTAGTATTAGAAAACTCCATTTAATTTGATTGTGGGTGTCATTTGGTTCTGAAAAATTTATATGATTTAGCAGAAGTTTCAAAGTCAAGGATGGTAATTTCCCAAAATTAAAATAATGAAAAAGCCTTTAAAAGTCAGGAGTAGTGCTGTGCCTTTAGAGAGGGCTTTGGGAGCAAACCCCCCTGTTCTATAATAACCTTCTTGGGTAATTTCTGTGGGACAAGATTTTTAAAATAGAGACAAGGTGTCTATCCACTCATAATCTTTTCAAAACCTGACCTGAGACTTTCTGCCTCAGTTTTTCACCTCCAACTCCGTATCAGAGTGGTCTGATGATAAACATATCAAAAGCTGGGAAATTATTAGTAGAGTACAGTAGTGGGAGAGGTGTTTTTGCCCCTCCCCACAAGGCACAGGACAGGTCCCAGCAAAGGCACATGAGGCAGGAGTTAGTGGGACAGTGCCTACTCTGAGATGTTCCTGTTCTGCCCAAGAAGGTCAATGATTTCTGAACGTGTATGTGAGCTCTCAGCTCACCTCTCCAGGCTGTGAAATGTTTGCTGTGGGGTGTGTATCATGGTGGGCATGGGTTTTAAGTTACCTCTCCTGTGCCCATCAAGAATGAAGACAATGCAGAATGAAACACAAAAATCAAGTCTCAAATGTGAAAGAGTAAGGAGAAAAGCAGCAAGTTCTTATATCCTTGCTTAAAATTTTTGGCTCCATCTCTAGTCTCTCTACACTGTTTGGAAAGGTTGGAGAGTTCTAACTCCCCTGTTTTTTGCCTGAGGTGGGTTGCTGAGTGCTGGGCTAACACACATGCACAGCTTTTGACAGCCAAGCTGATGCCTCTGGACGGAGTTTCTCTGTTTTCAGCAAAGTATGATCTTCACTTCACTTCACTTCACTTCACTTCACTTCACTTCACTTCACTTCACTTCACTTCCAGACTTCTTGCCCTGGTCCTCTTGTGCATTTATGGGCAGAAATGGATTCTCCTGTCCATTGGAGTTAAAAGTCAGTGAATTCCTCTATCCTTCTCAAAGCCCCTTAAAGATACCCCAGATGAGTAGCAGCTTCTGACAGCCTGCAGCCACAGAGCCCTTATCATTTGCCTCCAACAGCAGTCAGATTTTCTGCACTGCTTTGGTCTGGCAAGGCTCAGATCTGGATCCAATATTGTAGGTCATGCTGAAAGCTTGATATCACAGGTCTGCAGTGGAATCGAAGACCACACTGTCTAATTGCAACCTTGTCCAACCACTAAATAGCATTCTGTGGAGATAAAGTCTATCTTTAGTCCTTCCCAAAAAACACTGGCTTTTGCCAGGAAGGAAAAATGCTGGGAACACAACTGAAATAAACATAACTGAAGAACAAAAAATGGAAGGATTGAGAGTAGATATTTTCCAATAGACAGCCTGTAATTTGCCATGGATGTGGTAATTTAGACAAAATAATTGAATTCTGTGTGTTTCCAAAGGGTGTCTGTCAGTGTTGGCACACTTGGGTTGGGTGGTTGGTAATATGATATGGAATCTTTCATCTTGGATTTGCCTCTCTGAGAACTACCCAATCAATTTTATTGGTCATAAACATCACTCAGTCGTGGGCACCATAATTGTTCCCTCTTGGTGTGGCTTTTTTGGTGGTATCTGTGAAACACACAAACACTTCACACTCTTCAAGGAGAGGAGCATGCTCTCCACATCCAAGAACACCCCTGCTGGCTGGAGATCTCCTTGGACTGTGAGTTACCCATCTCCTCTCTAAGAGTCTTAGTCAAAATGGATGGCAGCCAGCTCATGTGTTCGGAGGTCTGAAAGGCAACTTTCTGCTGAGTGGACAGACAACTTCCCAACTGCTTCTTGCAGGAACACAGGCAAGAAAGACATCACAGTTGTTTGAAAGTATTTCGTAGGTGGAGAAATGGAAAACAAGCCTAGAAGAGAGCTTCAAAAGGCATTTCATCTTTCTCCACCCCAAGGCAAGATCAGTTAGACCTGGCCAACTTCTTACAGAGATTTCTCTCTTTGACAATCTCCTGAAAATTTAGGCACTACATGCCTCGCCCAAATTCAGCCACTGGCCTTTCTCTTAGTACCTACCTGGAATCTTTCTACTTGCAGAGTCAACTGTCCTCTTCTTGTCCCCAGGGAAATATGGAGAATGGCTTATTGCTTTTCTTAAGCAGTGTTCTCTCAGGTTAACCAAATGATGGGAAATAACTTGCCACACTTTCCTGTAAGTAAAATATCTTTGTAGAAAACAGGTAGGGTTGGGATACTGCTATGAGCAAATGTAATAAATATGGGAGTTCACTTATGTAAACTAAATTAACTACTCAACTGGATACTGAAAATCACAGATTTAATGGAATTGGAGACTCTTTGATATGCTTCACTTTTTCCTACAATTCTTCTCCAGATTGTTTTCTTGGATTCACAGCCTCATCTTTTCTTGGATTCATGGTCTCGTCTATATCACAAGGGCTTATGGACTTTCTGCCGCACTTTCTAAACACCACACCTTTTTCTCTCAAATATTTTCATCTAATTAAGCTAAACTGGATTGAAGAAGGCAGAAATTGCTCACAGCCCCTTCTTGGTATTGAAGTGTGCTGCTAAGTTCCATCAAGACCTGAAGAACTACCTCTGTGTCCACCAGTATACCTGCTTTTCTTAAAAGAATAGTCAATGGGCAAATTGATCTGCCTCCAAATCCTCGTTCCTCACAGAGGAGGCCTAAAGTCCAAGGAACTTTAGTGGGTGGGATGTGGTGATGCCAAAGGTGTGCCAGGAATCAAAGTCCAAGCTCAGGTGTGCAGGGCACACCTGCCAATGGCTTGGGCAGAGCCACTGATGCTGGAAGCTGCTTCAGGATGGCAGCGAAGAGTGTGTGCAGAGACTGTGGGCTTCCCAGAGGGCATGCAGATGGATGTGAGGCTGGAGGTGGAGATAGATATGGAAAGAAAGGAAAGGTGGGGTCAACAGAGAAATAAGAAGGAGAGGAAAAAAAAAAAAAAAAAAGAGATTAGTCCTATTCTTCCCTAGAAATGCCTCTTCTTGTCCATCTGCTGCTGAACCCTTTTTTTGTACCCCAAGGGCTGGATCCCCATCAAGATTTGGGTGCTTTGCTGCCCTTTCCAGTTCCTGCGCCGTGTCTCCCTCCCAGCCTAGCCTGGCTATGGATCTTGGCCTGAGAACCTCACAGGTGTTTAAATGAAAACTAAGAACTACCCTGAGGCTGGAAAAGCCCAAACTTGCCTCACTGCTTTCCAGCTTTGCCATGGAGTATTGCCACTCACCTTAAGTGACTTTCTGCGCTGTGGGCAAACGGAGAATCAGGGCCAATCTCTCAGCCCCAGTGCTTCTCTCAGAGATATTATCTGCTTTTTTCTTGTCTCTGTTGGCTTGACCAAATGAAGCTCCCTGCATGCGTACAGCAGCACTGTGGGAGCAGACTCCATTGTTCTCTGGACTGAAACCTGCTGACTATTTAAATAAAACAACTCATTATCTGCCACTACCTCCTCTGTAACCTGAATTGCTGTCAGAACATACTGTCCCCACAATCACTCCTCTCCTGCTGGGACATCTTTTCCTGTGTTTACCCATGTCCTTTAAGTAATGCTTAGAGCCAAGTGTCCATGCTGTGAGAGAAACACATATTTTAATGCTTTAGCTTCTGTAAAGCTTGGAGCATACAGCAAGAAGGAGAGGGATTGTTAAACCTCAGTGATATGCCTGCAAATATTGCTTTGAATCTATAAGGATATTAAGCAAAGTGAATTTGATAAAGGCACTTTCAAACTGAGTAATTTTCCTTCTTTCTGTTTAGAGGAAGAGCTGTAGAGCCAGTGAGTAGAACAGTGGCATGCAGGGTGTCTGTGCAGCATCATCTGGGTGTGCAGTGAGGCCCTGAATTGTCTGAAAAGACCCTAAAGTGACATAGCTACAGACCTTACCATAGATCTGAATGGCAGACCAGGATATTCAGGGACAGTGGAATCCTGGGATAGATTCTCATAGTGATGGATTTATTACCTTCATTTCTGGAACACCACAGATCTCCCTGAGCACGACTATCATGTTATGATCTCGATGAAGAAAGATAATCTTCATTTCTTTCTAACATCAACCTATTTAACATATCACAAAAACCTTCTTTCCTCAAAATTCTGCCAATAGTCTGATTGCAAATAGATACAGGACAATAAGCTGTAAAAACCCTGGTTCATTAAGGTACATATTTGAGGTCTTATATATGGGGACTTTTGCTAAACACTTTGCCTGAGCTCCATCTCTGTTGCTATGCACAGAAAAATCTAAATTAACAGACTCTGCCCTTGGAAATTCCCTGCATGGGAGAGCAGGAGAAGGTGGTTTTGAACAGACATTGGATTTATGCAAATACCCTTTGATCCTCATGTGAACACAAACGAAAGAGTGGCCAAACACACTGCTTTTATTCCTCTATAGTTAGAAAAGGGTGGAGGAATGCAGAAAAAAACCTGTTCTTTTGACTTTGGAAACTGAAACTGCACACACTGCACCCTGCACTGCAGTCACAGATCCTTGCAAAGGTGAGCAGTGGCCAGACCAGCTCCTTGCTTCTCTTAGACTAAACCTGTAAGTGCACAGGAAATTGTCCTTCAAAGCCTGCAGTAATATAATGCTCAATAAAAGTTATGCCAGGCAGGGAGCTTAATATGACACATATCACACGGTAAAACAGCCATGTGGGGAGGATGACTACATAAAATTAAAGTTGAAACATAATTTATCCCTTTTCTGGAAAAGTAAGCACTACTGACTGTACAATGAGAAAACTAAACTGCATTGGGTCCTGACTACATGAAGTTCTGTTACAGAGCTTTTGTCAAGGATGGGTTATGACAGGAGCCATATGACAGTCACCACTGTTTGAACAGTTTGTTGAGGCAAACACACACTTCACCACAATGTCTGATAGCCATCATGCTGCAATTCCAAATGGGACTTGCTTTTGTCATTGTGCTTCCCTCCTTTCCAGGGGTCTATTTTTGTTTCACTTTCCAATTACAGCAATTCCATTCTGATCTTGGCTCTCCATCAGGCACACTGAAGGCTCTGGGCTTGAGGAATTGTGAAGTAATTTTATATCCTCTGAGGCTTCAGAAAGGAAATAGTCACAGATTTATTGGGCTTTAAGGCAGTTTGAGGAGGAAACCAGATGAAGGCATCCTGCATCCTGGCTTAGATTCATAAGAAAGTTAATATGTGTTATTACACATTAAAAATGTCACTTTGAAAAATTATTTGAGAATAAAAGTCAGATGGATACTTGGAAAAAAGTTAATTACAAAATGCACTTTTATGTATACAATTCAGCATACAACATATCTAAAGGTGAAAAGCTTCCAGTACTTTTTTTCATCTCCTGATCACTGTTATTATGAAATAGCAATTGTGATTTGAAGTTATTTATCAAATTTTTCAGGCCAACTTTTTATGGAATCTCAAGTAAAGAATAGGTGACCTTTAAATCAAGGAGTAATTCAGCAGGGTATGGTTGTGTTCCTATATTATGTTTCCCAGTGATTTGGGTCAGCACAGCAGTGCCTATCCATGGCTGAAGCAAGGGACTGTAAATACCATGGCAGTAGACCACTGTTCAAGTGTCCAGTGTGAAGTCAGACACCCAGAAGCCATAAATCCATCCTGCTTGGAGGGAGAGCAACTGCCTCTCATCTGCCTCATGCATTGATGGCACTGATTTGTTGTGGTTCATCTCGTTTTCTTTATTTTCCCCAGGTGCCATCAATGAACTCACTGGTGGCTGTTTAGGAAGAGTGTAAGAAGGCTTCAAGAGATATCCCAAAGGCAGATCTTCAGACCTTCCACCGGGTTGCTGCTCACTGCAATGACTTTCATGGCTTGTCTTTGCCCTCATGGTTCAATAATAGATTGAGCTACAGTGTTTGATCCACGTTTGCCCCGAAAGAGAGGGAAACTGTGCATTTAGGAGCTAACCCCTTCTATAAAGAGCATTAATCATGTTTTTTGGGGGGATGTTTTAGCTGTTTTCACAGCTCCTACTCTCCCAGAACTATCTCACTCTCTCAGCTCCTGAGATGGAGTTTGTTGAATTCATTGAGGATTCAAATGAGAAGTGGAGAAAACTGGTATAAATCTTTTGGAAAACTGTGTATGAGGTTATTCCTGAGTTAACCAGGATAAGAAATATCACAAACTGTTGGTTTTTAGCAGGAAAAGCAGAAGGGAATGGGAAAGAGGAAGGAATACTCTGGAGTGAAGAGCACAACTGCAGAAAGGGAGAGGTATCAATATACGAACAAGATATCAAACCACTCATCTGTGCTCACAAATGTGGCAGGATAGTCACGTCTCTAGACAGCAAAAATAAGATGCTCTTTAAAGGAATAAACATGAAATTTAATAACCAAACTCAGCCATGCTACTTCTTGAATAAACTAAATTTCACCTAACTTTAGGTGTAGACCAGAGGTTGAGTTTCCTTTGGCTCTCCTCATGGAAAGAATAAGACTTCTAGGACAAGATTCATTTTGCTAGAAAGCACAAGATGAATTTAATGACCCAATATGTTGAAGCTCCTTTTTTTCTCCTTGGAGCATAAAACAAGCTGTGAGTGGCTAGCTATACTGGAGTTAAGTCAGAAGGATTTTTGAGATGATTTCTGGGACAGATTTACTAATATAATTTACAGCTTTAGGGTTCATAAATTTGTATTTAACTATGAAAAACTCAGAGCTGGGAATCAATGATTATAAAGATGGCTTTGAAGAAATGAAAGAACAATCGAAACTGAAGGGTTTGCCTTACTCTGCAAGAGTGAGAGTTAGGGTTGTCCTTTAAGAAGTTATCTCATTACATGTTTCTAAGAGCTGTGTCTCTGAGTTCTGCTGTCTTCTCAAACACTGAGTCATGACTGCATCCTCAGAGGCAGTTATGTTTTGCTGGACTTGTCTAAGCCCATAGGAAGTAATGGAGCTGCAAAAACGTCAACAAGGACTAAATCTGGACATCGTGAGGTTGCATATAATGAAGAGTGTTTGGCCTCCACCACTGGTGGTGATGAGGCAAAAGAGGAATAGAACACAGCAGGGAGTTGGCAGGGCTGCCAGGAAAAGGAAAAACTGTGTAAATGTAAAGCATTTGCTACAGAATGTAGGGAGAGATCAAGAACATGGAGTCCCAGGAGGCATGTCCTTATATTTGCTGTTCAGGGGAGAGAAGGGTTTTTCATCAACAGCTCTTCCTTTATGCATCTCAGCATGCTTTCTTTGCTTTATTTGAGAAAATGGGTGCAGATTGATCTACAAGCATCATGATACCCTTGCTCAGATGTGAAAATGTCTCTCCAAGTTTTGGAATAAAACCTCTGTCATGCCACAAAAAATGTGGCAGTGTTTACAGCTGAGCAATGCCTTTCCTGAGGTGCTTTCCAAGATAATCTCACTGCTTCCTGTCCATCTATATCCATGTTGGTTCTTGTCTTGCTTATATTATAAATATTTTCGAGGTGAGAACATTCTTTTAGCAATACGTTTGCAAAGCATTTTGCACCTCAAGGCTTTCAAGGGGTCACTGCAACAGTAATATTATGTTCTGTTGGGACAATCTGCCACATTCCTGGTACAATCTGATGAGCCTGGAGAATGAGTGGAAATCATTCTGCAGAAAACATATCATTTTACAGTTCCAGGATCCTGCAGGCCCCAGCATGACATTTCTACACCATTTGGAAATCTGTATTCTGAAGCTGTGCCTGTACCAGTAAAGGAAATTACCTTGGGGATGTCCCTGGCCCCAGGACCAGCTGCCTGCTGGGAACAGCTTCTGTAGTGCTCTACCTCCCCAGTCACTGGGGCATCACCTGAGAAAGTTGTAATTGCATAGGGTGAAATTTCACAAAGGACCATTTTAGTGACTTTCCAGAGTGAGTGACTATGTCTCACTTAAACTACCAGTCTGGGCATAGCCATGGGGCAGAGAGAAGGGTCTGCAGGATGGCACAAATGGAAAGGCACAGGACCCTACTTGCCACCACTTTTATACTTGTACCAACAAATATCAAAATTTGATCATGCTGGGCACATCAGGCTTCCTGAGTGTATTCACCTGTTCATGAACTCAGGTACTTTCTGATGTCTCATTGGCAGAACAACAAATGGAATTGCCTAATCAATTGTGTCCTGTAAAACCTGCATCATGTTTAACCACTGACTTCATTGCTTTTCCAATGTGCCTGAATGATTTTCCAAGTAGCAGCTGTATGAAGTCAATACAGTGAGGTATGAACTAATTCAGTAGCTACAAACAACGCTTTGTGTGTTATGATTTTCAGGCCTCACAGAGTGTATGGTCCTAAATTCAGCTGATGGCCAATTTGGTATGTAACTCTTTTTGCAATGCTGCTATAAATTTACAGAAGTTTATGATTAGTGGACTAGAAGGAAGTTTTTTATAAATATTCATTCACTTTACATTTTTGAAATTTTCCTTTTTTTGTTAAAGAGATTGTCTTCTTACAAGCCAGTAATTTAAAATCCAGATCAGTTTCTAGAGATCTGTGATCACTGTGTATCTCTTGAATTCTGTTTCCTGAGGATTTGTGGTTATGCATAAACTTTTACCAGTGCTGAAATAATCTGCAGTGCATGAAGGGACTATAACATTGGATGCAATTAGTTTCTTATGCCCACAGAGAATTTTGTGGATGAATTTGTCATATTCAGCAACAAAAACAAGAAGTAGAAAGCATATGCCAGTTTCCATCCATGAGACAGAATTCTGTGGGAGACTAATGACTGGGGTCACTGGCAGCTTATGACAAGGGGTTTGGGATGAGCTGGTGTTCTGAAGCTGATCTTTGTAACTGGGTACACTTTGTGCCACTTATCTGTTGATTCTGGGCATCTCTCAGTAACTGATATCCATTTACTTGGAAGGTACCTTCAAAAAGGTCCTCTGGGATGTGCAATCACAAGGTTATTTCTAGTCATTTTTCCTCAGAGAGCACCACTGCAGCTGGCACTGGCTGAGGGCTCATGGTACACGGGGAAACTGAGGAAGGAGAAATCAAAATGCCAGGCAATGCATTATGAGATGTTTAAGCCCTGTTTCATCGGAGAAATCCATTTTATTAGACAGTATTTTGAGTATTTCAAGCTCAGATGTCTCATTTCGCACTTGCCAGAATAAGACACTTTGAAAGGCAATAATTCCAGAAGACATTTAATTTGTATGACTGTGCCTTTCAGCCTCTTGAATTGCTTTCAACCTCATTCTCTATTTTGAGATGCATCTGGCTTTCAGATGTGTCATCCTGGTTAAAAGCTGAATAGGAGTTTTTTTCACTGGTATCAAACTTTTCTCTCTCCCAAATGTCAGGATTGGAGGTGGAAGGTATTTTCCCCTTGACATTTATTTTTAGCCTAAAAAATGCAGGTCTGGATCAAGCAAAATCATTTACATCTTACATACTGGAAAAAAAAATCTCCCTAAAAAAACTTCAGAGTCTACCTGACACAAACTTTTCCATTCAGGATCTTTATTTTGGTCAGCAAACTTGGACTACACTGTAATTAATGCCTTTCTACTGAGCTGCACAAATATGGCTTCAACATGTGTCCTATGTTGTGAAAAAGTCTGTGCTCCAACTTCCATGTTTTCTTGTGTGCTTCCATGCATTCTGTTTCATTCCACGATGTACCTGTCACCGGCCTCATGACTTAGCTGAAAAAATAAATATTTCTCAAAAAAATCTGTCAGCACTGCTAAAAGAGCAGCTTGTCACAGCAGCAATGTGCTGAGCTTCCAGGCTGAAACTGTCCTTTGGAAAAATTAGCTTCCCATGGAAAATAAGCATCAACTTCCCATAAAATATACAGTCTTGGGACAAAACACTTCTTGGTTCAGACTTGTTTAGCCTGAAGTTATGGCAGCGTGTAGAAACCTCCAAGGACTGGTCTTTGCTGTGTATATCATGGTTGGGTTTAGTTAAATCGATTTTTTTACAGGGTAGGCATTTTTCACCTACGCTTGGGTAGCTGAGATTGCAACTTCACATACTGCAGCTATTGAAAAAGCAGTGAAAAATGCTCAGACCACATTCAACAGTCCTTTTCTATACAATGTTTACCAGCAACCAAGAGAAACAGCTGTTTTTCATAGCTGGATCAGCATCCTTTGGGTTTTGTGAGGAAAATTCCTTCTCTTGCCACAGAACAGGAGCATTGCTGAGCCTGGCAGCCTAAGGGACATTGTCCAGCATCCACTACACAAGTCAGTTTCCCAGGAGCTCTTTCTGCCTCCAAATTACAAATTACTGTGGCACTCGTCACAGTCCATTAGCAGGGCTTTCAAGAAACACAAAGAAGCAAAATGGAACAGAAATGTAAAAAAAAGTAAAAAAGGAACTACCACATTGGAGACAGTGCAAAATGCTGCCTCAGCCTTCATATATCATAGCAACCTTGTTACAGTCCTGGCCATGAGCTTCTTTCCACCTAAATGCTGGGCATGGCTTGGCAAATCATGGGTCAGAAGTGCACCTCATGAGCTCCAGCAGCCAAGGAAAACTCTGTCCTCAGACATGGACTGGAGCTACTCCAGAATGAATGCCCTCAAACATGGAGCAGTGTGAATGTTGAGTCCTTGGCACCAAATGGTCACATCCACTCCTTGCTGGGGCAAGGAAATTCTTAGATTGAGCCTTAAAAGGCTCAGGCTCTGCTACCAGCTGTCACTGGGGGACAGCCTGCAACAAGTCTCATCCTTCTTCTCTGCCTTATAAACATGGATAATGGTGCCAATTTTAAATTCTTTAAAATATATCAGAATTTTCTAATTATAGCAATAATTATTACAACAATGACATCATTTTGATATAATGATTATTGTGCCACTATGGCTAGGAAATTGAAACCACTTTGTCTTATTTTCATTTCCTTGTTTTAAAAGTTTTGTTACTCCCCATGCTTACAAGACAGAAAGCTGCTTTCTTTGAAGCACCACTCTACATTTAAAAGAGGAAGAAAACACAACAAACCATAATCCAGCAACAATAGTGCACATCTTGCAAAAGTACAGTTTAAATAAAAATTGCACAGAATTTGTGCACTGGATTCCTGTGTCCCATGATGATGCTCCTGTGCCAGGCTAAGGCTTATTCTGCAGATAAAATGCTGCTGGTATCTGCTTTGAGTGATCTCTTGTTCATCTTGATGTGGAGCGTGTTCTATTAAATGGCAAAATCTTGCTGGGCTATAGAAATCTCTCTTGGTCAATGAGTCTCTCTAACCATAGAACCATAGAATCAGAGTTTCTTGGGTTGAAAAGTCCTGTAAAGATCATCAAGTCCAACCCCCTGGCTCAACATACAAGATTGTCTTCAAACACTAGTTTGATCTTGGTACCACATTGACTGAGAAGGAACTATGAATGGTGTGTTCCCATGGAATTTCACATATTCTCTACCGAATCAGTACACATATAACACAAACCTTACTTCAGAAACATGATCCAGGTCCTCATGCCCACACCCCTATCATGCTAAAGGTCACAACCTGAACAACATCAATTTGCTTGTTTACCTAGAGGCCTAAAATCCCTTCTATAAAACATGTCAGAGGGAGTTACGGACAAACAACAAAATAGGTT
The DNA here is from genome assembly GCF_009819655.1 of Sylvia atricapilla. Lineage (NCBI taxonomy): Eukaryota > Metazoa > Chordata > Aves > Passeriformes > Sylviidae > Sylvia > Sylvia atricapilla. The sequence goes on from NC_089143.1 coordinate 27,661,398, forward strand.
AAAATGAACTACAGGCTGAGATTTTAACATTTGAACAAACACATATTAAGCCAAAGCAAATGCTAACTGATGTCTAATTTTTCATGGTAGCTATCTTATGGATGAAATGTCTGGGAGCTGGAAATGTGAAGAGAAACTTGCTTTACACCATTTGAAGGTGGCTTTGAAATTAATAGGTTGTACATTCCAAACTGGAAAATGGGATATGGTGAAATGGCTTCACTCAGGGAAGACAAGGCTGGTTGGAGAATGCCTTGTCTTCCAAACAGCAAAATCCGTATTTGCAGACAGGGATGTGTTTGGCTTAGCTGGAGGAGTCTGGTGAGACGGTGTGAATATCTGGGCTGTCACTGCAGAAAACATAAATTCCCTCTTGTTGCATATCTGGGAGGATCACTGCCACCACCAAAGATCAGCATGGTGGGAAGATCTTACAGGTCCTGTGTGCTAATGATAAGTGGCTGTGCAGAGAGAGAGGTGACAGAGACATGAATCTTCTCTGCTTTGGACAAGCAGCCACTTCCATCTTCTCCCATCCTTCTCTGGCACAACAGGACAAAGAGAGAGGAGAAGCATCCCTGCACCAGCTGGATACTGCCATAGGAGATGGCATGGACAAGTCAATGGCATTTCCAGGTAGGAGACTTATTTTTTTTAAAAAAAGCCTCACCACCAACAAAAGCGGCTTTACAAACTGAAGTTAAGGCTCCCTGGTGAGATCTAAAAGCTTCCTCTTAAATTCTGGGAAAGTTCACTTTGAGTTCCAGGCACAGTGACTCAGATCCACCTCTAGCAGTAAGATGAACTGTACTGCAATATTCTCCAACACATACTCTCAGCACTGTTGCACAAATAAATCATCTTGATCCACCTCTAATTGAATGTATATTTTTCACGTTTTTGAAATGGTTCTGGTTTCATTCCATTCATTTTTTGTTATGAACTCAGGCCAGTTGTGTATATTAAATTTTGTATAAAATACTGAGTTGAACCTTTCTCTGGGCTCACAAAGCAAACTCCAGCATTGTGAGTGAGAGGAAACATGTTTAGTTACTACTCCAGGAAAGTTGGCTCTAGGCTGCCATGATGGGAAACACAGAGAAAATGGCTTATCAGTGGCCAAAGAATTATTGTGGAGAGGATGTCTTTTTCTCTGTGTTTCCGGACATTGTGATACAAAACAAGGAGGTGAACCAAAGACTAAGGAGCAGATTGGGCCTCACAATAGCCTTGTCTCTAACCTCATTTAATCATCCATTTCCCATAGGATAAATCCTCACATCTAATTACTGCTGCGTTGTTAGTGATAAGCAAGGACAGCTGTTCTGGAGACCTGTGAAGTAGCTGGAGATATCTACACCTGAAATAGTTAAAAAATGCCACCCTCATTGCTCTCATGCTGTATTTTTATTTTGACTGTGGTGCTGCTTCTTCCATCTGGAGGAAGAAACTCCAATGTGATAACCCAGTTTTACACAAAAATAGTAACAGACCTTCAGTCTGTGAAAACCCAAAGTGTTACACAGATGACTGGCGAGGAACCCAGAGTCCTGTGAGTTATCCAGTGGAGGAGCATCTTCATCCCATAGGAATGAGCCTGGTTCAAGTCAGCCTCGTGCCCACAATGCAATGAGCTGATCCTTGTCCATCGCTGTGCTGGGAGCCCACAGCTCTGAATCACAGCACCAAAGCATCACGTTTAGTAGGAGCATGTCATCTCTTCTATGAAGCAGAAGCAGCTGGGGATGTACAAAGTGACCTAAACACTCTCATACAGCACTCCTCTTAAGGAAAGAGAATCTTATCTTGCCAAATCACCAAAATAATCCTTGGAGATTTGCTTCTTCATCTGTACTGCCCAGATCTCAGCAGTTGAGTAGTGGAACTTGATCCAAATTTTTTTTCCCATCTTTTGTCTCTGCTCCATGTGGCTTAAGAAATATACCACAATATTCCCTCTCCTGTTGGCATGTAGGGAGCCAAGGAACAGAGAGAGGAGGGTCAAAGAATTAAACATTAATCAGAATTTCCCCCTCAAAATCATGTTGTGTTTGTGGTAAGAGATCCATTCCTCATTCCTTTGGACTTTTACTGACCTAGATTAGATCTGAGATAATGACCAAACAGTCACGAGACAGAGGATGGCAACTTGTGGTAAGAGGAGCGAGAGGGGATGGGTGGCTGTGCATGGGAGTGGAAAGGCACTTCTGGTACTGGTTCTGCTGCTCAGCATGTGCAGCTTCACCCCAGGGAATTAAGCAGGTGCCTGGGTTTGTGCTAGAGCTGGATCTACCCCCACTGCAGCCTCAGAACCCTTCAGCTATGTCAGCACTGTGTGCTTTGCTCTGTGGGCAGGACCCCAACAACTAGCAGAAATACAGTGACCTCTGATATCCTTTCCTTTGCAATTAATTTTTTTTTAGTGTGTTATCTTCTACCTGGGACATTTCTCATTCATTTATTTGCCTTTAAGTGGCTGTTTCCAGCACTCTGTCTGCTCTGCCTGACATATCCCTAATCTTTTTTCCAAGGAGTGGAACTTCCTGGCTTTCTTTAAAAACTAGATATGTGTCTATATACATAAATCTCTAAGCCACAATAATTTGACTGCTTGGTTATCTCTAGGATTGCCATTTTCATTTTGCTTGGCACAAGAAAAACAGAGCAGAGTTACTGAAGCAGACAGGCTTTAGGTCCAGAATCTTGTAATGGCTTTTAGTTTCTGATCAGCAGGAGAAAAAGCTGGAAGTCTTTAAGCATGTTTTGCTTTCAGGCCTTTCAGGCCCCAGCTGCACCTCTGCAAGAAGTTCCAATCCTCAGCTGATCATTCTTCTGTCTCTGCTTCAGTGCCATGCCCTAGTGTCTTCCAGCAAATCAGAGCACACAAATTCGGTCTGTGACACTTCAACAAGCTCAGCCCTGTTAGCTGAGCCCAGTATTTTAAAAGGCTGGATCAGTCACCTCAGCTAATTTTCCTAGAGGTTGCCAACAGGTCATCCATGTGAACTGCTCTGCCCAGATAGATGGGCATTACTGTAAACTGGGAAATGTCTTTCCTTCCATTGATTATAGGGACTTCGTTAGACCAAAGATCAAACCTTTTTTCATGCTTAGAAACAGGCCAGATGTCTGCCATCAGTCACTACATGAATTTGCGTTATAAGATCTCAGATATGTGGTCATATCTGAGCACACTTGTGAGCAGCATGAAGACAGACTATAGTACCCTCCAGTATGAATTCTCTGTAATTGCCATGGGACATGGAAGGAACAGGTGAGTGGAAGTGATTTTTCTTGCTTAAACACACTCACTATAAACTGCAAAAGAATTATCATTTCTCCCCTCTTCTTATCAGCAGCCTTTGTGATCAGCAGATGAGCTGAAGAGAAGTGGAAGGAGAGGTACGGAACGTGCTGCTACTCCTTTCCATACAGATATAATGGGATGAGCTTATGACCCCCATACACACAATGACCAGTACAGCTGAGCAGCTGGAGAGTTCATGCAAGTTATCCTTCCCCAGATAAGGAACCAGGAAAAAAGCTAAACAAAAGAAAAGAAAATACAGCGGGAAAAAAAATAAAAAAAAAAAAAAAAAAAGGAGTCTGCCTCTTGCTGCCCCAGCTCTCTCCCAGGCAGTTCATCTTACACTGCTGCTCCCTCCTGGCCCACAGGTCTCAGGTTTGGATTGTGCATGGGCACAGAGCAGCATGCTGTTCAAACAAACCAATGCATCATTTGAGATGCCTGTGGCCCCTGCTGTGTCCCATTTAGATATATTAATAGGTCACAAGTTAAACCTGGGTGTCTGCTTGCTCGCTTTTTGAAAATAAAGCTTATGTGCCAGGCGTTGTCCATAAGGTCACTCGCACAAGGCGTCTATTTAGTCTCAGAGTCGGCAAAGCCAGATCAGTGGTCTGGGGAGAAGAAACAGCTACTTGAACTTTATAGGTTAAGAAAATCCCCAGCTAAAGTGGATCATCGTTGTTAAGTTTCCAGTTACATCCAAAGAAATGTCAACACTGATGTTTTGCGATCGGGATGGTGAGTAATTTTACCTACGCACATTTTTCTAGACTTTGGTTTTACAAGGTGTTCCCAGATTGGAGCTGTATTGTTTCTTCTCACGTCCAGTTTGCAGACTCAAAGTACAAAACAGATTTTTTTTTTCTTCCACTCACTTCTTTTTATATCTAATCTACTCCTTAAGAGGATCCTCAAAGTCTCCTGGGTTTTTTTTAAGCAGCAAGTCATTGCTGACAAGTGGGAACTGCAAACAGGATCTTTTAGGCTCAACTGACTTGTTTTTAAAAGACTCAGCTGAACTGTGACTTCACATTAAGAGTGTGCAAACATCAGCCAGTGATTCAGTAATTTTCTGTTCTCGAGCTTTCATGTGCAATAATAAAAGTCAGTCTGGAGGGACAGCTTGTATTTCTCTAGAATGATTTTACAGAAATTAATTCATTAATTAATTGCAGCTTCCAGAAATGCGAGTGAATGATATTATGACAGACATAATCAAAAGTCTCATTGATGACTGGCCAAAAAAAATCACAGAAAATGAACACAGCAGTGGCAAACAATTTAAACCACCCAGAGCTCAAACACTGGTGGATTTATCTGGGATACCTACCACATGGGTTGGCTATTGTCCTTATTCTTTTCCTTATTACTTATTTATGTCCATGTATATGGATAATATTTCAGAAAAGAAATCAACCTCACATGCAGAAATATAGACACTAGACACACTAAGATGATTTCCTTTTGTTGGTTTATACAGACACTTAGTTCAAAGACAAAAATGTTTATTCACACCAATGAACCAGTCTCAGCTTCCTGATAGACTCATCAAAGGGCATAATTACTTTCCCTGAGACCTTTCTGCCCCAGCCTTACAGCTGAAGGAGGAAATTGCTTTCCCACCCTGGGAAAATGTAGGTTTTGATTGCTTCCTCCTATTCAGAGGGATCCTTGGGATGTATCATATTACCAGCTTACAGCACCCACCACAACGACTCAGAGAGCAGAGAACTGATCAGAATTTGGCCCAGGTACAGAGTTCAGTCCTTCAGCCAGGATCAATCTCAACAGACTTGAGCTGAATGTAGATATGGCCTTCTTCAAAACAATGAAGAAAAAGCTGATGAAGTACTTTGGGCCTAAGTACTTTCGGTTTTTTTTCCTCATCTCTGAGATGAGAAAAGCCTTTTATCTGCTCCAAGACAGAGAGTAAGTAGAAAGAGTAAGAAGAGAGCAGTGGTCTCCCATGAAGCCGCCAACTTGGGAAAGCAGGTGGAGTGGAGAGGAGAAGCCACCTTTCAATTGTGTTTTAATGAACAAGTTGTTTGTTCTTCTGTGTCCTTTGATGAATGGGTGTTTTCCTTCAAAAGCTGACGTTTGTCTTTCATTATGCCCAGCATATGCTCTACTAGGCAGGACCATTTTTCTACTCTAGATAAATAAACATGAAAATGAATTTATCTCACAGAAGCATGTTCTCTTTCAAGTCTGTCACAAGCCTGCCCTCTCCCCCAATAAATCTCTGGGTAAATGTGTACTCCTCAGCAATCTCCCCCCCTCTTACGTCAAATGGAGACATTTTGTAAGCTCCCATCTCCACGCAGCTCAGGAAAGCTGCCACTGACTCCAGGCACTTAGAGGCAGTGATTTAAGTACAACTCACAGCTGAATTTGAGACCTCTTTATCATCAAAAAAACCCTTTTCCAAACCAGAAAGCATCCAAATACTTTTCCCAGCTAGTTGTAGATAGCATTTTAACCCCCAAATTATGGGGCTGATGTGAAACAACACTGCCTGCAAGCTCTGGCATGGGATCTGCTGTTGGATGGAAGATGGGTAGTGTAGTATGATGCCAGTTAAAGTCTCCCCTTTGAGAGACATTCATTTGCTGTACAGGCCTGTGGATAAAGTTGGCTAAATTTTCAAAGGCATTTTGGTTTCCTTCCAAACTTGGTCCTATCTGCTGTTTTTTCTAAATTGGTTCACAACCTGATCCTGCACATAGTTTCTTTGGGTTTAGACATGGCAAAACATGTCCAGAAATGACAATTCCTGAATGTCTCTGTCATTGCATGCCTTAAACCCACTGAAATGCACACTGAAATCAAGGCATACTGGGGCACTTTGCAGTTTCTCACCTTCAGCACGTCTCTTGAACCAGTTCAGACAAAGAGAGAAAGCTGGGTGACGGCCCTTCACACTTCTGCACAAACAATCACTCAGCCTTATGTCAATGAAACTTTTTCAATCTGTCAGCATTTTCACAAATACTGCTAGTAGTTTGGTCAAATAATGGCCCTGATTCATGAAGGTACTTAAGTATGTACTTGGCTCTGACTGCACATTGGTTCTCCTTAAAATCAGTGATACCGAGGCATATCTGATTATGTGCATGTTTAAGTGCTTTTGAGTGCTTAACTGATGTCTTGAATAGGGCCAGCATTACTCATTCAGTAACACCTGTCCTACTACTGGACAAATAATAAATCAACCTGGTCAAGTTGTCTCTGAGCTCATCTATGAAGCATGTTGTGATGGCAACCACTGAGAGTGCAGATCGTCCAGAAGATCCTGGCTATTACAGGCGCATTCCTGACATGTGGGAGGTGAAGAGCATTCCAGGACTTTCTGAGAAGTTTGACTTTGAAACAGGATGTGCAAACTTGAGATTGATCTGTTTCTCTCACTCAGGATTTTGTATTCTGAGTCCTACAAGAGAAATTAGTTCAGCATAAATGGGATTATGCTCCTTGAAGCTCTCCAGCTGCATTGCAAACACATTATAACTATTTTGTAGGCCCCTGCTAAGTTTCAACCTCCTTGATTAAAGAATAGCAACACTGAGAACAACTCTAGTCACTGCAAAGGTTGTTGTGGCAGCTCAGCCTGGACCATGCCTCGACCTCAAATTTGCACCACCCCCACATCACTAGCAGCACCACTGCCTTCAATTTGTTCCTACCGCAAGGGAGGTAGAAAATCACTTTACTTGGCTAAGTTTTACTCCATTCTTCCCCCTTGAGAAGGATGACTTTGTCTGGTTTGCTGATGATTTCTTTCCCAGTAATGTTTTTATTGATCATATGAAAGTGTTAAGCTATGTCTCACTTAGGCTGCATTCTGCTCTTAACTGGATTACCATACAGAGAATGTTACAATGAGGCTCCGAGGTCTGCAGGGTCAGCTTGGTAAATGATAGCACCTCTTGAAGCTATAATGGATGAGAGTATCCTTGATAAGATTTGACACTTGTACTATATATGCTGTCACAGCAAACATTTTGCTTTTTTCTTGATGTTTTTAAGACCATAAATACTAGTCTCTAATGTTAAGTATGTGAACCTCACATTAATCACACTGCCAGGAAGAGCAAAGCGCTTTGCCCATAAACTGAAATGGAGCACAGTTAATCTATCAATGTTCTGTAATGAGCACTATTATAACAAAGTATTTAGGTTGATTTACTGATGGGCTACACATCTCTAGTAATGGTCACACATCAGTAAAAGAGCAAAGGCGCCATCTGGATCACCAGGAGTCTGAGATTTATGGAATAATGTGAAGATTCCTCTTTATCTCTACTGTAAAATTCTTAAGCTCATTCTTTATCAGTTCACTTTTTCAAGATCAGTCTACTCACCGGGGCATCACTGCCCAGTTTACATGTTGGGGTGATCTGGCCCCTCAATTTCAGTACTTCCTTCAGTTTCAGAGACAGGACAAGAGAAGGCAAAAGTATTTTGCTGATTTTAGAACTACCTTAAAATAAAGAAAGGAAGTTTTTTAAAAAGCTAAAATCGACCAGCCTGAACAATACTTCTCTTTAGTCTTTATAGGATGTAATCTGTGTCTACTAACCTCCCACAGACATTTGATCCCTGTCAGGAGCTGATGTTAAATAGATACAGAACACATTTGCCACCCATACCTTGAAAATTTTAAACCTGGATATTTATTATCAGGTAGTTAATCGGAGTAACAATGATGGGCTCAGGAGGCAGGAATAACTTCACTTTCCCTTATCTGCATTACAAATACCTTCACCTAATTAGCACTTACCCATCTTTGGCTTGATATATGGTTTTTTAAGAGTTCTGGAGCATTTTTAAAAAATACTCACATGACAGCAGGTGAACCATACCCATCATGGTATTATTTTTCCCCCTCATGAAAGATTTCTGCCGTAGGATCACTACTTCTGTGCAAGAAGCACCAGACAGTACATTAGCAAGTCTAGGAGCTGGGCTTGGGGAGAGTGTCTTGGGGCAACATTCCCAGATGTACATAGTGGGAAGGCAGTGAAAAGTGAAGAACCAAGTCTTCTAAATTCCAAGCCAGTTTTATTTAAGGTGCTGCAACAGGATCAATATTCAGGGCACCTACAAAACTGGGAATGAAAGCTCCTCCTTTCAGCTCTGCTTTATCTAGGAAAAACTTCAAAATATTATTATAAACATACTTTCTTTAGGATGCCTCTTCTGGTGGGTGTTAAAATGAAAATACCAAGGTTTACACATAAATTCCTCACCTTTCCCATGGGGGACCACCATCCCACACTACATCATCCACACAAGGGTGAACATGGACAGTCCCTTTCTAGTATGGAAATAGTGCTTAGAGGCATTTTGCTCGCTGCAGGTGAATTCAGTCTTGATGGAAAATCAGTAGGTCTGATTTTCAGAAACCGGATGATAAAACTTTGAGTTAATTGAGAGAATCAGGTGAGTAGAGCAGTCTTTAAAAACTACATTAAAAAATTCCTTCCTCCATTTTCACAGGCAGCATTGGAAAGAAAATGACCTCTCAGAAAAAGAAGGAAATCAGTTCTCCAAATACCATATTCAGCTGTGGAGTGCCAGGCTTCTCTTGCCACTGGATGCAAAGCAATCATCCCAGCTGCACACTCATCAAAGCAGGCCAAATTTGGTTGAAGAAATGGGACAGGAGAGGCATTTCTTCTAAAAGGTCATCAGTAATACAAACATGCCTCTTAAAAGACCTTCTCAGTCCCTGTCTGGCTCCAGTTCCACAGGAGAAATGATTGTGTACACCCTTGCCGGTTCTGTCAGCACAACTCTGGTCTGTGCTGAACGTCTTGTACCACCACTCACTTGTAATGAAAAGCTGTTGCTTGCTCCAAACTGGCCAAAGGATGAGAAAAGATGCCAGATCAGAAAATAGAAGTGGCCACAGAGTGTCTGGGACAAGAAGTGCCACTGTACGAGGGTAACCAAAAATACACTTTCCTCTCACTTGACACATTCACAGATATCAGCCATGGGTGAAGACCTAAGAGGAGAACAGAAACCCAGACTGCAGCCCCTGGGGAGACCAAAAAGAGTTGGCTGGCATTTCTTGCTGTACCTTAGACTTAAAGACCATTATGAAGCTGTATTTCTTTAGCAGACTAAGCGATTGCTAGACTGAACAAACGGATAACACACGCAAAGGTGTTAGAAGATAAAGTCAAAAGAAACATTCAACCAAAACCTAATGCACCATTGCCATTTAATAAAGTGCTTTGTCTTGTCTTCTTCAGGATGTGGAAAAGAATTTTTCCCCTGCTTTTTCATCTTCACTTTACTTTTCCTCATTTTATCTCTCTCTCTCTGTTTTTTCCTTCCCCCAGTTTCTGCGTCTCTTGGATTTGAACGCACCAGGAGTTCTGGATTTGAAACTGAATTCAGACCCATATTTCACCACTTGCTTCTTTTTTTCTACCAAGGGACTCTGAATGACAATGTGCTCAGACTGTGGATGACCACAGGCCAGATTTCAATCTATGTGCTGGTGTTAAATGTCATCTGACAAGGGCTAAATAATGTTAAAAGCCATTTAACTTGAATTTTTGGAGGGATAGGAAAGGTAGATTGGTAAGGAACGGTTCAAGCATAAATCCCCCAGCTCCTTCCCAATGCATCCAGACCTCAGGAAGTTCATCATCCACTGCAAGCCTCATATATGAAAGCAGCCCTAGGAGTTCTATGTATTTTAAACTTGCTGCTGTTTGTTGGCTAGTGATCCTGACAGGAGATTTTTTTAACCCATTTTGAACTGATGACTAAAATTCTGACTGTCCCCAGAGCACTGAAAAACTGTAAAGCAAACAGCATTTCTCTCTTGCTACAGAACACTTGTGAAGCCTTTGCTTATCTCCCAGGTGTCAAGGAAGTCAAAAGTAATTTGTTAAAAGTGCCTTGGCCTGATTTATATGTTGCCAATGCTGCTATTTAAGCAAGGGACACAATCATTCAAGGTCTTCTCCTTAGATAGCAGAAAGAATGAGGCACCACCAAAAGATGTAAGGCAGACTGGCTCAATCTGAGCAACATTTGCACACTACAGCAGCAGCCTAAACTGAGTAAATTCATCTTGAGTATTTCAATGAAATATCTAGGTTTGGAAGGAAATTAATCTGGGTTTGTGAAAGTGCTGTATTCACTTTTTTGGCAATGCCATTGCCAATGCCAGTACTCAAATATGTCATCAAAATCTTCACTTTATATTGACCTAGACTGGAAGCAAAAACTATGATGTGCCAGTGTTTATGATGATTAATGATTCCTAGTGCATTACCAAGAACAGCTAATTTGCAGGTAGGGACTGATCGGAATTAGGACAATGCTAGATTTTACCTTATGTAATGCTGGAGTAGGAGAACCCTCGAATGGAAGGCAAGGCATATCACACTTTTGGCAGACAAATCATCCTGGAAATAGATACAATGATATTTAAAATAGCCTTGCTTGAATTAGGTTTATTCAACACGACTGGAGGGCTGAGGACAGTTCAGAGTATATATGGCTACATATGGGCTGCCATATATTCTGTTCTTTAGAGACTTATTTCTCCTCTGGAATCACAGCATGTGTGCTCTCCAAAAATCCAGCTCTACCCTCAGCTGCTCTAAATCAAGCAATTACCCTGGGGCTTGGTTTGCTTATGTACTCAGACAGTGAAAGGGCAGTGGTACAGACAATACCGGCCCCACCTCCCATGAAAATCCCAGCCATGTTTTCCTGCATGTCTGTCCACTGAAGAGGCTGCCCAGCAACCCTGCTTTGTATAAACAGGCTGGTGAAACCCCAAGAGCAGAGAAATATATTTTGGGTCCAAATTTGGAGTTGAAAAAGAGCAGAGTCATCAGAAAGACTGTAAATCAGAGATGAAATCCCCACTTAACCCTGACAACGAGGTCTAATGAATAAGTGCCCAGCCCTGTCTTGATTTGCAATGCAGTGCTCCCCCGTTGAGCTCCATCAGGACCCCCAGATTCTCACCCTCTCAACTGCAGAGAGACTTTCTTGAAGGGCAATGAAAACTATGATTTACACACCTTAAAATTATTAAACGAGTTACAGAGTAAAAATAGGAGACGGGGCCCAAGCACCTCTGTTCTCTGACACCTCTTGGATCAGCCTCGCTGATCTCCAGCCCAGGCACTACACAAGTTGTCAGGCGGGAAGGTGTGTGAGAGCAGCGACACTCGTTATCACTGGGAGGGCAGGGAAAGGAGCCAGCCCCAGGGCTGAGTGCCTTGGAGAGCCCCTAAGTGCCGGGGAGCAGGCACGGCAGCGAGGGCTGAGTGTCAGCCAGCAGACGACCCTGTTTGCCAAGGCGTGGAGCGCATGGGGATGTGAGCGCCAGCTCTGTTGTTGTTGTCATGTCGTAGGGAGTAAGTGCACTGGATTCTACATGCCTGTGTGTTTGATCAGGAGAGCACCACTGACAGAGGATAAATAAACAGAGATAAAAACAAGATTAAGCACGTCCTTCTCCTTATCGCTGCCTCTTTATCCCTATTGATCTGTGCCCGGTCCGTTTTCATCCAGCCTGGAATTCCTCACATGCTTGAACCACGAGCTGTCACATCTAATTAAAAATGTGATACAAGGTTTTGCATGCAGCAGTGGGTATTTTCCAGTGAAGGGCAGCTGCGTGTTCAGCACTCTGCTTTTCTCTATCAAAACTCCTTTTGCTATTGTGAAATCCAGCTGGGTTTGTAGCCAAGGGATGGCAGAAGTGAACAGGAAAAAAACAACCTGCTTTTCGGTTCAATCTTCAAGACATGTCCAGTCTCAACGGTGAAAACTGGTCACCTTGTCTAAGCCTCTTGCCATGTTGCTTGGGAGAGAAAACTTAGCTTTCCACTTCCCTCTGACATTTCTCCCTTTTTGGGGGTACCAAGGTCTCCATGGTAGATGGGCCACAGAGACACATAAATCCTTCTCCTCGCCTTGCTTACGAGCCAGCCCTTTCATCCATTTGGATGTTTCCAAAGAAAAAGTGAACATTTCATTTCAACTTCATCCCCACTTCTGTTGCCAATTTCCCTCATCTCTCTGGGCTAACTGCTGCCTTCACGCTCATCAGACCACTCTGAACTCACTAAATGAACATTTCTTTGCTTAAAGAAATTTAAATATGACAGGTAATTATCACTGGGGCAGTGTGTCCTTCTTGAGGGAGAAGATGTTTTTGTACACTGAGAAGTTGTGGGCCCATAAATACCACAGATGTTTAAGGTCTGCATAGATGTCTAACAACATGCAGGACATAGCTTTGAGTTGAAAATGAAGTCCCTCATTTTGTGCACCTAACAGTGGTAAGACAAACAGGGCTAAATTAGGAGCTTACCAGTGTAAGGGTGAACAACACAGAAAAGGAAACACAAATAGCATTGTATTTTCTGCCTTATTTTTAATATCTACATTCTACCATATTCTGTTTAGTTTTGTTAAAACATTCAATAAAAAACTCTTGAAAATGGCTTTTCTTCATGTTTTCATGATCTCTGGAAACTATTAGGACCCTGGTTTTGGCTTGGGTTTTTAAAAGTGGCTGGTGGTTTTAGGTGAGGCAAGATTTCTGAAGGTTGGGGCCAATGTTATTAGGGACATTAGTGGAGCTGGGGAGTAAAGCCAGGCACAATTATGGAGGCAGAATCTGATTCTCCCAGGCCTGATCCCTTCTAGATATAGCACTAGGCACCTTCATTTTTCAGGGCTAAAAAGTTAGCAATTTGGAGACTTGCTGAGCTCTTCCTCCTTCTGAAGTCTGACCTGACTGTGTCTCAGTCAGGGCATCCAAAACTGTAGATATTTTGGAAAAGATAGATCATGTCACTCCTTTGCTTTTGCAACTTTTTTGGCTATCCTTAGGAATAAGACACTTTAGTATGTAATCCAACAGGCAATCAGTGTGAGCAAGGTTTTTATTCATTCTTTCCTATGCTATCATTCAAGAGCCCATATTTTATTGCTCACCACTAAAACAATATCATTAGACATGAAATATATGTTGCCGGGCCCTCCCCCATCTGACTTTTCTCTCTCTTTTTTCTTCTGAGGAGAAAGAAAAGAAAACTTCTTTTCAGGATACATTGTAGGGAGTGCTCATGAACTAGCAATTTGTTTTCTCCTAGGTTTGACACTGCCAGGCCCTTAGTGCTTTTATTGACTCTGGCAAAACACAGTGACAATTATTTTTGTTGGTTTCAAACCCCTTCTCCAGCAGAGTGTGAAGTCAGCAGGTTTTTTTTGCATGCTGAGCATGCCCTTTCAGACACTCTAAGAGGAGCAGAGGGAAAGATGATGGCATTTTTTTCATTTTTATCCACTTGCACTTTGGCATTCCCTGAACAGACCTTTTGTTTTGAGGCAGGGAAAGCAAGGGAGAGGCTCACAGGAAAGAAGTGGATTGATGGTCATGGAGGAAAACAGAGCTGGGGCATCCTTATCTGAAGGTTCCTACTCTCAGCAACCTGTTCTCCTGCACATCCCTTCTGGAAGCCCCGAGCAGTTCCCTCTGTGTGCGCACACACAATACACCGAGAGAGGACAGGGGTCCTCCCACACCTCCATGGTCACACACGAGCACCCAGCCCGAAATCTCCAGTCCCTGTTTCCCTCTGGTCCAATGCCCTCAACAGCACAGTGCCTTCCAGGTCACCCTAAACCTCTGCTGGGCTCTGAGAGGCCACAATGATGGTGTAAAGGGGTTGTTTCTCAGAAAAAAACCTTTTAAACAACCCTTGGCAAAGGTTGCCTGGAACATTCATAGCTTGTGGGATGTTCATTAGCACAAGCATTTGTTTAAAGCATTTCATGCTATCCCCTCCATCTCCACTTATCTGTTCCTGGCAAGGCCCAGGAAAGGCAAACGGCCTCAAAATAATGGCAGTGTGGACTCAGCCTGTGGGATGCCTCACAAACTGCATATCAGTTACAGCAATTTTGAACATGATTTGCAAAGGTTTACAGACCAGCAAAGCTGCTTGGGAAGGAAATAAAAATATAAGCCAAATTTTCAGTCTACCACTAGGATGAATAGGAAAAGTTCCCTGTCTTACAACAGTGAAATTTAGATTTCAAACACTGTAGATCAGTTTTTCTCTTCTTACCCACTCTACAAAGAGGCTTTGACTATTTTCTGTTCTTTTAAGTGATACAAAAGGACAATCAGTTTCTGATCTGGGAATGCAGTGGATTAAGATTCTCTGGTAGAGGAGCTGGAGAATCATCCAAAAATTATTTTCCGTTTATATTATTTATTCAATTTTTTTGCCATATTAAATAAAATGTTTCTACAAAATTCTGAAAAATGTTACAAATTAAAATTTCTGAAACTTACCTCCCAAGTAAGCCATCATAGTGAACGTTGCTTCTTACTTGGAAAGAAAAACTTCCTGTCAATAAAAAAAGGATTTGGTAGAGATAATGTCCCACTTCTACAGTTGTGATAGCGAGTAAAGTCTGCAGTTTTCATTGACTTCCAAGGATGCTGTCCCACAGCTATCACCTTGTCCCAAACTGTGAGAAAATGAAGATGTAAATAATCTTTTCCAGATGGTGTCACCTGCCAAGGCAATTGACAATTGACAATGATCAATAGACATCAATACCTCCCTTCAGACAGAATTTGCCACATGCAAAAGGGTTTTATTTGCACTTTATACAGGAGGATGGAAACTCCCCTAAGCTAAAGAATAGCTGAAGGACAGTTTTAAAAAATCCTGGGTGTGGTGGAGAGGTTGGCCTGAGATGTCCTTGTTTTCCAGAAATCCCACTTGTTCTTGCCTGTGTGCTACCATCAGGCATTGCTCCTGGTGTGTCAGGACAGATGCTTCAGGTCATGCAGGACAGAGATCTGAGCCAAATTCCCTTTCTCCCATACAATGGACTTGGTGGTTTTGGACTGAGGTCACCTTGCTGATTTTGAAAGCGGGATGGATCATGTCTCCAGGTAGTTGGTTATTTCAGCAACAAAAAGGGAAATTCCTATCTGCCCCTACAAGAACAAACATGCAAACGTACATTTCTGGTTTTGTTGCCTCTCTGCCTCTGCACAAAGCCACAGAAAAGACTGCACAGACCATGGAGAAGACAGCCCTCCTCATCCCTCTGTCTGCACCTTTGTGTCCCACCACCCTGAGAGGCTTTGCTCCTCGGATTTGCATCACAGATCATTGGATTGGTGCAACGGATGGTTTGGCCCAAGGATGGACTCTGGAGCCCATCATTTCGATCTGTCCTCACACCGCTGTCCTTCCCTCTCCACAGCAGCTCCCAGGGGATGTCTGTGGTTCTGATCCAGCTGTCACCTCCTGCAGGAGCCTGCCAAGGGGCTCCTCATTAGCTCTTGCAGGGCTCCTGACAGCAGCTTTTCAGCTTGGATTGAAAACTATTTCTAGTTGATGTTTCCCTACAAGGGATGTGTTATTACAAATAGGAGTTCAGTGTTTGAGAGCTGTGGATGGAGGGGAGAGAATATACCTTTCAAACCAAGGCTGCTCCACAGCAACAAGCCAGTGTCTACTTACCAACCTCTCCAAGCTGCCTTTCCAAAACTTTTTGCTTTGGCAGGCCCTCCCTTGCACCGTGGACGTACAACTGGCCTCAGCCACCGTGTGCCCCCCAGCAGGCAGGGACAGCCAGCCAGGCACCTCAGAGAGTCCCAATGGCATCTACCAGCAGGGTGAGATGATCCTGCCAGAATTTCCAAAGCTTCTTGAGCTGAGCATTAAGTCAATTAATTACTCTGCCAAACATAGTAATTAATTAGAGAGACATGCTTCAGCACAAGCTTTTCATTATCTAAAGCACTCAATATGCCTTTGTGGGGGCTGTGTTAGCACTGTCAAGGCCCATCAAGCTCGAACCCTTCCCACTGTGTGTGTTGCACCAATTCAGGTACCATTTCCCCCTCATTGGTCTCTTTTTCCTTGCAATGCCTATCTTCAACATGCTTGCTTGCACAGAACTCTAAAATGGTTTGTGTTGGAAGAACCTTGAAGATCATTTAATTCCAACAACCCCAACAGGGGCTGGGAAAGATCTTGATCTTTCAAAGAGTATGGCTGAGGCTACAGTGAATATTTTCCTGATCCACTCTGAACCAAAGCAAATCTGGCTGTGGGAGAGGTGGGAGTCATGTTGCTTTACTTTGATGTGAAGGACTTTCTGAGGAAGGCAGAAGCACTGCAGCTCAGGAAAGTTGTTCTGGCATTGGAGGATGCATCTCCTCTTCCCATCCTTTCTAGAAGAAATGACAGCCTCATATTTGGAGTCCAGGCATGTTCCTACTCCTGAAGTTTCAATGCAGCTCTTAGCAAGTCACTTGAATTCCCTGAACCCTGATCTGTGATGTTGTGATGCAATTTTCATCCTCTCTCGTAGCCGAAAATGTACAGTTTTGAATACTTCAATTTGACTAGTTCAGTTCTGCTTTCAGTATCTATGAAGAAGCTCGGCGTAATGGTCTTCTGCAGCACCCATGAAAGGTCAGTCTCCTTCTGTGTCATTTTAACTCAATGATAAGTCTTATTTTTATCAGTGTGACCAAGACAAGCTGCAGTCCTCGCTGCTTTGTGAGCACGTATTGAGGAGCAGGTCCTGATGGAATCAGTGGACAGAATTTTTAACAACAGAAGTGTTGCTGTCATGGTCTAACAAATAGGGCATGAGGCAGACAGAAGTCCTTTGCCAAAATTCAGGAAGGAAATTGTCATCATGGGCAGTAAAAAGAACTTAGGTCTTTCATGACATCTCAAGGGGAAAGGCAAATATCATCTGGGATATTCCTGCCTAACTTGAGGCAAGCAAAGGAGAAAATATTTTGGAATCAAATGCTGTGTAGATCAGCATTTTTAATTCAATTTTTTGAATTTTTGAAAAACAAGTATGGATTGGCAAGTAACTAGAGAAATACCGAGAGTGTTTATTTTGCCTAAACTCTTAGACATTTTAGTATTAATGGTTGGTATGAGCATTTCCAGCAACTGATCTTTGGGAATTACAATTCTCAGAACAATCCCATTCATTATTTCAGCCCACTTCACTTGAAGCTCCAATTTCCAAATGAAAATTGAAGGAGGGAAAACACACATTAAAAGAAAAAGTAAATAGAAAGATTCCAACTACTGATTTTCATTTGAGCATCTTATATTGATTTTTCTCCTTTATAATTATGCAATATAGAGTGCATCTTTCCTTAATTCATAGTGTCATAGAATAATTCCAGTTGGAACAAGCCTTTATGATCATTGACTCCGAACATTAACCCAGCTCTTCCAGGTTCACTACCATGTCCCCAAGTGCAACATCTACATCTTTGAAATGCCTCCAGGTTTGGTGACTACTTCTGCCCCTGAAAGCCTGTCCCAATGTTTGACAGCCCATTCCATGAAGAAATTTTTCCTAAAATACAATCTAAACCTCCCCTGGCAAAACTTAGGGCCATTTCCTCTTGTTCTGTCACTCATTACTCATGAGAAAGGGCCAAGTCCCACCTGATTACAGCCTCCTCTGAGGGAGTTCAGAGGGTGGTATGGTCTCCCCTGACCCTCTTTTCCTTCAGGCTAAACACCCCCAGCTCCCTCAGCTACTCCTCACCAGACTTGTGCTCCAGACCTTTCATCAGCTCCACTGCCCTTCTCTAGATGCACTCCAGCCTCTCAGTGTCTGTCTTGGAGTGAGGGACCCAGAATCAGGGGCAGGATCCGAGGTGAGGCCTCAGCAGCACTGAGTGCAGAGGGTTGATCAGTGCCCTGGTCCTGCTGGCCACACTGTTGCTGACACAGACCAGGTGCCATTCTCCTTGGCCACCTGGGCACACCTGGCTCATGTTCTGCCACTCTCAACCAGCACCCCCAGGTCCTTTTCCACCGGACCCTTTCCAGCCACTCTGCCCCAGCCTGCAGCACTGCAGGGGTTGTTGTGACCCAGGGGCAGGACCTGGCACTTGGCCTTATTGAACCTCAGAGCACTGGCCTTGGCCCACTGATCCAGCCTGTCCAATCCCTCTGGTGTCATCTGCAAACTGAGCATGCACTGAATCCCCTTGTCCAGATCATCAATAAAGATATTAAACAGGACCATCCCAGTGCTGAGCCCTGGGGGCCATCACTGGTGGTGGCTCCAGCGGAATGTAACTCCATTCCCCATCACTCTCTGGGCTCAGCCATCCAGACAGTTTTCTGCCCAGTGAACAGTGCACCTGCCCAAGCCATGAGCCAGTTGTCAGCAGGAGAATAATGTGGGAAACAGTGTCAAAGGCTTTACTAAAGTCTGCCCAGAGAGCACGAAGAGTCTTTGTTTTTTGCTCTCTCACTGAGTGGAGGAGTTCCTTCCCCAGGTGTGCTGCTGCCCGGTGCTGGCCCTCCCTGCAGCCCGGCTCCCTGGTGACAGCGTGTCCCCACCGGAGCTGTGCCTGTGCCGCTGCCTCAGCTGTGGTCGTGGGTGCAGTGCTTGCTGCCCGGTGGGTTCCATGGCTCCCTGTGGAGCTGGCAGGGCACCAGCGCCTTTCCTGCACTCCCTCCTGCATGAACTGGCCCACAGTCTATCCATTAAATGGGTAATGACTGCTCTGGTAGCCAGCAGAGAAGTGCCTTCAGAGAAAAGATAGTACTTGAAAGCAGAGGTTATGCACAGAGCCCTCTCAAACAGATCTTTGTGCCAGAGGCTTTGTTTTGATACTAGAAACATTTCCACTACAGCAGCCTCTGATGGCAGTCATGTGTGGGATTAGAAACTGACTCCATTCAAATAACAGACAGCTGTTTGGAGTGAAAACTCGTCTCTGTCGATTTCCACTCAAAGAAGGCAGAGGCAAAGGGAAAAAAAAAAGACCCTGGGCCTGGGAATCATTGTAGCTTAATCCCTCCTTTGGCAGGAGATAAAACTAGGGCTTTCCAATGCTCTATAATTTCTTGCATTGACCTGGAAAGAGATTTCTCTATTCACTGGGCTGTAAACCTCCTTTTTTATATTTACTACATGATGTACAAGAACTGAATCTCCAGCAGAGAAAACATGCCATGTTGGGCTAAGAGCCTGGGAAGAAACTTAGTCTCAGGTTAAATAACTTAGTACAGCAGCAACACACAGTAGCTGCTAAAACCACTTATGGGTTGTTCTTTTAACTTTCAGCGGAAGGTTTTCTCATTTTGTGAAGAATTGGCTGAGATTTCCAGAAGTGACTAATGATTTACGATGGTCGGCTCTTTCAATGCCAAATTTCAAACCCTGGAGGAGGGCCTGATTTTTGAGATCGGGTGCACAGCTCTTGCTAAAAGTCAAATGTCTTCTGTGCATCTCAAGACCCTGGTATGCCTAGTCATTCGTGCTCTCTGATTTAGAAAAAATAAATGTGGTAGAAAAGCAGAGCAAAGCCTTTGCCCATGCTCTGCCAAGCACAACTGCAGACGCAGCAAAAGATTGAGGTACACTGCTCCTGTACAGCACACATATATTTTTGGTTAACCTGGTGCTTCCTGTCAGCACCATAAACAGGTTCTTGCAAAAGGTTTTTCTGTTGTTTTTAACAGGAAAAAGTGGTTATGCCAAGGGACATTTTCAAGTACAACAGACCAAGGGCAAAGCTGTTACCAAGATTCAGGCCTGTGTGCACCTGGAGTTATTCCTTTTCCCTAGTTCTCCCCTCTGTGTTTTAAAAACCAAGAGAATTGTATTTAATCCATTAGAAAATGGATTTCATTAGGAAATGAATCATGTCCTCTGGGACTATTTGAAAAAGCTTTGAGGGAGGCCTTTCTTCTAAGAGATTATAATGTTGCCTCAACTGAAAACTTTTCCTCAACCATATGAAAAAGCAAAGAAAAGTTCTGACAGTGTCAAAATATGCCATTTTGACATACTGAAAATTTTCTTTCACTTTTCTTTTGACTGTAACTTTGGATTTACATTTCTCTTCCTGTGCCACACACTTTGTTATCAAGCTGACTGTGGCATGCTCACCACAAAGCTGGTGTGGAGCAGTGCTAGAGCAGGTGAGTGTTGCCCTCCAGTCCCATCACCCACAGCCAGATTCTGTAGAAGCACTCAATACCTAGGGAAAAAAAAAACCAAAAGCCATTTCCTTGAAACAAACCAACTTGGAATTCCCAAAGAAAAAAAAATTAATTCCCTGTTTCTTTATCTATTTTAATGTGTTGGGCAAGCTTCCTTTATGGAACATGTTAAAGCAGGCTGGGTTTCACACCCATGGGAGATTAGGTCAATTTATGAAATGCTGAACCTCTCTATGAAACTGCACTTCTCCCTTGGGGGGCTGGAGAATTCCACACAGAGAATGCAGCAGAAGCCAGACCACAGCCAGGAGAAAAATCCTCTGTCAACACAGAGATGCAAAGAGAAAGAGTGGGAAGGAAGGGGATGGAGAAGCGATTTTGCATAAAGCTTTCCCTGCATTGTTTGCATTGGAAGCCTCTCTCCCTGTGTCCCAGCAGACAGCCTTTGGATCACTCGGAAATTGTGCCCAGTCCATTCTTGTACAGAGCTGAAGCTGGGGCTGTTTGCAATGGCCGCTGCCAGGGAGCTCAGCAACCTACAGGAAGGAAGGTCTTGTTCTTAAAAAAAAATAAATAAAAAAGGCAAAACCGCCCCCCTTGGTCTTGGAAGTGAGGAGACAGGGATCCTATTCCAAGCCCTGTGCTCATTCTGGGTGGCCTTGGACATGTACATGCTGACTGTTCAGCTCTGCCTGAAAAAGCAGGATGAAGGGCGGCAGGGGGGTACCGCTCCCTGCTCGCCGTGCGAGGAGTGCTGCACACCAGGAGCTGCTGGCACAACCCCTGGTGGATGGAGTGGGCTTTGTAGTTTTGCTTCAGCTGCCTGCCACTGCATCAGCACCCGTATTTTGCACTGCCCTTGGATAAAGGTCCTGAGAGAATGGAACAACCTGCCAGGATGCAGCGGGGAAGCTGCCACACAGGCAAGCTATTTCCTCTGGGTAGCTTAGGACCAGTTGTGTGCACCAAAGGCAGGAGCTTTGTGTGACACAATGGCACAAGGATTGAGGATTTCTGTTTCCACATCTGAATTTTACAGTACCTGCTGCAATGCTGTATTAGCAGGATTGCTCACACTGACAAAATTACTGGTGATCTGACTGCAGCAAAAGGCCAAGGCAGATGGTAATTAGCTGCAGAATGGAAGCTACTGCTATCACAAAAATGGCAATTGGAAGCCTCAGTTAAGGAATCTGGATCTTAACTGTAATGCTGATATTTTCTTTACTGATGTTAACCCTCTAACAACTGCAGCAAGAAGTAGTCCAGCCCCTCAAAGTGTCACTTGAAGCAACTGCCTTTTCATGAAGTTCAAAAAACAGTGATCCATTGAGATAAATCATCTCAAAGATAGATTAACAATGACCAATTTAAATTCTGCTAATCTGGATTATGTCTAAAATGTGGAATGTCCATTTGGGATATATGACCCAGAAAGAAAATACTAAAATCTTGCTTTTCCTTTCTTTTAGCAAAAGATAAGAAGTTTTCTTTCAGTCATCCTTCTCCTATTGGAAACTTCTCTCCCACTTTCACAGGCTTTGGCCAACTCAGTTTTCCAGCCACTTTGCAAATGCTCAGCTATTTCCCACACTTACCAAAGCAGGATCCACCTGTGAGATGAGGCTTGTCAGGTCAGTACTAGTATTTTCTTCTTTTTGGTTCTGAGCACTTCAAAACTTAGGTGCGGAATTTTCGGTTTCTTTCCACCTGTACAAGCAAGTCTAAGAAAATATGTGACCTCTCACTGTTCCCCTGTCCTCATTGCCATCCATTGCCTCTCCTGCAACATGGGAGACACCTGTGTCTCCATTCCTCTCTGAACTCACTACATTTCAGGGATTATTGGAAAGATGTCAATGCTTTCACCTCTCTGAAGCAGAAGAGAGTTAGACTTGTTACAGAGATAACACCAAAGACTCACAAGAGCAGCAGAATTCCTTCATGATTTTTTAAACAAGAAGTTCCCTAGTTTTAGTCTTGATAAAGTCATTACAGTGCCAAAAGGAGAGACGTGTCATTTCCATGGCTGCAAGCAAACATTAAAGATAGCTTTGTCCAGGGATAGGATGCTTCAAAGAAAATGATAACATACTTGTGTTCTTTACTTGCATGAAGTATGTTGTGGATATATTTTCCTTGGAAAATGTCTCTCACTAAAAAATGAGTATTTATTTTAACAACAAGACCTGTAACTCAAAGTTTGAATCTGAAATTAAAGCAATAAAATAACTCATTTTCAATCAAACAAAATTTTTTATGTATCCTATTGGGGAGCATTACTATTTTAAATTAGAGAATTCCTTTTTATTTGTATACTATTCCTCTCCCTTTCATTACCACTGAAGGAAACACTAAAATTTAGTCATTTTTCCTTCCCAAATCTTTCTTCTTTTAGTCTGTGATTTTTTAAATGATCTTTACATTGGAAAGTTATAAACAAAACTGTGTGAGATCTCTCTGCAAATTCTGTAATATCAAGGAAGATATGAGTGTTGACAACATGTTCACTTCTTATTTTGCCTTTTTGTGACTTCTGCCAACGTAATGGAAATTTTAAGACAAATTATAAGCATTAATGTATCTGCTGCTGCAGATATGATGGGTGGAGGTGCTGGCAGGTGATCTGACTCAGGTGGTTCTCTCTTCTTTTTCACTTCTGCCAGCCCTTCACATTATTTAATTTGCTAAATGCTTGCACTGGACAATCTATATCTTCAAGAAACTATCCCATTAACATTTAATTTTGAGAAGAAGCCTAGTTCAGTCAGAGCAGAAGTCAGGCCCACTCAGTATACACTGGCTGTATAGATTGAATTGAGAGGACCCTGTCTTCAAAGATTTATTTATTTATAGATAACTTTTCTAATCCATGTAGCGAAGATCAGAACCTCACTGCAGAATCTTCAAAACCACAACTCACAACAGAACTGAACCCTCCTCTTATATTTTGGAACATCATCTTTGGAACATCATTTGGAATAACATGAAGGGGCAATATTTTTGCAATTTTTTCATTCCCCACGAGACTTGCAGCCACACTTCTCCGTACTATAAGGGGAAATACAAAGATGTGTAAATGGCCTTGAGTTACATATATTCCCCTGGAGAAGGAAGAGGTACCTCATACAGCTGTTAGTTGCTCACATTAGGCTACTCTTGGTGTGAACCCCCCATTGCTCCTGCACACACAGTGCTTCCACATCTGGAAGTGAAAGCTCAGAACAACACAGTTTTGCATGCAATGAAGCTGTCAGCATGTGCACAGCTCGATCAGCATGGCCTTGTGAGATATCATAACCCATGGAGAATGGTGTCAATAAGTGAAAAGCTGCTGCTATCTTCGTCTGCAGATCTTCGCCATGTGTCTGCTGCCTCTGAAACCTTGTACTCAAGTTCACCCTTGAAGTGGTAGACTAGCAGTGTTATGTTTATGGCTGAACTCTGTGATCTGAAGGGTCTTATCCTACCTTAATGATTCTGTGATTCCAGGGCTCAGTGGTTGCAGCCATTTGTCACCATGCTGCCTTTTGACTCTGGAGTCAACAATTAGGCTGTCTGTCCCTTCAGCTCATGCATCAGAACATCCTTGAAATATCTCAGTTAACTCTGGCATGCTCCTCTCCCCCTGCACTCAGGTCACACAAACAGGCCTTGGCCGTGTAAACTGCTACAGTCACTTTGACATCACACAGGACACTGGAAATGTTTTCTCTGCTTCCTTCAGCCCTTAACACAGGTAAGACTGAACATGTGCAAACACCAGATCTTTTTATAGCATAAAGAAGTGCTGCTTCTCTCTGGGTTTATCAACTGGAATAGGACTGTTACGAGGTGTTCACCCTTTGTGCTTTATACACTCCTACCATTCAAGTGGGGACTTTCCAGGAGTCTTTCATAAGAGTTTTGTTTTTGCACTCCTGTTAGTTTCTGCAAGATTACACAGGATAACTGGTGTAGCACTGGGGATGGTGTTTGTTGAACTGAATGCTGTTGTCTCCATGTTTCAGTTTCCAAGGTAGTGCTCAAATCCAAGGTAGTGATGCTTTCCAGCTCTGTGAGCGCCTTTGAACTCTGCTGCCAAGAAGAGCTGATAATGTGGATAACACAGTTACAACGGGCTTTGTTGCTCAAACACATCCCTGGGGTAAGACAAATAAAACCAGATAAATCCCCTATAAATACACTTCTTACATTGGAGAGGAGCCCTGTTCTGGCATCCCCAAGCAGACCACCTGATTGCAAAGCAGCTGGAACCTGCATCCTCTCTGAGGGAGAGGCAGCTGTGAAGAAGTGCAGAAGTAGTTGTTAGCTGATGGGCTGGTGAGGCACCATCAATGGTGTTGCCTCATGGACAGGGTATGCTAATATCCACATGACTGTGTTAGGAAGGTCTGAAGATGCATGAGAATATCTTGCTCATGCTCAGTGTCAGACACAAAATGTAAACCCAAATTTGTCTTCAGCTCCCCATGACCACAGGATGCTTCCTGAAGTTAAGCAAAATGGATGTCAGGAATGAGCAGGAGACAAAGTCCTTTGGAACATCTACTGAAGCCCATCACCAGGACTCCTGAAGAAGGCTTGTAGACCCTTCTTCACTGAGGTATTGTGTCCTGCCAGGATACGTGCAGAAAGACAAACAGGTAGACAAGGATAGACACAAACCCAAAGTTTCAAATAACTAAAACTTAGTGAAACAAGCCCCTGAGCAATGGATGGAAGACCCTGATGACTTAGTTATTTCTCTCTTACACTCACCTATAGACTTAATTTGAAAGCTGCAGTAGGCAACTGAAACAGTGAAATAAAGTGTATATTTATTTTTCTTTCATCATCTTTCTTTTCCCTTTAACAAGTATATTTGGAATCAGGGGGAAGAGACAAACAGAAATAAATTAAAACCAAAGTAAGATTTGTTTTAGTCCTATCAATAACCTGATACAACTGTAAATTTGTGAAACCAAGAAAAATCTTAACCTAATTTACCCACTTAGTTAATAATTACAGTTCCTAAATAATAAGTTATTCTGTAGCCTGAAGTTCTTGTTCTGAGTATATATTTATATTAGCAGTTAAGTATGCTTTTCATGGGCAATTAAGACATTATTCGTTCCTAGCTATTCACAGACATCTCAGGAGGGAATGGGGAAAGACAGAATTGTAAAACCATGAAGATAGTAAGAGCCAAAATCCCTTTCCTTGTCTTGTGATATTGATTTTCATAATATAAACAGAGGCACAGAATGCTGAATCTTGGTAATATACCTATTTTAAATGCCAGTTGTTGAGTAAATAGACCTCTGTGGGGATATGTTTGTTTGAAAAGTCCTTTGGGATTAGGGAATATTAGCCCGGCTTTCAGACTGAGACCTATTTTGTGAGGCGTCTTTGTTACTTTGTCAGCTTTCTAAAGCCTTTTATGATAGGTCTTGGCCCTGGTGATATTTATTCAAGTAAACCTAAGAATAAGACTTAAGATGCAGCTGTTCCAACATTGTGGACGTGTTTTGGTCTCCATGTGTTTCAACTCGACCCTGAAGTGCAGGACACGTCAGAGTGACTAACAAACTATTCACACTCAGGCCTTCAGTTTAACTCTTGGCCATTTTCCACAGACAGTACCTGCTTCTAATGAATTCTGGCCCTGAATAATTTTTCCTCAGACACAAGAACTGGTTATTTACTTTCCACTAGTTTGCACATAAGGCCTGGGGTTTGAACAGGGCTGTTCCTGGCAATTCTTACAGGCCTGCATTCTGCCCTTCCTCCAAGGAGTACAAGGTTTATATTTTTGTATTTGCCAGCGAAAGAAAATAAAACTTATCTCTATCAAACAGCATATCCTCTAGCTCCTTGACTCAAGTTTGCCACATGGGAAGAGCATTCCCAGGCTAGACTGATCTTCCCTTGCTTGCTCTTAACATCAGGATTGTTAAAAGCCACTTTTATTATCAGTAGTTAATAAAAGGCAAATTTGGGGTTTTGCTGTGATTCCCATTAAGTCTTGGGCTTTTCCAGCTAACCTGAATCAAAATGCATGTATTCATTGGTTTCATCCTGCATTGTCTATTTCAGACCATGTGATACCTGATGTAAAACTGGAAGGTGAGTGTGGGTATGATAGCTCAGAGTGGGTTCTCCCAAGAAGGATCATCAAGAAGGATCCTTTTATCAGATTAAATATTTCATCAGGCCCTTGACTGTTGCATATGGAATAATTTGACCTTTTTTTTGTAATTTGAATATGCTAACAGTGTCCATTGAGGAAAAAGCAGAATGCATAATTAAAACCTTCAGTAAGTCCAACTGGATTACAGTAGCTCTTCTTCACATAATGTATCTACCGTTTTATACACCACACATTAGATAAATTCAAAAAAACAAAAATATAAAATTGATTTTCATAAGAAAGTTCATCATCTGGACTTTACTAATATGCTGTGTCACACGGGGACTGAAAATCACAGGACTACAGCTAACAGGGGAAAACCAGAAAACGAGGACTCCTACAACAATCTGTGTTGCAATCCCCTGAATTGTTCCTGTCCATCTTTCTCCAGGTTTTATAGACAAAAAGAAAAAGGAATCCTAAAATTCCTGAAGCCTAAATTCTCAGGAAGGGGAGTGGGCTAGTGAGGCCACAACACCTTTGCACTGTGATCATGGCAAAATCGTGTATAAACACAAAACTAGGGAGACATCATTGCAGAAATAAGCCAGTCAGCCATGGCTCTCAACTGGTGTAGGTCTGACCTTATGTTCTCAGACTGTAACAAGTAGTAGGAATTAAACAACACTGCATCCTCAATCAGAAATTATTAAGGATATGTGAAAAAAAAAAGGTTGAGGCTGAGCAAAAGGTACTTAATTGGGGACACATGGGTAGCTTCAGGTAGTACTTCATTTAATCATACAAAAAGGACGTAAATTATGGTAGATTAAATCAAAATCAGATGTCTAACTTTAGACATCTGCACCTATATGAGAGGGATCTTAGCTTAAGCATCAAAATAAAACCTCAGATTTCCCTACACCTCACCTCTGTAACAGGAGGCTCAGGATATTTCTCCCGGTGTATGTCCTGTGGGTTTGTTCAGTACATGGGTACTTGGAAAGAGTTTTGAAGTCCCTGTGCAGAAGAAACTACCTTCCCCAAGTGTTATCATGAATATCCAGCCTCCCCCCCTGCATTTAGAGAGTGTGGTGTTCCATTTCAATGGCAAACCCACAGCTGCAGCGTTGTTTGTTTCCACAGGTGGATTTGAAGTAGATGCCATCTTAATCACTGACCGTGAGAAATCACGGAGCCCTATTCCAGAGGCAAGATCTTCCACAAACACAGGGCTTGCTCTAGGAAGGAATTTCTCTAAGCAGAACACAGAGGGATTGTAGGATCAGACAGAAACCCACTGTTAGTGAAGCTGAAGAGAAAAACCTGGGCAGAATCCAGAACTTAACTCAGGTAAATAAAATAGTACATTTCTATGAAAAGATTCACAAATAAGCAAAGATTTTTAAAATAAACTCTTTCTGGAAGCTGCAGCATACAACATTCTCTTCCTGGAATGACAGTATAAGATACAATAACCATTACAGCTTCATACTTACTAAGTACAGAAAAAATAGAGTTGCAACACAAACTAGGATGGAATTGAAATAATGTTTACAGTCTGTTCTGCTCTGAGTGCTTAGAAAACATGTTTTAGGGTTCCTCCCCCTAACCCAAATCTCCTCTACACTTAGGTATCAATTCCCAGCTGGTTCCTTCAGCTCTCTTTGTAGACACAGCAAGAGGCAAAAGGCGCCCTGCACTTTAAGGTCTTTGGGGCATTCGTCTCTTTCCATTGGCAGCACAGGGAGCTCAGCCCTGACTTTCCACTGAATTTGAAGGGAGCAAAACTTTGGGAATTCAACCCAGACTGCACCCTCCCTGGCTCTGGGGCCAAGGATCTGCTCTCTTGTTCAAGAAAAACATATGTAAGTAGTTGTTCAACATGCGCACATACCTGAAACTCAGTGGAAATTAAGTGGATGAGGAAGTGTGTTGTTTAAAGCACAGCACATGAATATGCAGGGCAGGGGAGGGTGGAAAAACAGTCTTTTACTTTCATTTAGGTTAAAGAATTAATTTTGATTCAAGCACAGTCACTTTCTGTGACTATTCCACAGCTGAACCGTGTGAACATGAAAGTTTGTCGACAGCAAATGTTCAGCTATTTTCTGGAGGAAAACTTGGAGTTTTAAAATGTGGACTCTGTTTAAAATTCAAGTTACTTTCACCAACCAGAACTGCATGTTGCTTCATCTTTGTACAGGACTGAGTACACTGGCAGTGCTGCCAGAATGAAGGAACAATAATTCTTTCATGAGATCACCAAGTAAATATAAGTATCATGTTCACAGCCTATTCATACAGCAAAAAATAACAATAATCCAGGCAAAGATCATCTCTAATATGATTACAGCACTGCACCTCCCAACCATTGCATGCTAACACTGGTCATGTTGACCATTTATGTGCAGAACATTTTACTTGTTTCTCCATAAAAGAATTTTCTCCTTGTGGGCCTGCAGGGAGAACTAATTAACAAAAATAAATCTAACTCTTGGAACCTAAGTATGTCTGCCAGTAAATTATTAGATTCAACCACTTCATCATTTTGTGCAACAAATGACCTCCTGAAAGCAGCTCTCGATGGCCCTCAACAGACAATTCTGTCAATCCCCTTCATCCAAAGGCACACGGTGCTGCCCTCCTCAGTATCTCTGTCACTCAGGAATGGGGATTTCACCCTGTATTTGACAGGATTTTTGAGGACTTTTCCAGAGACAGTTAGTCTCCCTAATCCATCTCTCATCTCCAAGGCTGGGAAAATAACACTTTAACAGTAAGATATTCTTGGGGATGTGGTTGCTGCCAGTCACCTTCTGGGTCCTGAGAAAGATCATTGTCAAGAAAGGTTTCCAAACACATCCTATAAAACTTAAGCCACCCTCACACTGCTCAGCTGTCTGCCTGTGCTTATTAGATCTTTGTGGTTTCTTTACCACTTTCCTAGGATTGACGCTTTTTTTTTTTTTTTTTTTTTTTCCCCTACTAGCAGAGCACATAAAATATCAATTTCTGAGATGAGGCTGGGGGACTCCTTTGTCATCCCAGAGTAGCAAACTCAAGTCAAAGACATCGTGTATAAATCTGTTTGGCAGGCTCTGAAATACAGAAACAGAAGTTATTTCCATAAACATTTAATAACATTTTCCCTTTACTCCCCTTCTTAACCCAAATTTTTCCTTTTTTACCTTTTTGGCCATATCATTATAATTATTGCATTATGTCTTTAGCGAAACCATTATTAAGATTTCACTGAAATTAATTTCAAAGACAGGAAAGCACCATTCCCAAAACTGCATTTATAAGTGAAATATGCAGAAGCCACAGACTGATGCCCAAGGCTCCACCCCCGGCAGGAAGGAAGCTTTGGGTATTCCAAGGAATATATTAAATAATTAGACATAGATTTTGCTATGGCATGTCCACAGAGAAATTGTATTGCACACCTTTACAACAGAAAATGCATCAACAAAATATATAATGTATATCTACATCTCAATTAAAAAATAATCTTTATGCTTTTATAAAATCCTCTATGTTCACTCATCTGTCACAACACTACCTTGTTCCACAGAGATGCTGTAGGAAACAAAGTTTTGTGTACAAAGGACAAAAATGCAGAGCACTCACACCCTGCTGTAAACTTCCTCAAAAGGGAGAATCTCCTGTGTGTGTTTTTAGTGTAAAAAGTAGTAAGTTAATTTTCTTCTAAATAGTACAAATACACCCATAAAGCACTGTTACCCTGAATTCAGCCAGATCTCAACACCCATAAACATTTATGTCTTTGCAAGTGCTCCATTAGCTGGAGAGGGCTAAAGGTGCCCATTTGATCAATTTCTGCAGCAATTCATTGAGCTGCAACATGAGTTTTGCTTGCAAATCTGAACACATTGCCAGAAGCATTTTGCTCCTGCACCTTATTTCAGGAGCCTTCTACACACATTTCCTCTTGCACTGTACCCAGTCTTTATTGAACCTTCCCTGGCTGGGGCTGAACTCATTTAACTTGATCAGGTCAGCCCAATAAATTACAGGGCTGTTTCTGACAGCTCAGAACGCATGTGGGAAATGTTCCTTTTGGAAGCCATGGGTAGGAAGCACCCCAGACACACAGATGGAGAGCATGTGTCCACTGAAATTAAATGGAGCTGGGGCAATGCACTCAGAATAAAACATTTAGCCTTTTAGTAGTGGAAAGCTGTTAAAAGAGCTTGGTGATGACACTCGTGCAACCCAGTATTTCCATTGATGATATACACTTATTTCAACCACCTAATGAAATTGGGTGGGTTTATTACTTTATTGCTTTCTTGAATTCAAAAGCATATGAAGGAAAAATTAAATGACCATTTTCTCCATGGCTGAGCCTCTGTTTTCAATTGGTATCTTGTTTCATTCATTTTTTTCATGTTTAGATGCTGTTCTACCTCCCTACACTGGCAAAGTTTGAATAAATATACAACCACCCAAAACTTAGAAAAATAGTTTCTGGTTTCCAGTCTAATCTTATTGAACTCAGTGAAAAGGCATCTTATGGAAAGTTTCAGGAAATCTCTTAATAGTGGTCTTATATCTGTCCTTACTCACAAGTCCTTTAAGAATGTACTTAAGTCCACTTCATTGGGAATTGAGCACAGGTTAAAATTTTTCCCTTTAGGAAGTTCCCCTTGGTGCACCACCTGCTTGCTTGGTATCTTCATCCCTCAGCCACGTAGAACCAAGTTTTGCTAAGGATGCCAAACCAATAATTCAGCAGTGGTGGAGGGTTCAGTGACAGGAGCCTGGGCTAATGATGTTTAACCTAGTTTTTTTAAAATTCAAACTCTCTGAATTTTAAAATTCAAACCCCTGAATTCAGGGGACTGCAAATTTACTCCAAAACCACATATCAGCAAAACTAAAAAACCCCCAAAATCTTGAAATATTGAATAGGTCCCTTCCAACCCCTATTCTGTGATTCTATGAATATCAAGAAGGCAGTAGGGAATGGGAAAACTGATGTTTTTCTTGCTTGTCATCTTTGGTGTTCATAAATGTGGAATGCTCTGGGGAAAGGGCACACTTAGGGTTTGCCTCATCCATAGATTTCTGCTCTATCATTATCATGAGACAAATTCTCTCCATGTTCCCACTGCACAGTAGAGGGAAACTGAAGAACTGTGCAGATCATCTGCTGCTGCATGACCTTACTTGGCTGAGGAGCTAGAAGTGTTTCAGCCCAGGAGAAGACAAATGATTCAAAATTCATGTTATCCTGACACACCTTGCTCTTACCTTGCTCTCTTACACCTTCATTTTCAGAACTACCTGCCCCTCTTCATTTCCTGCTCTACCTGTAGCATCTCAGATTGGTGTTTTGGGCCAGTATTGCACTCTAAGGTGGAAATCTGAAATGGACCATCCCTGGACAAAACATTCATGTACCCAAATACAAGGGACATGCTGAAGTTCTCCAGCCAAGCAAGGCCTGGTTATTTTTCCCCACCTACACACCTCAGAGGAACAGTAAATCCATCCTTAGTGTCGTTGCACATATTTCAGCAATAAAGTACTTAATGCACTGCTGCAGAAACCAGAATCTTATAGTGTTAAAATCAGTTTGTCACAGAAGGAGCTGGCAGGTTGCCCTGCCCATTGAAACAACAAATTGACACCAGTTATACCCTCAAATGAATGAATCAAGCAGCCAAGGAATCCCAGAGGCCAGAGTGTAAGCTGAAGCTGTGAAATGCCATGTGGAAAGGTTACCAATTAATTTATATTGAAAAAAAATAATGAAAACAATCAACATCTTGTAGTCTTTAGCAATAATTTGAAAAAAATATGATTCTTGTCCACCTACAGACTTTATGGAGACTTTTTCAGAAGCTGAAGGCCAACTAATTAATGGAAGTTGATGGCAGACAGGAAACACTTATTTTTATAAAATACACTGAATTAAATCCATATAGGAGAAATGTCAAGTTTCTGTTCTTAGATGCCTGTCCCTGGAATCTCCGAATTAGGACTCTACAAGTGACTGAGATTTGCAAGTCCGCAACAGAGAGAAAAGACAAGGAATTGGTAAAATAAGCAGAATGAACAATGACCTTAAATCTAGACCAATTCTATTGATTATTCATATAGATAGGAATTAAATTGCCCTTCCCAATGTCTGTGGCAATTCAGTTTGGAAAAATAAGAGACAGTTTCCGAGGCAAAGATCCAAATGTCTCAAGAATATTCCTTGTGAGCCCTTAGTCTTCATTTTTCTCACTTCACATCTCTGGCTTCTCCTACTTCATGGTCTCCATGGGCAGAGCCTTACTTGGTCCTTTGGATGTGAGAATCTGGCGCCATCAAGGCTCTTGATGAGATCGAAAGAAGGGAAGCTTAATTAACACAGGCAACAATGCCAATTCGTGCCCAGTCCTTCCTATGGGGTGTGACCTGTGCCTTCTGCTTACTCCTTCCCAGGGGAAGGAGATGCTGAAGACCTCAAAGATTAATGTCTTGTCCATATGATCGATTTGAAGGTTCAGATATGAATTTTTTTTAAATTTTCCTGAATCTTTTTAAGGTTCAGATATAAAATTATTTCCCTGGACACCAGCTGAGCCATGGTAATGTGTCTGGTGTGCTTTCTGACAACTCAAATACCATCCTCTAGGGCTCTTGCTGAGGTTTAAGCTGATGTGTTTTATTTCCCCTTCACTGAAGGTTAACAGAGTAGTCAGGGCTGTCCCCTGTGCCTCAGATGACTTGCTGTCACTTTGGGAGATGCAGCTGCTCCGCTGATTGTTACTACTGGACAGGACCACTTGATTTCACCAGTATCTAGTCAAGATCCCCTGGATCTTCACTTGAGGTACAGACACCAGCTCTTGAAAATGAAAGAAGTCATTCAAAACTGAGAAACTATTTCCAGCCCTCTATGGGCCCAGTTTGGCAAAGTACAAGCTCAGCATTCAGACTTTCCGTGAACTCCAAGGGAACCTACAGAAATATCTGACAAAGATAGACCTTGCAGATAAAACTCACAGCTCAAATAACCCTGTGCTCTCCACCTGGCTCCTAGGAGTTACCCAACTCATAATTTCTGTCCCTCTAGCTCCTTCCCTATACATCCTTTCTCTGCAAGTGCCTGATACCTTTTCTTCCAGAAATGGCCTATGATATTCAGTAAAGCAAGTGTTACCTATTTTTGTTTGAATTGCTGCTTCTATTTCAGATGTGGGGGATAGGGTTTGTGTACACAAACACTTGTTTAATTTTTCCAGCTGTACTATGTGATCTAACAGAAGTAAACACCTCCTTCTGCTAATCTCACCCTGTTGTCCTAGGGATAATCACACTGACAGAGTTGTTGTATGAGCACAAAATGTGCACCTATAATGAGCAAACTCTCTCTCTAAGTGTTGGAGATTCTGTCTCAGTGACTTTTTGTGAAGCTTGTGCAGCAATCAAAAACTAATCCTTTAATGTCAGTATACAATTTGGAAGATAAAGTGATTAGAGAGTTTTTGACTGTTGAACCAGTGGTGAGGGAAGGGCTTCAAGAACCCAGTTAGTCTTTGTCTGGTTGTCCAGTATCTGTTAATTCCCCAAAGGTTAGACTGTCCAATCTTTAAAGCCCTTTGGTGACAAAATACATGCAGCCTGCTCGAACAACCCAGGTAAGTCCATCTTCATCTTTTTCCTTAGAAAGTCTATTTTTACCTGAAAGGATGTGTGGAAGTCTTTACTGACCTCAACCTAAACCAATAGCTTGCCGTAGTCACTGCTAGAGTTCTCAACAAATGTATGAATGCCTGAAATGTCTCTACACAGCATTTGTTTAATGAACACCTTTGTGCTTCTTTGTACATTAGGCAGTCTTTTTCTTCTTGCAATTTTTTATTGGGAGAAAGAAGTGTTACCCATGAGGGATCTGAACCCATGATCACATGTTGGGAGATCAGTATCTCGTGCATGAGGCAGCTCATACACAATGTATGACTTGGATTAGAAAAATCTGTTGAAATTCTCTCGCTGCCAAACTCTCTTCCATGAAAGCCACACTCTTGGACAAATTTTATGTTTAGTAATTGAGGAAAAATTATGTCATCATTGGAGGGAATCAGTTTGGTGCATTTTAGCAGAGGGAGGAGGACAGCACAACACACTGTATGGATGGGTTGAATGCTGACAACATAAATTGGACATAAATAAATACATAAAATAAACAACATAAATAGGGATACCCTTCTTTTTAAAGCTGCCTAAGCGAGGAAAGGTGATCTGCACATTTCTACAATCAGGGAATGTTGTCTGTTTCCCAATTCTGGCGCCAATTCTGCATTTAAATTCCAACCATATTGTTACAGTCCATTAATTTTTGTAGACTGAAGCTGTTGCAGTGCCACACAGGGAAAATATGTAGCACAGATGTGTTTGCTGTTATGAATTTTTCCCTTTTTTTTAAAATGTTTTTAGAAATAGCTGTAAAATAAAATAATAGAAGCACTCCAAACAATTCATACACAGACTAAAATTAAATCCACATCACTCTTCGGCTGATTGCAGAGCAGTAGTGCTAAAGTTGGGACCACTCCTGCCACCTATTTGCAGTGTAATTAGAGTTTATTTGAAGTGATGGAATTTCATTCCTATTCCAAAGGGCATCTGTTGCAATAAGTTCGTTTCTTGGACCAAAGAAAAGCTATTCAAAAAATTAATAGCAAAGGGCAACAATGCTGCAAGCATCTGAGAGGGGTCTAGCTTGCTCAGCTTTTTATGGATGGAATGAAACTGCCTTTAAAAGCAGGTCTAGAGCATTTGCTCAGAGGAACTTGTCCTATAACGTGTTTAGTTGTTGCAGTTATTCTTTCTCTCTGTGTCACTAATTTTGAACAGCAGGATAAAGGCAGTTGGAGGACACCACCACAGCAGGCACAGAAATACTTGTCAGAGTAATTCCCTGCATTAGGAGGGTGAGCTAAAAAGGCACAGGGCCAAGCCTGGCTTGCATTAATGCCCCTGTTAGCACACGACTTATAGAAAAATACCAATAGTTCTTGGATGTGGTTCTCCTGTGCCCTGTGTACCAGGAAAGGCGAAAGGGTTGCTGCTTGCAGAAATGACATTGTAAATTAGCCACTCCCTGCCATCATTTTCCCATTTGAGTTTGTGGCATAAAGTAGGAAAAATGTGAATTCCTTCAGGTTCCCTCCTGATCTAGAGTGTCACTATTGTTTTATGCGACTATAGTACGTGCATCAGGTTTTGCCTTTTTTTAACAAGAGAAACATTATGACCTAATGAAAAACCCTTTGTAATTTTCTATTCATCCCTTCATTCAAATGGGTATTTTTATACCCCCAAAAGGTAAATTCAACGTTCGTCACAGACATATATGATATCTTTTATACACACCATATAGACACCTATCTACATGGTTACAGCAAGCATATACCTACATGTACATAAATGTCAATTAGTATTGAACTAGCACAGGAAACAGAAAATTAGTAGATTTTAATGCCAACACTAGTATCTTACTTGAAAAAAAGAAAAGCTTTCTTTGGAGAAAAAGTGCTAGCATGCCCAAAGTTTATCAGGAAAACCTGCACAAGGAAGTGTAGGCCCTAACAAGATGCACATATTGCATTGATTTTCCGCTTCACTGAGAGAAGGGAGTGACTACACTAAGTGCAATTTCTTCTACAGTATCTGGAACATACTTAGCTGTGTCATCAGGAATAATTTTTAAGAAAATGAAGACTTTACCATAGCTATTAAAAATGTAGCAATAAAGCAAAAAATCTTATGAGGTGGTGACATAAGTGGTCATAATTTATTTTTATGAGAAAACAATATAGTGAAGACTGAGCCAGACTCTTCCTAGAGGTGCACATTGGGCAAGAGGCCATGGAGACAATTCACATGAGTAGAACTTCCAGGTATTAGGAAAAAAATCTCCCAGTGAGGGTAGTCAGATATTGGAGCAATTCGCCCTGTGAGACTGTGCAATGTCTGTCTCTGAGGATATTCAAAACTCAGCTGGAATAAATCCTAAGCAGCTTGATCTAAGCTGGCTCTTTTTTTAGCAAGTGGTCAGAATATGCAATTTTCAAAAGTGTCTTTTAGCATACATTGTTCTTCTTCCACAATTCTGTGATGAGATTTACTTAATTTACAGGAGTAAAATGACTTTGCTGTATTCCCAGTTCTTAAACAGATTCTTCTGACAGACACTGGAAAGCCATGGAAATTCTCAGTTTTACTTTTCCTTCGTGAAAAATGGAAACTAAAGTGTTTGCCTAATCACGGTGGCATTTGTGTAGTGTATACAATCATTGTCTGCCAAGTGCTTCAGATACTTAGAGAACTGTATCATATACACAATTAAACACGTTATGAATAGCCATTAAATAGTAAGAGCAACACTTGAACTTGTTTTTAGAAATCGTGTATGTCCTGTCCTTCGGCAACTGGGTTGTAATTCCTGGCAATGTCCTTTCAAGTATTGTCTGGAGAGCTGGGACAAGCTCTGGGTTGTCTGTGACTCGTCTGTGAAGTTTGTGTTCTCCAGAAGAGGTGATTTTCATGCCTTCACATGCCCCATTACATCAAGCCTGCTTGAAACCTGGTCTGAAAGTTTTCTGGTGCCAAAGGAAGGCAAAACAGGTCCTTAGACAAATAAGGGAATTCCTATTATTTGGAGTACACGAGTGGTATTCAAGTAGGCTCATTTTATTTCTGGTCATTTACTGAAGAAATACCTTAAAATCTGTTGATTGGTAGGTGACCAGCAATGAATCCCAAATAGGCAGCAGAGGAGAGTGAAGAAAAATTGTTAGATATAACTACCCTGTCTCACTTTTCTATAGGGCAGGTATTTGCACACGCTGAAGTTCACCTCACTCCAGAAGAGGCGTGGAGAGCACTTGAGAACACTCAGATCCTTAAAATAGGACTTAAGTGGGACTTAAGGGCTGTTCCAGCCATCTGTGTGGAAGAGAATGCCATCTACAAAGAGCAGCATGGCCCAGACAAAGACCTGTTCATGGGAGAGCTCACAGATAATGAGTAACAAGAGGTTTAAATGCAGCTGAGATGTATAACTGACCAGAATAGGAAAGAGATGCTCGATGCTTTAGTGGCTCTGCATCCTGCCCATTCTACGTGTGTATATGGGGGTGGAGGGGGTGTTTACATGTATACAGGCAGAAGAAAACTCTTATAAAACATGCACACACACTAAGGGATTATTGTGATGTCCTTAGCATGCTTGAGAAGGTTGAATAAAAAATAATGTCAGACTTGTTCTGTATTCAGCTATGGAGAACGAGAAATGCTAATAAAGGCAGATTTGGCAGCTGCGGAGCCTTGGCAAGGGTACAGAGTTCCTTCGTGTGCTACTGAATAGCTCCAGCTGTGCACAGCTTGAAATGTATCTTGAAAGCACTGAAAGACAGCTGTCCTGCTCACTGCCCTACTTGCCTGGCTGAGAGAGGATGAGGACGCTTTTAATTGTAAGTTTATGCAGTACTTCCCCTGCCCATTCTCGCTTTTTCCTCCTGCAATAACATAAAAAGATGTGTCCATGGGACAGCCAGCAGGTAGGTGTGACACAAGTCAGCCCAATGCAGGACAATGATACTGCAGATTTGATCTAGGTCCTGCTGTTGGCAGAGAGAGAGAGATGACTGCCAGAGGCATGCTGTGCATTATGGCAGGGTTTTGATATTCACCCAGCTTAGTCAATTATCGGGATCCTCTGTTGTTCTGCTCCTCCAGGGGGATAAGATAAACCTTTTCCTTTTTGTACTATGTTTACAATGAAGTGAGCAAGGTGGGAGAAAAAGGAAAGTGCACTACAGTGCTTTATGCCCCAGTGGAGGAAGGTCTTCTGCCTCCTGCAAAAATGTCAGCAGTGTATCAGGGAAGAGATCTTAGGAGTGGTGGCTATGTCCTCCAGTCTAGCAGAAAAACTCAGAGCTATCTCTTTCAGAAGAGCTTAAGTGTGACCACTCTTGTAGAGTGGTCTCTACAAGACATTGAGTCAGAAGGATTAACCATACAAATGACAAATATATTGTTGCTTTCTCATCATTACAGCTTCTTCTGACTATCAGAGCAGCACAGCTCCATCATCCAGCTCCACAGTACAACAAGATGTTTTCCTCTGTTCTTTCCCTGGAGCTGTTGCTGAGATCCCTCTGTGTTCTGATGGTTAGAAGTCTTCTTCTAATTTCTAGGTGTCAACTTATTTACAACCATTTCCTACTCTTTTCTTCTTGTGCCAATGTTATTTGAAACAGCTCTTCTTCCTTCAGGTGTTTCCCCGAAACCTTTTGTCCAGGTAAGTGGATGTGTAGGCATGGGGGTATGTGCACACACATTGTGAAAACTCTACATACAGAGAGCTATAGACACCTTCATTTCTCCACATGAAGCAAAGCCCAGTTAGACCTTCTCCTCCTGTTTTTGAAGTCCATTAAACTTTTTCATAGGGAAAACCCATGTTCTGCTGTCTTGGAGAGCCCTTGTTGAACCACTGCAGTTACTTCACATTTTGGAGTCACCGTCTTGGTGCCTTGAACCAAGCAGGACAATCTGGACAGCTCTAAAGGAGTGCCAGGAGACTCTGGATTGACTTACTCAAATGCCTTGTTTTACCCAGATCAAGGTCGGAAATTTTGGTCATGTTTTTCATTACCATCTAAAATTGATTTTTCCAACAGGGAAAAAAGTGTCAGTGTCAACAAACCGGGGGAAAAAAAAAAAAAAAAAAAAAAAAAAAAAAAAAAAAAAAAAAAAAAAAAAAAAAAAAAAAAAAAAGAGAGAGAGAGAGAGAGAAAGCTATTTTTCAAAATGTACAATAAAAAGATTTTTCTTTCTTTTCTTCTTGCTCACTGAACACTAGGATAAAGGCAGATATGTTGTTGCATCCAGGGCTATCCTTTCAGGTGATCTGTAGGGTCAAAAGTAGGGTTTAGTTTGAGGTAGCTGGTAGAAGGTGAGGTCATGAGACCAGGT
This sequence comes from Sylvia atricapilla, assembly GCF_009819655.1. Taxonomy (NCBI): domain Eukaryota; kingdom Metazoa; phylum Chordata; class Aves; order Passeriformes; family Sylviidae; genus Sylvia; species Sylvia atricapilla. The sequence goes on from NC_089143.1 coordinate 27,700,855, forward strand.
AGGGGATGAACTGGCTAGAAGTGGAGTTGCTGGAATATAAAATAGGGAGTTAAAAGAAATCCTGGGGAATGGGCCAGTTTAATTAGAATTGCAGTGGGGTTATAAAAAAATGCATTAACATGTTGTTCCTTAAGCATTGGGACTTAGGGAATATTTCTTGGGCTTCCTGTGGTTCCCTTCAATGTGGATTCTCTCACATTGAATAACAGTGCTGAACTCGTTTTGTGACCTTTTCCACTAGCTTAGTCTCTGTCCTGTACCCCACTGCTAATTTTCCTAAATATTTTAAAACATAATACTGTGATGCCTTTTCTCTTCCTTCAAACTGCACTGGAACCAGCCAAGAGTCTCAATAATTATTAAATGAGGGTAAACCTGACAGACAAACAAACAACCAGAGCACAGCTGCATAATACTCATTTCCTCAGGAAATGAAGCAAAATATTACAAACAAAGTCCATTTATTAAAGCTATGTAATAATTTAATAAGAAGAATGTCAGTGTTCCCCCATTGAGACCTTACTTGGCTTTTAGGCTGCCCTTTTTGTCTTTCTTTCACCTTCCTCTGACGATTAAAAACTTGGTTGTAGCTGGAGATGGGACATACAGATTGCCTGACAGTGTCGAGCCATACCAAGCCAAGCCTGAGGATCATACACATCTGGTTAAACTCACTGCCAGGTGCTGGGTCTGGGAGGAATTGCTTCCTTTCCTCTGCAGAGTGGAGGATTGTCCCCTTCCCAATCTCATTTGTGAGGTTTTATTTAGGGAATTCCCTGACACTGCCAGAGCTAAACACATCTCTCTTGTTCCCCTGTCACTCCATGAGACTGGAGGAAACCCAACACTGAAGCTCTGCCATTTTATAGTATTTATTAGTACGGACCTGATGGACCTACTGTGTCTTGCAAGATCACCTGCAGTGGCAAAAAGGGAGCTGGGGTGACTCAGATGGCACCCTTCAGGGACACAGTTCTTATGAGTTTTGATGGAGGGGTTACACTGGGACTGGCTTGTCCCTTCTAATGGCAAAGCCCAGGCTCACATACTCTCCACCAGCAACTTCCCTCAGCTGGTAATTTAAACAAGGTGACTGAGTTCTGTAGAGAAGAGATTTTAACTTCATAAATTTATTATGAGGATTAAATTAGTGATATTTAAATTTTTAAAATTAATTCTATTTTGTTACCTCATTGTATCAGCTCCATGTCTTTTGAGATGTATTTAGTTGTATGCTACTGTTTATTAATACTCTTCTTAATGATTTAAATTGCAGCTATGCTCGAGATGGGTGAGATGCTTTCTAGAAATGGAAGCAGGTCCTGCATTAATAGACTTATTCTGAAATTGATGAGGCATAGAAGCATCTTGTTATGAGATATATATATAATCTAAATATATACAAAGAACACCTTTAGTAGTGATTCATAATATGCTACAGGAGGTATAACAGCATCCTCAAACATAGGCAATGCTTTTAATCCATTTAATGCTCTAGCAGGAACCAGACCATCATTTGACTGGTTAGATATTTATTGTTTGATGAGGCGCATGAACCCATTTCTGCACGGAAGTCCAACTTACTGGGAGGTGCACCTCCAACATGAATGGAGGACGGACATGACTGTTTATCTCCAGTTGCTGATGTATGAGAAGTATGCTATTCATATATCTGGTCACTTTTTGTTGGTTACCTGTCTCACAGGAGCTGCCAAGGTGGTGATGTTGCATAAAGATAAGACTGGGGTGTCCCTGGCAACCTGCAGACAACTCATTTGCTGAGCAAACTTAAAACTACCTACTTTACCACAAAAATGGCATTTGAAACTCTCAGCAAGTTATCTAAACCCTCAATTTTATGGCAACATTTCACCATTCCAATCTGTGAAAGCTAAAAATTAAATTTTCACTAAGTACAACATTCATCGGAGCTGCTGAAAGGACTGAATAGTATTTTCCAGTATCAGATGACGGGCAGATAGAAAACATAGTGACTTGCTGAGCAGTCGTAACTTTGCAATGAGCTCCAGCTGAGCTGAGGGAGGTGATGTGCTATCTGGGACACCCAGAGCAGATGTCCACCCTGCACAGTAATATGCCAATGTGCACTCAAAGACTTTTCCTGCCCCCTAAAGAGCACTGTACACACTTGTAAGTGTCCCTGTAGCATCTCTAAAACAGAGAGGAGAGGATTCAACTTATCTGCTTTAGTGATCAAACTTTAAACTTCTCAGTTCAGGCCTGTGAACCAAGGTGCACATAGTGGCAGCACATTCATCTTCTCTGGCTTATAGACACACAGAGGGGTCAGTGTTTAGAGTAAAAAGGGACATGGGTACCTCATGCAGGAGACTAAAGTTTGGTGAGGTGCCACTGGGACTGGTTTTCCTGAAGCTCTCCAAAAGAGGTGCAGAGGTATTTGTTCCTCCAGAACTTCCTTTAGGAGTGTAGCCTAAACCAGATAATCCGAAACACTCTGGATGACTCTTCCCTCTCTGGTGGTTATAGATGGAGTCTAAGGAGTTCAGTCTATTCATACAGATTTAGAGAACACCATGAACATCCCCCAGAGAGGATAACCTGGAGCATGTCCAGAGTCACCAAGCAGTTTGTGGCTGGGTTCCAGGGCAGCCTTGACCCTCTCCCATGGTGCCAGGATGTTACAGACAGCAGCCTATGCAAAAATGTTTTAGTGGATACAACTGGACACTTAGTGGGGACAAACTGGAGAAATGAATAACCTCCCCATAGAGACAAATGTCCTACATTCAGGGGAGGACAGTAAAAAGAGATCTTTTACCTCATTTATAAACTCCAATTAGTGTCAGAGTTTCAAATACTAAAAAAGTATGGAGGAGTCCAAATAAAAGATAAATGCCTTCAATCTTTAAATTCATTCATAGGCTGTGTCTCGGCATTTTTCTTCAGGTCTCACATACTTGAAAGCTTGCCAGCTCTTTTCCAAGCCTCTTAATCATTTAGACTAATAAAAATATTATCTCTTTCTATAAACCATGGTTTTCTTGTATACTGAGACCATCATAGCTACAACATCCATCTGTATAACTCCCCTGCTCACTGAAGTAACCAGTGACTGGGTTTTTGTCCTTTCCAAAAGCTCTTTCCAGCCTCTGGATTTGTAACCCCTCAACCACAGAGGAAGGACTGGCAGGAGCCAAACCCCACACCTGTGTAAAGGCAGAACAAGCCTTTGTTACTGTGCTCACCCCTTTCATGGCACAAGCAGGTGGTTCAGGATGTAAAGATATATGTCATCAGCATGGCTTAAACACATATAGGTGTAGAAACAAGCTCTAACAGAGTTGAAAGCAAAAAGAGGAGAGGAGAGAGGAGAGGAGAGGAGAGGAGAGGAGAGGAGAGGAGAGGAGAGGAGAGGAGAGGAGAGGAGAGGAGAGGAGAGGAGAGGAGAGGAGAGGAGAGGAGAGGAGAGGAGAGGAGAGGAGAGGAGAGGAGAGGAGAGGAGAGGAGAGGGAGAGGAGAGGAGAGGAGAGGAGAGGAGAGGAGAGGAGAGGAGAGGAGAGGAGAGGAGAGGAGAGGAGAGGAGAGGAGAGGAGAGGAGAGGAGAGAAAAGAAAAGAAAAGAAAAGAAAAGAAAAGAAAAGAAAAGAAAAGAAAAGAAAAGAAAAGAAAAGGGAAAAGAAAATTGAATTAGCAAATTCAAGTGATTTGGCACTACTTGTTTCCAGCTCCCTGGTGCTTCCTGAACTAAGCCAGTAGAAAATATGTAATTCAGCATTCAGCACAGACATGAAGCAAAGAAGAAGATCTAGGTCTGTAACTGACTTATTACTAAGACCTGAGGTTCTGGCAAGAACAGACCTGCTTTGAAATTTGAAGACCAGATATAAACTTCTCAAATATAGAAGCTTCACATCTGATGATTTTTGTATCTGTGCAAAAGAAAACATAGGGTGGACTTGGGGGTTTGTTTAGTTTTGTTTTTTTTTTATATGTCAGACAATGTTACCAAAGACCTGATTTGTCTTGATAAGTTTGGAACATCCTAGAGATCCAACCAGACTCAGAGCTCTTAGCACTTCACAAACCAGAATGAAAACACTGCCCCAGCCCTGAAACCCAAGAGAAGCAGTACTGCCAAAAGCCTGGGAGATGGAGGAGACAAGGAAATGCACCCCACATCGATGTCCAGATGTGAATATAACCAGAGTGACTGGCAAGTCTGTGGTGGAGAATCTCTGGCTGGGAAAACAAGAGCCTTCTCCCCTCTGTACCGATGAGCTCATTGAAACCTCACAAGTCTGAGCAGATTTTCTGGCCTTGCCATCTCTCAGTCCACCTGCTACCTCTTCAGAGCAGTGGGACCTCAGCTTCACCTAGCCTAGGAAAATAAATCTGTTGTTGAACAACATAACTGCTAACACAATTTTACTGATGGGAACTAAAGCAAAGACAGGCTGAAGGTGACATCCAGACAAAGAACCACTGTCAGTGTAAGATGATTCTGCATTTGGGGTTATTCACTGTTCCACTTGCTTAGGTACTGTCTTTATCAGGTAGTTTCACATTGTATTTGTCTGGAAGAAACACAGGAAAGCTGGAACATGGGTTCTGAGATGACAGCAAGGTCTCTGTGCATTTACTCCATAGCCGCCTCTTTCATGATGCCAGAAAATCATGACCTCATGACAAACTTTGTCAAGTATGCAGTCAGCCAGGAGCCAGTAATAGTAGTGGTGTCTAAACCACCAGAAAAAGGACAATTCAAGACAGGGAGAACTGATATTGCTTGTAAAGAAGTCAAATTAAGCCAATTCATAAACATAGACATTCTTATTTAAGTGCCTAAACTAACACATCTTGCTATTTCCAGCATTCCAGTACAGCACATACATCCTAAACCACAAGGCAGAAAGGATGGGGTTTCTAACCTCATCAGCAGCATGTTTTTTATAACACCATACAGCTCATGAAAAGCTTGGCATGCATTGCTGGATTCATTTATTTCCATTAGACAAGACCAGATGAGCTTGACAGTTTTATATTCACTTGAAGATCTCTCAGTACAGCAGGCTGTCCTAATGGCATCAGGCCCCAGTGACAACTGAAGTATTGCTCACAGAAAGGAATCAGAAGGACCATTGACCACAATGGACTGAAAACAGTGCTGTAAAATTGCATGGAATTTGCACAGAAAGAATGTGCAACCTAAAGCTACAACTTATCTGCTGGCCCAGAGGGAACGAAAGATGATGCTTCACAAATTTTCAACTAGCTTTGGATTGAGCTTTGAAAATAAGAATCCTGCTTGTGTTTCCAGGATTTCCAGTGAAACTTTTTCAGAGCCCTGTGGTGGTCCTGGTATACACCAGGAGAACCAAATCCTCTTTGTTCTTTTCCTTTTGACTGCACCCTCCTGTGACTTCGTATAGAAACAACTTTAGGTGTTGGATGGCTCAGTTCTGTGACTTTATTGCTCTTATCTGTAATTTAATTCTGAGGCATTCAGAAATCCTTTAAGTGCCTCCTGATATGCTGGACTAGAGAGAAGAATGAAAAGTCAACCTTCCTGGTTACTGCAGTTTCCATGGGAAGAGGGTATATGTTTCTGGGAAGAATACAGCCAATTTAAAGGAATATATTTAAAAAGTGACTCTAAAGACATTTATAAAGAGACAAGATCTTGATGCTGTACTTCCACTGGGTAATGTCTTACATTTCTCCAGGTGCCCAAACAGATTCCAATGGGAGTCTGTGGAGTAATGTCTCTTTAATGAAAGTATCAGAACCTGGTAATTTAGGCTTAGTCTGTGGTTGTTAGATTTGTTATTACTGTCAAGAAGACTCTTTGCTAGAGTGGGACCTTTATTAAGTATGGTGTTAAGTTTTCTCTCTAATTTTAGAGTCTTCTGTTCTCCATTCTCATTCCAAGTGAGACTTGGAACCCACTTATTCCAGTGTTAAATAAATGGATTTTGCATGACAGGGATGCTGATAAACAGGCTTTTCAGTCAGGCTACAAACAGAACATAAATCAGATTCTGATATAAAGGAACTTCATTGAAGTGGAGTGAGATATATCAATTTCTGTTCACTGTAGCTCTGTCCCTGTGATTGCAATTTTCTTAGGGTGATTTCCTATGTTCATTACTATGAACAATGAACTATGTGTCTATGACTTCAGCAGTTTGATTCTCTTTTCTTACTTTAAAAAATACACATTTTAGGTAGACTTTAACACTTTGGATATGATAAGATTGCTGCAACTGTGTTCATATAATCCGTTGCCAGGAAAGGATCAAGCCTATGTAAATAGGCCTATTTTTTTTTCAAATCCATTTTTAAGGACTTCTTTTACTGCATATTCCACAACAATTCTGAGATAACTATTAATAAATCTAGTTACCTTGTGAAAGTGGAGTGATGTAGGATTATGCCTTTAAAAGTCATGAATTTTCCTGAGGTTTTGTCTATATTTAAAAGTTCTCATCAATTTTCAGGTTTCAGTCTGGCTTTTCCAAAAGCATTGTGCATCTTCAACTCATATTCATCATCTCGAAAATTTGGCTATTGCTCTCCTAGAGGTTTTCTCCCACAAAACCACTGGCAAATTCAAACCTCTCTTCTGCTTTTGATAGAGTATGTTGGTTAGCAGGCAGGACAGGGATTAAGATCTTTTTAGCAATGAGTTAAAACACAAAACAAGTCCAGAAAAACTCACTCCGGAAAGATTGCACAGGTTACAGTGACTACCATCATGTGTATGGAGTCCATTGGGCAGTGGATTGGGGGAAAAAGTTAATATTTTCTTTTTTTTTTTTTTTCCCTACTCCTGCTCTTTAATTAATTCTTCATTAAGTTTTTTCTACTTTGGGAAGCTCAGTCACCATAGGGGTTAACTCAAGGAAGTGGCTAAAAACTACACTCTAAACTATATCTTGAATCATTCACAGACAAATCTAAACTGGGAGGTAAGGACCAAGATTATACCAGCAAAACCAAGACTGAACCAGCATCTCTGTTGATCCAAATTTTGGGGAGTTCCAGCAGCCCAGAAGGAGCCCCATGATTGCCAACAGCTCTGGACTAGCCAGGGCATACTGAAATGTTGGCAGGGAAGGCCCAGTCTGAACCTACTGGCAGAGTTTGACACTTCAGAGGATCAGCATCAAAGGCACATCTTCCCATGCTTTTCTTTTGCATCAAGAACCATGAAAGTTCTCTTTGTAATCTGTGTTTTTACAAAGCTGCCTCTCCCCAGTGAGCATTAAAATACTTTGCAAGCCAAAGGTCTCTTTTGGATCTGTCTTAGATTGATATAAATGAAAATTACTCTGATGGTAGATGAGAATCAGCCCTTTGTGTAAACAGCATTCTTGAAACTCAGCCTTCTTGTGGGCAGAAATCAATCAGGCTGCTTGTTTAGCCTTAACCCTCCTGTCATAAGCAATAAACTTATTGCAGTGGGAATTGAGAGGGTGCATCCAGAAACCAAATTGTGTTTGATGCTCTTGGATTGACAAGGTAAAATTCTTCAGGACAGGAATGGCCTCTTAGAAGAGGTCAGAAATTGCAAATATCACAAATGTAGTATGGCAAGGGGATGTCAATGGCAGGGTCTCTCCCTAGTTTTAGTGCAGAAGACCTTGTGAAGTCACACCTTGCTACAGAGGTAATCAAGTAGTCAGGCATTTTCTTACAGAGGTGCAGACTGCAGTACAAAAGACTTGTGTCTCCTGACCATAGACTTACATTCTCCATTTACACTCCTTTTAGAGCAGCTCACATGTCCACAGGGTTGCACTGACACACAATATGAAAACCCTTGGCTGAAATCACCAGCCTGTAGCACAGCCAGGGCTTCCAAACATGACTGTGATGAAGAACAAAGAAATAATTTCTAGAGGGAAAGAAGAAGAATTACTGATAACCAAGTGGCATGGCTTCTATTGAACTTTCAAGCATTACTTTACACCAGTGCCTGCATTTGCCTTTCAACATCCTTCCACTTTAAAATCTGTCTGAGGACAGACAGAGCCATCCACTGAAATTTATCTATAGATAACTGCAAATGAAAAAAGGTGGAGAAGAGGAAACAGAAACAGGTAGCAACCTTTTTCATCTCTCGCTTCTTATTTCACTCTAATTAGGTTTTTAATTGCTCAGTAGAAAACTCTTCCCATGGGATATCCTGAGGCATCAAAATGTCTCATTTTAATTCATTGGCATTTGTCAGCCAAGGTAGAATAAAAGCTGGAGTGCACATGCATATGTAGGGGGCTTTGAAAACAAAATAAACAAAGTAAGGCAACTCTGGGGAACAAAATAAACAAATAAATAAATATTTACCTGGGTTTTCCTTCAAAGCAGGAACATTATTATGGAGTTAGCTCTCACTTCCTTGTGGGGTGTTCCTGGATTTTGCACTATAAAAACACATCATATGGAAAGCATCAAGAAAAACAGGCTTATGACCTGGATTCACATTCCCTTTAAACCCTTCAAGTAAAATACCCCTACCTTGAAAGTACCGAGCACATTCTGAGGTCCTTATTGGAGAGCTCAGATCTCTCCTTGCCTTCTCACCAAAAGGGTTGCTAAAATAAATAATGATGAGCTGGAAATAAATCCAGGATTGTTTTCCCTGGAAAGATATCTGAGGATCGTGGGCAAGAGCAGAATGAACTTGGAGGAGTGTTTCAAACCAGAAGGAAAAGATATGCAGAGTTTTAGCTAACTTGCACCACTAAATCAGAGGGACAGATCTAAAAGGCCCAACGGGAGTAGTGAGGACAACAGCGAGAACTCTCCTGGAAGATGACATTCCCACCAGTTCCTTCATTAGCAGCTTCCCCTCCTGATGCTGAGTGTGTTGGTACATGAGAATTCAGGCAGAGCTGTTGGGGTTTGCTCTTGCTGAGCAGCAGCGATGGGTTTTGATGGTGTGGCTACAGCCGGGCAGCACTGCGGTGTCAGACGGCCCCTGCAGAGGCTGGGCTGACGCCTCACAGCCCGCTCAGACAGACAGACAGACAGACAGACAGACAGACAGACAGACAGACAGACACTCCCCTGCACTGGTGGCAGGGACACAGCTACCAGAGCAGCTCATACCAAGCGGTATCTGAAAGCAATAAAGCAAAAGAAAACTGCGGGGAAGCGTGAGCTGCAGGAGCCTGGGTGGGAGCATCCAGGGCGTGTGGTCGTATGGAGAGAATCATTAGCAGCAGTTTTTATGCTGAAAGACATTCCGGTCTTGGAGATAAGGTTCCTGTTGGGATATTTCCTTGTCATTCATAGCATTTAATGCCTGATTTTCATTTATACTCTACTGTTCTCAGACATCAGACTCATCTCTTCCCCCTCTTACCAAATAACTACAATTGAAAACTTGTTGAAGTCTAAGTGTTCGTCCCACTACGATGAACATTCACAGACCCTCCAAATATCTCCATTCCTGTAGCAAAAGGACGCATATTTCCCTCTGCCAATGCAGAGCCAGTGCTCAGAACAGTTTGACAGGACAGAGGCTCATAACACACCTGGAAATGTCCATCCTGTGAGGGCAGGAGGTCTGGTACCCATTCCCATGGTAAAACTGCCTGGAAAGCAGACCCTGTAAATGTGCTTAAGCCCAGATCGCTTAAAACTTAACTCAGGAAAGTCTCTTTAGCTAATTTTTAGTTCATGAATGCATCATACTTTCGACTGCACTGAGAGCACTATGCAGGCCTTCCTTGGAGTCTGATTCACAGGAGAATTGCAACCTGAAATATTTAATGCAACCAGAACCCAGGGCTTCTGAAATATGAGGGGATTGGAGCATGAAGTCCATAATTTCCAAAAAGCCCATCAAACAATAGGAGGGAGATGGAGCAGCAGCAGCAGCAGCAACAACAACAACAACAACAACAACAACAAAAACAACAAGGGAAATCTATAGAAGTTCAAACAACAACAACAACAAGGGAAACCTATAGAAGTTCAAGTCCTGAGAGTGCTGCTGGGATAGCCAGCAGTCTGAAGATATTGGTCTCCCTAATATTTGGCCAAAGGTGTAAATGGTAGATGCCTATTTTGCTAGGCCACTTTCCCTTCACTGCATAGACCCTCAGACAAGCCTGTATAAGCCTAACCCAGGAGATGCTCCAAGGGAATTGGTATTCAAGGGAGTTTGAAGCCTTGGGAAGGATACCAAACCCTCCTCTTTGGAACAGGATTTAACACAAATTGAAAATCTTCCATACACTTCAAGGTTTTCTGCTTCATTCCCAGAGATGCTTTGCAGGCCTGTCAACCCTGATTAAATCATTCCAAATAATTAAATTGTTTTTGAAAGTGATTTGTCAAATATATGCATATATATATATAATTTGTAGCTTGCATGATCACAGTAATACATCAAGTTCCTGAAAGTCATTGAGTCCTGCATCAAATTCCCTTCAGCCTAAATGGTTTTATTCTGTTCAATTGGGTTATAAAACCTTGGCCACCTAGTGAATCTGGTAGTGGTTATAAATCTCTGCAGCTGGGAAACTGGAAGGCAGCCCTGCCTACCTTACAATGAGAAGAAACCCTGTTTCCCATTCCAATTCAGCAGTGCCTGCAGAGTATAAAGACCTTTCTGAGCAAAATCCTTCAAAAATAGTAATAAAAAACCAAGGGGAGCCCAGGAAAGAACATGTTATTATAGATAGATGTTGTTCGAAGGGCTCTGCTGTATTTTGAAGGACATTTTGAAAGACATGGTAGTGATATAGGATTTTTGCTCTGCAAGAGCAGGGTGTACTGGCAGCACACATGAGCACCACTGTACCACCAAGATATATCACTTCGTTGTAGCCACTGCCTGTAAGGCCCTTAGAAACCCAGTGAGCTACAGTGAATGTTGCTGAACATCCATTTCCCAAGGCTATTGAAATAGGATTTTTTTTATTTTTGGTGAATGGCTAATGAATAAAACAATCCCGACGGAAGAAAACAAGCCAATTCCTGGCTTCTGTGTTAGGATTGAATACAGAGGATCAGCTCACACAGTAGGTGAAAAGGATACAATATACTTGTGATAAACTTGCCTTTTATCCCATTTTCTTTTAATTGCCATGTTGTCAGGGTGTTTTTTCCTTCAAAAAATTCTTATACAACCTTGTATAACTTTGCGGTCAAGTTAATGGCTCTGTAGTTACCCAAAACATCTCATTCTCCTCCTGCTTTTCTTATTTAGCAATGGGGCCCAGATCCTATTTACCAGTTACATGAACTACCCATGACTGAATGAATGCATCATTGCTACTGAGCTAGCCAATTCACACCCTTGTCCTTCCAGAATTCCGGGACAGAGTCTATCTGTCCCCAAGTCTCCGTTCCTCCTCTGTGGTCATTCCCATTCTTATAGCCTCATCCTCATTTCCTTTCATTTGCAAATTCACCAATGTCCTTAAGCAAAAGGAAAGTGGTGCTGCCACAGGTCACTGAGCCAGTCTGACACTGCACAGGCTGCAAGGGGAAGGAGCTGCCTCTCTCCTCCTTCACCTCCCCATGGCCTCATTCATCCCTGCCACCAACTTGGATGCTTGTGGATCAGTTTTTTTGAGCTGATTCGACTTGCTAAAAACAGCAGAAAAATTCTAGCCACATGCTTTTCTGGGGTGGTTTAAGGGGTTAAGGAGTTGCCGCAAGACATGGGGTGAGGCTTCGTCACTGTGGTGGGGAGATGGGAAAGCACAGCAGAGCCTCTCCTTGCTGGCAAAGATGAGTAATCTTCTAAGCCATCTCACCCTATCTCACAGAACTGCATCCCGAGGCAAAGCATTTATCGAGTTTTGGTGCCATATTTTTGATCTCCATGTTCTTTCCCTCCTATTCCTCCTCCAGCTGAAAACCCGTCTGGTTTTGATTTTAATTTCCCTTGCAAGGTTCAGCGCAGCCTGACAGCTTGGCAATTCTCACAAGCTCTCTATGCTTTCTGACCTTTGAGATGGGGCTTTTTTTGCTGGTCAAATATGGTTTTAGGCCTTGTTCAGAACCCTTTGTTCTGCCCAGTCCAAATGTCCTGTTTGAAGTGGATCTTACATTTAATTCAGTCTGGAGCCTTCCTCTGTGATATTGGTCCCTCACCTGAGCAAGACACAAGAGCATAGGGGTTTTTTTACCCTTCCCTGTAAAGTACCCTGCACACAACAGTCCTAGAGCTCTTAAACTAATTTGCCCCTTTGGACCTAAGTTGCAGATCCCTCTTATAACACTTTTATTATATTTACATGGATTCATCTCATGATCACAGGTCCACAGTCATTATGTTCTCAAGAGATCTCACCGTCTACAAAATCAAACCTAAAATCTCATAATCTTGTATTTGTTGCATAACTATGTGAATGAATGAGTCAGTCCACACTCAGGGCTGTATGGGCTTTTCTTGATAGCATTTATTTTCTAGTGCATGTGTGCAGAATTAAAGCTTCCATAACAATACAATTCTTACTTGTATACATATTGATCTCTCTCCCTCTCTCCCTCTCTGTCTCTGTCTCTCTTTGTCTCCCCCTCTCTCTCTCCCTCGATACAGGAATGCAACCTTAGCTCCCAGTCCAGCCTGGGAACCTATAGGAAATTCCTGGAATGACTCAATCTCAATGTCTTTCGCCATCTTACCCTCTATCACTTGGAACCAAATGGGTTTTGCTCTGCCCATGCAGTTCTTGTGCCCTGGTAGTCTCTCCTACCATCACTCTACAGCATTGCTTCTCCTGCCAATCTTTATTCTTGCCTCTCCTGACCAAAACCTATCCCTCATTACCTGCATTCCACAACCAATGCCATTCCAAGATCCTTCTATTATCTTTACAACATCCAGTGTTCCATCCTGCTTTGGTAGTTAAATCCCTCTATTTCATTGCTAATACCTCCTTAATAAATAGAAAAGTATTTCAATGCTTTTACTGGCCAATATACCTTTTCTACCTGCCACAGACAAAATATTTTTATTATCAAATTATCTATTTGATTATTCCTTGCAGCAATAATTTTTCCCTTCCACAAAATCCGTTTTACTGTCCCACATCCCAGCACACACCATTTTTCCATTATGCACTGAATCTGCTCTTCCTCTGTGCTGAATCCAGGTGTAAGAATTTCACAGATATTTCCCCAACTCTCTCCCTCATTTCTCATGAGGTCTTCATACCTGCTGATTTTAGTCCTACAGTATCACTCTCTCTACTGAAGTGAGAGCAATCCTTTTCCTTAGTAATGTCCCATAATCAAACGTCTCAAAATCATCCTTCTTGATGAATATTTGAGGCACTTGCTTGCCTCCACTTAATGACTTTTATACCCTTTCTGAAGGCTGAAAGGCTCATCCAAGACTTCGTATATCTCTCGTAAGTGGCCATAACTATTCTTGACTCCTCCTCACATCCTTTGAGGATTTGCTTTAGCTTCTAAATCCACACTGTAGTTCCCACTCTCTTCTGAATACGTCTGGCAATATGGGAATTAACTGGCCAAAGTAATTTCCTCTTTCTGGTCATTAGGGAACGACATTTAAGGACCATACTGTGGCTTTGGGGGTTAAATTATATTTTCATCCATGTCTCTTGGGCAGCAAAGTAACATGCTACATGTACCTCAGGCTGGAGCCACAGCATGGTGTTATGAGAAAAGTTGACTCTGAGGAGCTGAGATCTAGCCTCTAGGTAGCCTGACCCTGGGGTTTGGATTTGGTACCTGCAGGCTGAGTTACTGTACAGAGTTTCTGCAGTGTTTAATAAAGGCTCTACTCATTCTGCATCTTCTGTTGATGCTGCCTCTTTCTTCTCCTTTAGCAAGTTTGTCAAAAACTTCCAGGTGCTTAATATCCCTGAGAACCCTTGTGAACTTAGCTGAAAGTGATTATGTGGCTGAACAATTATTTAGGAAAATGAGCAAATACACACACCACACATAAATTCCAACTATGTTACAAAACCAGGCAAAAAAGGTGCCAATATGCATTCATCTTTAGCTAAGCACTGACAGCAGGGCAGTGTATTGTCTTTGCCGATCTTATTTTCACTTGAATGGTTTTCCTTTTATTCCCTGTGGTGTTTAAGGTCTTCCAAAAGAAATACAAATGATCATTGGAAATGAATAGCTGGTAGTGCACGGGTGTTGGGAGAGTGCTGAAAATGGGCTTTCACTCTGCATTCAGTGAGAAAGTGAATCATTCTCACACAAAGCTAGAGCCTCGAATGTGAGGAGGGGAGAGAATGAAAGCAGGATGTGATTCTCAAATGACATTTGGTGCTGTTTATCTAGTGGAACAGTGCATAGATTGGGTGTAGAGGAAACACAGCATCTCACTGCTGGGAAGCAATTGCATTCATTTTGAAGTGATCTATTAGCTCTCAGGTCTTTTAAGAAAATGGAGAATAACATGAAAAGAGACAGAAAAGCAGAGGAAAAGGCAGAATTAGATCCAGTCTGAAGGATCTGGGAGGCTGTGGAGGGGCAGAAGTCTGGACATAGCAGACTGCTGTCTGGTTCAGATAGGCCTGTGAAGATGATTTATTCCATTCTTGAATTTTGGATAAAATCTCAATCTTGCATAAAAGCAGAATCCCAAAGCTGAAGATAAGTTATCCAAGACACTCTGGGGTTATATAGGTTTAAAACCTACATCATTACTCCATTAAAAGCAAGGATGGGCTTAAAACACAGGCATTGGGGAGTAGGGTGTGTTTGCAAATTCAGCCTGTTTGAAAAACAAAACTGAGGTACAGATGAGTGTAACAGGAGGTTCTCTTTTCCTTTCCTCGTACCCTCCTCTGCCCGGCTTCCCTCCTTCATGCCCACACCTTGTTAGTGCCTCTGGCGTTCACCAACTGGCCTGATCCCCTCCATGTAACTCACTCATCCTTAATTTGGAGGCTAATACTTTACCGTGTCTAAAGTGTAGTTGCTCTTGGATTCAACCCCCAATTGATGTAGGTCAATGAAGCTTCATTGATTTAATTTCCACCAGCTTAGGCAAGCCAGTTCTGAAAGACATGAACAACCATTAGCCCCATTTAGCTCCTCATTTCTTTTCAAAAACTATAGACTATAGCACTGGAGCACTGGAAAACTAATGATTCAAAAGCAAGAAAGAGTCCTTGAGTTTAGATATTTTAGCAGCTGGGAAAAGGAGCAGATGTTCAGTCTGTCTGAGCAGGTAGAGCTGAAGAGCTATGGAAATCATGTCTACCTATATTTTCCGAAGTCCCTCTGTACCCTGCCCAAGGTGATATTTGTACCAATAATATGAGTTCTGAGATAGTGCTCAGTGAGGAGACAGGGGAGAAATAGGATGGATCAGAAAAGGAATAACTCTCCAGTGCAGCTTTAGTGGGGATCATCACTGTTTTATTCTTCCAAGCAGTGTGACCCTGTCCAAAAATGAGGTTCTACTGACCTGTTGTACCTTTTCTCCAGGGACGTGGTGAGTAATAGAATGACTTCCTACATGTTTCGAAGGTGTAGACATTCCCCTAAAAGCAAGCTGCTGAGTACAGAAAGATGGAAGATAGCGCCATCCCCAAGGTTTGCCATCTACCTAGTTAGGTGTGAAAGTCCTGAGTGAGACCTGCAGTCCATAACTTTCCTTCTGCCAACCCCACGTGGGCACTTGTCCCCTGTCTTTACCACACCAGGTGGTCAGTCAATGGGTCTATCTCATTGAGGGGAAACTGGTTTCTGAAAATCAGATTTTCTCATTCCAGTGCTAAGCCGTAGCTGAGCTTGTACTGGCTGGGCCCCCACTGGCAAGATGCTGGGCTTGGATGCATCCTGGGGGGGCATTCCCAAAGCCATTCCCCCCATCCAGGCCTGGGTACATGCCAGTGCACCCTCTCCAGGTCTGAATTTTCTCCAGCAGTAATGTGTTGTCCATGCTGCCTGCCCTGTCACAAAAAACGTATCCATCCCCACAGAAAGCAGCATACCCTCAATGAACCTGCCTCCAGTGCTCCTGCAAGCCCTGCTTGAATTAAGCATCTATTTTAATTTGTAGATTTGTAGCTTTTAATGAACATTGGAGTTTCATAGGGCATAATTACTATTTTTTCGTTCTCTTTTTGATTGGTGCAACAAATACTTATTGGTAGTTTGTCAAAGTTACATGCAGCACCTATACTGTGTAGTGAAGAAAAAACACCCAAGCAGCTTCCTCATAAAATTATCTGCAAAGGTGCTGGGTTAGGGAGAACAGGCACAGAGGCATCTCACTTTTTTTTTTTTTTTTTTTTTTGGTAGCAATGTCTGGATGGTGGCTCATTATCAGTTGTAAATTACAGGGAAATGGGGAAAGGGACATGAATGACAAAGTTCAGAAACAGCATCTGCTGAAGAAAAACAAATGAGGTGGGGGGCAAAGCAGGGAAAAAAACAGATGAAACATTGTAATTTCTTGGCAACAAGTTGCAATTGTAATTTAGAAAATTGGAAGCATCCGTTCTCAAACAGTTCTAGCTTTTTTTGGTTTCTTCTTCAGTTTTGAGTGCAGCCCTTGTCCAGCGGTCAGCTGTGTCCTCCTGTAGGATTACTGACTCTCCCTCACACAGAGCAGTAATGGACCCCTCGTGTTTGGTTATGGGCCATCGAAGAAAAGCGTTTTGCGATTGTTTCGCAGTGCAGTCATTTAACAAGATTAGAGATAATTTGCCCCTTGGAATGCAAAACTGTTTCTACAGGTGCTTAAGCTTCCTGGCTTTTGGATTAGAGACCTCATTTTGTTTTGTGCCATTGCATTCAGGAGGTCTCCAAGGACTGTAAATAAATGAACAGCGACCCTCCGCAGCTGGGAAACTAATTTTCCAGCCCAAACGGCAAGAGTTGCAGCTTACAAAGCTCAGTGGATGCAGATAAATATGTGCATGCTAATGTATTAAACGTGCTGATTAACTAATCCTGACTGTGCCTGAATGCCAGCCATTTGCCGACTGGGAGACTCCCAGAGAAACAAGCCTGGCCAGAGAGGGAGCAGGTTGCTGGAGGCAAGCAGGAGGTGCAGGGGTGTCAGAGGTGGTAAAAGGGGTGATGGCCATTCCCACTGATGCTGGCAGAGCTCCTTTACACCTCCCTGCCTCCTTCTCCCACAGGGGAGAGAACAAGTCCCGGCCCTTGGCCACATCCAAGAGGACAGGAAGTCTCGTAGATGTGCGCTGAGATGTGGAATCTCAAGGATGCAGGGATGCCATGGACTCCTTCCAAAGGAAAGGAGAGACCGTGCTCACTCCCCCAGGGACAGCTAGTTCTAGTCCTGCCAAATAGATGTGGTCTCTGGAACAATTCTCCAAGAAGGATCATTGGATGGAGAAGGATTCCTGGATGGACCTGGATCATGGTTACTGGGGATCACAGAAAGCTTCATTTATTTAACTTCTCTATTCTTTTTCTATGTCTTTTACTTTTCTTGTAGTGTTTCCCTTCCTTCTATGGGTGTAATTTGTTTATTTGAGCTGTGAGGGAAGTTGGATTCATACAACTTTTATTCCTAAGTATTTTTTAAATTCAGATGCGGGATGAAAACCAAGACTGCTGAAATTCCCCAGGTGATGAAATTACTTTTCTCTGCTCAACCCTGCAACAATTCTCAGTTTTGGGGAAGGTCTGAGTAAGTCTTCCTGGGACCAGAGATTCCCCTGCCTCAGACATCCCTGCTGGACCCTGTCAGGCTGGCTCCCTGGAATGTTCAGGAATGCCCTGCTTCTGTGATTCCCAGACCTGTGAGGCCAAGAGCACCAAGCACTCTGCCAAACTAGCCATGATCAGTGGTTTGGGGGCAAACCCAAGGCTCAGAAGATCTTCACTGTTTAAGATCTTTCTGTGCCATAGGTCATCTGGCTACTTTGAACAAAATGCTGAAACATTTCAGTGTACTCATAAGTCAGGGGACAGAAAACTTGAAGTTCTACAGGTCTGCAGGTTCACTAATAAAGCATTACAAAAGTGATTTAGGTGAGGTTTTGTTTTGGTGTGTATGGGTTTTTTTTTGTTTTGTTTTGTTTTAATATACAGATTTATACAGTTTTCAGATATGTAAAGTGAAAAAGAAAAGTTTTGTCAGAGGAGGCAAAGGTATGTTCAGCTACAAGATGCCACCAAGAAAGTTGGCTTGACTCCAGTGTAACCCTCACTGCTTGTTCCCACCTGCCCCAAACCATCTACTGGTGGTGCAGCTTTGGTAGCATTAGTATTTTTGAGGATTAGGGTGTACAGTGGGGTCAAATGAGTGCTGGCATCAGGCAAGGGAAGCAACAAGATTTAGCAAGTACAGGCGAACATGACAATTCTTTCTGGCATTAGGTACTCCTATTAACTTAGCTCAAAGGTGATAAAACTACTAACACTGTCCTTTCCCCCACTTTTTTTTAAAAAATATGGTTTGCTGAACCTTTCAAAATTATCTATAATTTTTATAAAAGTCAAACTCTTCCCAGAAATGTTTCTTTTTTTGGTTTTGGGGTTTTTTTCTTTTTGGCTCGAAACATTATTCACCTCTACTCCAAGAAATTTAAAGAGCACAGACAGCTTCAGTGATCAGAAATGTGTCTGGCAAACAAAATATTTGCAGAGAAAATTTTGCCCAGATGCACTCATAAAAGTTATTGAAAGCTTTTTCTCACTGTTCTTCTTCTTGTAAAATGGCAAAATAGAATGTTCTTATCCAACACAGAGATTACAAAAATAAATGTTTTAAGAAATCTGACTCACACAGTAGGAGCCAAAAAGACAGGTGCTGTAAATTGTGTCTCCCGAGGAAATAATAATAATAAACATCCTAACAGACTGACAGGGTATCACATGAAAAGAGCAAATTCCCTCTAGTTCATCTGTTTCAGCCATCTGAGCCCTGGACTCACTGATGCACAGTTTGGTACCTGCCTTTTCACTGATGAGTGGGAGCAGATTTTGCAGAAGAGGCATTTCTGCAGGAGTGACATTGAAGTTTCCTTCAAATTTGCTACAAGCCACCAGGCAGCCACTTGACAAGCAGCAAAGTTCAAGCAGTAGCAAGCAAAAAAAAAAGGAGAAAAAGCAGAGGTAGTACTGAGAAGCCCATCCAGAAAGCACAACTCAAATAACCAGACCTACTAACTAGACAGCCACATGAAGAGCACGTACACCTTTAGAGCAAGGTGATGCCAGTGGGGATTGGACTCAAACAGACTTTCCAGATGGCTGCATATATTGCTCAAACTTCATGCAAATACTATTTGCGTGGGCTTAACTGATTGTGTACAGAAAATCCCACTCATCCCCCAAATGAATAGAAAGCAAGAAGAAAAATATGATTGGTGGCAAGTAAATATGCAAGTTTTATATGATGCACTGCTTGTGAATATCTGATTGCATCCCCTTCACAGCCAGCCCCTGGCACCCACGGTCTATCACTAATGCCCAGCCACTATTCCAGAGATTTATACTGCAGTAAAGTCCCATTCAAATTTTACCCTACTTTTTTAGATTCTGTAAGCTGCCACGGACCCCCACAGTTCCTGAAATTTAGGGCACAGGCACATGAAGTGTAAGAGAGCAGAGAAACAAAGGCACAGGCAGTTGGGGAGGTTTGTTCTCAGAGGCAAAGATTGCTCTCTGCTGTTGAGAACATTTTGCAAGCACCGTGACAGAGGGAGTTTAAAGGCAAAAGGAAAGGAATTCTAGAGGCTGCTCCCTTGGGAAAGACTGATACTTCAGGTGGGTCATCTCTCCTGAAGGAATTCTACCTTTAATTCTGTGGTGGGTCCAATCTTGAAGTTTAAAAGCAAATCTGTGAAGTTGTATTCTATTTGCTATACATTTGTCTTTATCGAAGACAAGGGCTGCTTGCAGTATGTGAGCAAGATCTGTCCTCTGTGGAGACACCCTGGGGCCCTTCTCACTGAGCTCTTCCCAAGTAAAGCTGCAGGTTGAGGTAGCTTGGCTAAGCCCAGCTTCGCTGCTCCTAATTTTAAACATGCAACAAGGTGTCTGTGTTAGAGGTCCCAGCCCTGGCCCTGCTGTCAGTGCTGGGAGGGTGTGCAGCCCCTCCAAAGGGCAGATGGGATCACCCCAGTCTGGACTTGAGTTTCTCCCTTTCCCTTCTGGGAGCAAGGGAAGGCACGTCAGGCATATTTGGTGGGGGACCAGACCGGCTTGGGTAGCACTCACCACCTTCCCTGGAGCAAGGGCCTTCCTTCCGCTGAGCATCACCACCAAGTGTGTTAGGGCAGGTTATTTTTCCTGGGAGTTGCTTGCAGCCCTGATTGCCCAGAAGAGCATAAGTGAGCATTGTTTCCCCCACATTGTTCCCTGGCTCTCCACTTTTCCCAACTCCTTCTTACCTCATCCTCCCCTTGCTGGCTAGAGAGCTGTAAGCCGCTGATTAGCACTTCATTTGACAAACAGGAAGTGGGGAAGAAAAGCATCATTTTCAGAATTAGAGCCTCGGAATGAATTGAAGAAAGAAAGGGGGAAGAAGGAAAAAAAAGAAAGCGAGCCTTGCACACTTTCCTAATTGCTCGTTAGAACCAATGGCCTTTGTGGTTCCTTCCCCCTGTGTCTTCTTTATAAAAACGTTTGCACAAGACATTGCTATTGTCTGCCAGACAGCCTCAGGGTAGGACAAAATGAACTAATTGATTTGCAGTTATGTCGTGGTGAATAGTGCTAAACATCCATCTGCGGATTCCTTGTGAGGAGTGATTAATAATTTGTACTCCTGGGCCTAGAAGCCTGAATACCCTTTTTTCATGTAAAACTGAAGCGTTTCATTCTCCCAGCATCACAGATATCTCGTCTACATTGTGGGTTACAAGGACGAGGTCAGGAGTGCCGTGCCGGCGATGTCGCACAGGCGGGTTGTCTCTGTGTGGGGAAAAGCCAGCACGGCGGTGGGATTAATGGGAATTTGTCAGGCTGACACGCAGTACTGTACAGCACTCCTGCTACGGCCATTCCAGTGCAGATGTTCCCGATCCCTTGTCATTGTTCCAGGGACAGAGGATTTTACATGTCTTTTCAAAGAGAGAGCTGGGGGATTTCAAATTTATTTCAAACACGAAACCAAAACCTAAAGTGAGATGGTTTAAGGAATTAGGACTTGGATTCGAATTTCCGGGCATTTCTGGGCACTGTTTCTACAACCACCTGAGGGAAAATCCCAGCACCAAACACACCCAAGCGCTGAGGAGTTGCAAAGGTCAATCCAAAAAATTATACTCAAATATCACCCACATGTTGAAAGATACATGCAAAATACCTTAAATTGTCAAGTAAAGGGAAGTCTGCAAGACCTCTCTACAGGAGCTCCTGCCTGTGGGCCTGCTTTGCCAGGATATTCCTCCTGTGCAGTCAGCGCTGCACACTTCCACAATTTAAATGGTGAGCCCGAGGCCGTGGGCACTTTGTCTTTGTCTGAGCTCAGTCAGTTGTGACAGCCTGTGATCCTCTCTCCCAGCTATGTTTAGGGTCTTCGTGGTTGTGTCTCCAGGTCCACCACTCATTCTTGGTCCTTTCCACTTCCACCTGGAATGAAAAGCTTGTAGCTGCTCCCTGAGCCATTTCCTGCTTCCTACTGAAATCTATTGGCCTCCTGGGGGGAAAAAAAACATTGACTCAGCCAACTCCTAATGAAGTCATCTGTTTTCATGGTGTTACTGGTGCCCTCTATTTTCCCAGCTCATTAAAAAAATTAACAACCTTTAGATACACCCAGAGATGAGATCTACTTGGTCAGAGCAAATCAATTTCAGTGGAAAAAAACGCTTGTCCTTCCCTTCTGACCCATTTTTACATCTTCCTAGATTATCTACATTTTATCTCATGCTTTGAACGTTTTGTCTGAGTGCATCTACATTGATAAACAGATGCCTGTGAGGCCCTGCCTTGCTGTCAGCTTGCTCCCTGGCTGGTTTGGACTGCTGCTGCTCTCTGAAATCAAACCAAGGCGTAGTTCTGGGAATGGCTCTCTCCAGGAACTAATCTGATATCTCAGATTTGGCTCCCTTTATGATTCACAGTCCTACAAACCCACCTCAAACATACCTCAGGAGGTTTTGCACCTTTAAATGTTCCCTGATGCTCTGCTGTGTATTCAGCACTGATGCCAATCGTGTCCCATGCCATAAAAACCAAACTGTCAGACTGCCCATGCCACTGGGTCTGAGGGACAAGGACTGACTGCTGTCCTTCAGAAGAAGCATGGACAGAGTTTATCTCTCTGAGACAAATAGGCATAAGGTGCAAGATAGATTTATGCCATGTCTGGGTCAGGTTTCCTTCTTGGAAGCCTGGCATGAAGCCCTGACAAGCGCTTCTCTCCTGGCAGTAACCAGCAGGGCAAAAAGATACAAAGGTTTTTAAAGTGTCACAAACTCAAAACATTTACATGGTAGAAAAAGAGTAGAACATTTAATAATTCAATTTTCTCAGACTCAAACAGTCAGCCTGGTGATACTCTGTTGTTTTCCTCTCCTGACAGGTAAGAGCTTCTGGGGAAATTATCTCTTCTGAGTAAAAGTAATTACTGTAAGTGCTTTGCAAGAGTATCTTTGGGTAATGTATTTGATATAGTTCTGAAAATTATTTTGTGAGAAAATTATGAGCTAGGAGAATACAAAGTGCCTGTTTCAGAGAATTTTTCCTATTACCTTTCAGAGTTGATAGGCTCTGGCCACTCATTAAATATAATGTAAAAGCTTTATAAAAATGTGGTGGCATAAGAGAAATGATATTAGGTTGGATGGCGCTTTGAGAAAGGTATCCATTTAGAGGAGTGTTCCCAAGATTGATGATCTCAGGGAGTTCTGCAGACCAAGGGAAGGAGCAAGGCTACGGGTATTCTGTCATATTCTTTCTTTTATTTTTCATTTGGGGCATCTTGGGCTGATTTAGCACACTGCAACACAATGACCTGAGCTTAAATAGATGAAAAGGACAGGTTTGGATACTTTATGGTGACACACTGTTTATAATCCATGGTCTTGAATGACAGTATGAGTCTTACCCATTCTGAGTTTCTGAGAGTAATAACAGAGGGTCAGCACTTCCACACTGCTGAGCTCACTTGTGAAACTTATTTCTACAGTAGATTACTGAGGTCAAGAGTATAATCCAATTGAGAAAAATCAGTGGGAACATAACAGGAAGCATCATTATGACTAATGATGCTTTCTGTTATGTTCCCACTGATTTTTCTGAATTTGACATTCATTTGTGCAAAATCATACAATACCTACTATCATGAATACTGGAAGCAATTTGTGTCCATTCACCTCAAAAAAGATATAGCAGAAGTATGGACAAAGATGAAAAACTGCTCAGATCAGAATAAGCTAAAGAGACAGCTCCTTGCCCCACATGTGGTTCAGTTGAGGATCCCTTTGCTGCAGAAGTGATGGGTGCAAGAAGCAAGTTTAAAAACCATTTCGATATGATGAAAAGAAAATCACTGGGGACTATTGAAAAAAAGAATATACCACCATTAAAATAAAAAGCTCCCAAAGTCCCACGTCCCACACTGCTGGAGTGGGAGGAGGGTGTTCTGGAGTGGCATCACTCCACTAAAGCTTTGCTCCTCTCAGTACACCCTCTTCAGCTGCGGAAAAACAATGGGTCTGTGGCAGTAGCAGAACTAAAACCCTCATCTCCTGAGTCCTTTCCTTGATGACTGTGGGCAGCTGACAAATTGAACCCACCCAATCTAGCTTTATCCCAAGCAGGAACACGAAGTCAAAAATCTGGGCTTTGCTTAGTGAGACAGAAGTCACTGAAAAATGTTCAACTGCAGCTTTTTGTGCATAATCGCGACATCTGGCAGGCAGGTAAAATCAGGCAGTCGTAAGGAGAGGTGTAGCGCTTGTCGGCGCAGACAGCCTCGGAAAGGTGGACCCTTAATGTCAAGCGGCTGGGTGTCATCCCTCCGCCCAGCCTGCCTGGGAGGAGGAGGAGAAGCTCTGGGGACACGACCCGTGTGGGGCTGTCTCCTGTCTCCGAGCAGCGCTTGGGTCCTGCACCGAAGACCATGCGACAGGAGCGGCGCTGGGGCAGCCCGGACGGCACCCAGCTGCAAAATTCCTCCGGTTTCTCCCAGCGTTCCCCGTGCGAGGCTCGGTGGCACCGGGGACAGAGAGGATGGACGTGCCGGGGAGCGCTGGCGTCTCCGGCCACTTCAGACAGAGCCATTGAGCGGGCGGAGAGGCTGCGCTTTGTGCCCTTCCCAGAGGGCTGCCTCCTCTCCATTTGTTTACCACACATCCTGTCTTCTTTTCTGTTTGCTTCACACATCATCGCCTTCATTAATCGTCCTCCCCGCTCCCCATTTGGGCCTTTGGATTTTCGGCTCGCCATGGGTAATTCTAATTACCTCAGACATAAGAAAAAAAAAATAAAATAAAATAGGAGCTTAAGTAGGTGCACTTCATTCTTTAACTGCCTTTTACAAGCAGTTCAGTGCTGGCTACCAAGGGAATCTGATTAAACTAATTACCCTGATTGGCTTGTTTAATCAACTGCTTGGTTTAATTGGGCCTCGCTAATGCGGAGTGGTGGAGTCCGTGGTGCGTAATGTGAGAACCAGGAGACCCGTAACACCGGCGGTGACACCACTACAGAAACCAGCCCGCATTCCCAGCCTAACCGGGGGACTTTAATAAATGCAGACCTCAGCTGAGAGCCCAACTGTATTCTCAAGAGCCTGAATGGGCTGGAGGTTTTAGTGATAATTAAAATTGCTAGGGAGGAGGAAAAAAAAAAAGGGGGGGGGGGGGGGGGAACCTCAACCCTTTCTCATTAAAGGACTTCTACTTTCCCCCTTCCCCCCTCCCAGCCTCCAAACTCGAAGCAATATCGGGAATCCTGTCTGCCTCTTTCAAACAACACTTCAATTCATCAGGGCAAAGAATCCTTCCTCCTTCGTCTCCCCTCATCCCTGCGATTTTTCACTCCCATTTACAGTGTGCATGGCCTAAAGTAAATACACAGACAACAGGGTTACAAATTACCTTGCACTAGGTAAATCCACCCTGAGTACCTAGGGAGTTTGGTGAGTACAAACAGCTTCTGTGTAAGCATCCTAGCAATAATGGGCATTCCTACAGCTCTAATTACTAGAACAATAACAACCTGCAGAGCATCCTTTCCCCCCTCTCATCTCAGTGCCGACTCCCCATTCCCTTCCCTGCCCTCCACTTGCTCTCACAGTGGGGAGGGATGAGGACCAAGGGCCGAACACACGGCTGGCTTAGCAAAGCTCCACTCATCTGGGTCCAATATGTTTTATGGTGACATGCAGGCTGAATTTGCTACTTCCTGAGGATTTTCTTAGAGCCCACGACATCTTGTAGTCCGGTGGGTGCTGGCATGAGTGTGACACCCCTGCAATCAGCACTATAATCCAGCACAGATACAGGTATTCCCTGTGCCACAGTGCCACCTGGGCAAAAATCAATGGCATGCTCAATTGTCATAAATCTCCAATTACCATCTGCAAAATGGAGATTATAGTAGCAAAATTGGTTGGACTCGATGATCTTGAAGGTCTCTTCCAACCTAGTGATTCTGTGAAAATACACCCACCTTTAGCCATGGAAAATAAAATTGTATATATGTGATTTAGCAACTTTAGAATGCCTTTGTACTTGATGCAGAAAAATGTGCATTTATGCCAATTTCAGATGTCCATCTTACTCTAGGAATACCTTTTACTTCTGCTTTGGGTGTGAAGGGAACTTCAGGTGAGCTTGGAGTTACACCATGGCCAAATGACTCCTGCTGTGGCTCTTGGGATGAGGACCTTAGGGAAGGCACCAGAGCTGCTTGCAGAGCCCATCCTTTGATGGGCTTGTAAGGGTGTTTGTTGGGGACCTAACTTTTTACTAGCCTGGCATCCTACCCCTGCAAGCCAGCAGAGCAAACTGGGCCTGCTTCCCACTGTGGTCACTGCCTTATCTCTGAGCTCTGCCCACATGTTGGCTGAACCTGCCCACCCATGATGGGCAAGGGACTACCCACAAAGCATGAACAGACTTATAGAAAGGATCTGGTCTTATTTATGATCACAAACTGTGAGGGGAAGGAAAGACAGCTCCTCCAGAAGTGGTTGGGTCGGCTCCTGTGTTGACCCACATATCCCCAGGTTGCTGCCACCTCATACCCCAGCACCATACACAATGGGTTGCTTTCAAATTGTCTACAACTGTCACTTTTTTTTCACTGAACATTCTTCAGATTGGTAAAGCACTGAAACATTCTTCAGATTGGTAAAGTATGTGCTAGAATTCTGTAAAAATTTGAACGCATTGGGATTTTTTTTGTAAATTATATATGGTGGAAGTCTCCTTTGCACTGTCTCCTCTGTAACCCACAGCAAATGAACCCCATGGTTCTCAAACCCTGCTTCAATTGATCTGGAGAGGTCTCGCCTTTTAATTCTGTGGTATGCTCTGGCTGAAAAATGTCCATGTGAGTGAGTAGGTGAAAGCATTTTAAAACCACAGGGAACCCCAGTGTTGAGCTGAAAAGAAAATGAAAAATGTGTGTTTTATATCCCAACTGACCATGCTGGGAAGGTCATTAGACACTGATCAGCTGGGGTTATCACACTGACCATCCAAAAAGTACTAGCTGCAGGATGCTCAAGTTAAAATTACAGCAAAATCATTATCATTTTTATGAGGGAGAGTATGACATTTTTCACTGGAATATACAACCAATCAGATATGCTACAAAGTGGGGGGAAAAGCAATAACCATTTGCTAATATGTCAGCTCTTCTAGGGTCACTCAGGGTATTGCTGTGGTGATCTCCCTCCCCATCCATCTGGGACACCTAATGAATGATTGGTAAACATAACTTTTCCCAGCAAGACGAAATCTGTTTCTAACTCATGACCTGCTGACACTCGTTCATTATGTGGCCTTCTTCTGAGAGACAGGCTGTTTAGGAAAACCATTGACCGGCTGCATGCCCTGTGCAGCCATCCCTTAATTACAGGACAGACCCTCTTAGGGACAGGGTGATAGTGAAGGGCTGCTGAGCAGATGTTACAGAAAGTGCATCACAGCCACTTAGTGCTCTGCTGAGACGCCACAGGGCCGTGGGACCCACTGCAGAGCCCGTGGGGCTGGAGGAGACATTCTGGCTGGCCCTGGTTGCTGCTGAAACAGGCCATACTTCACCAATGCTCTCCTACAGCTTCCGCTTGCCTCGTGTGGAGATTTCACCTAATGTCTATGAAGATCGATGCACGATTTTCCTCTGCTTTTCATCAGCTTTGAACGAGGCATTATTTGAAACTTTGGGATGTGTGTTTGTTCTTGTGAAATCCTTCATGTTCACAGACCCTGCCCTGTCCTTCATCCAGAGCCACTGGGTTTGTCAGGGGCCTCCATCTCCTGCAGATAATGTCCCAGGCTCAGCTAAACATGGCATGCAGCAGTCTGTGGTGTTGCTCTCCTATTCCATGGGGACAAGAAAGATTCATCTAAAGCAAATCACTCCAGCTATTTCTTGCTGATGAATGAATTAATGGCATTGCAGGGAGAACTGATACTTTACAAACACTTTCACTTCCCACTCTTCCCACTGATCTCTTGGGAACTGATGTGAGCTAGGGAGAGTGCTGTGTTTTTCCTTCCTCGGAGAGTCTTCGAGATGTTCACCTGGCAACATAAACAACCTCATTGATCTTATGAGGTTTACATGAAGATCAAAGTAATTTGGGGATGCTCCAAGCTTTAGTTTTTTGGTGTTTTTTTGTTTTTTTTTTTTCTTTTTTTCCTGGAGCCACTTATATAGCACTTTTTAATCTTTTTTTCAGTTCCAAAGAGCTGCATTAAAACACCTTATTGGCAACAGGAGGGGAATATCTCCGTTCCACTGAACGATGCCAAGTTATCATTACATTCACACTGCATTTTAACAGCCTTATCATTTTCAGGGGTTTTCACTTTTGCGTTAATAAACACTCAAAATACAAGAGCTGTTGAACTCATACCTTTCCCCATATCCTCTGTGTGTTTCCTAGAGGCTTGACAGCAAGAGAGATTTGATCAAGGTCGAATTGAATCAAAACAATGGAGAGCCAGACAGTTAGCTCTGGAGCCTTGGCAGTGCCAGAAGCAAATAAAGCCTCTCTGTGTTTATCACTTCATTCAGTCCAGATGGGCCGTTTTCCTCATCCTGCAGTCATCATCCTGTATCCATACAAAGCTCTGAGTGATATTTCTATAGCATGTTGCTTCAATGAAGCTGTCCTAGAGTGGCTGTACCAGCGGTTTTGAAGTTGCCTCTGTGTCTCTCATGTGGTTAGGCTTACAGATGTCTTCTGTGGTCTCTCTTTCTCTATCAGTCATAGTTTCATTCTCATGCCTTCCAGATTTCCAGATACCTCCTGCCTGTGTCTGCTTGAAGAAAGGCACCCTGTAAAGCCCTCCCATGTATTACAAAAAGATCTGCTTCTGGTTTTGCTTCACATAACGCAGTGTATGTTTTGCAAAAACCTAGGAACTGACAATCAGATTATTGATCACAGCCAACAATTCTGGCTCCTCTGTGTCTAATCCTACACTCCCCCCTTGGAAAGTGGTTTTAGATTTGTTAAATGAATTTGAGGCTGATGAAAAGCTAAGGTCAGACGTATGGGCCTTAAGCAGACAGAATACAGAGAGGAACTTCTTATGTCATGTGCCCTTCTAATTAGACTCAGTTGCATACTGTACAATTCCTCCAGCTCAGGCTATCAGTCTTCTTTGGAAAAAAGCTTTTATCTGCCCTACATTCTGCACCAAATCAGGTCAGATTTGGCTCATTTGTAAACCTGGCCTATATTTTGCACAGAAGAAGTTCAAGGCACTGAGCACTCCTGCCCATCCACTGCTCCCATCTGCCAGCTGGAAAGGGAGCTCAGCAGAGCAATTGCTGTCAGTCGTGTTGGCTCCCTCTGAAAACAGACTGCAAGTATGGGACAAGAAGGAAAGATCCAGGCAAGGAGCTGGGAATTGGATGACTCAAAGTTCAAGTTTACATTCAGACATTCAGCCCCAGTCCTCCTCAGAATGAAATATTTGGGGCACATGCAAAGCACAGAGTAGAAAATAATATACATATACCTCGAATCCATGAGTCTGGACCCACTAGAGTGAATCCAAGCAGAGAAGATAAGGTGCACCCTTTTAGGAGCTTTCAAGTTCAGATGGCTCTGCTCCTGGGTGTTGTGTCTCTGCATCAGCAATAAGCCTCCTAACAATTGGCTTTGCTGTTTTTAACACAGACATAGCACTGCCCAGGTGTGTCCAGAGACCAGCTGAAACCAAGAAAGAACATGTGTCTGCACTCTGTTCCTGACACAAGCTCTTAGTGTTTTGCTGGCTTTACTCCTCTAGCAGCACAGCCTTTGCAGGCACTTCTTTTTAAAGCAGACCTCATTATCTGACCACTTCAAAATCCATGAGAAAGCAAAACTTCTGGGCAAAATCAGAAAAAAACCCCAGTAGCATCACCATCCTCAAGGCTATGATACCGCAAGGGAACCTATACCACTGATTTCAAGGTGTTTCCTCTCCAAAACCCTGTTTAAAGAGCTGAGTAACCTCATGGGCTTTTCACTGGGCTCTGAGCTGGTGTGAGCAGGGCTGCAAAGATATAACCAAGCACAAAATATGACCCTGGCTTAGCCCAGCCTGACTCTGGCAGGGGTGTGCACAAAGCCACAGAGCCTGCATGAAAATGCCCTCAGTCAGGCTCATAAAATGTTGTAGTTTGCAGCTGAGAAGGGATAAATTAAACTAACAAGCATGACAGCTATTTAAAAATAAGAAATCATGTTTCATGGGGTAAAACAACATCTGAGGCCCCGGAGAGTCTGTACTTTGTATTTTTAATAGTCCTCTCACTGCAACAACACTCTCCCCTCCACTTAGCTGGGCTGAAGACCTCAAGTTCAAACATTTCCTCACTGCTCTCTCCCTGGTTTACTGCTGCTCTCATCTTTACTATCACTCTGGATAACTCTCTTTTGTAGAGGAGAAGGGCTCATTAGCCAGGAATTGATAAACAAAAAGGAGGGTGGAAGCAGAGGTCCCTGCTCCCCAAAGCAGGCTCTCCGGGGATGGTGGTGGCCTCCCACCCAGGAAGGCTCCGTGCAGCCCCCAGCTGCAGCCTGTCTGAAACGTGCTGGGGACAGGCTGTCAGAGGGCTGAGCTGTCCCACGCCGGCCCGAGGGAGGAATCGTGTGCTCAGGGAATGAAAAATCTGTCCCAGAAGATTCTGCAAAGGCAGAGTGGGGCTGGTTGCCATGGGCTGGTGTGTGGTGGATTCTGGCACCCAGGGAGAGGGTGGATGCTGGAGGCTTTGGGTTCAGAGGTAGTAGAAGCTCATGAATCCCCATTGCAGGGGAATTGAGGTCTTACCTTCTATGAAAGTCTCTCTCTCTCTTTTTTTTTTTTTTTTTAACCACGACACCCATACCCATTGGTGTTGCCTACATGCTCCTAGCAGTCTGCTGCTTTAAAGGGGAGCTAAAAACAAATGAGTGAGAATGTAAATGCAGTTTAAAGGAGCTTTGAGTCAATTTGGCAATGATTGATAGTGGCTAGCTTCTTCAAAAGAGGATAAATTTCAGGATAAATTCCCTGTGAGAAGAGATAATCTGCGACAAGACTACATTAAAGAAAAAAAATCATCGTGTAACCAACCAACATCTTAGACACAATCATTCGGTCGCCAGTCCTTCAGATGACAAAATAATACTGTTCTCTGTGGTTATTAGCATTGGCAAAGACAATACAAAAAGTGTTAAAGTTATTTAAGTCAAAGTAGAACATTTTTCAACTGGAATTTTCACATGGTGACTGTTACGTGAATTGGGAAGCTGAGGCAGGGAAGTTCAGGGCTGGTTACAGGTAAGACCATGGCTTCTTCTTATCATTAAACTCTCAGAGGCTGTTATGATTTAAAACTCTCCAGAGCAGAAGCTGATCATCTTTTCTGAAGTACTAGCAAACCTCCAAAGAACAGTATTTCTCTGTGAGACTTTTAACCAGGGCAGATAATGATAGGATAAGGAGGACAGGTTTTAAACTAAAAGAGGAGAGATTTAGATTAGATTTTAGTAAAAAGTTTTTTACTGTGAAGTTAGTGAGCCACTGGCACAGGTTGCCCAGAGAACCTGTGGCTGCCCCATCACAGTGTCCAAGGCCACATTGAATGTGGCTGTGGAAGGTGTCCCTGCCTATGGCAGGGGGGTTAAAAGAAGATGATGTTTAAGGTCCCTTCTAACCCAAACCATTCTGAGTCTGTGATTCTGTGGTCTGCCTTTTGAAAGCAATTCAGAGACACAAAATCTTTGTTAGAATAAAAGTCTGGATCAGTATACAGCATTTACCTTGCCTGGTTTTCTAAGTGATAGGAAGCAAGGGTGTTTGATTTTATCTAAAGAGGAGCTGAAGATGAGGCATTCACCACCCTCTGATATTACAGTTTTATCGTCCCAAAGAACTAGAGGAACAGCAGGTCCTGACTGCCCAGAATTGTCAGATTCAGCCTCAATACGGACCAGGTGAGTTTTTCGGAACTGATCTTTGGTGAAGTTGAACAGAAACAGAGCTATCGACAGCCAGCTGCTTTCTGCAAACACCCTCGATCTTTCCATGGATTAAGAAATCACTTTTTGTGGGCAAAACCTGATTTTTGGGCTGATGACAATCTGCATATGATTTGAAATGAGATAAGCTGAGTGCTGTAAGTGTAAGCCAACTACAGAATGCCTTTCTGCAGAATTCGCTGGAACATTTGTCATTAGCAATGTCTGCTTTCAATGAAAAACAGCTTCACAATTGTGGTAAAATTTTTTGCAGGAAAAGTATTTCTGTTTTTTCTATTTCTTGGATAAAAAGACTGAAAATAATGTGAAAGCCAAGGCTTTACTCTGTAGTATTCTCAGAATTTAAATGTTCACTTTCATTTTTCTTTCTTCTTTTTTTTCCCTTTTTTCTTATTTTCTTGCAAAGAAAATGTACACTTCTTTGTTTTCTTTTATACCTTTGCATAATTGTCCTTTTTCTTTCTCTTAGTTGAGAAAAGGTAAAAGAGAGGATAATAGTGGAGAAAAAGAAAAATTGTATCAAACTTAAGTATTTTAATTTTCTAAGAAACTTGCAATCAAGAACAATTTTTATTCACAATGTGGGCAGTGTCAAAAAATTTCCACCACTCACATCTTATTTAAAGGTTTAAAAGTTTTATTTCCTCATGCATGTTGATGACATTTGTTTCTTCTTTTTTTCTTTTTGAAGAAAGAATGTCCAACTCCTAACCCTTATCTTTTTATTCCCTTCTTCTACTTTGCACTGGAGGAACATTTTAAGAAGCTTCCATGGGACTTGTAATGATAGATCCTATTTTGAAGAGTAACACAGGCACTGGGGAGCTGCATCAGACCCAGCTGGTCTCTGCCACTCTCAGTTTGTGCCCACGTGCCAGGGCTGTGACCCACTGCCGTGTCACTGGGCATTTCCCAGTGGCTTTAATCTTAATGAGTTAACAGCAACAGTAAAGAGCAAGAAATGAGGAATTAGGGGCTACATCCCTTGGGATGCTCCAATACAGCAGCCATGTCACAGCTCTCCTTTCCCAGGCACATCAGAGGCAGCCAGAGGGTCACTTTATCTATACCAGGCAGGACCAGCAGCAGTGCAGATGATGAGTCTGTAAATGCTTTACCAATCCAGGATTTTGATCCACTGGACCAAAAATGGCCTTTGTTTCAAACAGAGAATTCCATGACAAACAATCACAAGATATAATTGGATCTAATGGGAAACAGTTTCATCAGAATCAGCTGTGGAAGCCTGTATGCCACGTAAGGCATGTGCAGCAAGCAAAGCACCTCTTGAAGGAAAAATAAAAAATGCAAACAACCCAAACGCATTGACAAATTCTTTTGGAACAAAGGAATAAAGAAGACTGTGTCTTGCAATATCACCCATTTAAACACCCCTTTCTGCAGAAACATTAGGCTTCTTTCTGCTCCCTTAGTGAATGTGAATTTGGGTATTTGTATCCCTGTCGATCCATGGGCTATTCCCCAGTCTTATGATGTGATGAGAAACAAACGGGCTTGAGCTGTGAGGACACACACACATCACATTAAATAGTGCTTACTTTACACCTGCAGCCTTGCTGCCAAGAAGGATGTCTGCTGGGGGCCTGGATGTGCAGGTCTGGCTCAGACTTGTTCCTCTCCTCTTTGTGCCCTTAAAAGAGGGACCCTCAGGGTGTGCATCAAATTAGGCACATGCATGCCTTAAGATAAATTTCTGTACTGCAATGGTCAAATCTCAAAGAATAAGAGTATTTTTTATCTTTACTTCATTCTTGTAGATAAAGTTTGTAAAATTTCTTTCATTCTATGTTTTAAGATTTTTCTCTGCCTTGGCAGAGTGCTTGTATGATTTTCTCTTTGCTAAATGGGAGACTTTTTTTCTTTTGAATTAAGAATAAAGAGACTCTTCCAAAGCTAAGGAAGCTGTAGCTTTCATACTCACATTGATACATGTTGCATTTTATGAGTGGAATATTCATTTTAATGGTAATTTTTCTCTCTTCTCCATCTTCCAAACATTTTTAAATTTTTCCTTTATTCTTTATTTTTAATACTCTTTATTTTTAATCCCTTTGAAGTAAAATGCTCCCCAAGGTCTCACCCCATAGTTTTTGGGTGTGTTTAAACTTAATCAAATTAATTCATCCAACTTAGCAGGAGGGAACATGGTCAAGTGGCATTTAGTAATGCCACTGAATCCCTAGACTTTATCAGTAGTCACTTCCAGTGAAAGAAGCTATTGGTTTCTTTGGTAAAACAGATGCAGGTCATGGAGGGTTACACTAAACATTATGTGAGTTTGCCAGCCAAAAACCAGCTGAATACCCAAATGATGCAGCTCACCAAACACACCTGCCCTTTCATTTTGAGTTGCTTCATAAAATGTCACCAGTCAGTCAGTCTTTAGCTGTGCCTCCTTTTCCTGCAGACTTCAATGAACACCAGGCATGGACAACATGAATCCTTGTCTGTATTACTAATTAATTCATAAGAATGGCAGAGAGGGATACATTTAGTCTGGCTCTGACATTCCTATTCCTGTTCTAATACAGAACTGTACCCTTTTCTCAAAAATACTGTGGTAACCCTTGGTGCGAAAATGAGCTGTCTCAGTTGTGCAAACAGCTCCAAAAGCTGCTAAAAAACAGCTCTCAGGAATATGATCCCACAGTACTTTCACAATGGAAATTGCTGTTCTGTTTGTGAGATAGGGATGTGGGAATTCTCCTTATCAAAATGAGTTAACACACTCCTACTGAATGTTGGCCAGCTTGAGTGATAAAAAGAGTAGAAAAAAAAAAGGCTGATTCTTCTGTCATTAAAGATTAAAAAATGAATTCTGGCCCAAGGAAAAACCTGATACTCATGTATTATATTTATATTGTAGTTTTTATAGTTGTCCTAGGTTTCCTGGAGAATCCATGTTGCACTGAAGAAGTCTCAGTGCTCAGGAGTATCTGAGCCTTTTCCCATCTTACAGAACAAGGCCGGGGTATCCTTTTGTCTTAGAAGACACTGTGCTTTGACAACTTTTGAAGGTCTTTTGCATTCAGGGCATGTTAGATTAGCTCTTGATCTATTCTGTTTCATGCCCACAAATTAAAGCATTATGGGAAAAATCCCAGGATCTACGAAACTATGAGCTATCTTTTGGCCACTAAGTGGTGAATAATCCTCTGGATCTGTCCCAGAATTTTCAACATGCTCAGTGTTTGGACTCTCACTTTACCTTTCATTCTGACCTGTCAGAAACATCATGAAATAATATTTTATTTTTAGGAGCTCCTAGCACCATTTTAATTCACACAGACCCTTCACCCTTCAGTGTATAATCATCCATGCTCCCAAAGCCATGCAGTTTGCAGATTCCCCATCACTGATGCCATAGAGAAGTCAGGACCCCAAGCAACATAGCTAAAGTGGTTCTAAGTTGAGTGTTCATATGTGTAATGCAGCTTCAGCTGAGATGGGGACAGTGGATGCTGCTGAGATCTGCAACAAGCTCACAAAAATCCACTGCTGAGGTGGCCTGTCGCACATGGTCTGCTGCAG
The DNA here is from genome assembly GCF_009819655.1 of Sylvia atricapilla. Classification (NCBI taxonomy): domain Eukaryota; kingdom Metazoa; phylum Chordata; class Aves; order Passeriformes; family Sylviidae; genus Sylvia; species Sylvia atricapilla. The sequence continues at coordinate 27,735,982 of NC_089143.1, forward strand.
ATCAGCCCTTCCTGCTCAATGCGATCACTGAGCAAGCCATGGCACAGCCACCTCCCCAGGGAATCCTTTGGGAGTGCTCAGCTCCTGCTGCCACCCAAACAGAGCCAGGGAGGGCCTGGGGGGTCAGGGTGTGAGACACGTGTGCTCAGGCACACGCACACCCTGCAGGCAGCTGGGAATTATGAGGTGAGAAACCCTGCACAGAGCCCTGCTGACTTCATAAACCACAAAAATGATGGAATTATTGCCACATTATGAGAAGTGATCCCATCTTAATTTTACACCCTGTGTGAGGCAGGAGCCCTAGTTCTTTCTCATGTGCTCTTTAGAGGTTTCCAGAAGTTTCTTTGCTTTCTGAAGTTCAGGTTATTTCACACCTTCTGCTGGTACTTTCTTGTGCAGCAGGACCCCTCTCTGTTGCCACCAGTACAGCCACAAATACCCTGTGGCTGCTCCTGAACAAGTCCCTCCAGGAAGTAAATTGCAGCCAAGCGAGGATTTGATTCCCTTATATTGCCTCTGGCGTTTCTTCATCTTGTAGTCATATTCATGCAGAGGACTTGCACGTTGAACTGAAATTAAAACAGAAAAGAGGCAGCTCTAACAGTTCAGACATTTGTCTTAGTGTGGTTCCTTGCTTAGAGCCAGAAGCTGAGAGCTGGGGCACAGCAGTTCTGGCAGAAAGAGATCCAGTCTTGAGAGGAGAGAGGTTACATCCATCCTCAGGGACCGTTCCAATATCTAATTATGCTCAGGATAATAAATCTACTTTTTTATTTCCTATTCAGCTTTTTCCTGACTTCAGCTTGCAACCACTAGACCCTGTCGTGCTTATGTCTGTGTAATTAAAGAGGACTGAACCTTCACCACCCATTGCCTGCAGCCATGGCCCATGACCAAGACACCTCTTAATCTCATCCTGATCAGTGAACTAAAATAATTTAAAATATTCTAGAAGTGCACGCTTTAAGTAGAGCAAAATCAAACCATAGGGAATTTGGAGCTGTATTGCTGAGGTAGCATAACACTGGATGCTCTATGTGTGCATAAACATGTACATTTTAAAGTTTCAGCAATTAAAATACCATGCAGACAGAAATTGTGGAGTAAATGTAATAGCAGAAGCTTTTGTTTTGTTACGCTCTGATTCATTTCACTTGGTTAGGTACTTTTTGTTGCTGTCATTTTTTTTTATTTGGGTATTTCCTTAAACCTTATAAACTTAATTTTGGTCAGTGCTGTCAAACAAACCAGAGCCACGTACAAGCTGGGTTCTCAGTTATTACCCTGCTCCTGCGTGGCTCAGGAAAAGGAAAGGACTGCAGAAAAAATACAGTTTTCCCCTTCTGCTGGTTACTTCTGAGGGCAGTGGTCTGTAACTTGAGCACTGGCACATGAAAGCTGTTGGTGTTCTGCTCTCTCCTTACTGACAATCCATAATGGCTTGTGAAACCTTCACAGGAGGTATCAAGAGCTGTCCATAATGAATAACTCTACTTTCATGTAAACTACTTAAAGACAAGAGTTCTCTGCCAAGATCAACAGATTACATTAAAAAAAAAAAAAAAAAAAAAAAAAAAGCATTTACAGAACATATTGTTTCAAAGAGATAAAGAGCCAGAGGAAATACACATCTTGAAGAACTGAAGCCAATTTAATTTCAGACTGCTCCACAATCATTCTCTCACCTCTTCTCTACTCTAACCAAAATCCCTCTCTGATTTTTTCATTTACAGTCTGCTTTTCTTTTATGCTGGTTCCACCTAAACTAGCCTGTCCCAAAGGTCCAGTTTGAATTGCACAAAGCAAGAAATGGCTTTGAAGGCTAAAGTGCTGAAAGGGTTTCTATCAGCCACAAAACTGACCAGGCTGCATCTTGCCATAGAGTGATACCCATCCTTCAGCTTTGACAGGCATTCAAAAATATGACCTTTCAGCCGAAAAGAAGAAAAATAGCTAGAAGTGCAAATATCATGAACCAGTTCTAGATCTATTGCTTTCAGAACTAGAGATTCCCAGAAGTGAGCATACCGCTCGTATATTTCTTCTTAGTTTTATCATGGGGGTTGAGGTTTCTTACTTGATTTGCCATGTGTTCAACCCTGTAATTGGTTAATTGCATTTCTTTATTGGTTATTCCACAAACCACATCTAAAAATCCTAATGCCAGAAGCGGTAAGGTAATTTCCAAATAAAATCTTGGAAGAAAAAGCTAAAAATCAGATTAAAATACTCATACAAATCTAGTCCTATGTATTTTCAAGTACTACAACTTCCTCTAGAGCAACTGTTATGTTCTGAAAAATTCATTAGGATACTGCAACACTTCTCTACGTGGCAAAATTCCTGTTTGTGACAGCATGGAAATATACAAAATATAGTGAAAGACATTCATATCCAAATTATGCAATTGTCAGCGTGTTCATATTTTTGTCAAAACTCACTAAGTGACAGAAATGTGACATCCCTTTGAACTGATTTCCAGTTATTTTTGTTTGCAAATAGTTTGAAGTCATTAATCAACAGAGCTTCCTTGAACCATTAACAGAACCACTGCTCTGCTTGGTTGTTTCTCTTTGAAGGGGATTACAAAACCATTTGCTGTAGTTTCAATCCACATGGGTTCCTGCTCTGAATTGCATGCTAAGTTTTGGGATGGAGCAAATTCTTCATCTGGTTTCATGTCAAAACCATCTGAAGTCAGAAAGTTTTGCACAGAAGTGATGCAGAGCCATAAATTGTCCAAGTTCAGTGTGGATTGGCCCAACTGTGTTTTCTTGAGAAAGGGTGGGAACTGGAGCAAATTCTTGAGGGAAAATGAGCTAAGTTTCAAACAAAATTCAAGACTATGCAAATTTTACATCATTTCAGCCTTCACAGCCAGCACATTTAGAACTCTTTCCCTACCCTTTTGTCCAGAAAATGGGACCTGGCCCACAGTGTTCTTCAGAAAGGCTAGGAGAAGATCAGCTCAGGAAAGACAATTTGCCAAGTTTCTCTTGCACAAAGTTCCATGTATTTTTACTCCAAAGTACTCATACTTCTGTTATGTTCACGTCCCTAAACAGACACACATGCAAACTGGTGGCCCTGTTGTGTCCTTTCCACATTCAAATGTACAATCTAGGTTCAGCCACAAGTGGACACAAAAAACAAAGGAGGATGCCATCATTTGTTTGGGCAAATGAAAAGCTAGCCAGTGTGCATTGGGTGCTGAGGATCAGAGACTGAGAAAAACAAGTGTTAATTTCTCAAACACGACTACAAAATAACAATTCTGGAGAAAAAAAAAATCCTCTGACATTTAACAAAAGTATGCCCCAGAGGAAAACACAGTCTGATTCTGCAGCAGGAAAAAAAAATTAGAAAGCATATATGCTTGTTGGATAAATCAGATTTGCCAGATTCTCAGTCAGAAAACCAGAGCACAGCTTGGTTGAGCTAGCATTGTATAATATTAAAATTATTTTAAGAAATGTGCACTCTCAAGAATTATTTATTTCACATTCTTTATGAGTTCCTACTTCTCTTTCAGATGTTTTATTGCAAAGCAAGAGCTGAAAGTTTTAGAGAGAATATTTAAATCCTATCTCATCTTCCTGAGCTGCTTCATGTGTGCAAAATATCAACTTCAACTCAGCACAAGAAACTAAACAAAGATTTTAGGAGTATCTCCTGCTAGAATAATTGGTATAACTGGAAAAAATAGATAAGCTTTCGGGGTACAAGCAGGACCTTTGAGTGCCAAAAAGCATGTTTAACATTTTCCATTGATAAAAGCAACTACTCACCAAAGTGTGTCCTTCTGCTTGATCAAAGCACCATAAATCTAAAAAAATAAATCCAGCTAGCACTGCCTGGGAACAGATATGTTCAAACACTGTTTGTTCTCCCTTCAGTGATGACAAGGCAACCCTGAAAACTGTGTCCATGATTTGATTTTCCAAACACAGTAATCCAGTGTTGTTTGAGAGAGCCTTAGAGCTCTAAGACACTCACATGGGGTGGGGCTGTGTCACACAGGACCTAGAAAGGGTCTGATGGGGGCCAGGTGAGCCACAAGAGGCTTAAAGGCTCTGGGATACCACATTTAAGCAACTTAGTTCCATCAGTGTGTCACAAGAAAAAACCATTGATACTGAAACCAGAGTTTATGAGAGAAGAGGCCTGAAGTGGTAGTCATTTACATTCTTTTACCTAGATTGGTTTCATCTGGAATTAAGTTTTAAAATGGCATGAGAGAATGGATATCTCTCCTCTTTTCACAAACTTTCAATAAAGGAAGGCATTATTGAGGTATTGGAAATACAATGGTTAAATTTCCTAGAGAGAGGCATGTACAGGGCAGTGCATAAACCTGGCTATTGCTTTACCAAAAAAAAGCTGGAAATTGATGTGAAAGAAAACAGACCTCTTCTGAGTTCTGAGATCCAAACCCAACAGAGTTCTTGGGTTCCCAATGCTTATTTGGGCACCTGACTTTGTATTGAGACCAAGAGGAATGAGCTGTTAGTCCCCAAGCCCACATGCTCTCTGGACATCATCAGTGCACCTGGGTATCTTCACTCAGTAGGAACAGCAACACAGCAAGTGTCAGATCCATTTTGGCTTGTTTTTTTTTTTTTTGTTGTTGTTTTTTGTTTTTTGGTTTTTTTTTAAATCTCCTCCAGGACCTGACACTTCCAGGAATATAAAATATAATCAACATTCTCCTGTGGTTTACTGCCTGTGTTGAGTGGTCATGTCACCAGTGATGACCATCCTAAGCTTCCCCAGAGCTGATCTATGGTTCTGGGGGACTTCTCCACAGCATGAAGTCTCAGGGGTTCTTTTGGATTTGCAAGTGCTTGGGCTTGAGGTGGAGAGTTTATCTGAAGTGAGCTTCTGTCCAGCTTCATCTGCGTCAGCTATCAAAATTGTGCAAAAGCCCACAACTTGTTGTATAATATTCGTGGACATGGAAAAGGTACCAGTTACCTGCTTGAGGCTCAACAGCCCTAAGGGATGTGTTGGACTTAGGACAAATTCACTTTTGCAGGGGTTTGGGTTTTTTTAATATTCTTCTACAACCAAGTCAGAACTCCTTGCACACCTGCAGGTCTCCCACTGAGCGACTGTCAGGATTGCACAGTATTAAACCAGTCTTGGCATTTCACAGTGTCCACTAATTATAAGCACATCTGTTTAAGAGCAGTTAGAGGAATGAAAATCCCAGCATTAATGTGTTTGATGCATGTGTTTGCTTCCCCTTAGAGTGAGGGTGGGAAAACACTACTTTAAAAATCTGTAATCTTCATTTCTCTTCCAAACAAATGTAAATGCTCTCTCAGCTCCCCTGGGGAACATCACTGGTATAGGGAAGACTCTCAGGGAAGATGAGCAAGCCTGAGGGCAAACTTTTTTTGTAAATGTGCTTGTTAAAACTGATTTAAGATAAAAATAAAATTCAGAGAAAGCAACCAAAATCAGGTCCAGGCAGAGGTCTTGCACCTGGGGTCAGTGGGAAATAGTCACTGTAACATCAACACATTTTGGATCATAAAGTCATATAATATCCTCAGTTGGAAGGGAGTCACAAGGATCGTCAAGTCCAACTCCTGCCCTGCCTAAGGCCACCCCAAGAATCCACCATGTGCCTGAGACCATGTGCACATCCCTTGACACTTTGTCCAGTTGAGAGACATATGTGACTGTAGATGTCTTCTCGCCGCTCTTGAACCCTGGCTCAGGTCCAGCCTCATTCTGGAATGGTGAGTTAACCGTCTTGCTCAGAACCAAGTTTGTGAGACTGAAATATCCTATTGTTTATCTGTTTTAGCAAAGAAAGCAGTGAGAGCAAAAAGGTTAACATTTCATTTATACAATTTTCCTCATTCACAGTAGATGATCCTGGCAATAAGACTTACATTATAAGACCGGTTTTCATATTCAAACAAATATCACATTACTACAGACAATAGCATATTACTACTTGGTGGTCTGAAATCCTTTGTCCTGAACCTTTTGTATTAATGTGGATAAGGACTAATGATCCTGGAGTCAGTAGTGTCAGTCAGTGTCACAGTCAACCGAGAAGGGGATGCTTTGTCTCTGTTTTTGTTTCAACTTCCAACTCCCACGGGAACTTTGCTCACACCAGGCCCTTCTTGACCCAAATACTTCTCATCTCCCTTCACATGTCCCTGGTTAAAAGTAGTCAGATAGCCACTTAAAAGCTATCAGGAATAAGAGTGGGTTCTCCAGACACAAGTCTGTCTGTCAGCCTTTGGTCCTGTGAGCAACACCAGCCTAAATTTCATCCCACTGACCTGTCGCTTTTTATCTTGCATTTAAATGTATTTAACAACCAACAGAAACTGCTTCAGCCTGTAGTGAGCAGCAGCTATTTCTTGGGAGAGGATACAGCTGGTGCAGAGCAGGCAGGGGTTTTGCACCACAGAGGGGTGAGCTGCAGAGCAGCAGCAGCCCATTTGTCAGAGACATCAGCCTACTGATGGCTCCAGTGCAACATCACTGCTCAGCCAGAGACTCTGGAGTCATCCTGTCTGCCTCACAGAGCTGAGAGCCCTGGAAAGCCAGTTTATCTCCTTGCACAGATACTTGCAGCCCTGCCTGGACTGAAGCTCTGGGGCTCTTCAGCACATTAGCAAAGCTGAGAAGGAAATCTTAAATCCTTTATGACCAGACTCTGGTCCTTGAGATGACCTGGGTGGGAGATGGGGGCAGAGGAATCTGACCTTTCTGAGTCACCACCAGTATCACCAGCATATTGCTCAACCCAGGGGATTTTCCCTGGCACCACTCATACCCCCCAGCTCTGCAGTGCTTTCCTGGGGAAGAAATCCAAGGTAGACTGACTGTATTTTGCCATGCCCCTGAATAAAAGCCCTGCACAGTTCAGGGACACAGCTGAAGTGAAATTCAAGCTGACCCCCACTGTGACTTGCAGGATAACGCAGTCTGGGGCTTGGCTATCTGATAGTGCAGACAGCAAAGGCTGTTTATTTGCAGGGTTTTGATGAGCACCTGGACAATCAGGTTTCCTGGGAAGTGGCACCAAGCCTGCCAGAATTCAAGAAACATTTGGACAACGTTCTCAGGCACATGGTGTGATTCCTTCGTTTGACCTGGTCAGGAGTTAGATTCAATGGTCCTTGTTGGTCTCTTCCAACTCAGGATATTCTGTCATTCTACAAATCAAGGGCAGACCTTGGCTGCAGCTGCCATGGTGGCAGAGGACAAGAAAAGGAGCAGGCTGCAAAGCTGGCACTGTTTCATATGCCATAAAACCAGCAGAATATCCTTCCCTGGGTCACTGCATTGAAATCAGCAGAGGATCAAACTTGTCCTGCTGATGACTCAGGTGATGCCTCTGAGTGCTCTGCTGCTATGCTGAGACCATGAAGTTGGATGTGAGCAAAATTCCTGTCTGGTTAAAATAGGGTGAACTAAAGGACAAAGAAACAGTTCTGTTATTGTCTGGACCTCCAGATCATATCCTTAGAGGCTATGGCGCAGTTTATTCAGCAGAGGAAATAAAAACTGCTTGGATAAAATCTTCTTACACATTCCCATGCTCTAGTCTCTTGTGAAAGTGTTTTTAGTGTAGAACTACACCACTTTAATTATATGCACTCCTTCAATGAAAAAGCATGACTCACACCTCTGCACAGGAGATAAAAGATGTGCAGAAACCATAAAACCACTAAACCAGCATGTAATGCCAGCAAAGCCACTTATCTTCGTGGAGTATTTTAATGTCTGTCTTGTTCTTCCAGGAAAGCTATGGTACAATTTACGCTTTTAAAAAGCCTCAGCTTGTAAATATATATATAAAATATCTTTTCTAAGGCTGGTTCTGTAAAACAGTTTTTAAAGGACTATTATAGGGTTTAACAGGGCATTGTAAGTTTCAGCACCCTGAGTGTTATATTAGCCATACCTTCTTCATGTATAAATATAATGGAAAGGAGGCAGAAGAGCCTCAAACAGAGATGGCAAACAGAGGTGCTGACAGGGTAAGAATCTTCTTCAGCACGAATCCTCAATGATCAGTGGTGCCACAAGCAGAGCAACTCAACCCCAGCTCCCTGCTCCCACCTGCCTTGTCTCAGCTTGCATGGAGGTTGTGCCTGTTCCTTTGGGCCACCTTTGCCTCTGGAGTCACTAGCTGCTCTCCAGCAAATCTTGTCCCCTACTCCAAGTGGAGCCTTGTGGTTAGGGCTCAGCTTGGCAGACCCATGTCTCCATCCTCCTGGGAAGCCTTTAACCACAAGCCTAGCAAGCCAAGTGAGACAGTCACCATCTGTCTTTGATCTAACTTAGTGCAAAGTCTGGGGACAATCACAGTCACTTGATCTCATTTTTGGGTTGCCTCCCAAGGCAGAAATCTCCTTCCTCATCCTCAAGTCTCAGTGAGATGGGACTCCCAGAGCAGACACTTCAGTGGCTTTTGGTACCATTTGACAGGATAAAAAGTACCTGAGAGTGTCTTCGGAGTCTGTGGTAGACACAGGCATTTTGGGCTCTAATTGTCCAAAAGTTTGAGCTTCCTTTCATTTACACACACTCACACTCACAGTGGTTGTTATATATTAAGTGATCTGTGGCTGTGCTGAGGCTGACCTCAATTAAAATGTGTCTTTGCAGGCAAAATGTGGTGATGCACAGGGGTCTACAGGGCAGTGAGAGTTCCTGGATTTCCGTGAGGTTCATTACAGGTATCCACGCAGCTGACACAAAGTTTGTTATTGACCTTTGTCTGTAGCACTCTTATTGCACATCCCACCAAAATGAGATTCATTGGACATCATATGATCTAAGTTCAGTCTAATTTAATCTGTTTTAGAAATGCCTGATATATTTTACTGGTGTCACTCCAAAGCTGAGCATGCAGCTGAGTCTGCAGACAAGGAGGGGAGGGGGATTTGCTGTGACAGGACTCCTGTCCTGGCCACCAGCAAATCCATAGCATGAGCATTTAATGGGGACATCATGAATATTCTGATGAAACATAAAAATCATAAGCAGTCACTCAGGCTGGTGTGTGTAAATATCTTCTAGTTATGGAGCTGCTCCAGATCTGGCATCATGTATGCATCACTTGTCAGAGGTGCCCAATACGGATGCAAAAAATTAGGATTTTGTGCCAGTGGTGGAAAGCAAGCCTCTTCAGGAGGTCATTTAGGATGCTGAATTAGAAGGCTGAGCAGGACTGTGGCCAATGTAAAGAAATGAGTTTCCAGACTGAGGTAAGCAGCCCCCATGAGGTGCCTACCCTGCTGACAAAACCTCTACAAACCTCTAATCACCAGTGTCTGATAAGAGCTGTGAAGGGAGGAAAGGTCTAAAGCCACACAATTAAATCGCTTTAAGATACTCATACTTTCCATGGTTCATCAGCAATGCAAATCCAAGCTAATTTATATTTTTGTAATAGCTGAAAAGTGGAGGCTAAAAGGCATTTTTAAGATAATAAAGTAATAAATATCTCTTTAATTTGTCAAATGTCTGTACTTGGCTGTTCTCTCTCTGTCAGTAGGCTCAGCTCTGATCAGCTCCCACCCACCACCCCTTTATGGTGCATAGAAAAGGGAATGCATTGAGGTTGTTATATCATTTTCTGCTTAAAAATTGCTTCTATCACTTACTGCACTTTTCTACCTTGCTGCCAGGCATGTCACCACTACTTTACACATCCCAGGAGATTCAGGCATGATTCTAACTCCTTTTAAGTAAAGAGCGAGCAATGAACAGCTTCTCCCAACTTTGGATCATGCCATGGATCACATCAAAGTGACCTCTGTGCATCTAGTGGTATGCTGCAGGAGAACTGGGAACTCCTTTTTGAGATTTCGTAAAGGCAACACAGAGGGATTAGCATGCCATTAGTAATGCTGTTTGTCACAGTATAATTTATTGAAGCTGATTGGTAATTTCATCAGTCATTGTTGTTGTGCAACACTTAAAAATCTGCAGCATTACATGGAGAAGGCAGTTCAATAGTCCATAATATGTAGCAAGGGTAAAGGCAAGGGAAAAACTAAGTAAAATTGTGGGGCAGTTCTTGTCTGCATTAGAGAACAAGTGTGATTAAGAGCCATCTCTGCTGATGAGGATGCTGAAACACACTAAGAAACTTGAGCACATATTCTTGATGAGCACAATACTGCCCTGTGCAGGAAAAAGGGAAAAATCACATGGAGTGAGTCAGAGCCAGGCTGTGCAAGGAGGGGAAGGTTTTTGAAGGCTGCTTCCTGGTATTTGGTTTTCCAGCAGAAAGGCTGCTGGGAAAAACTACCCACAGGAATAGTAATGGAACCTGTGTTGGGATACTTGAAATTAGCTCTTTATTCTCTGCTACCCCCTGCCTCCCCATACCCTTTCTGACATGACGAACCTCAGCTTCTTCCCAAAAGCATTTTAAGCTGCTTGACCTTCACGTGTTGCAGCAGAGCAGAGGGTTACTAGCACGCCCTCAGAGACTATGTGAGCTAAGGATTTTATACTGGATGCCATACCTCTGAAAAAACTACCTTTCATGCACGGAGGAAATGATTAGTCCCTGTCAGACTGCAAATGGTGTCATTGTCAACATGGATACAGGAGAAGGAGGTGAGACCCATGAATAAAGGCCTGGGGAATGGTCTGGCACCTCCTAGAATCTGCCGAAATTTCTAATATCTTGGCAGATTTTTCCCTTATAACTGATATCTTTCCATCTTTCTGTCTTTCTTTAGTTTTTATAATTTCCTATTTTTGCTTTTTCCTTTTTTGTTTCCCTCTTTTTTTTGCCTCAGCACCTTGCCTTGCCTAGCCACCTTCCTAATTCAAATACACCCAGCTTACAAAGTTTATATATGTGAACAACATCTTCCCATGCAGAAATAAAGTCACTTCCAAGCTTTGGCATTTGCCGGAGTTGAGCCTGAAGTGTTAAAGTACAAACACTTTCTGATCAGCCATTCCCTTGACAACAGATGGCCCAATCTATGCTCCAAGATTGTCTTTAACTCTGTCTGACCCAACATAAAACCAAATGTTCATAAACTGCAGTTCTCCATACCCCAAGATGTCCATTTTTGGCTGTAAATCTGGAGCACATGCTGTTATCTGAGATTTGTAAGTCATGTGTGATACAGGGAGGTGCATTATCTTACTTGGGGGATGTCTGATCCACACAGGCAGAGCAGTGCATCTGCCAGCAACTTCAGCTTCTCCAGGGAAACTTTCTCTGCCAGTGTTTTCAATGTGATAAAGTCATTTTCTAATTTCCCTGGATAATACCTCACCTTATACCTTGGGTAAATATACCAAGCCCAAGCCATGGGAATCACACACATTGAAGGCCACAGGAATCTCACTGCTCTTGGCTGGGAAAGGACCCTCTTGTTCATCACTAGAATTTTTCCACAAGACCTGCAAGGATGAAAGCTGCTTCTTTCTGTTGGCAATAGTGTTACCTCAAGGGCAGGAGAGCACAGAAAAAATGCCAGATGTAGAGGCCATGGAGCTGCTGAAATAACACCTCAAAGTTAATGAATTGTGAAGAATCGAACCATAGCTCAGATGTCTGGCTGAGAACACTCTTCCCCAGCATTCGTTCAGCTGCTAATGGGTTGTGTCACACACTGCTGCTGAGAAAGGAACAGGGAGATATCTCCAACTGGATGCTTGGCACACCCTCATTTAAGGAGGGAAAGGGCTGGATTTGCTCTTTCTGATAAAGCCACAAATTCTGCTAATAAAATGGATGCAAAAAAAAAAAAAAAAAAAAAAAAAGTATCACCTTTCTTATAACACATTCAACTTTTGTCTCAGGCTCCAAAATAAGAAAATAAGAGATAATTTGCTTTTAAGGCGTCCATAAAATAGACAAATGTTCAGGTTTCATTGATGCGAAAAAATATCTTTTCACAGGCATTATTTTTCGCAGAGCAGGGGGAAGGGGAGCTCCTAATCTGTTTATACTAGGATTAATATTAGGAGTGAGTTAGTTTTTCCAAGGTTCAACAGAGCATGAGGGGGAAAACAAAACAAAACTTATTTTCAGGAATGTTTACCAATGGGTTCTGGTCATGATTTGTGTTTTGAAACTTGGGAGGCCAGTTTTTGAGCTTCACTGTTAGTGTTTAATTTGAGGATTAGGAATTATTGAGTTAGGTTCATTAAAATAGCTGGGTTTTGTCCTTTGAAAATTTAAGAAAACATGGTGTAAGCCTTGGAAAGAAGGTCTCTTTCTGGGTAACAACAGCCTCATTCAGCTCTAACCATATGGCTGTCTTTGTTTTAGAAACCTGTGTTAAAATAAGGATAAGGCTCCCTATTCCAGCAGAATCATCAGCTCTGTTCTCAGGGATTTACATAGCTCTCAATAATACTGGTTTAAGCCTTGAGAAATCTACTGAGATCCCACATATTAAAACTCCTGTAAGTGTGATGGGAGTAATTTATTCCCCAAATTTCATGTTCAGTTCCCAGTTTGAAGAGAGGAGTGTGAAGCACCAACATCATAGACAGGATAAGGCTGGCAAAGGGTAGCTCTGAACTCTCTGTGTGAGTAGAGGATGAAGACACTGAAATATTAAAAAAAAACCCAAACCAAGCCTTAAGGAGGGACTGGTTCCAGATCTCATCATGAGGGCATCCTCTTAGAAATGCATTAATAAGACAAAGGTGCTTGTCCTGTTGCAATGGGCTAGTCTGCAAAAGCAAAATGAGTTCCCATGCCCTGGCAGGAGGAGGACAAGGCTCCTCCAGGGCCAAACGTCAGCCTTCGAGCTTCTCAAATGATTTGCAGCAGTCTGTGTGGCTTTGTGCCAAATGCATGGCAGGATCTTTGCACTGCCATTCTCAGCAGGTCCAGTTCTGCCTTCAGCCACTTTAATGTACCAAAATTCAAAGCAGCTGCCCCCTTACAGTGTGGACTAGGACCAGCCCAAACTTGTCTACGTGTGGTTGTGCTCACAAATGTCCCATTAATTGAGAACAGTCCTTAGTGGGTTTTCATTTCAAGAAGAGTTTTAAAAGTTTGGGTCACTGTAAACAAAATTGTGCACTCCTCTGTTTTGGGTGTTTTAGAGCAACTCGGCTCTTTTTTTCTGCAGCCCAACCAGCTGACTGTAGCTGGCAGGAAGACAGTGAATCCATTTTACGATGACTTTCAAAGTTTCAAAATGTGTTTTGGATCTGCCTTGGAGTGAAAACAAAACCTTTTGAACTTTTTTGTACTGTGAAGTCATGTCAAGACCGTTTTTGACTGGGAAGACTCTGAGCTTCCTTCCCTCTGTGATGCAGTCTGTGAAGACAGCCTTGGCTGCTGGGTGTCAGGTGGCAGCTTAGAGCTCTGGAAACAGCAGCTCAGTGATAGAAGAACCTGGAAACCTTCAGATACAGCTACAAGACAAGCTGCTTCCCAGAGCAGAGAGGCTGTGAGTGCCCCACCCTTGAAAGTGGTGAAAGCCAGGTTGGATGGGGCTCTGAGCCACCTGATTTAGTGGAAGGTGTCCCTGCCCATGGCATGGGGTTGGAAAGAGATGATCTTAAATCTCAATTCTGTGATTCTATGATTCTACTCTGGACAGTTTCTCCTAGGTGGGATAGCTGCTGTGACTTTTCTCAGGAATGCTACAGTTCTTCCTAATGATGTAAGGTCACAGTAACACTGGATTTCTGTTACAAAAAACCAGCCAGGGCCAAAGGTGATTTTAATCCTGATTCCCAGCCCTCACTTTTCACTTTTATACATACCACCAGCTTGCTGATGTAGTTACCACTCTTCTCATCTTTCCATGCTTAGCAGGGGAAGATACACTGTAAAATAAAAAGAACAAAAAAAATGCCTTATCAGGCTTGAAACTGTCTCATTTTCCTTCCTTGTGTTCTTATATTCTTCCATTTGTTGTTTAAGGGAGATAAACTTACTGGAAAATGCAATCTCTGGTCCATAAAATACGAATTCTAAGTTAATTTTTCCAGGAAGGGAGTCTGATTATGCCTTATTCATACTCAGTGGTGTATGTCAGCTGTCACATACTTTCAGACCTGTGAGGAATTACACCAGCACTGGATTATAATGTACTTGATTTTGAAGAAAGGAGAAGCTGTACTACTGTAATCATTATTTAAACTATATCCTTTTGATTTGTTTGATGCCAGCCTCTCATTCACACGTAACATATCATGCAGTCAAAAATAAGGGGCCTGCCTTTGAGGGGGAAAATAGAAACAACACTTTTTTTATTTTAGATGAATTACTCACTTTTTGATAAAAAACATGATTTCAACTACAAAGGGGGAGAAAAAATTTGAAAATGTGATCTTTCGAACATGGGGGCTTCCTGTGAAACATGACTCCATGTGTCAGGGGCTGTGATAGCACAAAACTTCTTCCTGAAGAACTTTCAATCTGAATTGAACAGTTAGAAAAACACCATATTTTTAGTATATATCTTTATATACTCCAAGTGGAAAAATAGATCAGTGACAGAGTGGATATATTATCAGAAATATGTCATGTTGAAAAGGAAGCCTTTCTGGGAAGGCAGTCAGATGCAATAACCACAAGATTATCATTCTTAGTTATTATCTTTTCAGAAGATTTCACATCATAATTTCTGCCGTTCTGGTTAATACCACACTAAATGGAAAAAGCAACATACTTGTCACATGAATTACTAGAGCAGACCTGCCACCAGTCACCCATAAGGAGGCACTGCCTGTTTTACATCCTTGATGATGCTCTGAGGTTATGAAGTCCACGTGGTTCACCCAGGCATTATCTCCACACAACTTTTGCTATCACTTTTTACCTCACATACCAATTATTTCCACACGTTGCTGCAGAGCTCATCTTACGAGCTTGGATTAACTAAGAGCCAGATTCAAACCTGGTACCAAATCAACTGGACATCAAGGCATTATCCAAAGATCTGGCAAATACCAAATACCCAGCAGCCCTTCCAGATGGAGATTAGCTATTTTCAACTTGCCCATCCATATTTTCCCCTTGCTCCATCTCTCTGTTTCTCCATTAAACATAACTGGGCACCTAGGATTTCTTAGCCACAAAGTACATGGTTTATATTTGAAGAAAAGCATTTGTAAGAAAGATGACAGATATGCGTAAGCATCTAGTGAACTCATACTGTCTTCTTCAGTGTTTATATTAACTTATTATGCCCTACTGTTCTTAAATAATTACATAACTATCCACAGTCATTTCAAACAGCCCTTCAACCCACATCAGCCTCATGTATAAACATTGGTGCTTTGTACAGTCATTTTGTATGAAATTTGTCTGCAGGGCAACAGTTTGCTGTACTGTATGCCTTTTGTAAGATGACTCAGGCAGCAGTTAAGACTCAAAGTGCTTTTTATTCCCTTGCAAACAATCTGTCTGCCTTCCCTGCTATCTGAAGCCCAAGATCTGAAAAAGGGGTTGCCCAGTATGGTCTGTGTCCAGAGTCCTGCTAATAAATCACTGAGCTGCAAATAACAGACACAAACAGATCCCAGGCATCTGGGCCCCTCACTCCGTAACTGCAGGCACGAAGTCTTCCGTCATTTCTTCTAAACAGGTCCAATTTTGGCTTGAGCACCCAATGTAATACTGCAAAGTTGTAAGAACATGGTTCTGTGCCCAAGCAGCATTCATTTGTGTCTCATTTGGGGTCATTAGCTTGGGCTCAGCCCTGCCCTAACCAGAAACGAAGGAAAACACTGCCTATCTGGAACGATTTGGTGACTTTCTGCCTTTTGAGGAGGAGTCCCATGCAGTAAAATAAAAAAGACCTGAAACTCTGGAAAAAGATGCAAAACAACTTAATTCTCAAAGAGACAAAGACTGCCTCTTTGGAAAAAACTTCAGGTGCTCTTAAAAGCAAGAGTGCATGGGGTGAGTCACCATCTGACTTCCCACCCTGCTTTTGGGCAGGGAAGGTGGAGAAACAGTCCAGCAGAAAAAAATGTGTCATCATGACAAGCCTGTTCATCTCACAGTGTAAAAAGTGCCCAGGAGACAGTGAATGCCATCAACCAGGAGCAATTTGGCACTGGGCATAAGGACTGGCAGAAGGCATAAGCATCATGTAATTCCAGTTTAAGACCTTTTTAAACATATAAGAGAAACCTGAGCCAACACCTTTGGCCTGGGGACAGATTCATGTCCCTCCACCTTCATCCTTAAGTGCTGCAGTTTTATCTCAAAGGGGAGAGGATTTTGCACAACACTGGCCCAAATATTCTCATTTGAGAGGAAAGAAAGGAAGAAAAAATTCTCAGGAAATTTTGCAGATTTCTCTCCAGGTTTGAAGAAAGGGACATTTCTGCCTTTCCTCTCACTGGCAGGTGGGGTTGTGGTCTCTGTTCTGTGAAAGGGAAAAAGATGAAAACCTCTGGGCTGACTAAAGAACATTTTTTAGTAGTTGTCTCTTTCTCAGTGACACATCCTCTTATTGTATGTACACACAAACACACAGACCCACGTTTTCTATTTCATTAAAAAACATCCTGGTAACAATCAGAGGCAGCTCATAAATGTCATATTTTGAAAAGCATAATGCACGACTCCCTCCTTAGAGCAGTTTTTATGACAAACAGTATACCGATATTTGTGTATAATTTCTAAGACTATAAAATAACTTTTTATGGTTCTTGGGCTAATATCTGAAAAGCAGAGTACATTTTTGTATTAAAATCTTTCACAGTATTTAAAGCACAATATCCTCTGCCACTCCACCCTCCCTCTTGTTTCTCTTTCTATGCAAAACCATGTGACAAAAAGCAAAGTGCTTTTAAGAAACATACCTCTGGCCTCGAGCCAACCCCTCTTTTTCTTTTTTTTCCTTCCTTTTTTTTTTTTTTTTTTTTTTTTTTTTTTGTTTTGCCAGTTGAAGCTGACAGATATCTATAGCAAACAGTTAACATATATAAACATGTCAGCTGTAAAACAAATACACTTTGAAAGAAAACAGAGCTGGAGTGGTTTATGCTGCGAGACAATGTTGGTGCAATTAGCAGACACAGGGTGTGGGGTCTTCAGGACACATTTGGCAGGTCTATCCAAGGTAGAAGTACCTTTCTTCTTCACTCTGTCAAGTCCTGTGTGGATGGCATGGAAAAAAAGACAGGCCCCTGGTGTCCCAGCCACCATCTGGTGCAGATGAAAAGAAGGCATAAGCAGTTTTTGATGCTGAGGAGGTGTGCATGAGAGACAGCTGCAGGCAGGCATTCCTGGGATACATTTCGCAGGTCAAATAAGCTAAATCGTCACTGAATTGCAGCCACTTAGAGGCTTGATCCTGCAAAGCTTCTGCCAGATGCTGAGCCCTCCTCCCTCTGCTCCAGCGAGGCTTTCCTCTGCTGCTTATTATCCCGTGTCACTTAATGCCATTGTAAATGGACTGAATTAATTAGAGCTAGGGAAGAAAACCAGTTAGGAAAAACAATTAGTGCGGGCTGGTGCAGTGCACTGTGGACAGGCTCACAGCACCCCAGCAGTGAGGAGTCACCTCAGCACCAGGGTCACTTATAAGGTCATGGGATGTTGACCACAGAGGGGTGGATACATAATGTTGGGGCAAAACCCAAACGGTGATAACCAGAGAGGGAGGGAAGGGTGTCTTGCTTGGGTCTGCTCCCTGCTCTGTTGAAGGGCACATCCCCACACTGAGCACTGTCTTTTGTTGGGGCAAAGCTGTTCATGGGCCCAGGCTCATCATTTTTGGCCTTGCTGTTATCAGACTGAATGAGGAAAATAACCACTTTAGACTGCCTGTCAAGTCAATGAGTGGGACTGGCATCCTTCAAAAGTAGTTCAGAGTGGGCTTTGCTGTCCAAGATGCCATGAGATGGATCCAGCCTCTGCTGAGCTTATGTCCAGACGTTCTCCTTCTTGGTGGGCCCTATAAAGCAGTCTAGCAAAGACCAGACACCAGGGTGGCTCCAGGCCATCAAACCCTAACAATAGGTTAAGAATAGACTAAACAGAAAATTAAACAGATTAATTCAATTCTCAAACAGACTAGGAGTGCAATTAAATGGACTCTGATTCCCCAGGCTGAGAAAGACACCACTGAAGGGGACAGGATAGAGATTGCAAGACTGGAAAATATGAATAGAAGATGACTCTTTGCTGTCTCTTCTAATACAAGAGCCAGGGGACATCAGATGAAACTAGTTAGTGGCAAGTTCAGAGAAAAAAAAAAAAGAAACAAAAGAAGAGCCAATTTCCCCAATGTGTAGTTAAGAGGGGGAGCTCTTTGCCATAGGGCTACCACATACAATCGTGGAAGGAAAATCATTTCAAGTCTCTTGAAGCCAGAGATGCCTCCCCTGGCTCAGGGCAGAGCTAAGGCTGATGGGGTCTGGTGAGTGCAGTGCAGGACATCACTGGGCACTGGCCCTGCTCACACCTCGGCGTCTGTGGGGGGCACATCCCAGGTCTGCCTTGGACGGAGGATCAGCTTAGGACCAGGGTCTGTGAACCTGAAATAGCCTGAAATTCACTGGCTATTCACTGGCTATTCACAGGCTATTCACTGATCTCAAATCGCAGCCCAAAAGGTGTTCACCAGCACAGATGCTGCCTGTAGTTGGAGGGGAAGACACACACCTTGGAGTCCTTTGCAGAGTCCAGCCCAGCAGTACCTGAGCATCCTGGAAGCTGAATCTTCTCAAAAAAATTAAATGTGGGGTAAGGAAGGGTTTCATCTTTCTGATGCCTCCCAGGGACACAGATGAAACCTTCCTTCTTTTGTGACAGGAATAAAAGAGGGATTAACAGCAGTGATGGGTGGAATTCAAACACTTTGCAGGTTTCGTTCAATTTGGGGAAGTCTAAAATAGATCTGGAATGGAATTTCAATACACAGATTTCAGAAAATACCTTCTATCAAAGCAATTTCCCACATCTCAGCTTGCTTTCATTTAATGCAGAAATAAATAAGGATGAAAACAAAGGGTTTTGACTGCAAGAATACTTAAGATGTGATTCATCACTAAGAAAATATTTTGCAAAAAAATAATTTTCAATTACCTTTTAATTTTTACCAGAAAGGTAATATTTTTGAAAAGCCATCTTTAAACTAGTTAGATTTTTAATTCCTTTTCTTCTTTCTTTCCTTCCTTCCTTTCTAATTCACATTTTTATGCTCATTATTCCCTCACCCTACTCCATCTACTGCTGAAAAAAAATAAAAAAGATTTCTGAACCCTTAGAGAAAACTGCTGTTCACTCAAACCCACTGGGAAAAAAAATAGAAGAAAGAATTTTAAAATGTGAAACTGCGTGGAAAACAAAGCCCTTTTTTTAAATGTTTTTCTGCCTCAAATATGAGGAGAAAAAGCACATACAGAAATACTTTGAAAACTGGGATGCCTCTACTTTTGTCTTTCCCACTGCAGGCACAGGAGATCTGATTGGTCTCACTCAGCTCATGGAGGGGCAACTGAGACATCACCTGCTGAAGGATAATTTTAGAGATGCCACGGTTCCTGGTTAGATGTGCTTTTACAGACACACAGGAAGTCTGCAGTAGAAAAGAGATTAAGAACAAGCCTTAAATGAGTGACCTCTCCCACCCTCAAAGCAGCCTCTCTCATTTCTTTCTCCTTCCCAACAGAAAACACACGTTGCTGATGGGGACAGTGAAAGGGAAGGTGACCCCTGAGACCACTGAGCTGCTCTGGGGAGATGAAGCAGACAATGCCATGCAAAGCAGAAGCAGCATTGTGATTTTTTTTTTTTTTTTCTTTTCTCTTTTTTTCCTTTTCCCTTTTTTTGGTGTTTTTTTTTTTTTTTTTTTGGTTTTGGGTGGGGTTTTTTGGTTTTTGTTTTTGTGTGGGTTTTTTTTGTTTTGTTTTTGTTTTTTGGTTTGTGTTTTTGGTTTTTTTGGGGTTTTTTGGTGGGGTTTTTTTGTGTTTTGTTGTTGTTGTTGCTGTTGTTTTTATTTTGTTTTTTTTTTTTTTTTCTTTATAGTTCTGGTTTCAGCGGGGATTTTCCAAAGCACCTGTTGGGGACATGTATATGTAACAGAGCAGGAGAAACTGCATAAATGGCTTTATCCCCCTCCATGGTGTAACATAAACCAGTTCAGTCATTTATTTCAATTAATGAGAAAATCACTCTCCAAATAACAAAAATACCCAGAGAAGCTTTCTGCCAGTTCAGCCAAGCAGCATGCTGCAAGAGCTATTTGCACTGAGCTGCTTGAGAAGTGGCTTCAACCCCAAGGCAAACATCTGTGGAAGCTTTAGGAGAGCCTAGACCAGGAGAAAAGCCAGCAGCAGATATCTGTGGGCTTCTTTTGGGCCAAGCACAAGAGATCCCAGTATCTGTTGTATGAGGAGGGATTTCTGGAGTTCATGGGCTTCATAGCTAGAAGTGAGGAAACCCTCACAATGCCCTAAGCTGGAACATAACTGCCTGAGGTTTCTGACTTCTAGGGTTTTTTTTTTTTTTTTTTTTTTTTTTTTTTTTTTTTTTTTTTTTTTTTTTTTTTTTTTTTTTTTTTTTATGAAATCTCCTTAAAGAACAAAATTAAGGGATGGTCAATTTATAGATAGATGAACTTGGCATGATTTCCAACAACCAGCCTGGCTCTTAATGCCTTAAGCCTTAGCAATCCTGGACTGGTAAGAGCAGTTTGGACTGGATATCTGACCTGCAGTAAAACAGGGTGCTATTTAGAATTGCATCTCAGCTGCTCACAGAAGTTCCCTGTCTTCATAGAATCAGAATCACAGACTGGTTTGGGCTATAAGGAACCTTAAAGGTCATTTCCAACTCCCTGTCATGGGCAGGGACACCTTTCCCTAGACCACTAATAACTGCAGGAAATCATATAGCCTCTGGGTTGTGGGCAGCCACAGGCCTGTTCCTAAACATGTATGGGGTGTTTTTGGATTTTTTCAGGAAGATGTTGGTTTGTTTTTCTCTCAGGGCAAGTCCATTGCCTTTTAGGACTGAGTTCTGAGACTCAGAGCTCTGAATCTCACTTGGGGCCATCAGCATAATAATCTGTCCATGAACTTGTGGGTGACATTGACAATGTGCTGTACGAGATTGGGATGGTTCAGAAAGCTGAAGAGTGAGCGCAAGAGAGGAGAGGCATGTGGCCGTGTAGGACATCTGGGACCACTACGCATGATGGCTTGGGCTGCTGAGGAGCCATCATTCCCAAGAAACCCTGGAGAAACCCAGCTGACATCCTCTCCCTGGCACTGGTCGCTGTGCCAGGGCCAAAATATAAATTGGTCTAGGACAAAAACACAAACTGTGCTGTGCTTGTTTACTTTACAAGCATAGATGTGACCAACACGTCTCAGCACAGCCCTGAACTCCGGTTCAGCTGAACTGGAGACTGTGACAGCTGTGGAGAGGAAATGAGCTTGCATGGGTGCTGGTGACCCCTTTCAGCTGAAATTGATGTCAATGGTTGTTGATCCAACAGGTCATTCCCTGTCTCTCCCATTAAATCTGGAACGCCAGTGGACTTCCCAATGGTAAAGAGAGGTCTGGCCAGCTTTCCAGCAGCTTTTCAGCCTTAGAAGTGTTCTTGTGAGCACTGGAGAGTAATCATGAAGAAGGACGTAACTCTTGTCCCACAGAAGTTCAAAGCAGAGATTGGCAGAGGTAGGAAAACATGCTGTTGTTTGTGTAGGGCTCTTCCTGCTCAGCAAGTAGTAAATGCTGAGGCAACCAGATATACAGCAAAACCCTGTTATCTGTAAATCTTAATGCCAGGGATCCTTATCCCAGACTGCTGCCAAAGTCAAAGAGTTCTTCCAATGTCATTGCCTTAGAGGCTGGGCTTTGTCCTCTTGGTTATCTTCCAAAGATTTTCAGGCACCATGGACACAGTCTCCACCACAAGGGAGCCATGCCTTAAGTTCATGGGTGTCAGCTTTGGCCTTGATGAACACATTTTGTCTCAGTGCAAGCAGCAGAACAGTGAGTGACCATGGAAGCATTCATGGTTAGCTTGACTTCTTTTTGCAGTCAAGTACCTATTTTCTGTTATTCCTCATTCAAAACACATGGGCAGCTGAACCAGCACAACTGGGCAGCTTCAATCCTTTGAAGCATCACCTGTTGCCCTGGGATGTCCAAATACTGCACTCAGGAGTTAATCCAAGATCTCGTAAGGCAGCTGGGATGCTGGGGCTGGGAGCTCTCTGCAGGAGTTCCCCTGTTGTACTTTGTTGTACTGAGGTTTTCTGCTGGTGTGGCACACTAAGTTGTAGTTTTGGGGTAGGAGGAGCAAAGGCTGCATCCCAACTGCCATAAATGTGGAATGTCCACTCACTCCAGTACAGGAGCAGCCATGGAGCCACTCGCTGCCTGAAGACTTGGCTAGTCCAGCTGGATTTTAACCTTTGCTCAGTTCAGCTTTCATGATTTTGCTCCATGCAAATTTGAGGCACGTTCTCTTCTCACCCCTTTTCTATTTATTTCATTCTTCCTCTTTTTTTTTTTTTTTTTTTTTTTTTTTTTTCAGTGAAATTTCCTCTGTATCAGGGGAAAGTGCCTGTAGGTGTATTTGGAAATACAACCTGAGACACTTAACTGAGGCAAGATCAGTCCTGTGGCTCTCAGGCTTGCTTTGGAGAAGTTTTGTGGTTTCTGCTCCAAACATTTTCTCTCATATCTCTAAGGGAGCCCGTTTCTCCCGTGTTTCTGTGAAGAAAGCCTCTGAAAGCAGCTGGCTAAGTTTGGTTCCTAAAGTCAGGTGGGGTGAAAACTGCTGCCCTGCAGATGTCACAGGGAGTTCAGCTTGCCTGGGACAGGGAGGCACTTGTGAAAGCACAACCCTTTTTTCTCAATTCTTTGTTTGCTGTGCCATGGCCCAACAATGAAGGCTGGGATCTCTCTGTGCCAGGCACTACATAAAAAACAGAGGGAGAAACTTTTCTCACCCCAGAGTTTGCAGTCTAAACAGATGAATACTGCAGAAGAGTGAGCAGAGTTTGGCTTGCAAATATTATGTTAGCTCCCTGATTTCTTCATGGATGGCTGGGAGGCAGATGTATTGCTTTCTTTGAATGGTTTGGAGGGGTATCTGTGCAAGCCTGGGAGTGGAACAGGATCTTGTCTTTATGGCAAATTTGGCATGGGGAGATGTTCTCAATTAAATTTGTGCATGATCAGATGAACACTTGCAATCCTAGCAGACGGATTTCAAACTGAATTGGTTTAATTTGCTGCATACAAAGAATTGTGTTCATTTGTAAATGCTTTTATTCCAGAATCTCTGTGTGGAGTTTTTAAGGGGCAAGTATTCTTTCTTAAATCTATCCATTCCTTTAATCTAAATTAACTTCCCTGGACAGAAAAGTGTGTGTGTATGTAACACAGAAGGGGCCAGGGGAAAAGCAGGAAGGGATTAGTTGAAAGGAAAAACAAAGGAAGGGGCAGAGATTTGAAGGGGGGGAGATAAACTGACATTGAGAGGGAAGGAAAATTAAGAGCAGCTGGAGGGACGAGCCCATCAGACCAGGACCTGAGCAGGGGAGATCTCCCAGCACGTACAGGGCCAGGCAGCCTCCTATGCCAGGCAGGGAGCAAGGGCTGTGGGCTTCACATCAGGATTTGCATCATGGAGCCCTCAGCTTTTGGAGACACCATTTGCTGCTGAGCTCAGCTCTGGAGTTGTTTGTTTTCCTCAAGGAAAAGAAGTTTTTGTATTGAAGGAAAACATTTTTTCCATAAAAGTTGCAAGGAACCCCAGCATATTTGATCCACTAATGCAAGTTGTTGCTTATTACAAATTGTTGCTTATCACAATTCTGCAATCAAAGGCAATGAAGCCAAAAGTTTAAGTTACTGAAAAATAAAAAGAAATAAACAATAAATTTTAAAAAAGAAAATGAAAAAGAAAGAAAGAAGGAAAAAGGACCAATTTCTTCTTTGTTAAGCCAGGTTCATCATCGCTATTAAATGGGGGAGAGGAGATTCTCCACATTTTGCCCACAACAAGCTGGCAATGCCATATGCAATCTGTATCTCATGAACAAGAACCATCCTTTCCCCCAACAATGTGATGCCATGGGGCTTTCATGGAGGGGCAATTATATCACCTACACACACAGTCAGTTTACTTCTGTTTACACTTCTTAAATAAACAATACTTCTTGCCAGACTGAACTTCTTATGAGCAGGATTTGTGTTTGGTGCTATGCAAAAGCACAGTCAAAGTTCAGTTAAAAAAAAAAAAAAAAAAAAAAAAAAAAAAAAAAAAAAAAAAAGGAACAATGGCATTTTACACATTAATTCATTGAGAAATAGAGCAAGAACACTAAGGGCACCAGTCTTATCCAAGAGCTTAGCAGCACCTTCTTCTCAATACTAATTACTGTGGCTCCTGACTCCTTCAATTTGTTTATGCCCTAAGGTATTAGGGTGAGTCTGAGCTTATTGGTGGGAATTTCACCAGTAATCTTAATAAAACCAGGCTCAAAAAGGGAGGAACCCATCTGGGTGCATGTCATATAGTAAGAGATGTCATACATAGAATCACAGAAAGACTCAAGTTGGAAGGGGCCATAAAGGTCACCCGGTTCCAACCACCCTGCCATGGGCCGCTCACAAGACCAGGTTGTTCCAAGCTCCATTCAAGCTAGCCTCAAACATTTCCAGGGATGGGGCATCATCAGCTTCTCTGGGCAACAGTTTCAGTGTCCCACCACTCTTTGAGGAACACATTTCACCCTCAATAGATAATTTAAATCTCCCCTGGTTTAGTTTGAAACCATTTCCCCTTGTCCTATCACTGCCCATGCAAAGAATCACTCTCCCTCTTTTTTGTAAGCCTCCTTCAACTACTGGAATGCCTCAATGGGGCTGCAAGGTCTCCCAGTAATTGAAGTACATATGGGGTCTCCATTTCTTTAAGTGTAAATTAGGTGAGGAAAATCTCAGAGGTAGCTGTGATTCCCTGTTACTGTTTGACTGGAAGGAAGGGTGATACTTCAGACCTGTTCCAGGAATGCCCTTCCTCCTTGTCAGTGCTGCACATCTATGATCAGGGCTTGATGCCAGGGCCAGGAGAGCTGTTACAGCTGTTGAACTTTGCTTTCCAGGTACAGGAGGTTTGTATTCCTCGATGGTGTGGTTCACACTCCTGCACTGTCAGGTAGCACCTGGTCTCCTGGGGCTCCTAATACATGTTATGTGCAACCATTTGGACGAGGCTCTTTGAACCTGATCTTACACTTGGCAAACCTGGCTCCAGCTCTCCTGCAGGCTTCCTGTGTGGCATTTGGAAATGTGTTTATCCATCCCACACTCCAGTTCTCCCCACCGAAAAAGAAAAAATGAGAATCGTGTTCTTATCTCCCAGGGGACTGGGAGGTGAAATTGGAGTGGACTGGGAAATGCTGAATCTGAGGGGCAGCGAGGTACAGAGATGTCCTCTTGGTCTGTCTGTGATTAGAGGGAGATGCATGGAGTCAGATGCTCCTGTCAGCCTTATACAAAAGCAGATGTGTGAGATGTGCAGCTACATTTTTTAATGTTACTTTTTACCCTGCCTGCATTTTTCTTTTCTTTGTGTAAAATTATGACCTTTTAAATATCAAATGGACTATATATTATTACAGAACAGTTGCTCAGTTTTATAAAAGTAACAAATATGTTTTCCATTATATTCTCCAGGTGCATTCTATAAAAGGGGCGTTTATGGTAGAATCATATATATTTCAATAAAGGCTTAGTAGTTTTATGTCAGAGAGAGGTAGCCCTGAAACCAAAACCATACATTTCAACTTCACTCAGATTGCATTTTTCCTTGAAATAATGTAAACCCTCAAATGAGAACAAAACATATTGGATATTACACAGGGTTTAGAGAGACTCACTTAGGAGCTAGGGCTGAAAAAAAAAATTGATCATTTATATGGGTTTAGAAAAAGTTGGAAAACGTAATAAAACCTCACAAAAGTAGGCAGACGGTTGCATAATACTAAAAAACCTGGAAATTGATATCCACAGCCTTCATTTTTAATATTTGTAATCTTAGTTGGGAAAATTATTAATTAAAGCTAAGCCATTGAAATGGTAATTTACAGCCCCATTTGGAGCAGAAGCCTGGAACAGTGAATTCTGGAGCAGGGCTGTGCATCACAGAGTTTCAGCTCAAAACTGCTGTATAGGCATTGCTGCAAAAGCTCTGCTTCTGCTGTCTTGTGTCTATTAATCAGCATCTCTGTGTATACACAATGGTTTGAACCATTTTACAAATATTCGTCATTTGTAGGAGGAGATGTTGCCAAGGCCCATCTTGATACTCAACCATAAATAAAGTGTCTCAACACTGAGCTCTGAATTTAAAACAAACTGCTTGAAGAAGGTGAGGACAAACGTTTTTTATGAAATATGAACAAGACTTCAATCTTAAGCCAAACACAGAAAGAACCTTTGATACTGGAAAATCTAAAGAACAAGTGGAGATTTTGGGTTTCATCCATCTTCTGTGACTCCTGCAAGTGTCTTCCACTATCACAAATTTATTCAAGTGTGTTTCATCATTTTATTAAATCTGCCTCATCCTCACTATCCCTGAGATTTCCAGGAGAACATTTAAAAAGTGGTTAAGATCCCTCAGGGGGTGTTTTTTTCTCAGATCCTCTCCCAGGAGGAAAAACAAGTGAAACTGCCTTTTTTCAGGGAAGAAAAAAAAAAAAAAAAAAAAAAAAAAAAAAAAAAAAAAAAGTTGTCATATCCATTACTTATTAAGAACATCCCCAGCAAGACCAAAAATATTCTTTTCCAGACAGAATGCAAACTCCTAAAAATCAGAGAAAGAAACTGCCACAAGCAAAGAGACTTGAAGCTTTTCCTGTGCATCAATTATTTCATGCGCATTTGCTGTGTGTTCTTTGCATTTTGCCCTGCAGCTCCTGGAAGGGGCTGTTGTCAGACATGAGAGAACTCCAGAGGTGTGATCAGTGAAAGTCTCTGGGTCCATTGACAGACAGACTATTCAGGGTGATCAAACCTGACAGCACACAGCATCAGTCTTGAAATAACTCAAGATGCTCTCTTAGACTCATGTCAAGCAGCAGACGAAGTGACCACAGCAGTCACTACCTTACACAGTCACCTCACTCTGAAGAATAAAAAACAGCATCCCTGCTGTTTATAAACCAGAGCCAACCCTGGCACATCCGCACTGTCTGTAAAGAGCACATCCTGAAATAAATTATCCCCTCAGTCACAATGAGCCTTTTTTTTAATCATTATTATGAAAAGTGCTGAGGTCCTCTCCAAACAGGAGCCCAGGAGCAAGCCTCAATGGATTTGGTGACAGTGAGAGGAGAGACCTGGAGGTAAACAAAACCAAGGCCAAAAATATATATTTTTGGCGTAATTGGGCTGCATGTTTCCTTCCGATGCTGCTCTATGCTTATTCTCTCTAGCGAGTTCACTCTCAGCTGAACTGAGCATTGGCTTTTGGAATAGTTTGTTATTCCACATCTGCAGAAATATTGCACAACATTAACTTTCAGCAGCCTTGAGCCAGCATGTCCTTTGTGTGCCTGGTGCGTTCTTCTGGCCTTGAACCGTGACAGTAAATAATGAAGTTCTGTTGACTCAGTGTTTATTCCTGATAAATCTCAGCCCCCCCCCATGCTTTTCTTCATGCCGAATACCTAAATGTGTTCTCAAAACCTTTAGCCAAGTCACATCCAAACAAAACATCTTTTTGCTGTTACATTTGCCCCAATTCTCTGCATATTTCTAGGAGAACAGCCACAAGTTTATATCATTGCAAAAGGTAGGACAACTGCTCTGTTGGGAATCTTTCAGTGCTCCATACACACCTTTGTGTCTCATCTTTGTCTTTTTCTTGATTTCCTCAAATAACGTTAAAATTGGCAGAACTTTCAGTTCAAATCTAGGGAAATTACAACATCTAGTTCCTACTGAATTCACCTTCTGTATAGCTCTAAGTGATGAGAAAGGGTGTTTTAGCATAAAGATCTATATTGCTAGATGATGAGGGAGGTCTTGGAAAGTGATGGGCTGGGAGTCCCCTGTGCTGCCTTGAGGCAGCTGGGCTGGGCTGCACAGCAGCAGGGCTGAAGGTGGAGGACCAGGGAGGAGCACCCTGTGCTCACATCACTGCAGCTGGGACCAGTCTGGCCACCAGCAACCACTGGGACACAGGAATAGGGAAGTTCACATTTTATCTAAAGGATAAAAATAAGGATAAAAATATTTTCCTGGACTTTAGGCTCAATGCTGGAGGTGCTGCACAAACCTGGTGACTTGGTCTGCTGGGGCTGCTTTGAAACTATGACTTGAATAAGAAATGAGAATGGTTTGGCCAGAACTGATTCAAATTTCTGCACTATTTCACCCAGAACAGCATTTTCTTCTGAGACCACCCCAAGTTCGGCAGGGAATAGATTAATTCTGAATCACCACGTTCCTCGTCAGCCTTTAGTAGTTGAGTTCCTCTCTCTCAGTCTGCCCCAAGCACTTCCAGCTATCAGCTGACATATTTCTGCAAGATGTTTCAGCTTGGACCAAGCCTCCTTTCTGTGAGCAGGGGAGAGGGATCATTACAGCCAGCTCTGGATGCAGTTTTTGACTCCCCAAAGGGCAGATGCTGATACCCTTTCCCCATGTTCTCTACCACCCTTGCAAAAATCAGGGTATGAATCAAGCCTGTGCTATTTTGGGCTCATTCTGTTGCCTGAAATAGTCAGAACTATCAAAGATATTTGAGAGGGTTTTTTTCCTTCCTCTTATTCTCATAAAAAAGCTTGTTCCCCCTCAAAATATGAGAGAAGATTCTGAGCCCAGCACAATTTGCCTGGCTGTGATTTATATCATGTGTTGCACATGCACTTTTTAAAGTAGGTTTAAAAATGACATTCCCTAATAGAGATTAAATATTGATTACTTAAGTAATAGCTCTGTCTGAGACAGGAAATAGATGTGTAGCAACCTCCACACATCAGTCACTCACATTATCTCAGGAAATAGCATACCAGATGAAATCCAGGAATTTTGCGAATTCTTTTCTTAAGCCATCCTCTTCTTCTACAGAGATGCACATAAATATATGCACATCAATTTTTATTTATATATATGTGTGTGTGTGTGTACAACTCCTTTGAGTTTCCCTGGGAAGCTAGCTAGCTCCTCAATTTTCATTTCACTTCCTCCTGATGACTTGGCATTTCAATAGTGATGTTAATGCACCTTCCCCGCCCCCCATAACTTGTCATACTGTGTGTCCTTATCGATTTCGAGAATGGGTGAGCCCCTGACATGGAGAAGTGGGGTTTGCCCCTTGGTGTGCTGGTGGCCTGACGTGAGTGTGTCCCCTGCCAGTGGCAGGGCTGCGTCAGCAGTGTGGCAATGCCATTGGTGCCAGGTCATGCAAGGAAGGGGCGGGACAGAGAATATGTGGTGTGATATGACCACAGTGACCAGAGACAAACAGTCCTGGGGTGCAGCAGGGAGCCCTGTGGGTGTGTCTGCTTTGTGGCATTGAAGAGTTGGAAAGAAGCCACTCACTGAAGAGCTGGGAAGAAGCATCTCATCTTGGAGGGGAAGATGAAGACTGTTTTCTTCACTCTTTCACTCCATTCTTCAACCTGATCCAGTGAGTGGCATCCTTGCCCATGGCAGGGCCTTTGGAACTAGAGGACCTTTGGGGTCCCTCCCAACCCAGTTCTGTGTATGATTCTAGGTATGACAGCTCTTACTGTGTGACATGTACCCTGGGTGGGCTTCTGCCTTGGCTGCCACACAGCCCAGTCCCTAAGGTCCCTCATCACTCACAGCCTGGATGCCAGTGGGCAGAATGGGACCTTTGGGTCTTGTGTGCCACTGAGCTGTCTGGGTCATAGCCTTGGCTGCTGTCAGCTCTGTGGCACCCAGAGCTCCTCCTGAGCTCATGTCCTTGCAGCACTGCCAACACCACTGCCTGACTTTAAACAGGAGACTGCTTTGCCAAATTGTATTGCAGCACTTTGGTTATCTACTCAATTTGCTGGGAAAAGATAGCAATTTTCCCTGACCTTCCCCTTCTGAGATAGCATCAAAGCAAGGTTAGATATTAGATAAAGCCCAGGGGCACGTGGGTCCCTGCCTGCAGAGTGCACAGATTCTTTGGAGCATGTGAATGTGGCACAGAAACTGAAAAAAAATGTCTGCAAGAGCAGCATCTGTCCTATTACTTTGTTCAGATTTCCTGAATCATGGGAAGACAAGTAGTTCTTACTTCTGTGGGATATCTCCTTTGACTATTGCTGCAGTCAGAGTGTAAGATGAACTTAAATTGCTCAAACCAGATTTTTCTGTTGCAGATGTTTTATTTGAAGTTTTCCTCATTTAGATGCAGAAGGCAACTGCTGCCCTCCTTCCTGCAGAGATCCCACTTTTGGTTTCCAAGGCCTAACATCACTTTTCTCAGGCCACGGAGCTGTTCTTAAGGGAGTTGTCCATTTCTGACTCTCTGCAAGGCCTCTCATGCCCATCTTCCTACCAAAGAGTTGGGGATCCATTTCCAGAAGCTCACTAATAATTAACTCATCTGCATCATTCCCAAAGAGATTACCATTGTCATGCCATCCTGCAGGCAAATAAGACCGAACAAGAAAATCATTCTAAGTAAAACAAACACAGCAGGAGGCTTTCAGAGTAAAACATCTACTTGGTACCTGGCTCCCTTTCATCTTCTACAGGAATGGAGCCTCCAGCTGGCACAAAGCCACCGGCAGCCAATGGTGTGAGCATCCTGCCAGGAGACACTGAATTGCACTCAAATTGTGCAAGCCAGGCCAGTGGGCTGAAAATCCTTCATTGTGTTGCCAAATGCTTTGGCCTGAGCTCAGGTAGTAACATGGCGCTTTTTAGCACTTGTCAAAAACAATTTATTTGGCAGCAAGAAGCTCAAAGTAGCTCAGAAATAAATTTTCAGCAAGCCCCTCTAAATTTGAGTGAGACCCAGGCTACAGAAGGAGTTTGTCAAGGCCATGCAGCAAATATGTGTGGCTGCATCAGAGGAGCTCTTTCTTAGTCCAGCCATACCTGGGGCTGAAAGACACAGAGAAAACATGGAATAAAGAGAAGTATGCAATCGGGGTTAAAATTATCCTTCTGCTCTCAGTGACTGTACCTACAGAGCTTTCAGAGCAGCCAGAACTCCTAAAACATCACACTGGCCTTTGTTTTGGCTGGCATGTTTGAGACAAAAGTTTTTGAGGCTCTTGCTAAGAGGATAGAATGAGACTGCAGCAGCATCTACTAATTCAAGGACATTTTATATCAAGAAAAGCCATTAATCATGTGATGCAAGCTCCCACAAACCAGATGAGAGTGTGCCTCTGTCCTGCAGGCATCCTACAGACCCCATGTGGACGACTCTCACTGAGGCCATGAAACGCTACAGAGGCTGCAAAATAATGCAAAAATCCATGTAAGCACAAATTTGTACATGATTGGTGTGTTTTCAAAAGCCAGGCACAGGAGTGTGAGCTGAAGATGAAATAACAGCCTTTCAGCTCAGTATGTCTGCGCATATGTTGACTTGCTGTGACTGTAGCAGTTTAATGTGGCACCGTTTGTGCCAGTGTGCATTTATGTCTAGGAAATTTTCATTTTTTTCACACCCCTCAGAGCCATTGCAAACCCTTTAGGAGAGTTCTGAGTGTGTAAAACAACCACCTTTGGAGCACCCACAGAGTGTGCTGAGGTCAGTGATGTTTGATTGTCTGCAGGAAAATGGCACTGCACCAAACAGGCACAACGCAGTAGTGGTTCAAAAGATCCTCCTTTTGTTATCTGATGCTCTAAAGCATCTGGTAAACACCTCCAATTGAACTTTGATCCAAACTAGCAGGAGAAAGGAACTTCTCTGGTCAGATGTCTGAAAACTAATGTTTCATTAACGTATTAGCTCTGTCCTAGATCATTAAAAGCATGTATTCATCTTCATTTTATTAAACCACTCCGTCACATTACATCTGGGTTATGAATCAGTCATCTGATCTGCCCATTTCCTTGCTATTAATATTTCAAAACCACCATTAAAAAGTAATATAAGCAGAAATTTCAATCTCAGATAATTATCAGTATCTATTAATTGCTTCTCATCTGGCATATTGTGCGCCAGGTGAAACATTAATAAAAGAGACATTTCTTGAACTGTCCTAAAAAAGTTCACTTACTGAGGAAAATCTTGATATTTTCAGCAGGACTCAAACATCAGGTTTGTTGGCTGTTTCAAGTACAAGTTATAATACTGAGTTTAAAATTTTATTTATGTTTTTAGTTAGAGAAGACAATTCTATGGAAAGCATGAATTGTTGTGAAAAGGTTCTTAGCAGAAAAGCACATATTCTATTAAGGGAAGTAGATGCATTGGAAGGTTTTTTATATAACCCTTTATCCTTGCAGCAACTACTAAATGATTAATTAAAAAAAATAGTTGTACTATTGTTCATCATTTTAATTGAAATTTATTCAGACTGAAAACATTGCTGGAAGAGGAAGTTCAGTACAAGAAGGAAACTGAGTTTTCTTTGTATTTTAAAGTACACTCAAACAGTATCAAACATAAGCAAGCATAAACCATAAGGAGTGAACAGAAGTTTGACTTTTTAGAAGTATGGAAATTAATCAGGAGGAGGAAAACTGAAATTGTGACCAATCTGCAATTGCTGAAAATGCTTTTTATTCTGATGTGTGTGTATCAGATGCCCTGATTCTCCTCTCCTTGACACAGTTGTAAATTGGAAGTGAGTTTTGTGGGAGTTCGCCTGTTACAGCCTGAGAACGAGACTCAGAGACCCGAACAGATTGCAACAAATAGATCCTCTCACATGTACATTGGTAGGAATTTTCTAAATATGCTTTGTTTTGAAGCAATCTGTATTTCCAGAAGCCTAGATTTGTGTTATCTAATTAGATCCTTTCACACACTGAGGACCTGCTCAGCCCTGGGCACCTCTCTGGGTGAGGGTCACCTAGTGACAACTGCCCAAACTGGGTAAGAACCAGTACAACAAATCAGTGCAAGAAGACAGTGAGGGTTCAGCTGAAAACAGCAAAATAAAAGATGAATCAGGGATTTATCAATTCCACAGAAAGAGGCTTTGGCCTCAAGAAAATATCGTGAGATAGACAGATCCTGTCTGAAGGTGGTGGTCCCATCTTCATTTATGTCTACTGAGAATTTGGCCATTCTACATGTTGATTTTGGGGCCAGAACTCTGATGGCAATGCTCTACTCTTTAAATCATGGCAGTGATGAGTAGGAGCAGCTTAAAGGCGTCAGGATTTGGCCCTTTGTAGATTAATAAAGGCACGCTGAATGGGAATTTTGTCTTTGTGATTTTCTTGGAAGGGGACGAATAAAGTGCTTTGATCTAGAAAGGGGAGTGTGAAAGGTCACTGGCTAAGCATGTGTGCTGAAGTGCCCTGAGCCATCCAACATGATTAGCATAAATTAGAATCTGACTGCCCAGCTTTATTCATCTTTATTGATGTCTATATAGCTGCAAAGGCAGAGGGACTCTAACAATCCCAGCCAGCACAGAGAACCAACTGGGGCATGTGAAAATCCATAAAATGTTTAGCATTTCCAAGTGGAAGCAAATATATGAGTGTTATTAATGCACAAGCCTCATAATTTTAAAGCTTGGGTTTTGTTTGGACCTGGATCCAGACCTTTGGAAGCTTATCTGAAGTTCCAAAACTACTTGTGCTTGCAAAATTGCAGCCAAGCTTTGTGAGTTTATCATGAGAATTTTTTTCCCATTGTTTTTAGCCCTGGCTGAACAGTGACAGTTATTATCAATGCCCAGATGCAGATCTACCAATATAATATGTGCACATTCCCTCAGGCAAACTGACACACTGACTACAGTCCTGGGAAAACAGAGGCTGTACAAAATAGGACAAAAAAGACTAATGCCATGTTCAAAATTTCTGCTTCAAGGCCACTTTGGGAAGCAAAGACCTATAGACCCTCCCCCAAATAAAGAAGACATTAGATGTACAGATTTGTGACATTAGGAGGAGGCTCATTCAGTTTTTTACTTGCTCAGAACATCCGTCTCAGTCCACCAACCAGTTATACAAAGTCCTCCATCACCCTTCCTACCTCTATGCCATTTTTTACACCAAGCTACCAGGACTTCATGGTTCCATCCCCAGAAGTACAGGTCATGGGGTTGAGAGATCTCCAATGTGTTACTCAACCTGACAACTGTCACTTCACCCCCTTGGAAAATGAAGTTTTCTACTTCCAAAAATATTGCATAAGCAATAAGAATCTTTCATTTCTGACTACTTGATTATCTCCCTTGGATGAACAGTAGGTGATATTCAGGGCTCAGTGATTTGCAGAAAAATGCAATCTTTGAAAGCAAAATATAAACAGAACAACATCCAAATTGCATATCTCTGTTAAGGAAGTTCCTATGGTCAAGGCTCAGCTATGTAAAAAACATGTCCCAAATGATAATCCCTAAGCCAAAAATCTCAAGGTCAGACCCATCATTTTGATCATTTACCCTGACCTCCTAAGAGACAAACTTTAACAAGCAACTCCTGCCTGAAGTCTGTAATGCTTGGCATATACACTCTGGAAAAAGCTTTGATTCTGAGTTGAAGATCCCAAATGATGGCAGAGTCCAACATTTATGTTGGCATTTTTTTCTAATAGCTAATAATTGTCATTGCTCAAACCAAGAATGCAGTTTCTGTAGTTATACAATTAGGGAGCAAATGTTGTCACCGCTCTGAAGCGCTTGACACAAGAACACAGTACTTGCAGCTGCCAGTTCTTCAATCATGCTGGTTTTCCTTTTCCCACTGGAGAAATTTTTCCTAAATGGACAGTGAAATAATATTGTTACTCTAGGTGTGAAACAGAACCTAAACCGAGTATTCAAATGAGTTTTTGTTTTTAAAAGTAAAGAAAAAAAAGTCTATATTTACAACACATGCCTTTTGTTCCTCTTTAAACTGGAAACGCAGTATGTAATTTTCAAGAACCACAGTGCCTCTATTTTTTCCGACCACAAATTAACCATAGCTCAGTGCAGTGAAATGCAGTAAGACTGATGGAATGCTCTGCCTAAGGGATGACTTACCCCTAACAAAAATTATGCCTTGCTTCCTATTTGTTGTGTTCAATAATATTGCCTCTCTAAATGCTTTTGGTTCAGTACTGACACCAAATGAAGAGGAAAGCCTCCAGAATGTACAGACGTGCAGGATTATGTTTCATTTGTCTTTGTTCGTGGTCCTAATTCAAACCAGTCACCCAACCGCTGACTTATGACTGGAGGAGACATATTGTGAGGGGTTTTTTTCAAATGTATTTCACAAAACCACCCCAACTCAAAGAGCAAAATTCTGTCCTCAGCTACACCCCTGCAAGAGCAGCAAAGTTTGTAAGTTTGCACATGTGCAGTGGCGTGGTTTGTAAAAAATCCTGCACGTTGCCGTTTTAGTTTGTTATGTTTGAAAATACAAATTATTTACTCCAGACATGCCTGACCAGTTTTTGCAAGAGGCCAATAAATAAAATATAGATACTTTGTATATCTACCAGCAGATGAGTGGATTTTTTTGGCCCTGATTAGAAATCTACTCTTTGAGGATTTGTTTCCTCCCCCAGTTGCTTTAGTGTCAAAATTTTCTCATTAAACATGGAGAAGGGCAATAAAATTCAGCTTTTCTCCTACACCCTCCACCCTAAATTGCATATTTGCAATGAGAAATGGTTCAAAATTCTTTCCAGATGTTAATGAAAAATCTCAATATCCATTAGAATTAGCCCTTGGTACATATTTATACCCATAGCAGATGAATGTGTGAGAATATGCTTTTTAACAAAGTGGATAATGAAAAAAATCCACATCCTCCATTGGAAGATCTGCCCCAATTCCCTTGGCAGAATTAGTGGCTGGGTGCATCAAATGCCTGCCATGTTTCTGAACCTGTAATTCTGCTGCATGTAAACAGCTCCCCAGAGATTAATGGGAGTATTCAAGCAGGCAAATGTCACGCACACTGGGTGGCAGGATCAGGCCAGCAGTTAGCACATCCCTCACAGCTACAGTGACTTTTCTTCAGATTTAGCAACTGTTATTGCTACAGAATTTTCATTAAATTTTCTCACTTGCATCCCAAAAGAACAGAGACTTAATATTACAGTAACCATAATTAGGAAGGACTTAAGAAAACTAAGTCCTACTATGTGCAATGCCCCATCACTGGTAAAAAGAATGGTGCATATTATCATTTTATACTGCCTGGTTTTAGCCACTATATGTAAAATTTGATTGAAACGCTAATAAGGATTTTCTCTATAAATCCTTACCTGCTCAAGTCTCCACAAAGTTAGAGCAGTGAGCTTTTTTCCCTTAAACTGTAAAGAAGGAAAGTTTGCAGGGAAATATTTTATCTGTCAGTAGTAGATCTGAAGAAGGAATTAAAGTTCAAGAACTCTTGTAAAGAATTTATCTAATGTTAATCATCTGAAAGTAGGAATCTAGTCTAAACTTGCTGTCTCAGATGCCTCAGTGTCCGGAGAATGAACAATTCCATCTCAAAACAACTGTCAAAGTTAAGTGGAATAATTACTCCCAGAAATGCACTTTTTTTTTTTTTTTCTTTTTTTTTTTTTTTTTTTTTTCTTTTTTCTTTTTTTTTTTTTTTTTTTTTTTTTCCCCTTCCTCTGCAGAAAGCTCCAAAATGAACAGATAGAACCTGGCATCTAGCATCTAGGTTTCAGATGGCCAGCATCCAGCTGGGTTAACTTCTGCTGAGTGTCCATTCAGTATCTCAAGCCTTTCCTGGAGTTTTGATCACAGAGGCAGCTCTATCAGCAAGCAGTGCAATTTCCATCAGTGACATGGCCTGGCACGCTGGGATGAGCTGTGCTGGTACAGATCTTGCTGCTTACATGTTGTGCATCCGTACCCACACAGTCAAGATCCCAAGTGCTGTCTCAGCCTGTTTCCTTGATTAGCCTGAATAAAATGTATGTTTTTGTGATGAAATCCAGACTAACCTCTGTTCGATATTCAACTTTCATTGTAATCTTGACAATTCAGGCTGATCTTGCTCCCAGATTTTGATAATGCCTCAGCTGCCTAGCTGGCTCATTTCCAGTAAAAAACACAGCAGTTCTGGTTGAGTTGTGTCTGGAGTGCTGGATTCATCCTGATTATAGGTCAGAGGAGACTCCTGCTCCTAATTGTCTCTTCTGTGTGAATAGCTGCTGAAATCCCTCTAACAGGTAACATAATATCAGGAAGCCTTCCATAAAACTTCAGGAGAATCTCAGTTTAGGGCTAAACTCTGAAATTCACATGGATCTCAACCGTGATGCCAGCTCTCAGCTCCCAGGCAACAGTCAAACACATAACACATAACATGGCCCTCAGAAAAATTTCACTGAGTTACTGCTGCAGCATTTTCTTTAGTTGTTGGTACACTGCCCTGAGAAAATACGGAGTCTCTACCCTCTCTGACAATATTTACTGGTCTACCTTGAGTTGAGATAGCCATGCAGAATGGAGTTTTGCTATGCTCCATTCTTGCTGAGCCCTGGGAAGCAGCCTCAGTCCTGACTGCATCCCTGCACAGCTCTGGTCCCCACAGGCCAGAGACAAGAGGGCATAGCTCAGGACAACCAGCTATCTGGGATGGGAGCTCTCAAAGTGTGTAGGCTACATGAACACATCAGCTGTGGAGCAAGGACAAGCAGAGGTCTGGGTGCAAGGTCCAACCCCTCACAGGTCAGATTTGTTGGAGTACTGTACTGGAGAGAGCTGCCTGCCATGAGTCTCTTCTGCATTCACATCCTACATAACCCACAACTCACTTTATTCCCCTCTCTGTGCTGCAGTCTCACTATTTTTAAGTGCTTCCATGAACTCGCTGCTCTAAGCAGGATCCCCACCAGACTCCTGCATCACACTTCTGCTCTGCTGAGGAAGGGAGGTTGGAGCTGGGAGGAGAACAGTAGAGCAGTGCTCCTCTGTTTTTCCTGGATGTCTTTCATTCACTTTCAGCTGAGTTTTCTCCCCATTCAGAATAACTAGCATTCTTTGGGGCACATTTCTCCTCACAAATCTCAAGGAGGCGGAAGCTCTGCAGAGCTGCTGCTTCACTAAAGAGCACGTTATTCCAAGGCTAAGATCTTATTACAATTCCCTTACTACAGCAACACATTTTTTCCACTCCTTTTCGAAACCTCAAATGTTGTTATGGCGTCAATGGTAAAGAAGTTTCGGCTTGCTTGGATTTCAGTCTCCTGGCCTTGGATGGAGGGGAAACATTATTTCTCTAAATACATGAACCCTTGTGCACACACACACTTGCACGCTCCTAGACCCCAATTTTGCAATAGGATCTGCCTTCTGTCTGTCTGGAGTTGTGCTGAATGTAAATCAAGCACATCTGACAGATCAGACCCTTTTAATGCAGTGCTTTGGTAATGTTGCTACTGATGTGGTCCAGGAAAACAGCAGCATGGATCAAACCCAGCCAGGCAACTGTCCCAGTGTTGTGGCAAAGAAGATTAAATTAGTAGAGACACAAATGATGCTGCAGGGACCCTGTACATATCCAGGTCTCTGCTTTCAGCCTGGTGGGGGAAAATGTGGTTTGTACTTCCTACTGCAAGAAGGGAGATGGGAAATGGTGGGAGGTGAAGACCCAGAGCTCTTGCTGCTGCAGCTCTAAGCAATCTGATTCCATCATGGCACAGGGGCACAGAAAAACACCTGCTGGCATGCTTCCTCAGCCCCCGGGCTTCTACTCTCTACATATGTAAGGTGGGAGGGAGCTGAGGGCCACAGAAATTGGTGCTGGATTTTGGGAGAGATTGTGGTGCTGCTGTTGTCTGGTTGGGCTCAGTTCAGTGCCCTGCCTGCAGGCTGCACATCCTGGCCACCTTCCGTGATGACTGAATGGGTCTGTCCCATCTCACAAGACCAGTACAAAAACCCAGCCTCCTTGATGACTTCCTCAGCACCCGAGGCACTTGGGGCTGTCTCTGACACCAAAGCATCTGGCCACCTTCTGGCCTTCAACACATTTTTTTTTCCTTCAGCAGCCTAGGGACAGGATGGTCTATTTATCACACTTGAAAATAAGGCATGGAGCATAGCCGGATTGCTCATGTTTAGGTGCCTGAAGATGCAGATATGCATCTGATGAAATTGTGAAGCATGTGGAGGAACTTCCCTAGCACTGAGCTTGAGCCAGGTCCCACAGTGGGTCTGGGCTGTATGCAGGAGGAATTGGGCAGAGTTTGTAACAGACTCTGTTGATGAGGCTATCAACCCCCCCCTGTACACTCCAAGAACAGCTTGTTTCCCACCAGTGAAAATTGTTATTCTTGCACGGTTTTTTCACAAGTTCTGTTTCCAGCAATGCTTGATCGCAGATAGGGGAAATGCAATCTCAGTATGTACATCTTGGGCTTTGATTATCCAGGACCAGCAAGGCATTCTTGTGGCAAGGACAACATTTCACTTCTTTCTCCACACTTTCTCTCTCCCTTTCACTTCATTTTCTTCCACTCAGACTTGAGTTCACAACAACACTGCAAGTCACTGGAATGGGGATAGAATAATCCCCTGATTTGGAATTAGTTTCAATCTTGCCACATGGACAGGTACTGATATGATTCAAAAACAAATCTGTGTTTGTTGCAGTTTGCACTCTACTAGTGGCTTCCTGCAGGCTCTTAGCATTGCTTAACACCTCTGACAGAAACAGTAACCAAACCCATCACTTCCATCTCTACTCCAAAGCATCTGAGATTCCTTGCCAGAGCAGAAGAGTTGTCTTGTCCATGACTGCCGTAACAATGATAATCTCACCAGAGGATTCTGGTGGTGTGGCATTAAGTCTGTGACTGGGCAAGAGACTTTTGCTACCAACAGTTCTGGAGCCCTAAAGGATGAGTACTTGCAGAAGGAGAACCTGAATTTCTGAATCTAAATCAGAATTACCTTTTTGCAAATTAAATAAAGGAAAATACCTGGACCCTGGTTCCCCTACTCTGAATAACAAAGGTATGGGAGATTGGCTGGAGTCTACAGAGAGGGGTGACTGTTTGGATCAGATCTGGACTTCATCTCACACAGGTTAAACTGAATCTGGAGATGAAGGAAAGATAAACAGAAATCTTGTCTTTTGAGCTAATTTTCACTGTTCCTGTGAACTTCACAGTTGGCTATAACACTCCAGAGTAATAACTAGTGGAGTGATCTTTGCAAGGATGGGAACTCTCTGGTGAATTAGAAGTCATTT
Organism: Sylvia atricapilla; assembly: GCF_009819655.1. Classification (NCBI taxonomy): domain Eukaryota; kingdom Metazoa; phylum Chordata; class Aves; order Passeriformes; family Sylviidae; genus Sylvia; species Sylvia atricapilla. The sequence continues at coordinate 27,776,285 of NC_089143.1, forward strand.
ACATGACTTGTGAAAATCTGGGTATTATTTTCTGCCAGTGCCAACCTGAGAAGTAATAACTCCGACATAGGATGGCAAGCTAGAGTTAAAATAAACCTGTGAGACAGGCATAAACTGTCATCCAGCATATCCAAGCAGCTTTTGTGTCCTCCTCCCCTCCACAAAAATTAGCCTGATTAAAGGCAGCAAAAACAGTGCAAAGCAAGAGAGTTGAGTTGCAGTTACTTTGGAAGAAAGGCTGGACAGGAATTGTTTAACCCAGCCCCTTGACCTGATTTCTAACAACAGGAGGCAAAAAGCAGTGAAAGCTGATAAGCTCTTTTATCATAAAAAACAGGGGCTCATTTCTGCTTCTCTGATTTAAGTGTTGCAAACAGGAGGAGGTGGGAGGAGATCAGCTTTTGTTCAGTTGCAGGTTGCATAAGTCAGCCCCAGTGAGCTGCTCTGTGCCTCTCAGGGACCAAGGCATGATGGTGACACTGGGGTGGAGGTCCCTACCTCATGCCCCCCTTACCCTAAAAGGGCAGCGTCCCCCCACCCTCTCTGTGTTTTTCCGGTTCTTTACTGTATGGTTTTTAGGCACTTTTGGTGCCTAGTCCCTTTGTTCAAGAGTCATGTTCTTAGTTCATGTGTCCTGTGACTGCTCCAGGACCTCCTTCTAGTGGTGATGTCCTCTGGGAGAGACCCAAGCCAGCAAAACTTCCCCCAGCTCTGTGACAAAACTTGCCTTTAGCCTGGAACTAAACCTTGAACTCCTGTAATCTGGGACGCTACAATGATCCTCAGAGTTCAGGACATCCTTTCCCAAAATCTAACCCTCTGACTGGGCAGAGCAGGCTAAAACAAGCCTGAAAAAGGGAGGAAAGAAGTGAAAACCTCTAGAGCAAAAGCATATATGAGGGTTTCTGAGTGGTATTCCCTCTTGTCCTCTTTTTAATTGTTGCTAAAATTCTCTTAGTTAAATCTCTTCTGCCAGGCTCATGCCTTGACATTGGTTTGCCATACCTGGCCATCTGCTTTGTCTGACCTCCTGCTATGCTGACCATCCCTCTCTGAGCAAAGAAAACTATCTCTGCTCCTGCCAGGCATACTTTAACAAATCTAGAATACTGGGAGAGAATACCTCCTTACACCATGCAAAATACCTGAGAAGTCCTCAAGCTTCCAGAGGCATCGCGCGGGGAGAGAAGAGAGGTTGGTTTCCCCAGCGCAAGCTCAGAACTAATCCCCGGAGGAAAAAAAGCCCTCTGCAGTCCTCATGAGGGCTGTTGTTGGCAAACTTTGCACAAACAAGACTCCAGCAGACGCTGCCACAAGGGTCCTCAGTGTTTTTCCCTTGTGTCTCTTGTCGGCTGAGGAGCGATGCGACATTTGAATGTGAATGGCAGGCGCTTGTTGGCCGAGAAACGTGCCAGAATCACCTCTGAGCTGCAGCTCTAGCAGCTTCTAGGCTCTCTGCAGAGCTGCTCAAGAGCAAGGAGGGGAAAGTGAACTCAGAGGACAGCCCTTGGCACGGCAGAGGCGATTGTGGCAGGGGGAAATGGCTGCAGCCACCAGCCAAGGGTAATTCGGTTCATAGGCTCTCCAAGACCTTTAGGATTCCTCTCCTTCCTATTATTGCTTGTGACAGAGTTGATGAAGCACCCCAGAAAAACCACTAGGCAGCCATTAGCAGATGTCAGTCTTTCTAATATTGGTTTTGGCCTTGAGTGATCGAGACCAGGTTGGCCATGGAATACAAATCAAGAACACGTGAGTTTTGGGAAGAACTAAATCCAGGCAGCAAGCCGTGTCAGAGGAGTAATAACTCTTAGCCAAACCAATGTGTATCAGGCCTGGCTTCCACAGCACAGTCTCAGACTGGATTTCTAGTAAATATAAATCAGTGCAGCTCCACTTGAACATGAGATTCTACATACCAGAAGAAGCTAGCCAGGATGTCAGAGACAACTCAGTGCTTCACCCACCAACAAGAGCCTGTGGATTTCAAATGCTGCTGGGAAAAGCAGGCATCCACCTGACTGAAAACCACTTGTTAGTGAAGCCCTCTGGGTCTTGAATACCAGTTAACTTCCAGGCTTCTTTCTCCTGAGAACAGTTTTCATCATATACCCCACTTCAGCGAGGGCCACTGGTCTCTCCTCTCTGCCTCTCGGCTGTGGTCACACCATGGTTTGCCAGTGGCTTCCATTTGGTCTTTCTGACAGAGACCACAGACTCTTGGTTTTTAGAAAACTCAGCTAAGCTCATATGCATCAACAAAAAATATGCAGGTGAATTAAAGCATGAAGTGCTTCATCACTTCATTATCAAATGTTACTAACCCTCCTTTAAAAATAAGGTATCTTGTGTAAGGTAAGGAAACCCAGCTCCTACCAGAGCAGGTTTTTATTACAAGCAGACTTAAAGCATAAGTCTTTAATAAGGCTGCATACAGCTAGGACTAATACAGTCATGTCTCAATGGAGCTGCTTCCCAGATGCTGACAAATCAGACAACTTCTTCTTTGGCTCAGAGAGATCCTATCGAAGTAGTAAAAGTGCTTCCACATGTTCATTATGTAGTGCAGGGTTACTGTGTGGTTATTAATGTATTTGCAGAGCAGAGATCCTGGCCTGCCTAAAACACGGGTCTCCCCTCACTGCTCAGTGTCTGTCTCCAGCAGCATGGCCTCTAATGTGGAGAGAGAGAAAAGACACAATTTTCTACCCCATGAAATGAGTCAGATTCTTAAATCACTTCCAATCATTTTGTAATCCTTAGATTTAGGGCATGCAATATTCTAAGTTGAGCAGAAAGGGCCTGCAAAGGTTAAAGACAATAAATCAGAACACAGGAAAGAAAGACTAAAAAAAATGAAAGTAAAGGCTACATAGGACTTGAAGTACTCATTTGATGGTGCTGAACAAAGTGGGTTTGGTGACAGTTTGATGGAAAGAAGTATTAGGTAGGAATGTACATCTAAACTCACTTCTCTGTGGTTGGGGTTTTTTCCTTCAGGTGTTGAAATTTGCAGCAGAAATGTGGCAGTAACTCACCAACAAATGTACCTTGGACAATGGTGATAACTCAATCCCAGCTTATGGCTGGCTGGGCTTTGTTCAAGGCTTGTGATAAAAAACTGATAGGAAAGCTGATCTCAATTATTCATATTTCTGATTGCAACTTCCTTCATCAGCCCCGACAAACCCAGTAACCTCTGCTCCTCAGTTTCCTCCTGAGCCATGCACCTGTGGCAATAATGGAGTTTTAATGCAGACACTGCTGCACCAAGGGGAAATATGAGCATGAGAGGTGGCAAAAGCACGGTCTGAGCCCAGGAAGGCTTTTCCATGTAAAATATGTGAGGCACCTGCAATGCTTGGTGCAACCACTTGTCTTGCAGCCGTGGCTCTGGCTGAGAACATGGGGCACCACTACCTGGGGGGCTGGGTCTGCTTGTGATGGTTCATGTGGCCTCTGCTCAAGCAGTGACTGCTAAGAGAGGGGAAAAGGCAGATACTGAGCAGCTATGTAAAAAATACACAAATCTGAACCCTTGTGACAGAGCAGGATTTTCATGGAGGTGTGTTTGCCAAAGAGGCTCACCCTGTTCCCATCGTGTTTATTTGCAAAGTAAATGTGAAGCTATTGAAATAACACTCTGATGTAGAGTGCACCAAAATCAGTGGAAAAACTCCCACAGTGCTCAGCAGTATTTGGCTTAAGTCATAAAAATGTCATTCTCACAGTGCCATTTTACTTCTCTATTTTACAGCGTTTCCCAGACAGGAGTGGTGTCCATCCTTCACACACCACTGGATGAGAGAGGGAAAGTTGTACATGGCTAAACAAAGGAATTTGTTAGGAGGGCAGAGAAGTGTTTCAAGCTGACCGAATTTATAACTTCACATCTACACAGTGTGTTAAGAGTCAATGAATAGCTTGCCTGGGAAAAAGAAAACTTAAAAATAGTTGTTCAGATATATTAAAAATAAAATATCTCATTTGAAAAAGGTCTTTAGATGAATACCTATGTTTGCCTTACTTTAAAGGTTAAATATAGTGTCAGGAAATTAACATTTAGTTTGGGGTCAGATTTTGAATCAATTTGACTCTGCTTTGGATGAACTTCATCCAATTTTTTTCCCAAGTGTTTCATTTCACTGTGAAAACTATAAAGCCAGTTCTGTTTCAGGACAAGTGCAACTTATGTTTTCTGTTCTGAGCTTTTAGTTCTGTGGCCACACTAGAAAAGCAGCTATTCAGAACATCTTAATTATAGATGAAACCACAGTCATCTCAGTGCCAATAATGAGGAGATAGCTGGACCATACTGACTGGCAGTACATTAGAAAGCCAGTGCTGTGCATTTCAAGTTTATTTAACGTTCTCTTATAAATCCATTTCTCCTGCTCTTCTGCTGATTTCCCAGACATCAATACATTGGAATAGGAACTTCACAGCAGTACAGGGTAGGACAGTGGAAGTTTTGGAAATACAGCACGCACAGCCCCTTCCAGGCAGAAAACAAAAGCCAAAGGAACACTGACTGAGCAGATCTATATGTACATTCTTTCTTAGAAACTCTTAATATCTGACTAAAGCCCCTCATTTCCCAGCCATCAATTGCTCCTTTCAGAGTTGATATTAACATGCTGATACACACACAAATCCTAGAAATGAAAAAGATGCAATTGCCTTGCAAAACTTATAAATCCTGTACTCATCCTCAGCCTCCCAGCGTGTAGGGAAAGGTTTTCTGCACACAGTAATCAGCAGTACGAGCACATCAGGCACCCTCATTCAGAGCTGTCTCCTGTGTCTGTGATGCTCTCTGTGAAGGCAGGACCCTGCCAAACCCACCAGCAATAGAGCCCATAAAGATAAGTCACTTGTCAGCTGGCAAATGGAGAACAGGTTTTCAGCTCTATTTTTCCATGCAAAAATAGCCATGTTTTTAAAAAATATAAGATAAGCACACTGCCACAGGGAATGTGAGAACAGACTCTGGTAATCTCCACTGCATGTATGGATGCTCAAGACACATGCTGGGACAGGATGACAGCACAGGGCTGCAGCAGTGGCTTGATTTTTTTTTTGTAGCTTCATTTGTAATCAGAAAAGGTATTACAGAATGAGATATTTATTCAAGTGTGAAACTGCTGCCATATAAAAAACACTGACAGATCTATGTAGTGTTAAATTTAATTTTTTTTTTTTTGGGGGGGTGGGGGTTTGGTTTGTGGATATGTTGAACATGACTCTTGCCATCAATAACTGCTAGAGCGGTAAGGTCTGGATGCACAATGTGTTTTGGAAGAGATATGATCCTTTAGGCTCAGGAAGGTCTAATTACCAAGCTGAGAAGGACAATTTTTACACAGCAGGTAAGCCCACGATTGCTCTTTTTAGGAGCAGTCAGTGCTGGTTGCATCAGACCCAATGGCCAGATGCCCTGACCACTGGGCTAGCACAGGCAGGTCTTATTCAGTCTGGCAGTGATCCCACTGCATATGCTCAGCTCTTCTGGAGCAGAGTATCCCTTCTAATAAAAACCTTTCTAATCATGTAGTTGTGGGGATTTCTTTGGGGGCAGTGTTATTCATTGGACTTTGCAGGAAATAAAAAAAAAAAAAAAAAAAACACCCTCCCTTCTGGCTGATTTTTCAGAGTTTATTAAGAACATAACTGGAATCTTTCTATACTAAAAAATATTTCAGCAGAGATTGATAAGGGTGTGCAGACTAAGAATAAAGGCAAATTTAATCACTGCTTTTATTATTCTGTTTTCCTGAGTAGAGTAATTTCCATCATCCTGAGTGGCTTGAACAGCCACAAGCTTGAAATAGTGATGATGGAATTTCCTGGGAACAAATTAACGTGGAGGCACTGGGATATTACAGTAATGGTGTGGTAAAGGAATGTGCCTTTTACCAACACGCTTCCTTCATATTGATGTATATTTTGGCTAACACCAAGTGTCACTTGCAAAATGTGCACCATGTTGTGGCCCATGTTTTTCTGGCCTCTCCCAGACTGAACTGGGGAGCCCTATTTCATGTTAGTCACTCCTGATCGTGGCCCTGCAGCTCTTTCCCATGCAGGCAGAGCTCCCACTGATTTCCAGACGGGCATGTACAAGTTAGGGCTGCTGGATCTGTCCCTAACATAGTAAAAATAGACAGTTACTTGGTTGTTTTCATTAAAAGGAGAGGAAGGAGAGCATTATATAACAGGAGGGTTTGGGGTGGGGGGAGTGCTGGTTAATTTAAAACCTCCAGCGATAGCTGCTTTCCCTGACTGGAACTGGCTCTGCAGCAGGGCAGGAAAGCTGGGATCTTGCCATTGCTGGAGAGCAATGCTCTTTTCTTTATTAGCGGACAATAAGCCACATTCAAGACATGCTAAAGAGCTGGAAGACAAGCAGGCAAAGCAGAGAAATTCAAAGTGAGGGCTGGTGCTTGGGAGCCTGGTGTTTGCATTTGCCTGCGAGGGAGAAGCAGACACCACTGAAGAAGCAGCAGCTCTTTGCCAGTGCTCTCAGTGCTAGTGGGAATCTGGGGGCAGCAGTGGAGTGGTTTAATTGACATCTGTGCAAATTGCTTGCCTGTAATCCTGCAAGACTGGAGCAACTGGAAGCAGGCAGGGCACACCTGAGAAGAGATGGCATTTTTTAGGGCAACGAGGGAAATTTAAGGACCTTGGAGCAAGTGAAGAGAAGGGGTGCACAGGGGCTGGACGTTCTGCTAGTGGGAGTTTGGCCCCTGTGCCATGTCAGGAAGAGGGATCTCGATGCTTACAACCTCTGGCCTGCCTCTGGGCACCATCAGCTATCCCCTCATGGACCACAGCCAGGTCTCACCTGCCCAAAGGATATGGCCACAGCACTGCTGACAATACATGAGCAGGCCAAAAGCTGCTGTCTTGTCTCTGGTAAGAGAAAATGCCTGAAGGGAGTGAGACCTCAACTTATCTACTCCATCCCAAGATCTTCTGGCTGGCTCCTGTCCTGATCCATGTCTTCTTGGGAGAAGCATGGAAAAGTGCAGTTCTCCAAATACTTGGAGGAGGCTCCTCACCTGTGGTCTCACAGCAGAGCTCCATTGCTGTGGGACACGGGAGCAGGTCTGTGGCATGGCCATGGAAGGGTGCTGGCACACCCTGAGCTGGCTGCAGGCCTCTCAAAGGATGCCAGCCCTCTGATGACACCATGCTGTGTGTCCTCAAAAGTCCTCAGAGCAAAGTATTTTGCATTGTATGTGCGTTGATTCCAAGCCTAGTTTTCCTATTGTTTTCAGCAGAATTTGGTTTTGGCCACAGGACCCTGAATCAACATAGTGTTGAGTCTGGCAAGTCAAGAGAACTAGAACACCTGATTAGGAAAAAGGCATTTAAAAATATTATTATTCCCTGCAAAACTTATATGTAGAGTTGAGTTTAGAAGGACAAAATGCTGTCACTTCTGTGGGACAGCAGCAATTCTTGATGTGCTCTGCAGAGCACCTGGTTGTTGGGTCCAAAAGTAGACCCACTTCTGAGTGAAATACAGAATATTCTCACTGGTAACAGCAGGTTGTGTTCATTCCTTGAGCCAGTTTTATCAATAACAGTTTTAACAATATTAAGGTTCACAACATGCAAAGGCAAGGAGAAGTATCAGAGTCCTGGTGAAGGTCATCTGAAAAACCTCATTTCAGAATGATCACTAATTAAAAAACCACAGCAACCTAAGAAAAAAAATGTATTTCAGCAGTGAGACATTAATTTTCAACATTGAGCCAAGGGGCATTTCTCACATGTAGTTTCAAATGAATAAAAAGAGAATTGTTGGCACAGCCTTTTCTCCAGCGGTTCCAGAGGTAATTAAACAGGAGCCACTCAGAGCTGGCTCAGGGGAAAGTGCACACCATGATCCATGAGCCAGAAGGACTGTGTGGCTGCCTGCTTGCCTCTGTGTATGTGCACATTGGATTTTTTTCGTTTTTAAATCCTATTTGTACATTATTTTCCTGTGTGTCCATGGCACCTTATTTCAGTGAACATTTTGAAAGGCATATGCTGTTGAGCAAAGGGGAGAGAAACTCTCCTGATCATTTTTTTTCTCTTGTCTCACTGAACATGCCATTTTTTTATGCTTTTCCTAGGGCTTCTGTGACCTATGCTTTATACCACCTGGCTGGTTTAATTCATGAATCCTCTATTAATATGACAGGCTCTGCAAAGGTGACTAAAATGTTAAGGAGACAGATGTCATCAATATCTCTCAAGGGTAAATACTTGAATTTTGCTCCCTTTTTGTGTGGCTGGTCTCTGTTCTGATCTTGGCACTGTGGCTGAGCCACTGAGACTAATTCATTTTTGTTTCTCCCTCAGATGCTCTGGATGAATGCTAATCATAATTTTAACAGTTCCTGTTCTTTCCTCAGATGTCAAAGCCTTTCTTTTCTGCCACTCCTGGTGGAGAAACCCCATCTTACACAAACGAGCAATGGAGCTGTAAGCATCCTTGTAACTCATAAGAAGTCTCAGGCTGCTTTCTACTGCTAGCAGGGCACAATTTGTCCTTCAGGCAAGAAAATAATTCTTTGCTAAGGGTACTGCTAGCTCCAGGCTGATTTGGATCAGCATCTTGCTCTCATAGAGATCTCACCTGGAAAAATATCTCAGGGTCTGATGTGGATGTCCCAGTGGTGACTAAAGTGGAGGCTGGATTAAACAGAAGCAGGTCTGGAGTAGATAGAGCACAGGGAAGGGAGAAAGGGTACCAGTGGCACAACCAGATTGTTTAAACAACAAATGGTCATCACCAGAGGGGCTAAGGAGAGAATGATGATCTCTAGGGTGGTCTCAGCATTAAGTGGGAGATACCACGAGTAAACTCAACATTCTGCCTGTGCTTAGAAAGCAACAAAAGCAAGGAAATGAGTAAACCCCTTCTCTTCATTTCCTTGCAAGTTGCTTAGTGCTTTGGACCACAGTTAAGCTGCCTGGATTGAGCCCGTGTAAGAAACCAGATGTCAAGCCCAGATCCAGATCCGTTGGCTCCGGGACACAATTCATATCTAAGTCCAAGCTGAACACTGTGGACTTGTTCTGGCCTGAGCATGCTGCACTTCTCCTCTCAGACAAAGCCTCATATCCACACTGTCCACATCATATTTATCCTTAGGAGACCGGACCAGGAAGATTGTTTCATCTTTGGAAAAACCTCTTTTGCAAACGGGCATTGTGCTGGTCTCATCTCTCCTTTCACACTCCTTCCCAAGGCAGTTACTTGTCTGCTGTAATTTACTCTTTAATGCAGCACTTTCCTATTCTGTGAGACAACAATCATGAAGCATTTAAATTCCAATTGAGTAGGGCTGGAGTGCAGAGGGGCTGCGGCTTGTGCAGCGCGGACAATGGGAACCTGAGACAGGGGACACCAGTTCAAGGCCCCCCAGGAAGGAAGGCTACAAGCTTCTCCCTCACATTCCCATCTCCCTAGAGATGTAAATCAAGAAAAAGAAGGGAGGGGAAGAGGAGGAGGGGGGTGTTTATAGAAAGAAAAGGGAAAATGGATTGAGTTGTGCTGAATTCTAAGACAAGGATCAGCTACACAAGAGAACTATTGAATAGCTGTGAAATCTGGAATTGAGCCATCAAAAAAGCTGCTGAGCTGCATGTGAATCAGGTTGATTGTTTATGAGAAGCACCTGATTTTTTTTTTTTTGCCCCCTCTCTCTTCCATGCTCCGTGCTTAGCCTTGGAATTTGAACATGACTGCTGATATGGTAAACTGCTTTTCCCTGAGATAGAGACATTTTAGGGACCAGGAAAGGAGCGAGGGCAGGGAACATCTCTTTGGATGAGAAGGTCGTGGTACCCAGATTGTGAGCTGATGGGTTCCCCCCTGCTCTGGGGAATGGCATCAAGGAGTTCCCACTGCTGGCAGGGACCAAGCAGGAAAAGCAAAGAGTTGTAACTCCCCGGGACAAGGAGTTCCAAGGGCTGCCGGCTGCTCTGTAGCTGGGCTGCAAGTATATTTTGCCAGCTCTTCACCAGGCTTGTGCTCTCAGAAATTCACATTTCCTATCTTGTCTCCCAGGACAGAGACAACACCTATTTCCTGCTGAGGGGTCTCTGCTGGACCTTGGGAAAATGAATTGCAAAGCCCCAATTTAATATTACACTTATCAGTATGGTGTCTCGTGCAGTGGTAGAGTTATAATTCCCTCTGCAGCATTCACTAGTGAGGGAAGCAAAGCACAAGGATGCTAAGACGTTGTTTTCCCAAAGAGAACTGTGATTCCAAAGTGGCCTAAAAAGGCAGACTGAAAGAAAGAAGGAAAAAGAAATTAGCAGGGCTGCTTTGAAAAATCTAGCAGTTTGCCCAGGGATATGGAATGAGCTGGGACTGCAAGAGTAAAACCTTGCCTTTCCTCATTTGGTATGTCTGAGAACCATCTCTGTTCTAATTTATTATTATTGTATTGCATTATTGTGTAATTTTATTGCATTAAAAATCATGTGAATAGCACCATGGTGCTCTGCAAACAGAGAGCAACACAGAGCCACTGCTCCGAGGAGCCTTGTTAAACTGCTTCCAGATTCGACTCAAGAGACCTACACTCTATTACCTTATGCAGAAAACATCTACATTGTTTTATTGTTGTTTATTTACTGAGCACTGAGGGTAAGCACTGCGCTGGGACAACTTGCAGAGCCTGGACAGTTCTATCACACTTGGGCTCTTCTGCCATGGGATGGGCTCACAGGGCCTCTTCCTTCTTCCCTCTGTCGTACCCTAGCTCAGCCCAGCCCCACAGCCTCTCTGCCTCTCCAGAAGAAGCTGACAAGACCTCGTTTCCTCCCAAGCCTTGGTGGGGTGTTTAGACCCTGCAGACCATCTCTGCCTGTAGACCATCCTTCTCCTGCTCATGTTGGTCACACCAGTGGCTGAGAAGCCCTGGGTATCTTGGGGCAGCCCTGGGGTGTCTGTGCCACCTTCCCCCCACAAGAGTGTGTGTCTCTTTAGAGCCTGTGCTGCACTCACACAGCAGGACGAGTTCAATAGCAGCTGGCTGCCACAGCAGCCCAAAACAGCCGGGAAGCCGCTGCGCTGGTGTCTGCAGGGACACTGGACGCATCCAGATGAGCTGTGGCTCTGGTCTGGAGACAGGGAAGGTGGTGTGGCAAGAGCAGGCCCAGCATACTCTGCTCACACAGCCCCAACCCCAGGCACCAGATGGGAAAAGGCTCAGTCCTCAGGGGTTATTTCCTTCCTTTCAATGGAGAAGACCCTCCCATGGGGTGAAACATGCTCCTAACAGGGGGGAGGGAAGGAAATGGCCCAGCATCCCCTCTGAGCTCCCAATCTGCTCTTGGGCTCCTGGTCCCCGGGCAGACCCCAGCGCCAGGTAGGTACAAGGTGCTGCCCCGAGAAAAGGCTCCCGCGATGACCAGCCCTCACGCCGCCGGCTGAGGGACTCTGAGAGGCTGGTGGCAGCAGTGACTCAGCTCCGGCGGGAGGGCAGCCGGAGGGCAGGCTTTGTCCCACAGCCACTGCTGCCTGCGGCAGACCCCGGCCATTCACATGGGGCCCGACTGTGGGCCCCTTGAAGTCAATGAAAAGACTCTCCGGGATGTCAGGGGGTTTGGGGCTGAGCCCTCGGTGTGCAAAATTAGATCCACATCCTCTTTAACTCAGCAGCGCTGCGAGCTCCAGGAGCACCAGAGACGCCCAGGCTGAGCACTCTCGGATAGGTGCAGGAAGCATCTTCACATGCCAATTACTAAAGCACCTCAGGTTTTTTTCTTTTTTTTTTTATTTTTTTTTTATTTTTTTTTTTTTTTTTTTTTTTTTTCCTTAATGGGGGAAAAATAATTAACCTTCACCTCAGGTCCCAACTCGCATAACCACAGACGAGATTCTACTAATAATTTGCTTGCTTAAGTGACTCATAATAAACACTGTTAGTTTACTTTTGCTTTGAGAGCAGCTGATCTTTGGAACAAGCCGCCCACAGGCGTAAAATCATGTCACCCATTTGCTGATTTAACCCCCTGAGTGCTCACACATCTGCGGGCCCTGCTAAACTGCTGCTTGCAGGAAAGCCTGGAGTCTGGTAAATATTGTCATCAAATGTAAAATAATATCCAGGGAGGATGAGGGCTTTTCTTCACCTGTTTCAGACTGGGAAGTCTTTGCTCAGGTCGGTAGACCCCACAGAAGGGTCAGGGATGAGGGTGGAGGCAGGGACTTCCTGCCCCACCCAAAACTGCTGACCAGCTATTTATTTGCATTTCTGAGGTGGCATATTTTCCATATGACAAGTTCTCCTGAGGATCCTTTTATCCATTAATTACAGATGATCCTGCTGAGCCTTGATTCCCCCTGGGGGCAGCCTGAATCTCAGCAGTGCTGATAAGGTGTTTGGAAGGCACCAAGGCTCACTGTGACCTCAGGATCCTACTGGGACACCACAGAACTAATGCCAGTCTCAGGAGGACACATTGCTGGTGTAAATAAAAAGAGCCAGGGTGTGTTTTCACAGAGCTAAGCTCTTTTCCCCCAAAGCACAGGGTGCGGTGCCATCCCTCCCTGCCTGCACAGAGAGCCCTGGCTCTGTGCTTTGCCTGGATGTGGCTGAAGCTCACTGACCAAACTCAGGAGGAGCCCCACGGCAGTTTCATGACCCCTGGTGCAGTGCAGAGATGACAGGCACACACTGGCCCTGGTGTGCACCTGTGTGTGCCAACAGTGAAGCAGCCTCTCCTCTGCAGAGTGTGCCCTGGGCATGCCTGGCGTCACGGCCGTGCTGCGGGAGGGACTGTGCCCTGTTCTGCAGGTGGAGATAACTGGAGAAGGGCTTCCCCAAGGTCATACAGAAAGCCTGCCAGAGCATGCCCTGTAATGTAATTTAAACATCAAAACCCAGTCCGTGGAGCAGGCAATTGCTCCTATGCTGTGTGCACATGTTCCTTTGCCCTCTGCGTTCAGTGCTCAGTGCAAGGAAGGTTTGCAAGAGCAGCAAATTGGCCTCAGGCTGCTGAACAGCAGTTTTCTGTAGAACCCTCAGACTAATATATATTTTTTGAAGAGAATTTTATTTCTCTTCATCCCCAGCTTATGGTTTCAGCTAAGCAAAAACCTGCTTGACCTAATTTCTCCACCTTGCTGATCAAAGGTCATGTTTACCAGGATTATTTCTGTCTTCATTGTAGGCACAGCTGGTAAACAACATGGAGATTTTACAGTATTTAACTTTCTGATAGATTTATGGAGGCTCCCTGCCTGACTTTCTTTGCTTCTTTCAAAGCTATTGCACTCACCCTTCAGATGATACCATGCACTGAGTACCTTCAGGCCCAAAAGCCAAGCTGAGCGAGAGAAAAGAGCCATGTGTCAGCAATTATTCACCCTCCTTCCCCACAGCCAGCCCCAAACCTCCACTCTGGATCATCTGCCTCCCACAGAGTGCCATGTTAGGTCAGGAGCAGCCCTGCCCTGCCCAGGTGCAGTATGAATCCCAGGATGCCAGCTGCAACCAAAGCAGAGCTAAGGTCCTACCACCTTCCCTGGGATAGAACCTGCATAACCTCCACAAGCCAGTGGAGGAAAAATTCAGGAAAAAGCTCTTCCTCCATAGGGAAAATGTTGAGGGCTGTGTCTGGCTCATCAGCCCTCACTGCCTTTTGGCTTCAATCTGTGGGAAAAAAAAAAAAAAAAAGTTTGCTGGTCCAGCAGTTGTTTAAAGAGTTTTGCACCCTTGGGAGCTGTAGCACACTGCTGGGAAAACACAAGAACGTATCTCTATCCAACACCTGGCCTTCTCACAGTGCAGTGGTGGTTGGAAGAGTCCAAGATGGATTTTCCAACTTGCAAAGCCTCTCACTATTTGGATTTGAGAGACAATTTCTTCTGTCCCTCAGTTAAACAGCTCCAGTAGTGACAGCAGAGGACAACAGTCTAGATCTGGGGCTCCAGCCTGGCATGTGACTGGTAACACCTGGTGGCAGAAGGAGCAGAGGGCTGTCCCTGTGAGCACAAGCTGTGCTCTGGAGTCACTTAGCAGATGACAGGGACCACCCAGCTTTCCAGATGAGAATGTTTTCCCCATCCTTCCCCAGACAAAACCCTGACTTCTGCAGCACCTTCCTCAAAGCACTGTTTGCGTCACCAGTTACTCAGGGAGGGCAGTTTGAGAGCTTCTGCTCTTGCCAGAGTGTCCATGCCAGCAAAGAGATTATTCAAATCTCTCCTGAGGAGTCAAGCTGTGCTATGTGCTATTATTGCCTCTGTGCCATGGTATTGATCCACAAGCAAAGTCAGTGACTCACTAGGAAATAATATTTCACCTACCAAACAATGGTCTAAATATATAGTATTCAGTATATTTTATCTTCTTTCCATCAGCCTCCACAGGGTAACATATCTTATTCAAACACCATGAAGTCATACTTCCCTGGTACAGCCATTTTCAATTATTTATTGAACAATGGAGGTTGGAATGGATTGAGTCCTGGTCAATCATTTCTTCTTTTTCTAATTGAGTCAGGAAAAGGTAGTATAGTGTATAGAGGTAACAACTCATTAGTCACTGCTTTGGAAAGGTTTTGGACCAGGATCCCAAGGAAAGGGCATTGCTCCTTCTTCAGCGGCACTACCCTCAGTAAAAGTAGTCAGTGGAAGGTTTTACTTGCCCTCTTGCCCCGGGGAAAAGATGCAGGCCTGTACTTTTATATATACTTTAAGTGTGAGCTGTTTTGTTACATTTCTAACATAGTAGTCAAAGAATATGTAGAAAAGCTCTGGAAATATCAGCCTAGCTGCTTGAGGTTTCCAGGAACCTCAAAACAAGCTCTAACCATAGCATAAAGCAAAGTCCAAACCCACCTGTGAGTCTCTCAACCCTAGACTTCCTAAAAGTGCCACCACAAATGAACTGGGTAAGAAGTTACTCTGCACTATCTGAGACAATCTTGTCACCCTCCCATACCTTCATGCATCCTCCAGCAGCTGGGTAATAGCTGAACTGGCAGCTCAGGTGGTAGATGAGTGCCTGGACCAGATTTCCAGTTTCAGAGAGAAAAAGTAAATGAGATACATGAAAAAAATGTTTGTCTTTTTTTTTAATCCCCTCAAAAAATTCTGGCCAGTGATGAAAAACACAGGCTTTTTTTTTCTGAAGAGCATAGCAGCCAAAAAGCATTGCCATTACTTCAAGATACGAGTAAAGTCTTTTAAAGCAAAAATATTTATAAGTGTGAGTTACATTCTTGGCTTTCAATAATCTACTGATTGCAATGGTACGACAGGAGATGGGGCCTGTTTGCTCCAGGGGACTGCCCTGGCTTTTACAAGGAAATGGTGTAAATGAAGTTAAGCTGTAATTTGTGGATAATTGAGTGATCAGTGACAAATGTCCCTGTGACATACAACAAGCTGTCATGGAAAAAGTGTGCTGCTACAGCAACATGTCACATGTGGTCTTAAACTGATTATTCTAAATCATCCAGTGTCTCTGCTCAGTATTTGCTTAAATAAAAAAAAAGAAAAAAATAAAAATCTCCAAATTTGACCTTTACAAAATTTAATTTAAAATAAAATAACAAAAATAAATAAATAAAGAGCATCCAGATATAAGTTAAGAAGATTTTGCTGCCGACTCAAGTGGACTCTGGCCAGGCAGCTGAACTGACCACTAATGTGGATAAAGTGAGATGCTCACCCTTTTCTCTTGCAAAAACGTCACTCAAACAAACATTTTGAGGTCAAAACCCCAGATGTGTGAAATAATAACCCAGTGTGGAGAGCTGGTGTCGCAGCTGCAATTTGCAGACATAGACTGAGGGTAGCCTACAATCACAAACCTGAGCCTCCCCAAATATGCTGGTTCTGGAACATTGTGCCACAGAAAATTAATTGCATTCCAGCTCCAGGGAGCATTAGCACTTCTCTGAATTCAGGGCCAGCCTAAGGAGCTGCTGTGCCCTAGGCAAAGAATCCAGCCCCCTCCTGGCCTTTGCCCCTTCCTCTGCAGGGCTGAAAAGGAAAAATTATAATAAATCACAGCCTTTAGAGACACCTACCAAACACTGACTGGAATATAAATGTATAAATAAAATAGGAACTAAACGTACTCATCTCAGCCCTTGATTGTGGCCTTTCTTCCCTTCTCACTTTCATTTCTTCTTCCCTTTCTTTCACCTTTGTTTCACACATTCTCCTCTCCCTATCCCCTCCCCCTCGCCTCCCTCAGTTTTTCCCCTCCTTTGTTGTCTTTTACTTTCTAGCCCCTTTCCAAGACTGTCCTTTCTCACCCTTTCTGTTCATCACTCCCTATTGGCAGTTAGATCTCTTTCCTTCTTCCTCAGCACTTTTTTTGACTCTTTTCTCTTCCCCAAGAATGTCCAGAAGATAAGAAAACAGCCCTCTGCAGAACAATCTGTATCTTTCAGAGATTGCATCCTTATCGTTATTTTCCTTACAAAAAGCAGTTCCCATTTAAGATACCTTATAAGTTTTCTCAGGACTGGCATTTAGGTATAAAAGAATCCAGAATCACTGGTTTCCTTTGGAAAGTTTGGCATATATGTGGTGCTTTCTTTAGATAATATGTTACTTAGGAGCAAACCTGTTACCCTTATGCAAGATTTCTGTGGCTGTGGAAGGTTCAAGCATGCAGGTAGCTAAAACCCGATCTGTCTTGGCAAAGAGGCTTAGTTCTGGCCAATTTATACACTGTTATTCTTACAAGTTTGAGTTACTGTGAGTCATGTAGAGTGCAAGGAGTAAAAAAAAACTAATTCATGATCCTACCAGCCTCTCTATTCACAAGTTTTATCACATTAACCATCTAAATCTCTCTAACATGATATAACACCCCCAATGGGGATGAATTATGTCAATATAAAGTTGCTTATACTGCTCCAGTTACTCTGTCAGGGGACGGGAAGGAAAACTCGTACAGAAGGTCCCTTTATGTTGAGGTGCCTGATTCTGCCTGAGCAGCTGCAGCCATGAGAAGTCTCACACTGCTGGTCAGTGCAGCTCTGGCAGTACAGAAACTATCTGTAATAACCTGAATACGGGGAAGAAAAACTATTTTGTGAATGAACAGTTCTGCAGCAGAGAAACTGTGTGGTTTTTCTGTGATCCTGTGGTATCCTGTTGACATCTGAAGCATTTTATCTTTGTTACAACACCTTTCTAAGGGAAGCATTTTTCTTACTGTGTTGCCCTCGAACTCCCTCCCCAGTGTGTCCTTTTCTCGCCTGCTGACTCCAGCTTGCCCTGTGCCTTCTCAGGATTTGTGTTGCAGAGGCACTGCTGGAAATAAAGAGGCAATTTCTGCTGCAGTTAGGGTCAGGGTTAGCCCATCACAGCTCTGCTCCTCAATCCCTGGCTGTGTTGAGGGGGTCTCCATGGAGGGGTATATGGAAGTCTGGGAAATCTGACATTGGTGTTTCCCCTTGCTCTATGATCCCATATACAAAACACTGACATAATTGATTTTTTTTGCACCAACTCTCCAGCAAGTTTCCCAAGTTAATGAGTTGGCAAAGTGTGGGCTCTCCTGGTCATGGAAGCTGAGAAACATTCCAGGAGCTGCTGTGGGGATATATCAGAGGTCTCAAGAAGAGAAATTAAGGGCTCAGATTTAAATATTGATTGAGGTTTGCCCTGGTAGGGTGGGGCATGGTAAGCATCTGAGCTCAATGTCATGGAGCTCTGTGCAGACTGATCCTGCCAGGAATGGGGCTGTCACTGAGCTTCAGACATATTTCTGCAGCTTCTATTAGCTGTGGTCAGCTGCACCTGGAGGGCTGATGGAGACCCTTTCCCTCATTTACTAATTTTTATGGATAGTGTATCAGATGTATGCTCCTGACAGGCTGCAAGCACATGGACAAGTATGCAGTGTGACATGTTGTGCCTCAGGAGAAGTGTGCTCTCTAGCTCCCAACGTGACTGACCATATGTTCCTCCTTCTTAAACTGCTCTGCAGAACCTTTTCTCTGACTCCAAATGAACTTCTTGAGGTTGTTGGTGGTGGTGCACCTCCGAAGGCTTGCCACAGATTAGCAGTGGGTTCAGACAAACCAGTGCAACACCACCTGGCACATAGGACGTCTCTGACATGTCAGGATGAAAAGCGTGATCTTATCAACTTCACAGAATCACAAATTTGTTAGGTATTTTTAAAGGTCATCTAATCCAACCACCCTGCCATGAGCAGGGTCATCTTCATCTCGATCAGGTTCATCTTCCAAGGTTGCCCTGCTGTCTTTGATCCCTGCTGCATTGGAGTCAAAGCACATTCTGCCATCACTTTCAGTAAGCAGAGCTGGGAGTGCTCCTCTGACTAGAGTTAAATCCAAATACAGCATTGCTATTGAAAACAGCGAGACTTGTTTAAAGTATTGAAAGCATCTTAATTCCTCATCTCTGCTCCTCAGATGGAATTTAATGTTCTGAGAAAATGTGCATATTTTCTCACCAGAAGAATAAACTTAATTGATCCTTTCATTTTTAACTCTCTGCCCGGTGGCAATCGGTCACCTCTTTGCAATAATAGCTGCAAAGAAAATAATCTTTGCTGGATCAGATGAAAAGGTGCAGAAAAAGTCACAGAATTAACTGGCAGAGCAATCTGGTTGTTGCCCTAACATATGGAAATAATAAGTGCCAGCCAGATAGAGCCTGAACACTGAGCTTTCATTTTGTTATTCTAAGCACAAAAATAAATATTTTTATAACTACATGTAAAGAGTAAAAGCAAATAGAGTTAATATGTAAAAATATACATTTTGCTTCATTATGTGTAATAATACATATTGATTTCATTACAATATTTTTGTTAAGATCAGTTTGCCTGGGAATGCTGGTATATTCCTAAAGCACAACCTGCCTATTTCAACCCATCTTTCTGAGGTGTTGTGCTAGTATAAAATGAAAGGGAAATATTAACTAGGCTGTATTACAAAGAGTTATACACTGGTTGGGGGGCAAGTGGGGAGCAGCATTTGGGAAAATATGAACTAAAACCATTTCTATTTTTACAGTTGAACCTCTGTCTGATTTTCAGTCATGGACTTCTGTGAGCATGAAAGAAGAAATGGCAGCAGTGCTCCAACTGTGAAGTGTTCCAAGCAGTACACACCAGGCTGCTTTGTGGCATCTCGGCAGCCCCTGTGAGATGAGGGCAAGGGCACTGCTACAAACCTGGAGCTCAGACCCCACAGAAACTTGGAGCCAGGACAACCACAGAGAAGTGCAGCATTTTGCAGCACTGCCCAGGCACAAGCAGAAGTTGAGTGACCCTTCCCCAGGGTTGGCATTGTAGGGATTCTGCCAGTTCTGCCCAGCACCTCCAATCACCCAAACACTGGGTGTCCCACCCTTACCCTGTGTATCCCTTGTGATGTCTGAGGACCACAAAGACCTGAATTTTGGAAAACAGGTGTCTTCTGCAGCCCCGCACTGGAGAGTGATGTCACACAAAGCTGTGTCATTGGGAGTTCCATTTTATGTCACCTCTGCCCACCTACCATCTGAGGTAATCCAGTTTATCACTGCCCCATCCCAGTCTGCAAGGCTGGCAACTGAGCAGCTGACAGACTCCAAATGTCCAACCACATTTCATACAGCACTAGGGAAAAGCTGTGAAAAAAACCAGTCACAGTCCCTTAGGATAAGAGACATGGAATTTTACAGGCACGGTGGAGAGTAACTGCTGTCTGCTTTTATTATTCATGACTTGGTTTAGCCCAAGAGAGAAAGTGATATTTATGTCAATCTTAGGGGAATTCATACAATAACAAGATAGAAAACAGCAAAGCCCAAAACCAGGAAGCCTTCTCACCATTCCTCAAGGTGCAAAAACTGCAATACCTGCAGTGGTTTTGCTGACACTGAAGCTGAACTCACCTCTTTCTGCATCCACATTTTGAAAGCCTCATTTCCCACTCCAAAAAACAAAAACCCCCTCCACCAGTTCCATGTTTGTTTGGCCCCATGCTTGTACAGCAGCCATCTGTCTGTATGAACTACTATGGGCAACCAGTCCCACCAGTGTCATACCCCTCCATTGATTTTGGTCTGGGGGATGACACAGAGGTTAAAGATCAGCCTGTATGTACATTATGCAGACTCTGAGGAATGCTGACACGAGGTGCTTGCAGCAGCAGGAAAGTCAAATCAGAAGCACATTCAAAATGTTAAATGGCAGATCTTGGCTTTGCAATCATTAGTGCTGGCTGCATATGGGAAACTTAAGCTTTTATATCCAGCAAGTCTGTTCTATCAAGTATCACTTAGGCTCAGGGCTGATTTGCCACACTTCTGTAAAAGTGATTTAGCAGGTATGGATTCTTTTAAAGAAATGAGCTTATTGTTTAAAAGCCTGTTATTGTGTTGTGAATTTGGACTGAATTAACCTTTTTTTTTTTTTTTTTTTTAATCTAGTGTGTGGGTGTGTTTGGCAAATTTTTGTAAAATCTAATGAGTAGGTGTATGTATTGCAAAATATTTCTGAAAGCGGGCAAAAAAAAATGGCTACAGCAGATTTCAGTGTTCCAAACTCTGGATAAATGAAGTGATATGTCAGCATTTGTTAAGGGAGCAAATAAATTGTGCCTCCTAAAAGGGTAAAACAACATGTAGGTTTCCATTTGTTACTGTTCTAGAACTAGTGAAAAATCTCTCCATAAGCATTGGATGTCCCTGAAAAAAAGTATGATTTTCCCAAATAAAGTGCAAGTGTTTAAATGGTGAGCCAGAATGAGTTCACTCTGACTGGGGAGGAACCAGGGTTGACCCGAAGAACAGAAATTTAGGGCGGTAGTGCTGGGTCCATGAGGCTGGGAAGAAATTCAGTCCTGAATTCATTGCAGCTTCAGTTTCATTTTAGATTTTTTTTTCCAGAGTTCTATCTGAATGCCTTGAATCTGCCAAATTGGTTTGAAAAACATGAATGGGGCAGTGTAGTCCCTGTGTTTTTGTCTCAGCTAGAATTCTACTTGCATTGCACTGGTTTTAATTCCAATTTGAGAGTAAACAAAGCACAAGCAAGCATTTCAAGAATTTCCAAAATGGCTTGTTCAAACAAAATTTTAAGAATGGGTAAGGATGTGATATGGTTATTTTGGGAAAAGGATACTCTCACAATCTCTGAAGAGTTGATGACCTCAAGGAGACTTCATGAGTTGGATGCCAGACTGTGAAACTTTGGCCTTCATTTTTTTTGGTGATTGTTGGTGGACTTGAATTTTAATTCAATAGGTGAGGACAGCTGCCTACAAAATGCATTGTCAAAAAGTACTTTTCTTTTAATTTACTCCTGAGAATACAGCAGAACCTTTCTGATCACTCCTGTTGCTAAAGGTCAGTAGTGTAGTGTAGTGTAAAAGGAGAAAAAAAAGGACAGTGGGAATACAGGTATCTGCTGGGTTCCACCACCCTTCTTTCTGCCTAAAATATATTCTTGCTTGTTTGTTTAAGTTTTCCTTCTTTTGGAAGTTCTGTGGCTTTTTGCTCATTCTTGTCTCCCTTCTGCAGTTTCTTCCTGACCTCCCTGCTGTGATTAGCTCTTCTCTGTGCCACATGCAAATACTCCATATTCTCATGCTTTGGTTCGTTTCATGATGCTTCGGCTCGTTTCATGATGCTTCATGTTGTTCTCAAAGGTCTGCTCTGAAGTCGAGTCATTGTGCAAGACCCAGATGTTGCTTACAAGCAGGCTAAAGACTAACAGCAGAAAATACCTTCTGAGAAAGATGAAGAACCTCAGCTATTTTTAATTTCATCACCTTCAAACGACATCATGTCGAAATGTCTGCTTGAAATAATGGGACTGAATCAACATAGAATTTTATCTCTTCTTCCTTATTCCTCTCTAGTTTTATATCTCCTTTTAAATATCTTATTCCATGTCTCCCCACAAAGATACCTCTTTTGGAATCATTCAGCTCTGTGGCCTCATGCCATGCTTTGTTTGCTCTGTATTATACTACTCTTGTGCAAACTTTCTTTGGTGCAGGGATTTGCTGGGCTTTGGCAAAGCTCTGTTTCTGCACGACTTCCATTATTGGGAAGCTCTGTAAATAAATACTCATGAACACCTTTGCAAATTGTAAGGTGAATAATGTCCTCCTGTGCATTTGATGTAAGGGCCCCAGTTCTTTGCCAGAGACTTAGGGATTGGACTTAATGATCTTAAAGGTCTCTTTCCAGCCTAAATTATTCTATGACAACTGAAGTTAGTGAAGATGCATCCATTAACAGTACCTAAGAGATGGGACGGGTGATTTAGTTACTCAGTCTTCTCTTGGATGGTCAGAGTGGCCAACTAAAGGCAATCTGCTTGGGCTTTGTTTTTCTAAAGTTGCCTAATAAACCACATTGTTTATTGGTTTCTATAAATTTTGTTTGAGGAGGCTTTAAGTTCTATACCTTTGATTTCTGCTGGTGCACATATGTGTTTTTGGCAAGGAAGACAGTGTCCAGAAGACCCTATTCTCAACTAGAATCAAATCCCTGAAGCCCAGTAAATGTGGGGATGCTTTTACATCAGCTGAGTCATTGTCCCACAGCCACAGAAGAGGGATGCAGCAATGGACAAGATAGGCTATGTAGAAGCCAATGGCAAATCTCCCAGTGATTTCCTCAGAGCCAAGACTTCACCCAAGTGGATGTGTGACCTCCTCCTGGGGCCACATGTACCCTGCGGCGTTTAGCAGATTAATGAAACCCCATCCCCGGGCTGCAATAAAACACATTTGTGGTCACGCATGCAGCTCTTGGGACAGGCTTTATCTCCTCTCATTGTTTGCTGTGTGTGTTTTAACACAGAGCCTCAGGACACAGCTTGGCTGTGGTACAGCATTTTGAATAAAGCCATCCCCTAAGCCAACCACAGCTAAGACGCTGTAATTCTCATAGAGACACCATGTACTTTTTATGCTCCTTAGCTCAACTGTAGTCACAAATCCCTGTTTGTACTGGCGGATCCTGTGAAAATAGGCTTTAGGAGGTACTTGAAAAAACTGCACCTCTGTGATGTTTAGCTGCATTGCCTGGTCTTGCCTGCCTGTTAAGAGTAGCATTGCATAGCTTGCCTAAAAAAAAAATGCCACAAACTTTTCAGAACTTGCAATTCTGTGGAGCCTGTAATTAAAATCAAAAAGACATCACATATTAAAAACCAGCTCTGCAATAATTTTCTGAGTACAACCTGCCTATATGCCAGTAGGTGATCATTCTTGCCACTTGCACATCTCTTTTAGCTCATGACATTAGAGTCACAGAATGGTTTGGGTTGGAAGGGACCTTCAAGATCATCTCATTTCAACACCCATGCCATGGGCAGGGACACCTTCCACTGAATAACCTTCCACCAGGTTATTCAGAGTCCCATCCAGCCTGGCTTTGAACACCTCCATGGATGGGGAGTCCACAGCCTCTCTGGGCAACAACATTCATAACCACCACATTAAAAAGATCTCTTTAAAGCTGCTTGCTGCGACTCACAATGAGGCTAAACACAATTCAGCCTGCATTAAATTTCAGTAAAATTGATTATTTTATGAAGTCCCCAAACTTTAAGCTAGGGTGATCCAAGCCACTTCAAAGACATTATGTCTGCCCAAAGGAGCTTTCAACCAGACAGAAGCCCTGGAGGTGGGGCATTGGGGCAGCCAGGGAGACAAAGGGCAGCTGAACAGCCTCAAGAGCTCCCAACAGTACAGGACAGGTCTTTATGCATGCAGTTCTTGCAGCTCACTGAATAGATTTATAGTCCTGCTTGGGTAATTTATTGTTGGCTAATTAGATATAAGATTAATTAAGTAGCTTGCTAGCCCTTAATTACAAATTTGGTACCTTAATTTATTGTAATTTCTTCTAAATAATGACTATGCTCAAATAATGCTAATTTATATTATGGTAGGATGCAAATACAATGAGCTCGACTCTGTGTTGTGCAAAAGCCTCTTTCACACTGCTCCCAGGGCATAACAGGGTCTTAAAGTGAGCACAAACATAATTTCTGCCCTCCAAGGCGCCTTTATAGTACCAGCGAGCCGTGATTCACCGTGAGTCAGCAGCAAGCCACTGTAAAGGCCATGACTTGCACAGCTGCTGAGAAATTGGGATCAAAGGAGCCTTGGACTCCCATGAGCCTGCCCTTAGACAGGGGAGCCCCGAGGGCAGGCAGTTGGTGTTTGTGTTAGCACAACCCACTTGAGCAAATGGGGGTTGCTCCAGCCTTCATTATTGACCTGATTTTGCCTGCCAGCTCCCTCTCCCAGTTATTGCTCTGTTTTGTGTTGCCCTCTGCAAGCCTGGGGCAGAGCAACCAGAGTGTAAAGCAGAGCTGGGGCAGGGGCTCAGAGAAAAGGAGTAGGATGGCTCTGGACAGGGCGAGGGTTGGATGCTGCAGTGTGCAGGGGGAGTGGCAGCCTGGACCAAGGTGAAGAAATGGGGTCTGAAACACCCGACCTACAACTCCCACGGGGCATTCTGACAGCAGTTTGGGGTAAAACATTGTTGGTTGCTGCTGCAGCAATCAGGGTTAAGGTAAAAAGCTTTGTTTATGGGTATGTTGATTTTTTTCCCCCTCCTCCCTTTCCTCTGCTGAAAACTAGATCCCTAATGGAAGGGGGAATCAGTACAAAATCTCTTTCCCAGCATCCCTTCCAGCTCCATGGATTCAACTTTCTCAGTGTAACAGCATGTGATGATAACAGCAGCCCTGACCAAAAATCTCAGTCATTACTCTACAACAGGCCCTATAAATCTTGCAGCCTGCTCTATAATTTCTCATGAGATTTGAATGTTTTTTTCCAAAATACCTTTTACCCCTGGTGAGATGAATGAAATGTACAAACATGATCACCTACAGATTTGGAAGTTTGGTCCATATATGTTGTATTTCTTTTCACTTTTTACGCTCTCCACTCAGAAGCAAACAACTGATGGATGAGTCATCTGAATCCTTGCCCATAATCCTGACCACTGAATGACAAAAATCACTATTTTGACTCCTTGGTCTCTGAAATACTCACTCACCGTGTTATTGAGGGGTTAGTCTGGACCCAGCCTGTGCACATCTATAACTACCTAATGAGAGGGAGTCAGCTGAGATTGTGACCACCAGACACCCTGCAGGGCCCTTTCCCTCTTCTTGACAATGTCTTGGAAGTGAGTTTGGGTCTGAATTTATGACACAGATTAATACCCGGGTATCAGGCCCAGTGAAAACAATGCTGCATAAGGATATGATCTAACCCTGGAGTTCCCTGTTTGGATTAGTATTTATGAAACCTGTAACCTCAGCTTAAGCTTTGGGCTCTGGGACAGGAATCATGTTTTCCAGAAGCACAGCAGAGCCACATAAATGTCAAAGGGATGAAGATAAGGTTTTAGCAATGACCCTGGTGCTGGGATGTAAGCTTTTGCAACTGAAATAGAGCAGGGAGCACTCAATGCCAGGCTCAGCCTGGGGAAAGAGCCATCCTCTGCAGCCCCAGACACAAGAGCAGGAGCCATGCCAAGGCGAGGGGCTGTCAATTCCAACCGGACTACCCTCAGAAAGGATCCTGTTGAGAAATCTGTCTCTAAAATTATCTTGACCCTCTGCCATATTCTCGTACATACATACTTTTTAAAGGGATACAAAATGAATCTTCTCTTTATCCGTCCCCTTGTGAAATATAAACAATTCTTGATGGATTTGCAGCTTACTCTAGTAACTGACAGCCTGCTAGCTGCTGGCATGATTGCTTACAGTCTGGCAAGCACAAGACTATGCGATGACTACAATGTGCAACCCCCCAAAAGTGTTATTTTTCAATTTTGCAGAAAATCAGATCTCCTCATTCCTTATCTAAGTGGTAAAACAACTGGCCAGAGAGCCAGCAAACTCTGCTTTGAGACTGATCTCTGCTGAAAACTTCACCTGAATGCGTGTATTAAAAGGGGCAGCTCTCCTCTGAAATGTTAGTCTAAGCTGTGGGTGCTGAGCACTTGGAAAGCAAACCCCAAATGTGCACTTGTGCAAGCTGGATTTTTCTATATGAACAGTTAAGCAGACCCTGCCTATGTCCCATTCCAGGGAGTTGGATGCCTTGATGGGATTCTTTCTGAGTGAGATTCTAGATCACAAATAGATGGAGCACTGACTAAGCACAGCAAATAAAATTCCTTATTTGCTCACATAAAAGCTGCATTCAAAAAGTAGGGCACAACCATTGCATACATCTACTCTCAGCCAGCTAGCAAGCTGGAGCTCACCTCCATGCCAGAAAGAACGTGGAAACTTGCTCAATTTTAAAGCAGATGCTGCCTAGACCAGTAAAAAGCTTTTGTCGGTGTAAAGGCACCCATTGGCACCAGCCATACAGGGAATAGCTCTACTTCAAAGAACTTAATGCAAACAAAGGTGATTTGAGCATTCAGGTGCCCACTCTGAGCATTCTGCCCACCCATCTGGCAGAGGTGAGGCTGCATCAACCTTTGCTCAGACAGCAAACACCTCCATGGGACCACACAGCACAAATGCACCAGTGACACAGGGAAGCATGAGAGAGTAGGATTTCCTTATCAGACATCTGCTAAAGGTTGGGGTTTGGCTGCCTGTGGCAATGTAGGTCAGATCTGAAGATGCCAGGCAGGCAAGAAGACCACTACCTGGAGAAATGCAATGAGTTCTTGCCCTTATAAAGGAGACATGAAGTGCTCTTCCAGCAAGTGGATACTGGGATGACCAAGCTGTCACCACCACCTCTGGTAATAGTTTGCTTCATTGTTTGGGAAAGAAACCCACACAGAATATATTCTTGTGGGGGAAAAAAAAGCCCACAAATATTTCTGTCATGAAACAGAGCAGATCTTCTGCTCATCTGCCCTACAAAGGGTTACAGGCTCTAAACCACCTTAGCACCTGAGTTTATAACAAAGTGAAGCCATAAAAGAAAACCGTGAGCAGCTGAAGCAAGAGCAAAGGAGGGAACGGGGTCTGAGAGGGAAGAAAAAGGGAAAGGGAACTTGTCCATAGTATGTGTGTAGCTTGCATTGAAAATAGGAATGAAATTCAAGATCAAAGACAGTAACTGGCTTTTTGCTCTGACCCACAGTTTTCTCCTTAAGGTCTGTCTGTTATAGAAGAAAACCTGGAGGCAGAGTTGGCAAAGTCTGCAAGTACCAGAAATATACTGGAGGTGCTGCTTTGACAGGTGGTCTGTGAGCTGTTCTGATGATGCTGTTAAAGAAAACAGCTCTCCCAGAGGACACAATCAGTGCAGCACTTCCACAATCACCACACACAATGCCCTAACTGCCCCTTGCCTGTGCCATCTTTCCTGCGCCATCTCACTCATGAGCAAAATAACTTATTTTCTCTGTGTTCCTTATTTGCTGCCATATTGTTTATTATATTATTGTATGGCATATTGTTAATGTCTATTATCTTTTTAATGGTTTGTGAGTCCCCTGAACCCTTTCTGTGTGCCCACATCATTTTCATGCACTGAAAGTCTCTTGGGCATGGTAGAAGCACACCACAAGTGCCCTGTTGTGCCAGCCCGGGCAGAAAGGAAAAGAAACACTGGACAGTTTAGGAGTAGTTAATAAATGGGAGAATTTTCTTTCCTACACTGTTGGTTGGCATTTGATGTACAGCCTGGGGTGCTTTGACTCCTCTGTCAGAGGATCCAGCTCAGCACTGCTGTTGTGATCATGCATCAGGACAGGCTGTGGCCCAAGTTGGAATCTGGGTATGAGTACAAGCCACTTAAGGCTGGCTGGGAGCACATGGCTCTTTGGTAAAGACTCAGTGCCATGGGTCCATGCCAAGCCCTGATGATGCAATTCTCTCCTAGCCTTCAGTCTTTTTGTAATCATAAGTGATTTTTGTATTGGAAACTTTCAAAACAGTTGCCTAGTTCAGTCAACGTTACAAAACTGCAACAACTTCTGAAATCATGGGATCCTAGAAACTGAGGGAAGAACAAACCACTGTGAAATTTCCCCGTATCTCTCGCATGCAACCTGCACCAGAAAAAGAGCTGTCACAAGCCTGTTTCTTCTATTTTTAAAAATGTTTGAACTTTTTCTAATATCTGC
The DNA here is from genome assembly GCF_009819655.1 of Sylvia atricapilla. Classification (NCBI taxonomy): domain Eukaryota; kingdom Metazoa; phylum Chordata; class Aves; order Passeriformes; family Sylviidae; genus Sylvia; species Sylvia atricapilla. The sequence continues at coordinate 27,804,375 of NC_089143.1, forward strand.
TTAAAAGGCCTGGGGAGAAATTACTATATCTCACTACAGCTCTCTGGTGCTTCAGATAAATTGGGGTTTTTTTTCTTACTAAGCAGGATAAACAGAAGCAGGTTTGTGTTCATGCAGGAAGAAAGAAAATGTGAGTGCCTTCAGCATCTACCTGCAAGATACTTGTGGTCTATTCCCATGTTCCCAGGGAATCATGTCCATGGATTTGGCCATGCTTTACAAAAGACAGTTGTTTTTTGTTCTTTCCTTCCTATGTTGTCTGAAACAGGACATTGCCATTTCTAAGCAGGATGGTTTATGAACCATCCTGGGTAGTGGCCTTTTTTATATTGTTTTCTCTTTACAGAGGGATAATTAGCAAAGCTTTTAAGTCAAGAGCATACAATTTTTCCTGGACCCTCCCTACATCAGAGCTGTGTTTCTGGAGGAGCAGGAGAAGAAATCTTTATTGGATTGCCATGGCAGCCTGAACACCTGATTGGCTGTGTTTCATGTTTCGTTCCAATCTGACCTAGTAATTTTGTCTTGAATAAAATAAAATAAAATAAAATAAAACAAAACCCTTCTAAAAACCCAACACTAAAGACTAATCCTCATTTAGTGCCAAGGAAAGATAGTGGTTTCAGGTGGTGGCAAGTGGTGGCAGTTGCCAGTGATCACCTGCATCCTACAAGAGGGGCCCCATTTTGAGTGAAGGTGTTAAAATCTAAAGGAATTAAACTTCCTTGTCATCATCCAAGCTTGACTGCATTTTCCAGTACCACTTCCAAGAGGTCCCTTACTGTGTCCTCCACTGGACACTCCCTTCTGGGAGATGTGATCCACCAATATTCCTGCAGCTGCCATACCCTGTCTTGTAGTGGAGCAACTGGAAGGTAGAGAGCATTCCTAATCCAAACAAGATTTTCTCTTCCACCTGTGTCAACCTCACACTTCCAGCATTAATCATTTTTGAATAAGAAAAGCTCTTGTTTAATAGATCTCAAATTGTTTCTTTCACAATTGCATCCAGGTTTGTGGATAATATTATGGTAATTCCAGCAATATGTTACAATCAGTCATTAGACCTTATCAGTCTTCTGAGGGGGAAATGACAAAGTTGAGTGCTTTTTATCAGACAAATGTGACATCCTAGCATCACTTTGTCTAGCAAACTGTCAATTTTCAGCAATTGAGAACACCTTTCTACCTTGTAATTCATAACAGTTCAACCAACATGTGCTGCAGAACTTCATCTTGTTTGCAAAAACTCTATGTTTACATCCTGTAGCCTTAGTCTCTCCAGTTACAAATGTCATTGCCAACAAAAGAAATGCTGCACACACCTCCACTTGCCTTCCAGAGCTACTGAGCCATGACTGATAAGACAACCAAGGAATTGTATCCATCTAAGAGCAGTTTAACACAGCAGTGCCCGAGTCCTCTCCATAGCTTCCACGACATGTAAAGTGGTAAAAAAACATGGTGCATGAAACATTTGGCTGGAATGTTGCCAGGAAGTAGTTTTTAAGGCCTCTATGAGTCCATCTTTATTTTTGGTTTCTTAAATGCAACATGACCCTGAAAACTAGAGGGCAACTTGACACCTCTGAAATATTGCAAAATGCCAGCAATTTCTGGTTATGCCAGAGCCTGAGCTTTGTGAGTAATGGCTGTCAAACTCTGGCCATTGTTCTCACTGCAGAAATATTGTCCTTTGTTTAGTTGTTTTGTTTTTTTAGGGGTAGTGATCAAAATTGTTTTGGCGTCACTTGCTGCTTGGGCTGCCAGGCCCATGAACAGAAACACTGCTGGCACAAACCAGGCAAACAGAGTGATTTTTCTGAGCTTGGGAGAAATCTCCTTCCCATAGGAGAAAAACAGAGAAGCTTTTATTGTCTTGGCATTCAAAATACACCTGGGCTGACAGGTCAGGGAAGAAGGAATAAGTACCTCTGAGCTTAGCTCAACACGGTTTGAGCAAACAGAACATCTGTGACAGGGATGTGGCACTTGGGGACACAGGGTAGTGGTGAACATGGTGGTGCTGAGTTAAGGGTTGGACTCGATGACCTGAAAGCTCTTCCCCAACCTTAGCGATTCTATTATTCTGTGAATGCATCCTCATGAGCAAACTTCCCACATGTAATCTAGGGGTCAATGCACACTGCTCCCTGAGCCCAGCTCGCCCAGCTCAGACTGGGGACAGAGATCTGCCTTTCCCCTGCAGTCTCCTGGGAAAACTAGGAGCAGCCAGATTAATAGGAAGCTGCAGGAGCTGCCAAAAATGTGGAGTATTTTTATTAAATCCTTAATTCGGTTACAGTCCTTTTCACTTCCTCAACCACCTGTCTTCCTCTGAACCAACACTTCCGTGTGTGTCTGCACCCATAAGAAGTGTGCCCATGCCAATAAGGCTTGAAGCCCAACAGCCCGTGGTGGTTTCTGTGACTAGATTGTTCCCTAGAAGCCATAAGCAGGCCGATGCAATTAGATGTCAGCACCCACTGCCTTAATGTGTAGGAGCTGTGCTTCCCACCGTTAGAGTAAATTCGCACCCAATTTGCATCCTGACCCCTTGCAGCCCTGTTATCTAAGGGTGTCCTTTTCTCATGATAAATGTGCAAGTAATTGCATGCTGGGGAGGCTGGTTGTACCCGCAGCTTGGTGGGGCTTTGAGCTGTGCTTATCAGATTTTTTTTTGTGTCTTTTTCAAAGAAAAGACATAAAAAGTGAAACATGAGTTGATGTGACTGGTTTTATGTGCTGTGAAGCAGGGGCCTTGAACAGTTTAATATTTACCACCATCAATCAGTCCTTTCTCCCCAGCTGAGAATACATTTGGATTCAGCTCACTGAAACTGCTGTTTTTGCCAAATTAAAAAAAAAATCAAACCCAAAAAACAGAAGATATTTTGTCGTGTTTCCTGAGACCTGTTAGCCAGTAAACACATTTTATTCTAAAACACATTGTTCTTTGTTAGCAGCACAAATTATTCTGTGTAGAAGAGTTTATAGAAAAGATGTGATGAGTATTTTTGTGATGGAGCCTAAAGTCATGAAAATCTATCACACATACCACTGGATTTTAACAGGAGTCTTAAAGAAATGCAAATATTTAGATTGTTTTCATTTTATCACCCCAGTGAACTCAGTTAATTAGGGCATGGTGCTAATAACACCCAGGTTTTAAGTTTGATCCTCATGAGGGCCATTCACATAAGAGTTGGATTAGATGATCTCTGTGGGTCCCCTCCAACTCAGAATATTCTATGAAATCTCTATATGTCTGTATGACCACAAATATTAAACCTGGGAAAAAAAGGAGGGAAATCGTGGATGCAGATAAGAACAGTGTCACTGCAGTTATATTTTCCAATGACATTTCTTACCTCACACAAGAGAAATGCCTCATTTTTTCCCAAAAAACACGCTGGACTTCAAACAGGAAAAAGTTGCTTTATACAATGGGGCTGGGTGGCAAAAAGAAACTGAATCATTTCCAAGTGTGACCAGTTAGAAACAAAATACACCATGTGGCATACATCAGCAACATGGGGGTTTGTTGTACTGTGAAGTTTTTATTGCTGCGGGTTTTGGTTGTCTGCATGACACATGAAATGACAGAAAGACAGAAGCTCTATAGGCCCTGACCAGCAAGAACCATTCAGATTTTATAGCCACACTCAGAGTTGCAAACCAAGAACAAAAATGAACGTGCAGGGAGAAGAGTGTTTCCCAACACAAAAAAAAAAAAAAAAAAAAAAAAACACCAAAATACCCAAAAAAACCCAACAACTAAAAACCAAAAATTTGGAAAGGTTTCAGAAATCTTACAATGGAAAGAGTGTATTCTGAGTAGCTGCTTAGCTGTTATTTCTTACTTCAGTAGTCAGTTTCATGCAAAGGCCATTCCTGTTCTCCAGACATCGTTGCCAAAATATATGCAATGAGATAAATGGAGTGGAAAAGCTTCATTTTACAGAGTCTTGAGGTTGTAGCAGAGACTGAAACCTAGATCAGAGAACTTGTTTGTGTGGCTTAATATCCTTCTAGAAATAGGCTTTAAAGATTTGGCTGCTCTTGCACAGAGATCTGCAGTAAGGTTGGACTCCCCTGAGAGTCTCCATCCAGAAGAAAGTGGAAGTTTCCTGTTCTCTGCCTTTGCAAAGCACCTCTGTTTTGGACATCCTTCTACATCTTGCAACAGCTTCAAGTCATCACCTCCTTGAAACCTATGAAATCTGCTCTCTAAGCAATCTGGGGGAGTATATGCTCCTAACTGTTCCTAATTAGAGGATTGCTGAGGAAGGCCAAGCCAAAAGGGAGATTCTGTAACTCCTTGCTTGTATCTACCACCTCCTGTTGCCCACAGCCTGGATCCTACTCTCACATCATCAGAAGTAGCATTAAGTAATTAATTAATAAGCAGTCTTTATGTCTAAGATCAATTAGATAATACAGACAAAGCATTTCCTTTGTAACTCACCCTAGCTCCTGAGAAGAGCATCTCTTGCCCTTTCCAGAGAACATGCTTTTTTAATTAACTTTTTTATTGAGCTGTTCAGAAAAATCAGAATTACAGAGCTTCAATAATACAATTAGCATACTGTAACAGTAACATCACTAATGAGGGCTGGCAAGCATTCACCCAATGGGGCATAACTTCATAGAGCACAATAGCAGCTTCTTTCTGCAAAACCAAAAAGACCCAACCCGGGCAACCATTGGCTTTGTGTTGCACAAGCTGAGAACTGCCTCCACATCCTGGTCTCCACTCCACACAGGGATGCTGGAACTCTTGCAAACATATGAACGGCCTGCAAACAACATGACCCACCATCAAAGGGAAGTAGCAGAGAACAAACTTCAGACGTGACAGTGAAGTAAATTACTTTAAAATGTAACCACTCCCTCTGGCTGTTTCAAAAGCTGATGAAGAACTACACCTAAAAACCAACCAACAGGCCACAGAATGAGTGCAGACTTCATGTGATATAGGAGACTTACATCAGTCATAGCTCAAGCGACATATATTCATAAACATGGCAAATTTCTGACAGAAGGTAGGGATGGTCAGTCAAAGAGTTGTAAACACAGTGCCATGCACTCTCTTGTAGATCTGCCTTAAGGAAGTGAATTAATTTAGCCATGGACACCATTATGTTTCAGGTGGACAAGCTCCAGTATTGTTGGCTGAAAATCCTCTCATTATTTGTTTTCTATCATTGTTTAGGGGTTTTTTTGAGATGATAAGTGTTCAAAAACTAGAGTAGTATCATATGTATAATGCCTCAATGTGTGTTCTCCAACATTTCAAGGGGTTTCGTTGTAAGAAATCCTGCTTTTGGTACAGATATTTCTGCATGTAGTACCAGAACTGCGGATTTTTACAGAGAGTATTACAGCACAAGAACATAGGCTCCTATTCAGAGCTTGTGTTTAGCTTGGAGTACTCACACTCAACTAACATTTAACCATGTGGGCTGAAGAAGGTTAGAGAGTTTCCTAGCCCAAGCAGTGCTGTGTAACTGCTCATGCAGGGATATTCATCAGGAGATTAGATTTATGCAAGCTCTGCACACATTTCAGAACAGATCTTGTAGTCAGCAAACTTTCCAAACTGACCTCTGCAATTCCCCCCTGCTTAACTTTATCCCATTCTTTCAGGGTTTTCCTGGGGCATCAAGAATATTGTTTATCCAGAGTGAATCCACTGAAAGCTTATCAGTGTGTCTCTAGCTGGAATTTGACAAAGAAATATGGGATTTTTTTTTTTCTTAACTTCTCCTTACATACAGTACCATGTCTGTGCTTCCCTCACAGAGCTGTTGGCCACTTTAGTGGTGCCTGATGATGGCAGCCTGACTGGTGCTGACCACTAAACATTGTGTTTGTCCATCAGCTTTATCGGACAAAGAATAGCACTAAGTGCTACATCCCACTGTTTCTTGAATGCTTCAACTCCACCACTTCATTGGGCAGCCCATTCCACTGCTTAACCATACATTCAGTGAAGAAATTCTTCCTGATGTCTAGCCTGAGCTTCCTCTGGCACAGCTTGAGGCTGTTCCTTCTTGTCCTGTCACTGCTCCCCACCTGGCTACCACCTCCTTTCAGGCAGAAAGAGATAAGATCTTCCCTGAGCCTACTTTTCCCATAGTAAGCAACCCCATTTAGCACTGGAAAAGGCAACCTGTACTTTTAGTTCCTTCCAGCCTGGGTAAATATTTTGTGAGACTGGCTTCTGCTACAAAATATTGGTTGCCGTCAATCGTTATTTAAAATAAGTCCAACTAGACTATTGGGAGTTCAGAAATAAATCCTGCAAGGACTAGATTCAGAATTACAGCCCTCAGCCTTTGCAGGGTCACAAACTCCTGCTGGGAGAAAGTATGACAAGAGCTATTACAGAAAATAGCATAAAAAATTGCCTGACACCTCCCTGGTTTTCCTTATGACAAAGGTCAGACTGTTGTCCAACCTGCTGGAATTGCTGAGCTGAGTTTTTGACGCCTTTCACATGTTTTGGCTGTGTAGCTTTCACTGGCTCATCTTTTGAGGTTCACTCAGTGTTGCACCCACAACAACTGATTGAGAGATTGTGAAAGCATTATGAAAGCTGCTCTGGAAAAGGATACGTGCTCACCGTGCTAAAGTGAAAAAGTGCAGGGGTTGGAAGCTGCAAACAGAGCTGTGTATACAAAATTCATTTTCTGGCTACTCCCTTGAACTGAGAACAGCTAATCTTAACAAAACAAAAGCAGACAGGCAAGAGACATGGTCCAGAAAGGCACAGTCAACCTGACTTATCAAACAACGGTGTTTACCTTTTGACACTGTTTTATTCCATTAACAATTACTGATCTAAGACAGTTCTGCTAGGGTATTGGAAATCTTTTCAGCTCCAGGGGAAAAAGTGTATTCTCTTGACAGTTTTGTTAGCTCAACAATTCATTCTTTATTTATATTGGCTTTGATGTGAGAGAAGAAAGTGAAAAAGAATGTAGAAAGTGGGCAGCTTCATAATATAAGTATATTTATCAAGTGAAAGACTTAGGAGACGAGGAAAAACTGTAATGTGAAGCACTGCAAAAACACAATTAGGAACATAAATATGAAATTATGCAGTCTAACCTGATTTCAACCTTTGCTTGCCTGGTATGAAGGTAAAGGTTTTAATGGCATTTCCAAAAAAAATAAATACCTGCTTTTATGGTCTAAAACTCAACCAGGAAACTGCACAAGCAATTGGCATCACTGCGAGGAGGAAGTCGTAGTGTGCAGGAGACATGATGTCTCAACGCTTTTTTAACTACTAAAATGTGCCTGAGATCAGCAGAGTCTCCCAAAGGGTGTTGGGATTAAATTTATCTGAGGAGAAGGAAGAAGGAGAAGGGCAAGGTTGAAATATTTTGAGAATATTTCTATGGTCCAATCACCAGTCTGTGGATTCAGTATCATCATCTGTGGGCTCAGAGCAAAGCTGCTATCTCTATCCCACTCTCATGTCAGTGCCATGATGTCTGAGTATATATTATTTTTACATCAGTCTCATATTTATTTCTTCTTGGTGTGCTCAAGCAGCCCAGCTGGCCTTACCTTAAGGAGAAGAGGGGTGACACGTATCCAAAGGCTTCTCTACACAAGGAAGCTGCACAGGGCAACAAACCTCTCTTGTGAGCATACTCCCCTTCTGTCTCAAATAACATTCCTTTCTTTCCAGCCTGGCTCAAGCCAAGATGAAAAATGTTCTGTTGCACTGGAACAAGCATTTGTGGACAGCTGTTTGACACCAACAATTGCACGGTGAGGCTGTTGGGGAGAGGAGAAAGCCAGGTGTCCTTCAGAGGGATGTCAGGCAGCCCGTGATGGAGAAGGACATGCAGCCTGTGTCTTCCAGATCCTCTGAGGCTCCTCCCTGGACCCTTTTGGCCTCTCTCGTTTCTCTGCACAGATGTGGAAACTCTTGCACACAGCATCGAGGGACCTGGATCCTCTTAGCTAACAAAGCTTCCTTGATATTCTCTCTAATAGGAAATATATGTCATCCTAAGCATTTGGATTGGTTTGGAATCAGTCTGGCTTTTCCCCTCCTTTCTCAGAAAAATTCTCCTTGTCTAAATGTGTACAGAGTTGCAGATGGTCATTCACAAGTTTTGCTTGCTTGGGAAAGAAATAATGGGTTGCACCTATGCTGGTAAAAGGTTTTATTGCTTGAAAAGCTCCTCAGTTGTGTAAATGGGAAGGGGAGGATAAGAGAAGGCCTCAGTGGTTTCCTGTCCAGAGTCCAGCTCCTTTCCAGAGGACAGATGTAGGAAGGAGAAAAGAACGGAAAGGTTCTTGCTTGGGTTATTTTTTGGGTTTACCTGACGTGGAGTAATTCCTGGGATTCCCTCAAATGACCCTTCCCTTTCTCTGGTCCCCATCAGGGATCACAAACTGGGATATCCTACCTGGAATTCTTGTGGTGGTGATGAGTTGTGTACAGTCCTGCCTTCAGACACTGCTGCTTGCTGGCTGAGCCAGGACATTGCCCACACCTATAAAATGGATGAAATAAAGACTACGTTTTCCACAGGCAGCCTTAGATGAGCCATCTAGAGACATTGATCAGGCAAGAATTTGCACATATAAACTGGACAAGTGTGCATTCAGACATCTCATTTAACTACCTCAAGGTGTGTTTCCTACATGCACATGGGAAAATGCACATTTTCACTATTTCAGAGGTTGGTTTGAAAAAAGTAACCTACTTTTTTGACATCTAGCGGAAATTCTTCTAATTTAAAGAGTTGCTGAGAAAGGTTGCAAGAGACTATCTCCCAGCTGACCCAATCTAGAAGGGAGGACAATCCAAGACACTCTTTCCCCTGTTCCTTTTTCTTTTTCGTGAGAGACTCTTCTCATGCATCAGGATATCAAATATCAGACAAAGAGTTCTGTTTCACCTCTAAGTTTCTTACCCATTTGTTTCCAATGGGGGAGTCTGTTTTTCGTGTATGATTGGAATAATTACCCTGATGAGGCAAAGGACTGGGGCAGATGTTCTCTCTAACTAATACTAAAAAGTGTCCCTCAGCTTTTTCTTGTGAAATCCACTATTGTTACATGATATCCCACAATGGGATGCAGGTAGTGAATATTTTAGGAAGTAGAGTGTTGTTGCTGACATTCCTTCTCATTCCAGGAGAGGACAGGACAAAGTGTGCAGTGTCAAATTAAATCATATATTCACTCTCTCCAAGGAGGAGAACAACTTTTTAAAATACTTCTAATTTCTTCAGGCTACCTACCCTCTACAAGAGAGAATTAATATAGTTTTGATATTTCACCATGAAATGATGCTGCCAGCTGTCAACAGCTCAGGGAACAGTTCATTATAATTTTGTACAGCTGTTCATAAAACCATAAAAATCTGCTGTCCTCCTTCTAGAAAAAAAATTAAATTTTTGGCATCAGTCCTTTGGGGAGAATAGTTAACAGGTGTCCAAAATACAACTGAAAAGCCAATTCCTCATCTTCCTTTTGTGAAGTAAAAATGCATTTCCTCTGGTGTTTGGAGCGGTATAAGAAACTCCCTGGCTGAAATAAAACTGGAGTTGATTAGAAAATAACTTTGCCTCAAAGTATTCACAGGCTTCAAAACAAGGTCTGGCCACGTTGCTGTTCTCTGTGAACCCATCCATGTCCATCATGTTCTTCCTTAACTGGGCAGTCAGTGCTGTGGTCTACTCCCTCACAGGTGCTCAGAACAGCACTGAAATAGATATGGCAGGATCCACATCTTGTAGGCTTCCCTAGGAGCAGGACCTTCTGCCGTGGGCTCTGGGGCAGTGCTGGTGCTAAACGAACGAGAGAGACTTTTCCAGTAGCCTGATGGCTCCTGCAAGGTCTACTAGAACCAAGCTCATGCTGAGGCTGGTTAAGCAGTTGGTGACAGCACATGGCTGCAAGGGAGGATGGCAAGAGCACTGGAAAATGTAGCCCAGAGACATGAGTAAGTGCTTGGCAAGATGCAGTGTGCTGCTGTGTACCTTGAGAGAGGAGTCAGACACTGCTGCTAGAGACTCTTCAAGCATCCCCCTGCACAACACCCTTGTTGCATAAACACACTGGCTAAAATTTGCTCCCTTGAGAGCTTGATTGAAAAGCTTAACAATAATAAAAATCAATTAATAATAATAATAGTCATAAATAATAATAAAGATTTAAGTCCTTAGCATCTCTTTTGTAGATAAGTCTATACAAGAGCTGAGTTATCCAAGTAATGAGCTGTGCCCTGCTCTCGACTGTACTTCAACATTTTCAGAATATAAAACAGCAGAGAAATGGAGCAAGCAATATAAAAATGGAAAATAAGGCAGAAAAATGCAATTTCACTTCATCGACACAATTGTATGGAATTGAAAAACAATTTCAGCATCCCCAAGACATGTTAACAGCCTTAGAGAGGCCATACATAAAAGCAAGATATTTTCCAAACTCCAAATGGATCCAAAGTTTCCTTGCAGGAGGGAATTGTTTTAGCATGTAGCTTTACAATTAGATGTTGGAAAAACTTAGTGGTGGAGTAGATCCCACCCTTACTTACAGTGAAGCAACTTCACTTTAAAGTACAAAAATAACTCTGGGTGGAGATAGCCTTACCAAAGGACAGAATTTAGCCCAGCATCTTTGAAGGTTATGCACCTACATGGTCAGAAACTCTCTTGCCCTGAATGGGAAGTAAATTCCTCAGAACTGGAGTCAATTAAGGTTAATTTAGTTCAGTCTTTCTTGCAATAAATGGATGTAAATGAGGCATCCCCAGTGGAGACAGATTTACAGCAGGCAAAACAGCTATAAAATTAAGAACAACAGGAAAACGAAGCTGGTCTCTGATAAGAAGGTGTGAGCTAATTATGAACTTCCAGCTAACACATGAAAGTAACACATTTAACCCCCACAGATCGTAAATGTCTCATCTGGAAATTTACGGTGATTGACAGGTGAGACTTGCTGTGGGAAGAAAAAAAGAGAGGTGATGTAGGGGTTCTTTGCATTAGTCTGTGTGTTACACAGGACAAGATGTAATTTTATCCTGTTTCTTATCAAATTTTCCCTAGTGGCTCCTTCTCTCCCATGACCAGGTTTCTTTTCCACTTATGAGCTGGTTGCCTGATGCACTTAATCTCCCTCATTTTCCAAGTTCAGGTTTTGCTGAGCCTCCTTGGGCTTGCTGTGCAGACACAATTCAGATGGGATGGAAGAGAGGAAATTAAAAAAGAAATCATATTGTTACTAAAAATCACATGGTCTGGGGTGTTCTCTCCTCCATCTCTCTGAAAAATCTTGGGGTTGCAGCTTTCATTGGCTTTCAGTAGGAAGATGGATGTCATTAGTGGCAATTAGTCCAAGGAAGTATGTTTCACTTGGGCACCAACGAAGTTAGTAGAACATAAGGCCAACTAAGGTCTGTGTGGCCCTACAGCTACATGGGACAGTCATAAAGAGAAAGAAGTGGGAGGGAGATATGCCTGTGCCAATGGTTGCTTTCTCTCCCAGTTCCTGGTATCTGTTTAGGATGGCATGACATTTTCTTTCTTCTTACAAGCCCATAGGTATCACTTACTCAGACCTGAGGACACTAGTTGTTTCCCCAAACCACAATCCTTTTTGTCCATAGGATTCAGATTACAAGAGAATGGCTTTTGACCCCATGTGTTCTTACTAAATAATCAATGAAGGGAATGTAATAACTGCATAGGGAGAAGAAGGAAAACCTGCCCAGCTTTGACCCTCTGCAAACACTTGAACTTTATTCTGGTAGTGTCTGAAGCAAATGAGTCAGATCCATTATTATTTTAATAGTAGGAGTCTCAAAGGCAGGGAGGTTGACTTTTTGCAAAGGAGAACACCAAGATTTCAAGAGCCACTGAGGAGATGTGTTTCCTAGAGAGGTTTCAGATTTCCTAGAAACTGCATGAGCATACACAGCATTGTCTGGGTTCATCTCTGCTCTTGCCTCAAGGTCCAAGCATGAGAGAACAGATTTTGTGAGCTTTGAATCAGGAACCAAGCAGGATCAAAGCTGGGGGAGGCTGCAAGGAGCAGTGAGTAAGGATGGTGCTCAGGGCTAGCATGACATTGGGTGAGATGTAGAATGGTCTGTAGATAATCCTCTGAAACATCTGGCATTGCCTTCTCCTCCAGATGGCTGTGCCCACAGTAGGGCAAGTTGGTTTCCCAGCTACACTGGGAGATGAGGAAGGAAAGAGCCCTCCCAGAGGAAAACAGGACAGTGGATGGAGGAGACGGACCAGGTACACTGGAAACTGGAATATGCCCCTTGCAGAAGATGTTGAGCCTTCAACTCAATGTGTACTTGACAATTTCCCTACAAAGCCATTGAGGTCCTCCAGACAAGGAGTTGGCTCAGGTGGGAGCACATGGTGTCCACAAGCAAAGGAAATGTGAGCACATTTGGGTTTTGTTGCCTGAGATATGAACCAGTATGAGCAGGAACACAGCACACAGTATCTGCATGTGTGCACCAAAGGCTGCAGATGAGACCCAGAGATATGGAGATGTCTTACTCTTCCAGCTGGTAGCAATGAGCTTTAGTCTGGGCAAGTGAGACATCATCATTTCTCCATGGTGAAGTTTTGTTATTTTGGGTTTTACTCTTTTTGGATGCCTTTTGTTACAACAGGAAGCCAAACAAATATCCCTGAGCTAAGAGTCCCTTTGGACAGGCAAGCGCTTCTGAGGGAGTTTGGTACCTGGTGCCTGCCGCCAGTTTGTCAGCTGCCAATGGAGGCAATGCAAAGAACTTCCCAAAATTGTCTACAACTCCACCTGACCTCAGGCACATAGAACCTGCAGACCAGTGCCATACAGTCTGGGGGAACCACAGAGCAGTGTTTAAAGCTGCATCCTTCCACCTCTTGTCACCTCTCTTGTGTGGGAGAGGACTAATATTGCAAACAGCACGGATAGATGGTGACAGTCTGTGGGACTGGCTCGAGCCCAGCAGAAGGTGCAAATGCAAGTTCGGCTCCACAGCTTCTCCACACAGCAGTGAAGGATCCTTCTGAGACTGTAAAAGCAGCCACTGTTCCTAGTGTACACTGATGCAGGTCCCCCTCGTGCTGCCACTGGAAGTCTCAGCAGAGGCAGGGGAGTTGATTCAAAAAGGTGAGTAATTATGCAGAGCAGTTCTCATATCCACCACACCTCATGTGTACAGACTGTGACCTTTCTGGAAGTTTCTGCAGCACAGCCTTCAGCAGATTATTACATAACAGGTACCCAGAGACCTGCACCAGGGAGCACTTGCTGATTGCACCGAGACCTGCTAAACAGCTCTCTGGCAATGAGCATTTAAAGAGCTGTTTCCTTTTCGTCCTTCTCTTTCCTTTCCTAATTTATTAGTGTGAGGTCGTTTTCATTATTAACCTGAGCCCTTTCCTTTCTATGGGCAAGTGTTTCCACCCTCACGCTGCACATTTGCTCTCTGAACGTTTTATTACTCAATTTTCCTGTTCGATTTCCCAGGGTATTTCAGTTCCTGTTCTGAGATACAGCATGTTCTGAGAGTTGGTTAAAGACTCGCAGATCTCCAAATCTTCAGGGATAGATTCTTTTCCTCCTTCTCAGTAGCTGACAGATGGTTATTCTTCAACAAATAAAATCTAAATTGTATTAGTCTGCTCCACTGTAGAAGCAAGTTCTTAATAAGCACCTTGCTGTGATGAAAGGAAATAGAGGAAAAAAGCAACATCTCCAAAGTGGGGGTATTTAGAATTAAAAATAGGCTCCATGTGTCCATTTGACAGAATTGCACAGCAAAATTTCACATCTGAAGGGGACTTAAATGGCACAGGGGCCTGGTTTTGGCTCTCTCCAAGGATGAGTCACATCCATAGCAAAATTTCATGAGTGGCAGCTGTTTTCTGAACCAGTGCCATTTGATGTGCCAAATCCTCCTCATGCAGGACCCCATGTGTGAATGTACATCTAGGCAAAAATGAATCTTCACCCAACCAGGCTGACACAGCCAGAGTTCGACGTACCAGGGCTGTGGAAATGGCCTCCCAACAGATCCAACAGAAGCATCTCTGCTGAGCTGAGTTTATGAGACAGAAGGTAACTCAGAGCAAGCATGAAGGGCTTCCCATCTGCCTGACCTGTGAGCTCATGCCATTCTCTGGTCCCTCTTTGTTAACATACTTATCACTCTGAAATGGTTTTATAAAAATTAAAAACTATGATCTGTGTCTTAATAATCCCGTCCTGGAAACCTCTTGGTTCCCTTCTGCACACTATGTGGCTGCTCTGGCTCTGCTTAGTCTCAATTCTGATCAGGTTAACATTGGTGTGGGCCAATTCCCACACCAAGGTCTGGACTGAATTCTCTGGCATCATCAGAGTTGTGCACAGACAGCTCAGCCCAGCCCTTTCCATCATAAAACCAGGGGGTTTAGCAAACGTGGTGAGTACTGGCCCTTGATTAGCATTGCTGAAGCACCATGGACTGGATTGGCCCAGTAGCTACTTGTTCTCCTCACCAGACAGGTCCCACCTATTCCTGAAATGGTGACCCAACCAAGGTTTCCAGTCATCTTCAGGTTTTTCTCCTTCTCAATCCTAAAGTAAAGTAAGAAACATAGTTGAGGGAAATGCAAACTCATCTTGCTGAAAAAGGTCACCACTCAGGTTGCCGCTGTTATCAAGATAATCCCATGGGAGACGCCCTTGGTGCTCTGGCATTTGAGAGCTGTTAAAATTGTCTTTATCGCTGTCCTTTAGCTGTAGACCATGAATGGACTGCCATCAGACAGCAGTCATCTGGCAGCCCACGAGATTCTAATCACCATATCAACTGATTAAGAAAATAACTGCCTAAAACTAGCCTGATATTAATCTTTGATTGTGTTTTAATTATTCAAAACGCTTAATTCAGGTCACTTAGAACAAACAATAGCACGTTGGATACAGAGAGAAGTGGGAAAAATAATCCACAAACCTCTGCTGTCAGTCTGCCC
This sequence comes from Sylvia atricapilla, assembly GCF_009819655.1. NCBI lineage: Eukaryota > Metazoa > Chordata > Aves > Passeriformes > Sylviidae > Sylvia > Sylvia atricapilla. Next base: position 27,819,383 of record NC_089143.1, read on the forward strand.
AATTTCCTGGGCTTCAGGACATCTCCCAGAAGGTTCTGCAGCCTTTACAAACTCAAACAATAAGCCTAATATCAGCTGCAGGAGGAACAAAGGGGTCAAAAGCTGCTCCCATTGGACAGTCCTAAAGGAGAAGTTAGCACAAACTGTTGCTCTGCTCTGAAAGTTAAAAAATACAGCAAGAAAATCTCACTCTTTGAGGCAATTACATTGCTCCTCTACTCACCAGTCTCTGAGCACCTTTTAAATCACCTTTAATGTGATCTATCTTCACAACTGCCTGCAAAATAAAGGCTATACCATCATCCTTGCTTTACAGAGGGAAAGCCAGGGCACAGACAGAACACTGTTGCTAAACACTTTTCTTTTATTAGTGAGCTTGCCTCTGGCAGTGCCTGGTTATGTCTTACTGAGCATTCAGCCCTTTGAACAGCTGCTCTTACCTGAAGGCTCACAAAGGCTGTCGATCTGCTACAGAAGGAGCAGACCAGGGGATTTGGCTGGTTGCATCACTACGGTCCTTACTGCACTAATGTAGATGTAAATAAAGACCCTGAGCATGCAGGAAATGTGCATTAATCTAAAACTGGAACATTCAAAACTGGAACATTCAAAACCAGACGTTGGTTCACTTTATTCTTGAGCAGTCATAATTCATGTTGGAGAGAACAGGTTGTACACCTCAGAGAGGTAATTTTATTTCAGGCTCCAGCTTCTCTAATTAGTAGTACAAAGCATTCTTTTGGTTGTGCACTCTCTGTTCCCCAGCCAGGGAACTAATTGCAGTTCCATACTTTCTGAAAGTGTGTACTTTTTCAGAATGCATTGAAAACCTGCTTGCCATGTTGTGGCACATAACTTTGACATCACTGAGAAAATAATTTCTTCTGTTTACATTCCCATTATGTGGTTATGTACTCCTGTGGAGCCAGTGCTCTCTAGCCCCACTTTCCTGATTCTTTGCGCAGCTCATGTCAAACTTTGGTCCAAGCAACTGTGCCAGACCTATGCTCACATACTACATCCATCAAAAAGGTCCAGTTGGCTCCTGATGTGCTTTACTCCAGCCATGTACACAACCCACTGGGCCACCCTTCTGACTGAAGAGGAACCGCCTAAAATCCAACTTTGATCAACACAAAAGCAGTATTTTCATCCCTCCTACATAACCACAAGCTGGCTGTTGCTTTCCAGATGAAGATGCCTACCTTTATGTGGATAGCAGTCCCTGCCTTGCAGCAGCAGCCTGCACGAGGTGGTGTGAAGGTCAGTGTTGCCTTTGCACCACGTGTGCTAAAAATCTGACGAGACACTGAGGATCATGTGATATGGGTGAAATGCCCATGTGATAGACCATCAAATCTTTTCCTGTTGTTCATTTTTTCTTTCTTTCCTTTCTCTTCCTTCTTATCTGCTGGTACAGGACACCTGCTAGAGAAGGTTGGCCTGGAGCCAGCAGGAAGAGGGAGCAGCTGAAAGTTGCTTGGCTGACTTTCTCTTTGGAGAGCTCTCAGCAAGTTTTGCACGGGCAATGAACAAAGTGCTGTTTCTTGCTTTCAAAAGGCAAAGAAGAGTGGGTGGGATAGCAGGGTTCTGCAGTACAGATTTCCCCACAATCCCAGCTTTATAGAAGGGTAACACAGATCAGTCTTGAGTTCTTTTAATATGGCACAGAGAGCCAAAATTCAGTCATCCAACAGCACGGCAGGTGCTAAGAGCCACCCAGACCGCCAGTGTCTCCTGTACTACAAACAAGTAAAATCTTTGATTTCAAGCTCTGGCTATTTTGCTCAGATACCCCTTGTTTACCAAGTGGTGAATGGCACTCAGCATTTACAGATGTAAAGCCCCTAACTGGGAAGGTCATTAAAATTGGCGGGAAGATTGGGTAAAATCTGAGAAAATCCACAGGGGAGCCCAGCTAATTAATTATGGTTTTGTAATGCACCTAAAAGAACAATGTCCAGACTTCTGAGCTGTTTGAAGGGGCTGTTTAAAAGCAAATTAAATCAGAATATCTACTGTAAATGTACAATTGAGCTGCATGCTAAACACTGAGGCAAACTTGTTTACCCTGCTCCTGAGCCCTCTTGAGCAGGGTAGGTTTGAACATTTGAACACAAATGTCACTGGGTTAGGAGAGGCTGTGAGAGACCAAGCAGGCAAGGGAGGAGCAAAAACATCCAGTGGAAAAAAAAAAAAAAAAAAAAAAAAAAAAAAAAAAAAAAAAAAAAAAAAAAAAGAAGAAGAAGAAGAAGAAAAGAAGTAGTGAAATATTGCATCAAAGAATGAAAAACTAATAGAGGCAAAAAAGGGAAAAACGAAATAGTTGAAATAGAACCAAGTCCACTCATGACCTTCTACAAAATTTGTACCTCTGTCTCTGCAAAATTATTTGTGAGGTGAAATTGTTATGTTTTTGAAGAGGCTGCTGGAACCCACTGCTGGGCAGGCTGGAGTTCCCATTCAGAGGTGGACTGGTGAAAGCAGAGCAAGTGCTGGTGATCTGTGCCCCGTGGGCAGGCTCTGCCATGACAGATCTGCATCTGCCACCTGGGGACCACCTGCCTGGAGCCCAGCAAGGGCTTAGCAACGACCCACCTAGGATTTGGGGGACATGGTTAGCCTGTGGTGAACAACAAACCATCAGAGGGCTTCAAGCCACCACTACAGCCAGCCCTTTTTCCAGGCTGAACTATCCCAATGGAGGAAGCATCTGCCTCCCATCTGCTCCCTCCTGCCTGCAAGGGCATATTTTTTCCATAAGTCAAAGGTTTTGCCTTGAGTCAAAAACTGCATTTTGGAGTGGACCACAGCCCCTGGGCTCCCCATGGATAAAAGCTTGGTTCCTGCAGTGAATGTAGCTTTTTCAGCTGAGAGCATAACCAGTTGTGTTTGGCAACTCCAGTTATTTCAGGAGAGAGAAAAATATAGCTCTCTCTGCTGGTAATCTCACTGTAGTTTGGCATAACCTGCTCAAAACACAGCATGTGGTGCAAGACAGGTGTAGCTGGCTCTTGGAAAGCACATGTAGCACCTGCTCCTTCTGAACTGCTCAGTGGACAGTGAGCAGTGGCCCTGGAGGACTTCAGAAGATGTCAGAGGCTGTGTGTGCATTCCTGTGCACGGCTCAGATGACACAAAGTGAAGAGACACACCATTATGTAACTTAGAAGATTGTATTAAACAATAACTTAAGCACACACACAAAAAAAATTAAAAAAGTATCCCAGCCAACTGCTTCAGTGTGAAAGATGGGATTTGTAGGATTAGTGAGGTCTCCTATCTGCCAGATCTTGCTGAGCATTACACCATGCAATGGAGTTGGGTTAACCCTGTATGTTATTATGACTCAGCTTGGGGGAGAGGTTGGGCAGGGCAAGGCAAACTTTACTATCAGCATCTCTTGGAACTTGAGCTATATTTACAACACCAGGCCTGATAAATGTCTGTTGTCTTTGACTAACACCAAACATTGCAATACACAGCTTACCAGAAAGAGACTGCACTGGCAGCTAGATTGTTTAATTAAGATCAAGTTACCAGAGGGCTAGATCTGGTTCTCAAGATGTAACACAGAGATCATTAACAAGAAATGAGTTTCAATATAAAAATAGCAGCTGCCACCAGGTACAACACGTAGCAGCTGGCAGGAGAAGCACAGTGTTTGCAACACTGAGCTTTGCCAGCTAATGCCTGTCACCAGCCTGGCATTGCTCTGTGCTTGCCCAAGGGGCAGCCAGGCAGGGAAAAGCACCAGAGACCAGGAAGAGATGCTGTCCCCTGCTCCCACGAATGCAAGGTGTTTTTGCCCCGTTCTCATATTGAGGGGGCCATACTTGGGAGTGGGTGGCCCTTGCACCTCTGCCCTGAGGGGTCAGACCAGCCCTGTCTCCCAATGGGAATGGGCATGGCGAGAAGGAAAGGCACTTTATCCCTCCCAGTAAAGGGACAATTGAGTAAACTGACCCCATGCTGCACATCCCCTCTCAGGAGAGGGCCTAGCAGAGATAGGGTTTAGGCAACCCTAGAAGTCCCTCCAGGCTTGTCATGAGTGGCTTTCATGCATCAACAGCAACAGATATGGGTTACAAGCACAGGAATAAGCAAAGTCCAGTGCCTTGGAGCTTTGCATCATTTTTTTTTATTTCTGTGAAGGTGTGAGCCCACATTGCCAAAATCCCATCCCCTTTTGGACACGCAGAAAGGTTAAGTGGCCTTCCTCTCAGACAGCAGGACTTCTGGCATGCCTCTCTCACTTGGCAGCTCAAGTCAGTTTTATTTACTTTTATATCCTTCAGTTTTATTTTCTTTTGCAATGTGTTTCTTTCTGTCAAATGTGAATAAATTTGACCAGTGGATGGAGGTGCTGTGAGGGAGGGTCAGACAGAGACGGAGACATGACTATGATGTTTGTTTGAGCTTCCTTTTCACAAGGAACCAGACTAAGATCCACCCACTAATGAAATATGCCCTGCTCCTGCTTATCTGGTGACACACAGGAGTGTCTCTAGGCTTCCTGATGCATTAAACTTCATTTAATACAAAACCTGCCATGACCTGGTGTCATCTCTGCAGTTCCTTGTCTGAGATGGCTGCACATAACGCATTTCAATAGGAAGCATCCCTGCAGCTCCAACCAAAGCCAACAGGAGCTGCAGTATTTTAGGCACGTTGGGTTATGGCAGCATTTTTTAATGAACTGTTGGCTCTTTTGAGACTTGAGTTTCTTCATCATAGCTCAGTGCTCCGGAGAGAGGGAAGAAAGAGTGGTGTGTTGGTCTAAGGCTGAAACAACTAATTTATGTACTTACACTGTGACTTAAGAAAGTTCTGCCCTAAGTGAGTTTATTAAGTGGAGTCAGGATGTCTGACAGCTAGCAGAGCCTCTGCAAATAAGACAAGGTTGTTGGTAGTAAAAAGTAGGAATCCAGTTAAAAAATAGCTCCTCCAGTTACAAGACTACTTGAAATATTGTACTCTGGAAATGTTTGTGTTTTAAGCTGTTTTAGCGTACAGCAAAAGTCATTGACTTGTTGGGGCTTTTTCTTGGTTTTGTTGTTAAACCTAGGAAGGGAAATGTTTTTCTCCACTCGCTGGACAGCAGCCATGAATTGGTAATGACCGACAATGTTTCAAAAGTACGTGTGCATTTAATCTGCATTGAAAACAATATTTATGTTCTTTCTGGAGGCTAAAGGAAGTTTTAACATAGGTGCTGGTAGTGAAGTTCAAACTGCTGTGGCGGGAGGTGAAGATCTGCCATGTGTGGAAGCTCTGCATCCCTGCACAGGCTACCAGCTCAGCCCACACAGCTGACAAGCAGTTTTGCTCTGCATCAGTCTTTGTGACCTTGGCTTATCACCCAAACTGACCTCATCCTGTTTAGGTATGTTCCCCATCTCGGCCCAATCCAGTTGTATCACTTGTTTCTTTCTGTTTTGAAGATGAAAATGCAGGACCTCCATGCCAATGGGGCAACACCAAAGTCTCATGCAGGCAGTGAGGATTTCTCAGCTGCTGGAGGAAATCACTAACCCTTTGAGCTTTTGCTCTACATTGCTTCCTGAGCAGCATCCTAGACCGATGTGTTATCTGAGAATAAAGGTGCTTATTTCAGTGATTGCTCTAAGAATTTATTGTAGCTAGGTCTGCAGTGATTATGTTGGATTACCTATAGAGGCAATTTTCCTCTGTCAAATTGAAGCAGAGAATGAGGATCATACAGAGATTAAAGTGCTAAATTGACATTTGAGAGACCTTAGTTTAATTTCTTCCACAGACTTCCTTGGACAAATGTCAAAGTCTCCCACTTCTACCAATTTTGTTTCCAAAATGAAAATGGCAATTTCATCAAATTTTCCTTCTGGAGCAGCAAGCAAAATATGAAAAAAGCTAAGGTGGTGGGGCTACATAAGTACCTCTCAGAGAGATCCATGTGGATGTGCACGAAGAGCTTAAGTTCATGATCGTAATCTGCTTTATAGGAATGTAGATTGGGAGGAGCTGTGCTGCTGATGCAGGAGAATGAGAAAGAAGTGAGCTCCAGTGACTCAGTGGTAAGGCCCCACAATGAGGGTTGACTCTTGATTCTTGAAATCTACTTGAAGCAGCAGAATATTTTCCCTGATTCCCCTCTGTTCAATTACTCCGGCCACTTTTCCTGGTGACCAGGCAAGCAGAAACATTCAATTCAGGCCATCCATTGTTATTTCTTCTGCTCTGACTCTGCCATCACCTTTAGAGTCTCCAAGGAGGGCAGCAATAGCAGTGGCATCTTCACAGCTGCTCTACAAGTTTCATCTGTACAAAATGTACCACTCATACTGAATGACATCAATGAAAAAATTAGGAAAAAAAGAGAAAAATCTTTTGAGCTTTAAAAGTTTAAGGAAATGATCACTTTTTTTGGCTACATAAACTTCATAATACTACAAATACTTCTCTATTTGGGTGGAACAGGATAATCCCCAAAAGCCACACCCAGGTAATTCCAGTATTTCTGCTAATGTGTGTACACTTTGCTTCTGTAACCTGAACTAGCATGTTCCCAGCTAGCTCAGGTATTCCTGCATGGCACTTCATGGAACAAACACATCCCAGTTGCCCCTAGGCCAGTGCTCTGCCTTATGTCTGTCACTTACACCAACTGAAAGCATTTCCTTTTCCTTCCACCTCAGTTCTGCTCTGATCCTGCCGGAATTGATATGCTGGATGATGGAGGGATAGAGCAAAGGATAAAGGGACTGTGTAAGGAGAGAGGTTTAAAATAAATTTCCAAAATCCCATGCAAATATATAAAAGAAAGATACAGGAGCATATATATGGATTGAAGAGGGATTAGGATTCTTATGGAATCCTTGAATCTGATTAGTCATAAAGGTGATCTAGAGAAATCTTGAATGGTACAATGAGGAAATGGAAGAAAATTTGAAATGTTCAAAGACCGAGTCTCTGGTGACATTATCAAAAGAAGCCTTTAAAAGGAAAACAAAGTGAGTTTCATGACAGCTTGCATTTTCTGACTAGTATAACCAATTTGAATTGATTTCTTTGACTAGAAGTGCAGTACTGAGGAAACTGTGCTCTTGTCTTATGTTTTATGAAAAATAACAATCACCAGAGATGTGGGCAGGGTTATATTGCATCATACAGCTCTATGATATTTAAGAAAACCCTGAGCATGGTAAGATATTAAGCCATAAGTCTTTCTTTTCCCTAAAGTGGCTCAACTGACTTCATCTGCCATCTCTTGGAGGAACATTTCTGGTTTCTTTCTGGGACCAGAAGAGGAAGAGTGAGTCCAGTCATTGCTTAGGATGAAGACAGCTACATCATGCATATGTCAGTGACAGGTAAGACTGAACTAGGGGGATCCTCTTCACTCTTCTTGTTTGGAAGACCACAGTCCTCAGACAACCAGAGAGACAGTCCTGATAACAACAGAGGGTTTAAAGATTCTTGTGGCCTTCAGCAGCTCTGCTGCCAGAGCAAATCCTGTCCTTCCTGAGAATTATATCAGCTGAAACTCCCCAGTACTGCCCAGGGGACATATTGAGTCAGGTTGACCCCTCAGGGTTAGAGGATTTTTTTCTGGAGGTTTCTGTTTCACAGATGTGA